>NC_064925.1:90250472-90891543 GCF_023897955.1 Schistocerca gregaria | reverse complement strand
CACTATTCAGTGTCCCCTCGACGATCACCAGAGGTGTACGGCCAATGTAGGAGATCGCTCCCCACACCATGATGCCGGGTGTTGGCCCTGTGTGCCTCGGTCGTATGCAGTCCTGATTGTGGCGCTCACCTGCACGGCGCCAAACAAGCATACGACCATCATTGGCACCAAGGCAGAAGCGACTCTCATCGCTGAAGATGACACGTCTCCATTCGTCCCTCCATTCACGCCTGTCGCGACACCACTGGAGGCGGGCTGCACGATGTTGGAGCGTGAGCGGAAGACGGACTAACGGTGTGCGGGACCGTAGCCCAACTTCATGGAGGCGGTTGTGAATGGTCCTCGCCGATGCCCCAGGAGCAACAGTGTCCCTAATTTGCTGGGAAGTGGCGGTGCGGTCCCCTACGGCACTGCGTAGGATCCTACGGTCTTGGCGTGCATCCGTGCGTCGCTGCGGTCCGGTCCCAGGTCGAAGGGCACGTGCACCTTCCGCCGACCACTGGCGACAACATCGATGTACTGTGGAGACCTCACGCCCCACGTGTTGAGCAATTCGGCGGTACGTCCAGCCGGCCTCCCGCATGCCCACTATACACCCTCGCTCAAAGTCCGTCAACTGCGCATACGGTTCACGTCCACGCTGTCGCGGCATGCTACCAGTGTTAAAAACTGCGATGGAGCTCCGTATGCCACGGCAAACTGGCTGGCACTGACGGCGGCTGTGCACAAATGCTGCGCAGCTAGCGCCATTCGACGGCCAACACCGCGGTTCCTGGTGTGTCCGCTGTGCCGTGCGTGTGATCATTGCTTGTACAGCCCTTTCGCAGTGTCCGAAGCATGTATGGTGGGTCTGACACACCGGTGTCAATGTGTTCTTTTTTCCATTTCCAGGAGTGTATATAGAGAGAATATTTAATAACACATGTTTTATTTGTTTACTAAAACACGACTACATCTCGCATTATATGTTCGCATGCAATAACGTTCGTCTATTATGCTTTTGACGGATGATGAATGCAAATAGCAAAAATACATTTTGATGTGATACTTTTATAATTGAAGAAGTTTCAGATTTCTTACGTCATTTGTACTGCGAAACCTTGCTTCAGGATTCTGGGTCAGCATGAGGTACACTATAGGTTCTGATGAGTGAGTATCCGAGGATCAAAATGTGTGAAATTAACCGCCTTATTTTTGTAGTTCGTCGACTTAGAAGCTTAAAACTCTTACACCGGCAACGGATCATAGATTTTAGTGCGGTAATACTTGGTACACCAAACTGTTCCACAGAAAAGGGGGCTTAACAGACGGACAGACAGACACACTGACTGTTGAAAAATGCCCAAAAAATTCCCGTTACATAATTGCAGATTAACAATTTTTTTCCTTTATTTGTAGTGTGTAACATTGCTTCTTGCCAAATTTCATGATTCTATGTCAACCGAAAGTACAACATAGGTTTTCATGATTAAGTACCGGCCGTTGTGGCCGAGTGGTTCTAGGGGATTCACTCTGGAACCGCGCGACCGCTACGGTCGCAGGTTCAAATACTGCCTCGGGCATGGACGTGTGTGATGCCCTTAGGTTACTTAGGTTTACGTAGTTCTATGTTCTAGGGGACTGATGACCTCAGATGCTAAGTCTCATTGTGCTCAGAGCCATTTGAAGCAACTGAACCATGAATAAGTACCAAAATATGTGACGAATGACCACACTTTTTCATTGCACTGAATTAAAAGCTTAAAATTTTTATACAGACAAGGGATAATAGACTTTAATGTACGACATAAATTTGAACAAGACATGTTAACCTCTTCCTGCGAAAAATGGTTTTGAACAGTTGAACAGACGATCTGACGGACAATAAAGCGATCCTATACGGGTTCCGGTTTTACTGACTGATGACGTACGGAACACCAGAAAGCGAGCACATCTTCGCGTTATGCTTGTGATGAGCCAATGAGGCCCGACAGACCGCCGTGTCGTCATCTGACAATGGCGTGAGTGGATACGGTAAGAAGAGGCGAGGACGAGGGATCAGCACGCCACTCTCCCGGCAGTTGTCGACTTTCTTGACCTTATAGCCACTTTTTCACACTCTAAGTAGCTACTCAATAGGCATCACTAGTCTGAGTACATCCTCTCCAATCCTCCCATCACAGGGAATTCCCTTGCAGTAGCTGTACATAGCAGCGACACACGCTGACCACAGAACCTAGCTTTCTATTTCTTTTCATCTGCGTGGAAACCGGCCTGTGCGGACATCACAAAACTTCTCTCAATAGTCTAAGATCGAAAACGTGACTCAAATACTTTTTTTTTATTATAGAAGATGGTCAGCCCCCTGACCCAAGGCGCAGAACTACTACATTGCCCAGCTAAGGAGACAGAAAATTTTCTATTGTGACAAAATAAAACACCTATAGCCGTCCTATTTTATTTTGTTGCAACCAGTTTCAAAGCATCAATGCGTCGTCTTCAGGCCGTTGTTGATGCGGTACAGGTTGATATTATCACTATATATATATATATATATATATATATATATATATATATATATATATATATATATATAAGTTTCCAGCATTACTGGATAGGCAGATAATGTGTCAGCATTTCAGTTTATGGTTGGAGTGCTGTCACATTATCTGCCTATCCAGTAATTCTGGAGGCTGATGTGACATACACTGCTGGAAATTGAGATAAGAACACTGTGAATTTATTGTCCCAGGAGGGGGAAACTTTATTGACACATTCCTGGGGTCAGATACATCACATGATCACACTGACAGAACAACAAGCACATAGACACAGGCAACAGAGCATGCACAATGTCGGCACTAGTACAGTGTATATCCACCTTTCGCAGCAATGCAGGCCGCTATTCTCCCATGGAGACGATCGTAGAGATGCTGGATGTAGTCCTGTGGAACTGCTTGCCATGCCATTTCCACCTGGCGCCTCAGTTGGACCAGCGTTCGTGCTGGACGTGCAGACCGCGTGAGACGACCCTTCATCCAGTCCCAAACATGCTCAATGGGGGACAGATCCGGAGATCTTGCTGGCCAGGGTAGTTGACTTACACCTTCTAGAGCACGTTGAGTGGCACGGGATACATGCGGACGTGCATTGTCCTGTTGGAACAGCAAGTTCCCTTGCCGGTCTAGGAATGGTAGAACGATTGGTTCGATGACGGATTGGATGTACCGTGCACTATTCAGTGCCCCTCGACGATCACCAGAGGTGTACGGCCAGTGTAGGAGATCGCTCCCCACACCATGATGCCGGGTGTTGGCCCTGTGTGCCTCGGTCGTATGCAGTCCTGATTGTGGCGCTCACCTGTACGGCGCCAAACACGCATACGACCATCATTGGTACCAAGGCAGAAGCGACTCTCATCGCTGAAGACGACACGTCTCCATTCGTCCCTCCATTCACGCCTGTCGCGACACCACTGGAGGCGGGCTGCACGATGTTGGGGCGTGAGCGGAAGACGGCCTAACGGTATGCGGGACCGTAGCCCAGCTTCATGGAGACGGTTGCGAATGGTCCTCGCCGATACCCCAGGAGCAACAGTGTCCCTAATTTGCTGGGAAGTGGCGGTGCGGTCCCATACGGCACTGCGTAGGATCCTACGGTCTTGGCGTGCATCCGTGCGTCGCTGCGGTCCGGTCCCAGTCGACGGGCACGTGCACCTTCCGCCGACCACTGGCGACAACATCGATGTACTGTGGAGACCTCACGCCCCACGTGTTGAGCAATTCGGCGGTACGTCCACCCGGCCTCCCGCATGCCCACTATACGCCCTCGCTCAAAGTCCGTCAACTGCACATACGGTTCACGTCCACGCTGTCGCGGCATGCTACCAGTGTTAAAGACTGCGATGGAGCTCCGTATGCCACGGCAAACTGGCTGACACTGAGGGCGGCGGTGCACAAATGCTGCGCAGCTAGCACCATTCGACGGCCAACACCGCGGTTCCTGGTGTGTCCGCTGCGCCGTGCGTGTGATCATTGCTTGTACAGCCCTCTCGCAGTGTCCGGAGCAAGTATGGTGGGTCTGACACACCGGTGTCAATGTGTTCTTTTTTCCATTTCCAGGAGTGTATATAGAGATCACATCAACCCGTACCTCATGAACAACAGCCTGAAGACGACGCATTGATGCGTTGAAACTGGTTGCAACAAAATAAAATCAGATCATAAGGACGGCTGTAGTTGTTTTATTTTTTCACAATTGTAATTGGCCGTAGGCTCAGAGACCTCCTGAGAAAAGGATGGAGATAGGAAAATTTTCTGTACGGTACCACATAAGTAAACGGGCCATGGGCAATAAGTAAGATTTTTCTACTCATGCGTACTTCAAAAGACGGGCTTGCTATTCGAACTTCGGTGCTGAAATTTGCGTATAAGGCTATTCAGATCGCCCGATGTATCTTCATGTATTACAACCTTTCTCTTAGATCAAAACTTGGAACTGGTAAAACTAAGTTCACTATGAGCTGCTACTAAGCTACATTTTACAAGTTCTATGGCTTGATCTGATAGTATGAGTGGACGAAACGTCGTGATAAATGAAAATACATTTACCAGTCTAGAAGGCTTTATCTGAAAAATTACAAAGTGTTTGCAGACGCGTTTAGGGAATATATTTGCTTATTTATAACTTGAAACCGAAAATACGTACATCTAGATAGTATATAGCTTCCAGCACAATGGTTATGGAAGTTTTATTCCGGAGGCGATATGATTTTCAACTTTTAAATGCAGTGAGGTGTCAAAATTCATGGGATAGCAATATGCACATACAAAAATGCCGGTAGCGTGGCGTACACCTAGTATAAAAGGACAGTGCATCGGCGGAGCTGTTCTATGTATTCAGGTGATTCATAAGGAAAGGTTTCCGGCATGATTACGGCAGCACGGCGGGAATTAACAGACTCTGAACGTAGAATGGTAGTTGGAGCTAGACGCATGGGACATTCCTTTTCGAAAATCGTTACTAAATTTAATATTCCAAGATGACCAGTGTTAAGAGTGTGCTGAAATTACCAAAATTCAGGTATTATCTCTCATCACGGACAACGCTATGGCCGACGCCATTCGCTTAGCGACCGAGAGCAGCCGCGTTTGCCAACAGACACGCAATACTGCATGAAATATTATCAGAAATCGATTTCGAACGTACAAAAAAAGTATCCCGTAGAACTGCGCTGCGAAATTTGGCGTTAATGGTATATGGCAGCAGACGACCTTTGCGACTGGCTGTGCTAATAGCACAACATCGCCTTGGCTTGTGACCATATCGGTTGCCCCCTATACGAATTGAAAACTATCAATTGAAGATTTGTCTAGGTTTCAGATGGTGAGAGCTCATGGTAGATCCCAGTGGAGGACAGACCTCACGAATCAGTCAGTCCACTCACTTTGTTAACAAAGCGCTGTGCAAGCTGGCGGTGACTCGATTAGTGTATTTACAAAGCATACATAGCATAGCATAATAAGGCCTTATTGTGGCCACGATAGACACGAAGCCCACGCCTACTACAGTAGTACAAGTTTAAATGCCAACTAGCTCTGCAGATGACGAAGATTTTGAAGAACTGTGTGATGAAATAAAAGAAATTATTCAGATAGTGAAGGGAGACGAAAATTTAATAGTCATGGGTGACTGGAGTTCGACAGTAAGAAAAGGGAGAGAAGGAAACGTTGGAGGTGAATATGGATTGGGGCTAAGAAATGAAAGAGGAAGTCGTCTGTTAGAATTTTGCACAGAGCATAACTTAATCATAGCTAACACTTGGTTCAAGAATCATAAAAGAAGGTTGTATACTTGGAAGGACCCTGGAGATGCTAAAATGTTTCAGATAGATTATATAATGGTAATACAGAGATTTAGGAACTAGATTTTAAATTGTAAGACATTTCCAGGGGCAGATGTGGTCTCTGACCACAATCTATTGGTTATGACCTGTAGATTAAAACTGAAGAAACTGCAAAGAGGTAGGAATTTAAGGAGATGGGACCTGGATAAACTAAAAGAACCAGAGGTTGTACAGAGTTTGAGGGAGAGCATAAGGGAACAATTGACAGGAATGGGGAAAAGAAATACAGTAGACGAAGAATGGATAGTTTTGATGGACGAGGATCAAGTAGGTAACAAGACAAGGCCTAGTAGAAATCCTTGGCTAAAAGAAGATATACTGGATTTAACTGATGAAAGGAAAAAATATAAAAATGCAGTAAATGAAGCAGGCAAAAAGGAATACAATCGTCTGAAAAATGAGATCGACAGGAAGTGCAAAATGGCTAAGCAGTCATGGCCAGAGGGCAAATGTAAGGATGTAGAAGCTTATCTCACTAGGGGTAAGATAGATATTGCCTACAGGAAAATTAAAGAGACCTTTGGAGAGAAGAGAACCACGTGTCTGAATATCAAGAGCTCAGATGGCAGCCCAGTTCTAAGCAAAGAAAGGAAAGCAGAAAGGTGGAAGGGTTTCTATACAAGGGCGACGTACTTGAGGGCAATATAGGATGTAGATGAAGATGAAATGGGAGATCTGATACTGCGTGAAGAGTTTGACAGAGCACTGAAAGACCTAAGTCGAAACAAAGCCCCGGGAGTAGACAACATTCCGTTGGAACTACTGACAGCCTTGGTAGAACTAGTCCTGACGAAACTCTACCATCTGGTCAGCAAGTTGTATGAAACAGGTGAACTACCCTCAGACTTCAAGAAGAATACAATAATTCCGACCCCAAGGAAAGTAGGTGTTGACAGTTGTGAAAATTACAAACTATCAGTTTAATAAGTCTCGGCTGCAAAATACGAACGCGAATTCTTTACAGACGAATGGAAAAACTGGTAGAAGCCGACCTCGGGGAAGATCAGTTTCGATTCCCTAAAAATATTGGAACACGTGACTCTAGAGTAAGAAAAGGCGAATCTACGGTTTTAGCATATCTAGACTTAGAGAAAACTTTTGAAAATGTTGACATGAATACGCTTTTTTAAATTCTGGTGGTGGCAGGGGTAAAATAGAGGGAGCGAAAGGCTATTTACAATTTGTACGGAAACCAGATGGTAGTTATAAGAGTCGAGGGACAAAAAAGGGAAACAGTGGTTGGGAAAGAGTGAGACAGGGTTGTAGCCTCTCCCCGATGTTATTCGATCCGCATATTAAGCAAGCAGTAAGGCAAACAAAAGAAAAATTCGGAGTAGGTATTAAAATCCATGGAGAAGAAATAAAAACTTTGAGGTTCGCCGATGACATTGTAATTATATCAGAGACAGCAAGGGACTTGGAAGAGCAGTTGAATGGAATGGACAGTGTCTTGAGAGGAGTATATAAGATGAACATCAACAAAAGCAAAACGAGGATAATGGAATGTAGTCGAGTTAACTCGGGTGATGCTAAGGGAATTAGACTAGGAAATGAGACACTTAAAGTAGTAAAGGAGTTTTGCTACAAAATAACAAAATAACTGATGATGGTCGAAGTAGAGAGGATATAAAATGTAGACTGGCAATGGCAAGGAAAGAGTTTCTGAAGGAGAGAAATTTGTTGACATCGAGTATGGATTTAAGTCCTTTCTGAAAGTATTTGTATGGGGTGTAGTCATGTATGGAAGTGAAACATGGCCGATAAATAGTTTGGACAAGAAGAGAATAGAAGCTTTTGAAATCTGGTGCTACAGAAGAATACTGAAGATAAGATGGGTAGACCACACGACTAATGAGGAGGTATTGAATAGAATTGGGGAGGCGTTTGTGATACATCTTGACTAAAAGGAGGGATCGGTTGGTAGGACATGTTCTGAGGCATCAAGGGATCACCAATTTAGTATTGGAGGGCAGCGTGGAGGATAAAAATCGTAGAGGCAGACCAAGAGATGAATACACTAAGCAGATTCAGAAGGATGTAGGTTGCAGTAGGTACTGGGAGATGAAGAGGCTTGCACAGGATAGCGTAGCATGGAGAACTGCATCAAACTAGTCTCAGGACTGAAGACCACAACACACATAGAGTGAATTTCGTCCTCTGGTATGTAAATAGGGGCTTTTCGTCGCGTGACCTGCAATTAATGTCGACCAAAAATGTTGTTATGTCTAATTAATGTTTTTGGAAAGATTATTGATGTATAAGGAACTTGTCATTCTGTTCACTGAACGAGTGTGCTAGTAATTCTTTTTTTTTTTTTTCCTCGAATGAACCCCTCTCATTAACCTCAAATCCTACAACGGAATACTTGTGCAAGAGTACCAGAATCAGGATCACAAATCTCTTTAAATACTCCATGCACGAAATTCACGAACTTAAATCAAATTTCGCTATAGCGCTCTCTTTTTGAATAAATAATATTTTCTTTAATGCGCAATGTTGTTAGAGGAAAGAGACTCTATAAAGCACAGTAGATTTAAAATATGGAAAGAAAGCAGGCTGTGGCATTTCTGGGTTAGCGGCAGTGGACGTTACTGTTAATGTGAAGAAAACGGTACTGCAGGCCGTCCTTACCGAGCGGTTCTAGGCGCTTCAGTTCGGAACCGCGCTGCTGCTCCGGTCGCAGGTACGAATCCTGCCTCGGGCATGGATGTGTGTGACGTCCTTAGATTAGTTAGGTTTAAGTAGTTCTAAGTCTAGGGGACTGATGACCTCAGAAGTCAAGTCCCATAGTGCTCAGAACTATTTGAACCATTTGAAAACGGCACTAAGCTCTTTCAAAGTTTGTTCCTGCTTCTAAAATTCCTAATTTTTTTTACTACTTATTACATCATTCTAAGATTTCGATTTTGTAGTCGGAGTAAATATTACTGGATATTTCTATTCCAGTTGCGTACATTTTGACTGGCTTGTTTCTCTTTCAGTCTCCTTAAAACGCGATAACCTCATTTTTCCTTCTTTGCAACACCAAAAATCCTTGATAACACACAAATGAGTGGAAATGTTATAAGGACTTGCTTAATAGTGAGTTGGTAGCTGTTTGAGCGTGCTCCTTCATCTTTGGAATGCAATACAGGAATCATTCTAGATTATATGTATTCCACAAGTCCTCAGTAGTTTGGGTCGTTTGTTGTGGCACATCCGTCTTTCGAAAACTGTTTAAGGAATGCCTACGCTAATACAAATACAAAGTTCAGACACATTAATATAGACACTCGTTGAAAGCCTGAATGTACACATTTTGCAGCACGGATCACTGTGAGAGCTGCAGGAAGAGATTCAGCGAGGTTCTGGAAGGTAAACGGCCAGGATGGCCGAGCGGTTCTAGGCACTACAGTCTGGAACCGCGTGACCGCTGCGGTCGCAGGTTCGAATCCTCAGGGCCACTTGAACCATTTGACTCTGGAAGATACAGACAGGGATTTGGAGCCATGCCGACTCCAGTGCTGGGCTACCTGCGCCAGGTTTCTGGTTTGAGGAACCATGACGCGAACAGACGATCATCGTCGTGCCACAGACTCTCGACTGGGTTAAAGCTTTGGTACATTGGTGGCCAGGGGAGTACGGGAAACACGTGCACTGCGAGCTGTGTGGCACGTTGCATTGTGCTGCTGGCAGATGCCATCGGGTCGACGAAAAATAAATTGCAAGTAGGGGTGCACATGGTCCCCAAGGACAAAAGCATACTTGTGTTAATCTATTGTGCCTTGCAGAATGACGAGGTAACCCAGGGAATGCCACGAAAACATACCCCGAACATGGGGCTCCCTGCCCCGGCCTGGACTTTTTCGATGTCTGATGGAGCATAAAACCTGACCGTTCTGAAAAGGCCTTGCTTTCGTCTCCACGACCAGCAGTCAGAATGGGAGCACAAACAAGGCGCATGCTGCAGAAATCCATACGCAGCGTTATTCGGTGAACGTACGTTAAGGAGACGTTACTGGTAGCCTCTTGGTTCATTTGGGCTGTCTGTTGCGCAGCAGTTGCACGTCTATTCGCCCGTAGATATGTCCACAGCCGTGATTCACACGTGCCATTCAAGCTCGTCGCGCATCACACTTCCCTTGGCACCGGTTTTTGATAGCGCCATTTTGCCCCGCATTCTATACTTTATAGGATGTAGAAAAATTTCCGCTATCAGTCACAATAAAATATTATATATTTGTCACACGACTGGTTTCGGGCTTGTGCCCATCCTCAGGTGTTTATACATTCATGTACATGTTTATACTGCTAGAGATCACTGTATAAATACAAAAAAATTATTGCTGGTCGCTAAACAGATACAAGTGGGACAATTGTAAGTGGCAAGGCAGCATTTGTCCAAAGTACAGCTGTACTTACATAAAGATGAAGCACCATTGTTATAGTTTCGCTATGGTGACATTTTTTCCACTTAGATCACACTTATTATCAATTTCACGTTTTATAAAGTTTAGCTGCATATTTTACTAGTACGGTGTGCACTCGTGAAATACACTGTGTTTACATACAAACATGTTGGCTGTGGTCAAAGAACTTAGACGTAGCAGGTGTAAAGATGTTGCTCATACAGAAACATTATGTAGGTTATGATCAAAGAACTTAGCCACAGGGAGTGATCTCCAACAGTATAAACATGTACATGACTGTATGAACACCTGAGGATGGGCGCAAGCCCGAAGCCGGTCGTGTAACAAATAAATAATTTTTTATTGTGACTGGTAGCGGAAACTTTTTTACACCCTATAAAGTAACAGTCACGGAGTTCAACAGCATCCACTATGGATAAAATTCATTTTATACTTTAACCAAGGCAATTTGGAGAAACTTCCACCCTTGGCCCAAAAGTCAATCGTCATGCACTTTTGGACCTCAGATAAATTGCTCTGTTTCTACATTACGCTAACCACAGCACCGTTTTCCGCTCCCCCCCCCCCCCCTTCTCCCTCCCACTACTCCTTAACGTTTTATAGGCTACCAACTACTGCCAGTGACATTATTGGACGTTGACATTGAACATACTCTGTGATCAGATTAATATGAATCGACCGTATATAATAAAGAACTAATACTTTATTATGAGGCGTCAGTCTTCTGACTCGTTTGATGCTGCCCGCCACAAATTCCTCTCCTATGCCAACCTTTCCATCTCACAGTAGCAGTTGCAAACATAGGTCCTCAATTTTTCGTTGAATGTATACCAATCTCTGTCTTCCTCTCCAGTTTTTACCCTCTACATCTCCCTCTAGTACCATGGAAGTTATTCCCTGATCTTTTAACACATGTCCTATTATCCTGTCTCTCCTTCTATCAGTGTTTTCCACATGTTCCTTTCCTCGCCGATTCTGCGAAGAACCTTCTCATTCCTGTCTTATCAATACACTTAAGTTTCAACATCTCAAATACTTCTATTCTTTCTCGTCCACATTTCTCGCAGCCAATGTCTCACTGCCATACAATTCTGTCCTAGAAAAGCACATTTTCAGAAACTTCTTCCTCAAATTAAAACCTGTATATAAAAGTATTAGACTTCTCTTGACCATGAATACCCTCTTTGTCATTTATACCCTGCGTTTTATGTCCTCCTTGCTCTGGCCGTCATTGGTTATTCTGCTGCCTAAGTAGCAGATTTCCTTCGCTTCACCTACTTCGCGATCACCAAATATGATATTAAGTTTCTCGCTGTTCTCATTTCTCCCACTTCTAGATACATTCTTTTTTCTTCGATTTACTCCCAATCCACATCCTGTACTCATTGAACTGTTCATTCCATTCAACAGGTCCTGTAATTCTTCTTTGCTTTCACTAGGGATAGGAGTGTCATCAATGAATCTTAACACTGACGTTCTTTCACCTCGAATTTTAATCCCACTCTTGAACCTTTCTTTTATTTTCGTCATTGCTTTTTCGGCATATAGATTGAAAAGAAGGGTGTAAGACTACAGCCCTGTCTTGCACCCTTTTTATTCCGAGCACTTCGTTCTCGGAAGTCCATTCTCATTGTTCCTCTTGGTTCTTGTACATATTGTATATTACCCGTCTGTACCTACAGCCTACCCCTATTTTACTCAGGATTGTGAACATTTTGCACCATTTTACGTTGTCGAACGCTTTTGTTATGTCGATAAATTCAGTGAATATTTCTTGATTTTTCTTGAGTCTTTCTTTCATTATAAACCGCAAAGTCAGGATTGCCTCTCCTGCATCTTTATCTTTCCAAAAGCCAGACTGAACTTCATCTAACAGATTCTCAATATCCATCTCCAATCTTCTGTATATTATTCTACTCAGCAGGCTGGACCTTGAGCTGTTACTTGATTGCTTTTAATTTCACCGAAGTTTCTTTTACCTTTTCCGTGTGCTGATTGAGTCCTTACGACATTAATTTCTTCTTCGATTTCCGCCCATTTTTCAGGTAGCCATTTTGTCTTATCTTCCCTTCACTTTCAGTTTATTTTCATTCCTACGTGACCTGCATTTCGGTATTCCTGAATTTCTCTGAAAATTTTTGTACTTCCTTCTTTCGTTGATGAATGGAAGTATCTGTTCCGTTACCCATAGTTTCTTCACCGTTACATTTCTTGTACTGTCGGTATCCGTCCAGCTTCTTTGATTTCCATTTTTAGAGATATCCATTCCTCTTCAGCTCAATTGCCTACTAAACCATTCATTATCGCTGTATCTAGAGAGAAATTCAAGGGTATTTCTTCATTCCTTAGTAATTCTATATCCCACGTATCTGTCCACTGATTTTTCCTGACTAGTCTTTTACACTTCCACCTCCTGTTCATCATTAGCAAGTTAGTCAATGTCTGGGCCTGGGTACGCCTTACAATCCATTATCTAATTTCGAAATCTCGGCACAACAGTGATGTAATATAACTGAAATATTTCTGTACCTCCCTGCTTATTCAAAGTACACTTCCTTCTCTTATGATTCTTGAATAGAATATTCGCTATCACAAGTTTAATTTATTGCAAAACTCAGTTAATCTTTCTCCTCTGTCATTTCTGCTACCAAGCCCGTATTCTACTGTAACCCTCTCACCCTCTCCTTCCCCTACAACCGCATCCCAGTGACACGTCGCTATTAGGTGTTCATCTCCCTTTACGTACTGACCCACCCGTTCAGTATCCTCATATGCTTTGTTACCTCTTCATCTTCTGCTTGCGACGTCGGCAAGTATAATTGAATTATTGTTGTCAGTGTTGGCTTGGTGTCGATTCTGATGAGAACAATCCTGCCACTGAATTGTTCACAGTAGTTCGCTCTCTATCCTACCATCCTATTGATAACAAATCCTACTCACGTTGTACCATTTTCTATTGATGTTTATATTCCTCTAAAACTCGTCTGGCAAGAAATACTTGTCTTTTTCCATTTCACTTTCCTGATGTCTGCTACATCTAGGTTGAGAGTCTGTATTTTCCTTTTCAGATTTTTTTCCCTTTTCTACCGTGTTCAGATTTCTGAACTCCCAACCCCCGACATGTAGAACGTTATCATTTCGTTGGTTATTGATACTTTTTATCATGGTCACTTCCCCTTTGGCAGGCCTATCCTGGAGATCCGAATGGAGGACTAAACCAGAGTATTTTGCCAATGGAGGGATCGTATTCTGTGGAAACACGTAATGTGTCTTTAATATAGTGGTCTCCATTGCGTATTTCTGATTCTTACGACCTTTGTTGTGGTTTCCCGTCCCAAGGGCAAGAGAGTGTCCTGAACCTCTGTCAGCTCCTTTGCCCTATTTCACAATAAAATGTTTTTTATTCCAGTCTTTGATCACAATATAAAGTCCTTTGATGATGACCGGTTTCAGTCAGTAATAACCATCTTCAGATCTGTTCTAGACCGTGCGCTAATGTGATAAAGCCGTAATGGCATCTTCAGATCATATAAATACACTCAGCGAAGAATCGTCACGTAAACAGGCCACATAGTCCACACAGCCAGTTTGCAACTGACGTTACTGTACTCATACAATGTAAGCTTTCACAGCCGGTATTGTCTTCACTCAAAACTTCCGGGCTGATAGGCCGTGGTCGAAGTATAAAACTCTCTCCTGACGTTTCGTCTCCGACTGCGGGCGACATCCTCGGAGGTAAAGCGGCGAACTGCGAAGAGAATTCGAGGAAGCGCTGATTATATAAGCAGTAGAGAGGGCGCCATAGTCGATCACGTGACGTCGGCTATGAGATTGTCTCTGGTAATGCCAACATTCTCGATTGAAATTAATCGATCGTCACGCTTGCGGTGCAACGCTGACATCCAGATTTTATCCAGTTTAACACCTTCGTCTTTCCTGTTAAAATTATTACGATGTTTATCAATCTAGATAGCCTCTTATACAAGATTGCATAATAATGCGAGGTTTTTGATATGACGCTCGTCTCGCTGAATATTATTTCGTGATCACCTTCCTGGTAAACATGTTCCGCTACGGCCGATTTATCCGTGTGACCCAGGCGGAAATTCCTCTTATGTTCAACAAGACGGGTGTTCACACTTCTCTTTGTGGTACCGATGTAAACCTGTCCACAACTACAAGGAATTTTTTATACCCCCGGTGTAGCCAATGGGTGTCGTGCATCTTTCGCCGACCTTGAAAATTCTTTTGTTTTCTTTGTGGGTCAGAAAGTAGTTTCCACCCCATACTTGCCTAAAACTTTCCCAATGCGATCTGTGACCTTACTAATGAACGGAAGAAAAACTATGCCCTTGGGTGACTGTTGTTCGTCGTTGCTCCTGATTCTCTGCCTACAGCGAAGTGTTCGATCTATATCCTTGCTAGAATAGCCATTCTTCACGAAAGTTGACCGTAGATATTCAATCTCATATTTTAAATAAACAGGTTCACAAAGTTTCTACGCCCTGTCTACCAAAGATTTCATTATACCCTTTTTTGTCTAGGGTGTTGGTTTGAATCTTTATGTAGATAACGATCAGTATGTGTGGGCTTTCTATACACCTTATGGCCCAACGTTCCGTCCCGTCGATTGATCACAGACACATCCAGGAAATTCAGTTGCCCATTCCTTTCCGTCTCCATAGTGAATTAGATTTTCGGACATAGCGATACCATCTGGCTGGCCTCTTACTGGCAGTCTGCAACGCCCGTTGTTCAGAAGTCTCCATAAATAAATTAGCCAATGTCGATGACACGTTCGTAGTATGGACACACGGAGCAGAGGAGTTGGATGCCTTCCTGACACATTTAAACAGCATTAATCCGAAAATCCATTTCACTATGGAGACGGAAAGGAATGGGCAATTGAATTTTCTGGACGTGACGTTTAAATGTATTATTTCTTTCTGTTTTCAACACACTTTACAAACAGTAATTACACATATCACTGAATCGATGTACGACACATAATTCTGGAGATATCACGTCATAAACGTTGAAATGTGTGATACACTAGCTCTGTTATTTAAATGGAGCGCAAATTACTGATTCGTCCAGTGTTATATAAAGAGAGCACTTAACCAACTTTCAACAAGCTTTAAGTACAATTATTTAAAATCTCTTGTAAACTTTTCTTTCTTACACGTTTTACGTCAATAATTTAACACATTAAGTAATTTACAAAGAATCAGACGTGTCAAGCTCTTTCATACAATTAGAGTTTGATAGTTTAAAGAATCGGGGGGTTTACTGATATGGTATTTAATAACTACACCCAACAGATCCCATATGAGAGAATCACAGATACGCACCTTCGCACATATACAACATGGACTAGACTGAGTCCAGAATCTGAATTTTCTAAAAATAGCTTACCATGCTTGATAAGTGGCAGGGGAGAGAATTCAAGAAGAGCCAGTCTTGACACTAGCTGGTTACTAACCTACAGAAGCTGGAAGAAATGCAGCTCTAAATGTAAGAATGAAGATTACGCTGTATGCCCGTTCACTAGAAGAAGCAGAATGAATGGGAAAAGGTCATAATTCATAATTGAACACAACGTTGGAGATTTGGTATGTCCCAGTGGTCATCCTTAGAAAGTACATCTAACCGCAACCGTACCACATGATCCAGTAACGCAAACAGTGATAGATCATTACAATAGTCAATATGTTAAGGAATACATGTAACAGAGTTCAATATAAGGAGTAAAAAAGCTACGGGAAGCTTGGAGAAGTTTTACTTGCACATCAAGAGCTCAGTGCAAACAACAAAACGAAGTCCGCCGCGACTGAAAGTAAACGGGTAAATCTGTAAGTCTGCCTAGACCTCATAGTACAGCAAAAACCAACATAAAAAGATGTGAATCTTGAACCGCAGGCATAGTGTAAGAAGGGATTTTTCGAAATTCTAACCCTAATGGGGTGAAGAGGGGAAGGAAGATGGTTTTTTAGAAAAATGTCGTTTTAAGGCAATTTTGAAGCTAGGCAAACGAAAATTGGTATTTAGTTTCTCGGTTAGAAATAAAGAAACACATGTTTCACACTTTCTGGAATCTTTTTGTCAACAGTCATCTGACTGGTTTGATGCGGCCCTCCACGCATTCCTCTCCTGTGCGAACGTCTTCCTCTCAGAGTAGCACTTGCAACCTACGTCCTCAGTTACTTGCTGGATGTATTCCAGTCTCTGTTTTCCTCTACAGTTTTTGCCCTCTACAGCTCCCGCTAGTATCATGGAAGTCATTCCCTGATGTCTTAACATATGTCCTATTATCCTGCCACCCAAGTTTCAACTTTCGTCTGTAGCACCACACCTCATATGCTTCGATTCTCTTCTGTTCCAGTTTTCTCACAGCCCATATTTCGTTGCCATACAATGCTGTAATCCAGATGTACATTCTCAGAAATTTCTTCCACAAATTCAGGTCGATATTTGATATTCGTAGACTTCTCTTGGCCAGGAATGCCCTTTTTGCCCCTGCTGGTCTGCTTTTGATGTCCTCCTTGCTCCGTCCGTCATTGGTTATTTTACAGCCTAGGTAGCAGAATTCCTTAACTCCATCTACTACTTAACCGTCAATCCTGATGTTAAGTTTCTCGCTGTTCTCATTTCTACTACTTCTCATTACCTTCGTCTTTCTTCGATTTACTCTCAATCCATACTCTATACTCATTAGAGTGTTCATTCGGTTCAGCAGATCGCGTAATTCTTCTTCACTTTCTAATGGCTCTGAGCACTGTGGGACTTGACTTCTGAGGTCATCAGTCCCATAGAACTTAGAACTACTTAAACCTAACTAACCTAAGGACATCACACACATCCATGCCCGAGGCAGGATTCTAACCTGCCACCGTGGCGGTCGTGCGGTTCCAAACTGTAGCGCCTAGAACCGCTTGGCCACCCCGGCCGGCTTCTTCACTTTCACTCAGGAGATCAATGTCATCAGCGAATCGTATCATTAATATCCTTTCACCTTGAATTTTAATTCCCCTCCTGAACTTATGTTATATTTCCATTTTACATTCTCGAGCGCTTTTTCCAGGTCGACAAATCCTATGAAAGTGTCTTGATTTTACTTTAGTCCTGTTTCCATTATTAACTGTAACGTCAGAATTGCCTTTCTGGTGCCTTTATTTTACCTAAAGCCAAACTGTACGTCATATAGCGCATCCTCAATTTTCTTTTCCATTCTTCTGTGTATTATTCTTGTAAGCAATTTAGATGCATGAACTGTTAAGCTGATAGTGCGATAATTCTCGCATTTGTCCGCTCTTGCAGTCTTTGGAATTGTGTAGATGGTGCTTTTCCGATAGATGGTATGTCGGCAGACTCATACATTGTGCACACCAACGTGAATAGTCGTTTTGTTGCCACTTTCCCCAATGATTTTAGAAATTCTGATGGAATGCTATCTATCCCTTTTGCCTTATTTGATCTTAAGTTCTCCAAAGCTCTTTTAAATTCCGATTCTAATACTGTATCCCCTACCTCTTCTAAATCGACTTCTATTTTTTCTCCTACCACATCAGACAAATCTTCCCCCTCATAGAGGCTTTCAGTGTAGTCTTCCCACCTATCCGCTCTCTCCTTTGCATTTAGCAGTGGGATTTCCGTTGCACTTTTGATGTTATCACCCTTGCTTTTAATGTTACCGAAGACTGTTTTGACTTCCTTTTGCAATGCTTCACATTATTCCTGTAGTAATTTCGTCTTACCTTCCCTGCACTTCCTATTTATTTCATTCCTCGGCGACTTGTATTTCTGTATTGCTCAGTTTGCCGGAACATTTTTGTACTTTCTTCTTTCATCGATCAATTGAAGTATTTCTTCTGTCACCGATGGGGTCTTCGAAGTTACCTTCTTTGTACAACTTCCATGATGGCCCTTTTTAGAGATGTCCATACATCTTCATCTGCATTGCCTACTCAGCTGTTCCTTATTGCTGTATCTATACCCTTAGAGAACTTCAAGCGTATCTCGTCATTCCTTATTACTTCCGTATCCCACTTCTTTGCGTATAGATACTTCCCAACTAATATCTTAAACTTCAGCCTACTCTTCATCACTACTATTTGTCATCTGACCCTATATCTGCTCCTGGGTACGTGTTACAATCCAATATCTGATTTCGAAATCATGTTGTAATCTAACTGAAACCTTCCCGTATCACCTAGCTTTTTCCAAGTATACCTCCTCCTCTTGTGATTCTTGAATAGATTATTCGCTATTACTACCTGAAACTTGTTACAGAACTCAATTAGTCTTTCTCCTCTCTCATTCCTTGTCCCAAGCCCATATTCTCCTGTAACTTTTTCTTCTACTTCTTTCCCTACAACTGCATTCCAGTCCCCCATGACAATTAGATTTTCATCCCCGTTTATATACTGTATTACTCTTCGAATATCCTTATGCACTTTTTCTATCTCTTCATTTTCAGCTTGCGACGTCGGCATATATACCTGAACTATCGTTGTCGGTGTTGGTTTGCTGTCGATTCTGGTAAGAACAACCCTGTCAGAGAAGTGTTCACAGTAACACACTCCCTGCCCTACCTTCCTCTTCATAGCGAATGCTACTCCAGTTGTGAACGTGAACGTACCGCCGAATTGCTCAACACGTAGGGCGTGAGGTCTCCACAGTACATCGATGTTGTCGCCAATAGTCGGCGGAAGGTGCACGTGCCCGTCGACCTGTCACCGGACCGCAGCGACGCACGGATGCACGCCAAGACCGTAGGATCCTACGCAGTGCCGTAGGGGACCGCACCGCCACTTTCCAGCAAATTAGGGACACTGTTTCTCCTGGGGTATTGGCGAGGACCATTCGCAACCGTCTCCATGAAGCTGGGCTACGGTCCCGCACACCGTTAGGCCGTCTTCCGCTCACGTCCCAACATCGTGCAGCCCGCCTCCAGTGGTGTCGCGACAGGCGTGAATGGAGGGACGAATGGAGACGTGTCGTCTTCAGCGATGAGAGTCGCTTCTGCCTTGGTGCCAATGATGGTCGTATGCGTGTTTGGCGCGGTGCAGGTGAGCGCCACAATCAGGACTGCATACGACCGAGGCACACAGGGGCCAACACCCGGCATTATAGTGTGGGGAGCGATCTCCTACACTGGCCGTACACCTCTGGTGATCGTCGAGGGGACACTGAATAGTGCACGGTACATTCAAAGCGTCATCGAACCCATCGTTCTACCATTCCCAGACCGGCAAGGGAACTTGCTGTTCTAACAGGATAATGCACGTCCGCATGTATCCCGTGCCACCCAACGTGCTCTAGAAGGTGTAAGTCATCTACCCTGGCCAGCAAGATCTCCGGATCTGTCCCCCATTGAGCATGTTTGGGACTGGATGAAGGGTCGTCTCACGGGGTCTGCACGTCCAGCACGAACGCTGGTCCAACTGAGGCGCCAGGTGAAAATGGCATGGCAAGCCGTTCCACAGGACTACATCCAGCATCTCTACGATCGTCTCCATGGGAGAATAGCAGCCTGCTTTGCTGCGAAAGGTGGATATACACTGTACTAGTGCCGACATTGTGCATGCTCTGTTGCCTGTGTCTATGTGCCTGTGGTTCTGTCAGTGTGATCATGTGATGTATCTGACCCCAGAAATGTGTCAATAAAGTTTCCCCTTCCTGGGACAATGAATTCACGGTGTTCTTATTTCAATTTCCAGGAGTGTATAAAGAACCGCTACAGTATAGAAGATAACCTGAAAAAAATATTACGCAAAGAGCCGAACAGAATTAACATTTTCATTTGAAGACAGCAATTGCAATGATGTCACCGCGATTCATGACGGGCACCTGGACCTGAAAGAGAAGTTGCGTGATTTTTAGTAGGATGTATGATGACCAAGAGCGGCAGTGCATTCTAAGTATTACACACCCACTTGTTTGACATCAAGTTTTTGTGGTAGGTTGCTGCATTCCTCCATTAGCACGATCCCCAGCGCCTTCTGTACGTGTTTGATGTAGTCAGCTCCTACGCCGAATATCCACCTGCTGCAGGGGCTCCTACACCTGCGCTGTGTGACTCGATCGCTCACTGTCACTCACAAAAATGAAGCCAGTGCTGAATTCACCCCCGAAATTGACTGGTGGGCGTACCGTGTTCAAACGCTTGGAGATATGTACGCCCAAGTAACATTATACCTCCCCACGCCATAAAAAAAAAAATGGTTCAAATGGCTCTGAGCACTATGGGACTTAACATCTATGGTCATCAGCCCCCTAGAACTTAGAAATACTTAAACCTAACTAACCTAAGGACATCACACAACACCCAGTCATCTACAGACAGAGACGCCATAACACCTGGACCACCAGAACGATAAAAAAATGGTTCAAATGGCTCTGAGCACTATGGGACTTAACTGCTGTGGTCATCAGTCCCCTAGAACTTAGAACTACTTAAACCTAACTAACCTAAGGACATCACACACATCCATGCCCAAGGCAGGATTCGAACCTGCGACAGTAGCGGTCCCGCGGTTCCAGACTATAGCGCCTAGAACCGCTCGGCCACTCTGGCCGGCGCCAGAACGATCATATTCGACAATACAAGATGTACTCTCATATGGCGAGAGGTGGGAACGTTGTCGAACATGATCGTTTTCGTGGTCGACATGCTGCATCATGTTGCGTGGGCGTACTGACTTCCAAATCTTCGAGTAAGGTACACGCCCTGGTCATTGTTGTTACAATACTATACTCCTTCATCATGTGCGTGTTTTCAGGAGCGCATTTTGGTCCTGACTTCATATTCATGGATGACAATGCGCGACCGCGATGTACAGCACAGGTGGAGGAGCTCTTGGAACGAGAGGATATTCGGAAAATGGGTTCGTGTGTCCGCTCCCCCGACTTGGTTGTTGGTAGCTCCTTATGGGACCAAACAGCTGAGGTCATCGGTCCTAGGCTGACACACTACTTACGCCAAGGACAACGCACACACCCATACCTGAGGGAGGACTCGAACCTCCGACGGGGGGAGCCACGTGAACTGCGACAAGGCGCCACAGACCGCAAGGATGCCCCGACTTAAGTCCCATCGTGCACGTGTGGGGGCTAGCATCCCTTGTGTTGTTTTGCGTGGCACTATCACAGCACATGCATACCTTCATGTTTTAAGCACCTTCTTGGGTACTACTTGTGGTGTACGTACTGTAAGACCTTCAGTACACACACCATCAGCTTATTTGACTTTTCGCTCTAACGAAGTAGGCGAGTGTCAGCAATATGTCTCGTGGTCTTATCATGGCGTGTTTGCCGTTAGGTCAGACGATAGAAATGCCACTTGCACACTTAGAGTAGCAGATTGGCGGTGACCAACTTTAAACAGAACTAGATTAATTTTCACACATATTTATTAAAATAATAACAAGCATAAAAATTACTTAATTTGGTTCTGGATGCTATTTACAATTGACAATCTGAAGTTCCTTCGGTATTGGTACGGTAATTTTATTCTCACATATATCTCTGATAACTGACAAAAGTGTCTATACATTTATGTTCATGGCTATGTACAGGAATATGGTAATCTTATTGGGCGCAGACTGAAACTTGACTATAGACTGGTAAAGACAAATGTACAACTCGTACAGAATGTTGCAGACTCATTAATAGGAGGTCTGTACACTCGTTATAATACCTCGCGCATTCATGTATCACTGCGCGAGTGTAATCCGCGAGGAGAAAAGGTTTTACATTAGCAGCAATCTCATTGGCTGCGTTACATGTTATTACACAGATCGGCGGAAGCAGAATTTGGTCCGTCTCTATGGGAGCGCCATCTCGTAGTGTGGAGACGGACGAGCGCTGCGCCTGCGCTGTTGTGCTTAGAGGGGCGCCCTCTATTGGGAAAGTTGTGTACGCGCTGACTACACGGAACTATGTACACAACACTACTGTTCAAGAGCAATTCGTGGATGGCGATTGCATCTTTCAACTCTGTACGAGCACCTTTTCATAATGGACGGCATGTGGTGGAGTGGTTACACGACAGTAACATCCCTGTAATGGACTAGCCTGCACAGAGTTTTGACCTGAATCTTGGAGAACACTTTTGGGATGTTTTGTAACGTCCACTTCGTGCCAGGCCTCACCGCGCTTCATCGATACCTCTCCTCAGTGTAGCACTCGGTGAAGTATGGACTGCCATTCCCCAAGAAACCTTTCCACACCCGACTGAACGTATGCCTGTGAGAGTGGAAGCTGTCAACAAGGCTAAGGGTGGGCCAATACCATATTGAATTCAAATATTACCGATGGAGGGCGCTACGAACTAGTCATTTTCAGCCAGGTGTCCTGATTCTGTTGATCACATAGTATTCGTTGTCAAAGGGAAGATTACTCATTATTGTTGCATCTCTGGCACTATGAATTAAACTGTATTCTCGTTGCAAGTCATAAACGTAGCGATATGCAGTAGGGAATGCCGAACACTTACATCTCTGTTTACAATGAATGGACTTAAGTATTTACAATAATAATTTGGTAAATGAAGTAAGTAAAAACTGGGAGGATCAGTCACATAAAGTAATTAAAGTGATAAAATCTATCACACAAAACGGCTGTTCTCTCTATATTCTCAAACGCAGTCTCTTGGGTAACAATACTACTGCTCACACGGTATACAAAAGTCGCCAAACTTAGAGAAACAGGAGCGTTGCAGAAATATCATCATTACCAGACCAGACACAAAGGAATTAAATATATTAGCTGCCAGTTGGCATTGACTTAATCAGTGGGGGAGAGTGGAGATTTCTGCAGCGATTCGACGGCGGGTCTCCTGTTTGCTACGCAAAAGCACTGACCACTAAGCCATCCCGACACAGAAGTCGTCAAAGTCGCGGGGACTGGCCTAGCACATACAACGACGGGGGAAAAAATAGCTACACTAAAAAATAACTAGGGTAGAATACTGAAATTTTGTGACTGCATTTGTCTAAGTAACATAATTAAATGATTAAAATTGGAAGATCTCGGGTTAATATAAGCGCGAGATAAGATATTGTGAAAGTGAAATGCTAGTCGTCAATAACCGCTATAACAGTCAGAATGCTGAAATCAACCATGCAAACAAGCATGCATTGCGTTGTACAGGTGCCGGACGTCAGTTATGCTGTTAGAAGATGACACTGGAACTGCCATCAGATGATGTCTCGTGTGTGCTCGACCGGAGACAGATCTAGTGATCGAGCAGGCCAAGGCAACATGTCGGCAATCTGTAGAGCATGTTGAGCTACAACTGCGGTATGTTGTCGAGGATTATCTTGTCTGACAATACCCCCTGGACTGCTGTTCATGAGTGACGGTGAAGCAGAACAAGCGCTGTATCATGTGTGAGATAACAGGCGAGCGTGTGTGCCGGGACTTATCCCAGTTCACTGCTACGAAAGTGCGCGTCATTTATGACGGCGGCCGAGTTTAGGTTCGTTCTGCGCATCTGACATCACAAAACACAGTCAGCCAATGAACAGAGAACGACGTTGCCAGAGTTCGACTGCAGTACAGAGCACAGACGAATGTCTTCTGTTTTAGAAACGGTCAGTCATAAATAAAGTAACTGAAAGAAAGCAATGTCTTGATAGCAAAATTTCTTTTATACAAAGTTTGGAAAAAGCATTCTTTATAGCAATTGCTTCATATTCTATTAATTATTTAAACCAAACAAGCAATAAGTCACCTAATTCAGGCGATAGCAAGAAAAGGTGTTTGTATCATTCTCACTAACCACTTTTTCGCAATAAAAAACAGCTGTGATTGTTTATTTCCTATTGTACTTCGACGAAACTTGAGTAATTCACAGTCATACCAACAGTGTTAGTCGGTATTTTGCGTCCTAGTTTAAAGTCCTTCAGAAATCATATTGAATGACGAGCTGTGTTGGCGTAATGGTTAAAGTGTTTGGCTGCTAAGCGAAAATTCCGAAGTCAAATCTTGTTTGGTGCTTAAAATTTTCTTTATTTAAAATACAATATCGAAGTGTCTTACTTCATGAATTTTATTTCTTTGAAAGTAATTTTTTTGAAATTTCTAGTGGCAACTGAAATCAACCATACAGAAAGCATACGCTTTGGACTTTTACCTCTGTAAAGTCCTCAAAATTTCGTGCAATGGTTTATTATATTTAATGCTGCACAGTAACTGCGTTGAACATCGAAACAAAATTAAGTCATTTATGGGAGGGTGGGGGAGGTATAGTCAAGAAGATGTGTAAAAATCAAATCTTTGGGCCAAATAGTTTTTGTGAAATCGAATGATAAGTGTGTCAAAGCAGTCGGAACACCATGTATGTGTCTCCACAGGCGAGCAGTGCAATGAAGACAAAATCGCCCACAGCGCGGAATGCGGGGAGCACGTCTCTGAAGCAGCGAAAGGGTTAATGCGGCCGTGGTGGCTTTACTTCATGAACTGCGCGCTCCCCCTAAACGTAAGTTTGCTTGGCGCGTGCAACTGGCAATGCAGCAATCTCTCGCGTCTGGGCGGGCATGCGCGAACCGCCAAGATAAAAGAATTGAACTATAGCGTCACGTCACCTTAACGCCTCCGCGTGTAGGGCAGAAGTATTGCACCACAATTAAGTATAAAATTAAAATTCAAAATTTGTGTTTATAACTTTTGTAATTTTTCCTCCTATCTATGTAGTTCTCAATTCCTTCGAGCAATCAATCATTCATGATAGGTAACACTGTCATAGCTCAGTCACTCAAAATGATTCAGAAATTTTACTTGTTAGAATGAATTCAGGCGATGATTCTTCTTCTCTGCAGGCTCGTGCTTTGCGTCAGTCTGCTAATCTGTAGAAATAAAATGCCTCGTAATTTTGGGAGCGTTGTATAATCAGTCGGGAAACCTCAGATCAAGCGGATATTTGGCTCTGGTGAAATTTAATCTTCCGAAGAAGTAATGGATTATTAAATGCAGGTTCGTATCTAGTCTTTCGGAAGTTCCCTTCTGATTAATAACTACGCAATATATCGATGAATATCATTAATTCTCATATGTCAAATACACACCTTTTTTATGATGGAGCAATATATATATATATATATATATATATATATATATATATATATATATATATCCCTTTTAATCGTACAATTTCGTATCAGTTATCTTCTGTCATAAATCTCAATAATCAGATTACAGTTCTTCAAACCAAGTTCAGGCTAATCGGCACGAAGACAATCTCGGAAGCTTTTTTCTAACAAGCACCACAGAGAGTACTACAAAGAGTAATTATGCGCTCATGGCATAGCTATTATATGAAGCTACTTTGCGCATGGATTCTGTGAGTATGAAGATAGAAAATTAGTAAACGTCATTCAAAGGTGGAACTGTATCAGAATAATTCATCGAATATAAAGAGATATTACAATTGTCCCTCGCAGAGAGCAAAGTTAATGATAATACACTTTGTGAGCTAACAGGAAAAATTTGCTGGGTTGTTTGTTCAAAAGAGGAATATTTTTGTCCCTCGCAGCGAGCAAAGTTAATGATAATACACTTTGTGAGCTAACAGGAAAAATTTGCTGGGTTGTTTGTTCAAAAGAGGAATATTTTGAATTAATAGACTTTTACTGTAGAGAGTGTGGGTAAAATGTTAAGACAGTAAGTCACGAGAATACCTAAGCTGTAGCTTTTCATGTACCGGGGTATACCCGCATCCCGAGTGCATAACCAGGGAAGATGTAAACTGGTGTAATTACGAAAAAGGTCTACCCATTTGGGAACTGGCCTTCACAGGGAAACCCTGGAAAACCCGGAAGAATAGATCCCTAGCTTAGGTATTAAAGAAGATAGGAAAGCCTAAATCCAGTAATTTTGAAATATATAGAAGCTCCATAGATTAGATCGAAGGGAAAGTGCCTCATGGCCAAAAAAATTTTACAATATTGCTCAAAAAAATTTCAGAACTCTCCTTTCGACGATGTAGCCGGCGATCTCGTTGTGAAGTCGATGGAACAGGAATACTGGGTACGGACAGCGGGTAGGCGACGCACAGCGTTTGGTGGACGCGGCACGGAGGACAGGCGATGGCTTATGGTACAGGACAGAAGCTGGTAACGTGACATAGAAACAGCAAGATGATCTCAGGAATAGATGGTCAGGGACGTGAAGACGGAACAGGTTTAAAATGGAATAAGAAAAGGTTCTGGCTGAAAAAATCCCTGGAAGAGAGTGGATTAAGGGAAAAAAGTCCATATTTCATCGTTGAACTCAAAATCGGAGTCGATTCTTATATTCTTCCATCTGTACTGGACTGGAACACCCATCACTCCTGACAATCGCGAATTTTTTTTAGTCCTCAATACCAAAGTAGTTTTGCATTACAACTGCTGATTGTCCAAAACATTACGAAATAGACTGCGGGCATTTAAATTTTGTTGTAGCTCATATCGAATGCATTCCTCTCAAAAAAAATTTTAGATCTAATCTTCGGTTTGTTATCGTGCAGGTGGAAGTAGAGCATTGAATCTGTGGAGGTTTGCTTTCAATTACGAAATTGAGGACAAAATTTAAGTTTACACCTGATGAAAAATTTTAAAAATAGGCATATGATACTGACTCCATAAAAGGAATAATTTCTAGAAAAAAATTCTCTGATAAATTTTCATTATTCTTATAATTAATGGACAAATCATCCACTCGCAGAATCTTCTTCATCCTCTCATGAACATATATGGAAATATATTTCAACAATTATGTCCATAATATGAAACACACAAACTGCTATTCTTAAAATGTTAATTAAAATTCTTAAATTAATTCTCCTTGTAGAGAAGGCATAATGAAAAACTCTAAAAATTATAATAATTTTCTCTCGCGCAAGCAGAGAGTTTCTCCAATTGTTTGCAACAATGACATTATCGACTGTTGCTTCATTTCACAGTTTATTTGTTTTCTTGCGCGAACAGCGCACATCATACACACAGCGTATTTACCTACATATCCCGCTCTGTTCAAGTTTCACAGTGCCGTGTCTTGGGGAAATGTAGATGCTCTTTCGTTGTATATCACTATGGCTTGTGCTCATAGTCCACACTTAAAAACACTAGTATTTAACAATTTCTTCTACCTATCTCAAAATTTCCCAGGAGTAATCTCACTGTCTCTTAACTTATCACAGGAGTAATCTCACTGTCTCTTAACCTATCACAGGAGTAATCTCACTGTCTCTTAACCTATAGACAACATAAACTTCTTGATATTTATATACACATTCGCCTCATAGTCAAATTCCACTTTAAATTCTTCTCCATATTTGGTATCACAATCTACGATCCTTCAAAAACTTTCTTAATATCATTATGCGGGAATAATCCCTTTATTCTTTTCGATTCGGGATATGCCAACAAGTATGATCCAGAATTTGGTATATTTACAATAACATATGGTCCGGTATAAATAAGATTCCATTTCTTTATGTTCTTCATCAGTTTCGAGGAATGGATGTGTCACTTCAATAAAACCTTTTCTCCAAGATGAAACGTCTGAATCCGGTGAATCCGTTTATCATATGTCAATTTCCGTTGTATTGCCTTTTTAGTTAAATTGACAAGTGCGAGTTGAATCTTTTCCTCCCATTTTAAATTCTAGTCTTCATGCTTTGGCAGATGATTTATCCAGAAGTTCTTTTCAATCTGACTAGTTGATAGCTCGATCAAGTTCCATTCTCACTGTCTCTTAACCTATCACAGGAGCAATCTCACTGCCTCTTAACCTGTCACAGGAGCAATCTCATTGTCTCTTTACCTGTCACAGGAGCAATCTCACTGTCTCTTAACCTTTCACAGGAGAAATCTCACTGTCTCTTAACCTGTTACAGGAGCAATCTCACTGTCTCTTAACTTATCACAGGAGCAATCTCACTGTCTGTTAATCTGTCACAGGAGCAATCTCACTGTCTCTCAACCTGTCACAGGAGCAATCTCACTGTATCTTAACCTGTCACAGGAGCAATCTCACTGTCTCTTAACCTATCACAGAAGCAATCTAACTGTCTCTTACCCTCTAGACAACATAAACTTCTTGATATTTATATCCACATTCGACTCATAGTCAAATTCCACTTTAAATTCTTCTCCATCTTTGGTATCACAGATCTACGATCCTTCAAAAACTTTCTTAATATCATTATGCGGGAATAATCCCTTTATTCTTTTCGATTCGGGATATGCCAACAAGTATGATCCAGAATTTGGTATATTTACAATAACATATGGTCTGGTATAAATAAGATTCCATTTCTTTATGTTCTTCATCAGTTTCGAGGAATGGATGTGTCACTTCAATAAAACCTTTTCTCCAAGATGAAACGTCTGAATCCGGTGAATCCGTTTATCATATGTCAATTTCCGTTGTATTGCCTTTTTAGTTAAATTGACAAGTGCGAGTTGAATCTTTTCCTCCCATTTTAAATTCTAGTCTTCATGCTTTGGCAGATGATTTATCCAGAAGTTCTTTTCAATCTGACTAGTTGATAGCTCGATCAAGTTCCATTCTCACTGTCTCTTAACCTATCACAGGAGCAATCTCACTGCCTCTTAACCTGCCACAGGAGCAATCTCATTGTCTCTTAACCCGTCACAGGAGCAATCTCACTGTCTCTTAACCTTTCACAGGAGATATCTCACTGTCTCTTAACCTGTTACAGGAGCAATCTCACTGTCACTTAACTTATCACAGGAGCAATCTCACTGTCTGTTAACCTGTCACAGGAGCAATCTCACTGTCTCTTAACCTGTCACAGGAGCAATCTCACTGTATCTTAACCTGTCACAGGAGCAATCTCACTGTCTCTTAACCTATCACAGGAGCAATCTAACTGTCTCTTACTCTCTAGACAACATAAACTTCTTGATATTTATATCCACATTCGACTCATAGTCAAATTCCACTTTAAATTCTTCTCCATCTTTGGTATCACAGATCTACGATCCTTCAAAAACTTTCTTAATATCATTATGCGGGAATAATCCCTTTATTCTTTTCGATTCGGGATATGCCAACAAGTATGATCCAGAATTTGGTATATTTACAATAACATATGGTCTGGTATAAATAAGATTCCATTTCTTTATGTTCTTCATCAGTTTCGAGGAATGGATGTGTCACTTCAATAAAACCTTTTCTCCAAGATGAAACGTCTGAATCCGGTGAATCCGTTTATCATATGTCAATTTCCGTTGTATTGCCTTTTTAGTTAAATTGACAAGTGCGAGTTGAATCTTTTCCTCCCATTTTAAATTCTGTTCTACATGCTTTGGCAGATGGTTTATCCAGAAGTTCTTTTCAATCTGACTAGTTGAGAGCTCGATCAAGTTCCATTCTCACTGTCTCTTAACCTATCACAGGAGCAATCTCACTGTCTCTTAACCTGTCACAGGAGCAATCCCACTGTCTCTTAACCTGTCGCAGGAGCAATCTCACTGTCTCTTAACCTGTCACAGGAGCCATCTCACTATCTCTTAACCTGTTACAGGAGAAATCTCACTGTCTCTTAACCTGTCATAGGAGCAACCTCACTGTCTCTTAACATGTCGCAGGAGCAATCTCACTGTCTCTTAACCTGTCACAGGAGCAATCTCACTGTCTCTTAACCTGTCACAGGAGCAATCTCACTGTCTTTTAACCTGTCACAGGAGCAATCTCACTGCCTCTTAACCTGTTACAGGAGCAATCTCACTGTCTCTTAACTTATCACAGGAGCAATCTCACTGTCTCTTAACCTATCACAGGAGCAATCTCACTGTCTCTTACCCTCTAGACAACATAAACTTCTTGATATTTATATACACATTCGACTCATAGTCAAATTCCACTCTAAATTCTTCTCCATATTTCGTACCACAGATCTACGATCCTACAAAAAATTTATTAATATCATTATGCGGGAATAATCCCTTTATTCTTTTCGATTCGGCATATGCCAACAAGTATGATCCAGGATTTGGTATATTTACAGTAACATATGGTCCAGTATAAATAAGATTCAATTTCTTTATGTTCTTAATTAGTTTCGAGAAATGGATGTGTCGCCTCAATAAAACCTTTTCTTCAAGATGAAACGTCTGAATCCGGTGAATCCGTTTATCATATGTCAATTTCCGTTGTATTGCCTTTCAAGGAATGGTTGAGTCGCCTTAATAAAACCTTTTCTCCATATTATTTTATTAATGTCTCTCGCATCCAAAACTAATCTTACGTTGACTCCAGGTTTTGGAACGACTAAGAGCGGAGAACAATATGGACTAGTTGATGGCTCAATCAAGTTCTATTCTAACATTCTATTTATCTCCCTTTGAACAGATTGTTTTAAACGCCAGGGGATCAGATAGTGCGTGTAACAGTAAGTCTGATGTGGCTTCACTTGTAGGTGACAAATATACCCTTTAATAATTCCTAGTTTCTCATCAAAAATCTCTTCATATGCATCTAACAAATAATGAAACTGCTGCCTTTGTTCTCCGGTCACCTGATTTGATTCACTAGCTTTTATCATTGTTGTTTGGTTAAAGTCCTCCTGTTGTATCAAATCCTTTGGAAGCTCCTTCCAACGATCATTTGTAGGTCAATTAATTGAATTATGGCACCGCGACAATATTTCTCATGCACAGTTTCCTTTCTATTTAAATCCAGTAGTACCTCTTCGCCATTTAATCTAAATTTAACTATTCCTTACAAAAAATCAATCTGACAATCGTACTTCTGCATATTCCCTATACCAAGAATACAGTCCACTAATAACTTCTCCACTACAAGGAACGTGCATTTTATTGCTACATTTCCCATTTTCATCTCTAATTGTGTTTGTATTTTGACATTGGGAGAACGTGCTCCAACAGCTCCGATGATTTTGCAGTTCTGTACCGGCAAAATTGGTACCTTCTTCTTCCTAATAATTCTCCTAAAAAGAGTGCCTGAGATGTCATTGGCGGAAGCAGCGGTGTCTAATATCACATTCGTTGGAACTTCCTCTATTTCAACAAATACTTCCGATACCGGAACACTTGATCTGTCATTATGACACGTTATTAAATCCTGTGTTAACTCTTCAGTCAACAGCCCACCATCATTATATCTTAACAATTGTAATTTTACTCTTTCGTCCCTAACACATCCCCTGACCGCTCCTCCATGGCACGATGTGGTCATATTTAGTCTTTGACTGCTTGTTGGACCAATAGGTATTTGTCTCTTCAGCTACTTCCGTTATTATCGGTTGTTGTGGTGAATTCGGTCTATATTGTCTTGCTTGATTCGTGTAATTATTGTTGTTGTTCTGCTGGTGTTGGTAGAACTGTCCTGTGTTGCCATGCATTGGATTATATCGATTAAAATTCCTATTGTTCCTCAAATAGCCCCTCGCTGCACCATTACTAAAGTTTCCATTATGGTAATAATTATTGTTTGCATTTTGTCCATTTCTAAGTCTCCTCAGAGAGTGTAGTTGGTTATGATTATTGTTACTGCTACAATTACTGCCATTCCCATTCGCGTTGCAGCTCGCATTCGCTTCTATTGCTCTTCTTTGATATGACATTTCTCTTGCCTTTTTATTGTCCTCCTCAATTGTATCTCTATCCTTATCATTTATATACAACAGCTGGTTCCTTATACTGGTGGGTAGTCTGGACTTGAGTATCCTAACTACACTCCTGGAAATTGAAATAAGAACACCGTGAATTCATTGTCCCAGGAAGGGGAAACTTTATTGACACATTCCTGGGGTCAGATACATCACATGATCACAATGACAGAACCACAGGCACATAGACACAGGCAACAGAGCATGCACAATGTCGGCACTAGTACAGTGTATATCCACCTTTCGCAGCAATGCAGGCTGCTATTATCCCATGGAGACGATCGTAGAGATGCTGGATGTAGTCCTGTGGAACGGCTTGCCATGCCATTTCCACCTGGCGCCTCAGTTGGACCAGCGTTCGTGCTGGACGTGCAGACCACGTGAGACGACGCTTCATCCAGTCCCAAACATGCTCAATGGGGGACAGATCCGGAGATCTTGCTGGCCAGGGTAGTTGACTTACACCTTCTAGAGCACGTTGGGTGGCACGGGATATACGCGGACGTGCATTGTCCTGTTGGAACAGCAAGTTCCCTTGCCGGTCTAGGAATGGTAGAACGATGGGTTCGATGACGGTTTGGATGTACCGTGCACTATTCAGTGTCCCCTCGACGATCACCAGAGGTGTACGGCCAGTGTAGGAGATCGCTCCCCACACCATGACGCCAGGTGTTGGTCCTGTGTGCCTCGGTCGTATGCAGTCCTGATTGTGGCGCTCACCTGCAAAGCGCCAAACACGCATACGACCATCATTGGCACCAAGGCAGAAGCGACTCTCATCGCTGAAGACGACACGTCTCCATTCGTCCCTCCATTCACGCCTGTCGCGACACCACTGGAGGCGGGCTGCACGATGTTGGGGCGTGAGCGGAAGACGGCCTAACGTGTGTGGGACCGTAGCCCAGCTTCATGGAGACGGTTGCGAATGGTCCTCGCCGATACCCCAGGAGCAACAGTGTCCCTAATTTGCTGGGAAGTGGCGGTGCGGTCCCCTACGGCACTGTGTAGGATCCTACGGTCTTGGCGTGCATCCGTGCGTCGCTGCGGTCCGGTCCCAGGTCGACGAGCACGTGCACCTTCCGCCGACCACTGGCGACAACATCGATGTACTGTGGAGACCTCACGCCCCACGTGTTGAGCAATTCGGCGGTACGTCCACCCGGCCTCCCGCATGCCCACTATACGCCCTCGCTCAAAGTCCATCAACTGCACATACGGTTCACGTCCACGCTGTCGCGGCATGCTACCAGTGTTAAAGACTGCGATGGAGCTCCGTATGCCACGGCAAACTGGCTGACACTGACGGCGGCGGTGCACAAATGCTGCGCAGCCAGCGCCATTCGACGGCCAACACCGCGGTTCCTGGTGTGTCCGCTGTGCCGTGCGTGTGATCATTGCTTGTACAGCCCTCTCGCAGTGTCCGGAGCAAGTATGGTGGGTCTGACACACCGGTGTCAATGTGTTCTTTTTTCCATTTCCAGGAGTGTATATCCGGCAAAGGAATCGGTACATCCCAGTACAAAGATTTATTAATGTATTTCTCAAAATATCTCTTCAGACATCCTCTAGAAAACGAGAAAGTCTCAGGATATAATACTTCCTGCCTTGTGTTCCAGCAGACCAATATTTTGCTACAAAAGCCTGCTCAAATTCTTTGTAACATTTACAAGAAGATGTTTGTTCGGATGCCCACAATGCTCCTGATCCTTGTATATATCCAGATACAAAACTAATCTTTTGCCATCCTGTCCAAGATCGTGAAAATAGACCTCTGAATCTTCGAAAAAAGACTACAGGATGAACATTCTTTTTGTCAGGGTTAAAGATCTGAAATAGTCTCTGTTTAATCATCTTTCCCTCAACGGTACTACGATTCCAAAATCATCCTGTTCGTACTTTTCCCTGTGGGTATCCGTTGTATCGAATCTAACTTGTGACGTACCAGTTCTGTCTACACCGGATCATGACGTGGACGGAATTTCCGCGCAGAGTGAGAGTTTTGTTTCCTACTTCTCGCTGTTTCTGAATCCTCCTGCGAGGATCTTTCGATATTTCCTTTCCAACGCGAGAATTATTCGCCAAGTTGTTCACGAACTTCCTTTAACCCTTTGTTGAAAAACTTCTCCTCGGAACTCTCCGAAATTGACTGTAAAGCTACTTTCACAGTTTCTTCTATCGTTTCCAAAGGAAAATTTTGCCGCTCTAATGTCATTTCTGAAAACTTTCATTCTATGTTCCACTGTCTCCTGTTTTTCCTTCACTTCGTCAAATTGCTTCGTTAGATTATCTTGGGATTCTATAATTTCTGGTATCATAGCTACAGAACACTGTATGTCCTCTTGAGCTTGTATTACTTGAGGAAACAGTTCTACTTGTTTTTATATCGTGTCATTTTTGACGGATACATATTCGGTTACTTCCGCTTTTAATTTACTATTGTTTTCTTAGCATTGTTGGTGGACCTGCTCAATTTGAGCAATTAGATTCTGTTCGGTCCTTTCTGCCTGTTCTTTTATTTCCTGTGTCTGGGTATTTAATCTCTGGTCTAATTCGGTAAAGGTTGCTCTTAATTGATTTTGTAATTCTGTTTGATTTTCGGTTAATTGATTTTATAATTCATTTTGTATAACGGAAAACTCTCGGTTTACCTCCGCTTGGCCTTCGGCTAATAGAGACATCTGTTGCATAATAGCAACTAATGTGTCAACAACCCTCTGATCAGCTGTTGTATGAATGTTTTCTGAACCAGCGGGATTATTTATATTGCTACCGCTAGCCACAACAGTCTCAGTATTTCTATCCGTGGTCTCTGCTTCTGCGCAAACAGATGAAGCCTGTTGACGTCTCGTTGCTGATTCAATGACATTTTAAATGCCGCTCTATCCAATACCATTAGAGAACTGTCAATATCAGGTTCTAGGCACTAAATACAGTTTCAAATTTACTGTCGTAGACACACTTAACTTTCAAATTACTTCACAGATGGTATACAGTTCAATGTCTAGTTACGAAAATCACACAATATACAGTTCTACAATCTAACTACTATCTGGAAAAAAGTTCTTTCTAAATTGATTTCAAACTATTTTAACTACTGGATAAAAAAATTAGATTTCTCTGGCCTTGTTCTGTAGTCTCGGTGTTGTCCAGTAGTTGAAATCGTTTCTTGGTATCAGCAATCTTTTACTATGGGCACCAAATCTCTCTTCAGATTAGTTACCTCTCGTTCTCGTTGGTTTTCATGAAACAAAAACCTACATATATTATATAACAATCCAAGAGAGTCCTGTCACACTGGAACCACTATAATTTTTCCTCCTATCTATGTCGTTCTCAATTCCTTCGAGCAATCAATCATTCATGATAGGAAACACAGTCATAGCTCAGTCACTCAAAATGATTCAGAAATTTTACTTGTTAGAATGAAATCAGGCGATGGTTCTTCTTCTCTGCAGGCTCGTGCTTTGCGGCAGTCCGCTAATCTGTACAAATAAAATGCCTCGTAATTTTGGGAGCGTTGTATAATCAGTCGGGAAACCTCAGATCAAGCGGATATTTGGCTCTGATGAAGTTTAATCTTCCGAAGAAGTAATGGAGGTCTTGGATTATTAAATGCAGGTTCGTATCTAGTCTTTCGGAAGTTCCCTTCTGATTAATAACTACGCAATATATCGATGAATATCATTAATTCTCAAATGTCAAATACACACCTTTTTATGAAGGAGCAATATATACATTTTTCCCTTTTAATCGTACAATTTCGTATCAGTTATCTTCTGTGATAAATCTCAATAATCTGATTACAGTTCTTCAAACCAAGCTCAAGCTAATCGGCACGAAGACAATCTCGGAAGCTTTTTTCTAACAACCGCCAGAGAGAGTACTACAAAGAGTAATTATGCGCTTATGGCATAGCTATTGTATCAAGCTACTTTGCGCATGGATTCTGCGAGTACGAAGATAGAAAATTAGTAAACGTTATTCAAAGGTAGAATTGTATCAGAATAATTCATCGAATATAAAGAGATATTACACTTTGACAACATATATTTTATTGTTATAACGTTTAAAATACCAACTCTTAATGTAATTAAACTAATAGTTCCCGTAAAAATGCAGTTTTAAGAAAAAAATAAGTGGCGCTAAATAATAAAGCTAGAAAGCCGGAATTTCGTCGGAATGTGCCAATGGAGGTCAGAAATAAGTGGTGCAAGTTTCAGAGTAAAAGAAGGAAAATTACAACCGGAACCCACGTTTTAAGAAAAATAAGTGGCGCTAAGTATTGGGTTTAGTACACCCTAAAAATAATAACTAAGAGACCACGTTAAGCTACCTCTTATAGTTTTTGAGCAATTTAATGAAAACCAAATTTGTAACTAAAATGTACTCATTTGTAGCAGATTAAGTACCTGTAATTTTAATAGTAGAGAATTTTGGTTATAGCACATGATAAAACCTACCAAATAATAGAACTATACAAAATTTCAGAACCGTAATTGTAGTTAGATCCAATGCAAGTTCTAGTAAAGCTGTAGTTCAGAGGTAACGATCTAACATTAGTTCCACTATAAAACTTCTAGAAGGGAAAGTTTTTGTTTATCTGTGTTTTCAAACAACTTACCTAAATACATGTAAAAATTAAGAATATTCTAAATTAATTCATAACTATGTTATTAAAGATTATGTGCCCGTGAAAGTGGTCGTTCTGAGGCTGCTGCCATGTGTTAAGACAGTAGACAAGAAATGTTCCCTCGGTCGCCTGCTGCTGCACATATATAAATGTGCCCGAGAGGCAGGAAAAAGGTTCATACCGCATACAGCCACTGTACGATCCACGTCTGTTAAATGTCGGATCGCGCTCTGCCTCGGATGACGTCAGAGACGGACTGTGATAAAAAGCGATGTTGTTGTGGTCTTCAGTCCAGAGAGTGGTTTTGTGCAGCTCTCCATGCTACTCTATCCTGTGGAAGCTTCATCTCCCAGTACCTACTGCAACCTACGTCCTCCTGAATCTGCTTAGTGTATTCATCTCTTGGTCTCCCTCTACGATTTTTACCCTCCACGCTGCCCTCCAGTGCTAAATCTGTGATCCCTTGATGCCTCAGAACATGACTTATCAACCGATCCCTTCTTCTAGTCAAGGTGTGACACAAATTTCGCTTCTGCCTAATTCTATTCAGTACCTCATCACTAGTTATCTGATCTACCCATGTAATCTCCAGCATCCTTCTGTAGCACATTTCGAAAGCTTCTATTCTCTTCTTGTCTAAACTATTTATCGTCCATGTTTCACTTCCATACATGGCTACATTCCATACACATACTTTCAGAAATGATTACTGATACTACTCGATGTTTGCAAATTTCTCTTTCTCAGAAACGCTTTCCTTGCCATAGCCTGTCTACATTTTACATCCTCTCTACTTCGACCATCTTCAGTTATTTTGCTCCCCATATAGCAAAACTCATTTACAACTTTAAACGTCTCATTTACCAATCTAATTCCCCTTATCATCACTCGATTTAATTCGACTACATTCCAATACCATCGTTTTGCTTTTGTTGATGTTCATATTGTATACTCGCTTCAAGACACTGTCCATTCCGTTCCATTGCTCTTCCAGGTCCTTTGCTGTCTCTGACAAAATTACAATGTCATCAGCAAACCTCAAAGTTTATATTCCTTCCCCATGGAATTTAATTCCTACTCCGAATTTTTCTTTTGCTTCTTTTACTGCTTGCTCAATATACATATTGAATAACATCGGGGAGAGGCTACAACTCTGTCTCAATCCCTTCCCATCCACTGCTTTCCATGCCCCTCGACTCTTATAATTGCCATCTGGTTTATGTACAAATTATAAATAGCATTTCCCTGCTTGTGTTTTACCTCTGCCACCTCCAGAATTTGAAAGACATTATTCTAGTCAACGTTGTCAAAAACATACCCTAAGTCTGTAAATGCTTTCCTTAATCCATCTTCTAAGATAAGTCGTACGGTTGTCCCGGAGATGTATTTACTCGGTCGGCGTGCTACAGATGGCCAATGTGTTGCAAAGTGTCGTGTGTTTGTTGTACTTCGTCTTTAGTTTGCGTTGTCGTATGGCGTGTAAGTGAATTTGTTGTGTGTGTGTGTGTGTGTGTGTGTGTGTGTGTGTGTGTGTGTATTGGAGAAGGGGGAGGGGGGGTAGATTAATTTATTATTTAGTCTGGCTGTAATTTACAGCTCTATCTGTTATTGTTTCGCAGCTAACATGATCAATGAGTTTCTACTCCTATTGACTTGGTCATTAATTACTTTTTTGTTCATTGCAGGAAAGTTCTCCTGTAAAGTCAGAAGTATTTAGTTGTAAATTTTCAGTTTAATAATTTTCCTGCCCTGTTTCATGTTGGCTACTTCATGTCCATTTTATATTGGTATTCGGCAAAGGTAGAATGATATTTTTCAAACTTCTAGCTTTTTATTTGTTCTTTATACCTAATTTTGAAATGTCTGTCTCTCACTCCCAGATATACCAACTCACATTCTGACTTTCTAGGTCTGTGGGGTTTTCTTGGTATTTGTGTACTCTTTTATTGTTTTCATTTTTCTTTACTTGTTTTTTAATTTTGAGGTTGGGCCTTTGTACTACATGGCTGTTATACCTACTGTTTATGGAAATGAGTTTTACTGTTTGTAATTCTTTTTCATAGTTTTCATTGCTGAGTTGGATAGATTTCAGTCTATGTAAATGTGTCATAGAGACACTAATTTTTGATTTGGTGGATAGCTGGACATAGCAGGTAATCTATCTATTGCTCTTCGTTTTCTGAAGAATGTATACTTATTGCTGTCTCTCTTTATTAAGAGGATGGTTTGAAAAATTCTCGGAATGGAATAGACAAGAAGTACTTAAAAATAACTGAAACTTTTTTTATTTTTCAATGTAGTCTCCTTGTAGATTAATGCACTTGGTCCAACCATGTTCCAGTGCCTTGATCTCATCTCAAAAAAGAGTTTCCTCCAGGTCTGCAAAATAGTTGTCAATTTCTGCTATCAATTCTTTGTTTGAAGTGAATCTTCATCTACCGAGAAAAAATTTTCAGTTTTGGGAAGAGATGGAAGTCTGACGGAGCCATATCAGGTGAATAAGTTGGGTGTGGCACCAATTCATATCTTAAATGGTATAATTTTGCCATGGCGACAGCACATGTCATGATCCAGCATGAACAGTTGTGACACCGATCTTGCAGATAATTTATTCATTTCTAATTCTTCACTTAAAATGTGACATATCCTTTCAGATGATGTCTGGCAAGCATGGGCAATTTTACACACTTTCAATTGACAATCCTCCATGATCATTTTGTGCACTTTTGCAATAATTTCTGGAGTATGACATATCTTGGCCGGCCACTGCGCAGATCGTCATCTAAGCTCTCCTGATCAAATTTAAATTCATTTGTCCGTTTAGCAACAGCTGAATATGAAGGAGCAGAGTCCCCCAGTGTATTCTGGAAATCACCACGAATGTCCTTTGATTTCATACCTTTCTTTACAAAGCAAATAATCACTACTCTAATCTCTATTTTTTTCCATCTTGGGAAATCACTACAAGGGAACAACAACAGAGCAACATCACCACCACATCTCTCTTCCAAGAGCACTGACGTGGCACAAGTTTGCAGGCAACAGTCCAATAAATATCATGTGAACAACTTGTTGCGCTAACACTCACCTCTTGTGGCGAGTGTCAGTTTTCTTGTCATTGGTGATCGAAGCAATTTTGGAATGTGACTACTTTAAGGATTTTGGTTATTTGTTTAATATTATCTACAGATAGTTTATTGTCAGTCAGTTAGTTTTCTTCAATTAGTTTTATTGTTTCTGCAGTGGGTATCGAGATGTACATGTTCTCTCTGTCAAAAAGAAATGAGTGATGGTGTTGGCAGAAAGTGTAAGTCTCTCATTTTTTTATGAATTTGAGTTTGTGCTTGAAGTTAATTGTATTATTTACTAGTTTCTCCACAGCGCTTTGTAAATGATCAAAAAATTTTGTGGCTGAGTACCTTTCTCATCTCCATGCTTTGTTGTAAAAAGGTGCCTCGAAATTAATATGAAAAGAAAAGAATCATCAAAGCTGAACACCCTCTCAACAATGATGTCATTGTAGATGGAGTACAAACTAAGACTTGAAGAGTATGGGACATGACAGTGGGATGTGGTCTTTTCAATGGAATGACCTCAGCTTTCACCTTATGTAATTTATTGAACATGCAAGAACTGTAAATATGGATGAGCAGGTGAAGATTTGCATTTCTTTCCTCCGAAGAGCACATTCAGTGTCTTGTATCACCTAATATCCATCATAGAGATTTCTCAGGAGCTACATATGCTCAAGACTACTGGTGGCCAATGAGCAGTACACACATTCTTACCCTGGGAAACGGAAGAGTCCATCTCTTTGTTTCAAATAGTCATTTATTTCAGCTGAATGTGACTGCTGAAAAGTGTATTTTGAGTATTGATATCGTTACCTCAGTTCTACACCAAACAACACTGAAGTCTTCAAACATGGTCAGTACAGGAAGAATGCGAGCCTCGGTGTAATGTTACAAAATGTATGTTGGAAGTGGCTCCATTTGTTGAACAATGCTTCTCTTGATCACACTGTACACTAGCAACAAAACCCCAACCACTACTGCTGTGCCCTCCATGTCATATCATCTGTGCATTTATGGGGCAATATACAGGGTGAAGCAAATTCAAGCACTTGGGCTTTCCATCGCAACTCCTCATATGCCTTCTGGTCCTTGGTGCATCCAATAACTGGGCTGATGTTGTTGCTTGTGAATATGCTGCTAGATATCCTTGTCAATGGCATCAGATAAAAATGTGTTTCATCGTGTGGAGCTGCACCTTTGGGAGTATTGCCTTGCGTGTTCCAATATTTCTACGAAATCCAAACTGATCCTCCCCGAGGTCGCCTTCTACCAGTTTTTCCATTCGTCTGTAAAGAATTCATGTTAGTATTAAGCTGTCGTGGCTTATTAAACTGTAACTTTCACATATTCACATGTCATATATTTTCACATATTTTCACATTTTCACATCAGGTCTTTCAGTGTTCTGTCAAACTCGTCACGCAGTATCATATCTCCCATTTCATCTTCATCTACATCCTCTTCCATTTCCATAATATTGTCCTCAAGTACATCACCCTTGTACAGAACCTCTATACACTCCTTCCAACTTTCTGCTTTGTCTTCTTTGCTTTCCATCTGCGCTCATGATATACATAGAGGTGGTTCTCTTTTCTCCAAAAGTCTCTTTAATTTTCCTGTATAAAGTATATATTTTGCCCCTAGTGAGATATGCCTCTACATCGTTACATTTGTCCTCTAGCAATCCTTGCTTAGCCATTTTGCACTTCATGTCGATCTCATTTTTGTGGCCTTTTTTATTCTTTTTTGCCTACTTCATTAACTGCATTTTTATATTTTCTCTTTTCATCAATTAAATTCAATATATCTTCTGTTAGCCAAGGGTTTCTACTAGCCCTCGTCTTTTTACCTACTTTATCCTCTGCTGCCTTCACTATTTCATCCCTCAAAGCTACCCATTCTTCTTCTGCTGTATTTCTTCTCCCCCACTCCTGTCAATCGTTCGCTAATGTTATCCATGAAACTCTCTACATCCTCTGGTTCTGTCAGTTTATCCAGATCCCATCTCCTTAAATTCCCACCCTTGTGCAGTTTCTTCATTTTTAATCTACAGTCCACATCTGCTCCTTGGAAATGTCTTACAATTTAAAAGCTGGTTCCTAAAGAAGTCTTACCACTAAGTAATCCATCTGAAACCTTTGAGTGTTTCCAGACCTCGACAAGGTCCATGGTTCATGGAGGAGGGAGGAGGGGGTACGGGGGAGTGGAGGGGGGGGGGGCAAAAAGCGTATTTGCGGTAAAAAACGGATAGTGAACTCGCGAGGACTGTACACAGTTCTGGATCGCTTAGATTTCGTTAAAGTAATCGTTAATGTGCCATCCGTGATAAATACAAATCCTCGTGACAAGTGGTAACTATTATTTCCACTTTTGTGGTGAGCATTTATTTTGAATATTTTTTTGGGTATTATTGGTCAGGGCGAAAGGCAGTCTGGTAGTAACGTACCATAGAAGTCGTCTCTGGACTGCTATTTGTGCTGTTTAGAATAGAAAGACAAGTGACTTTCAAAGTGTTGTACGTGAGATACTTTACTCAATATATGTTTGAACTAAAACGTTATACCTTCATCTATAATCATAGTCCCGATCCCTCTAAGTAGAAAGAGAATTACAAACATTCTTTCAGTGGGCTGGACCAAAATGTGACTGTGCAGACTAAAAACTAAGGTCAGTATGTTCTCAGCGAACAACAAAGAAAAACAAATAAACAACTCTCATAAACAATAACCCGCGGTCCCCAGCAGGACGAGACTGACATACGAATTTGCAGTCAGGGCGCGTGGGATAATCACGAGAAGGAAACGATAGCGACAGCCCCGGACATTTGCACAAGCCCCTCCCATTTACCCCCCTCCACACCTACCCCCCGCCACACCAACCAAGAGCGCACCAATATGATCTTTGGTAGTCTTCGTCGATGTCGTATTTTTGTTCCTCGTTTTTTGTCTTACCGCGGTTGTTCATACTAGCAGTGTTGTGCTGTTAATACTTCTTTGCAGTTTGTGGAATACACTCAAAATGAAACATAGATATGATCTCTCAATAAAGTTATCATAGACAAGGTACCTAATCTTGACTCTTGTTGCCAACTGCTGTCAAAACTGATATCTAACAGGCATTAAAGTACCATAAGATGTGTTGGAATGACACTGACGAAATTAAGTACATATTTTTAACAATAGGCAGCTCTAAAGTTCTCACATGCTGAAGAAGAACTCAAAGTAATCTCGTGTCTGCTATAAGCAAGCAGTCATAAGAGTTCACAAGTAAAAATTCACCCATTACACAGGCAAATATTAATGAAGAATGTCACTGTATAAATATCTGACTGCTTGCATTACGCATTTCTACATTATCCCACTCTCATATTCTTCAGTCTTAATGAGGTAATGAGAGACAAACCAAGACATCAACTTTGCCTTGTTTATGCACAACATTGACTTTAGACAATCGAGATAATGGACAGCATCCTTGGCGATACTACCAATTAATATTTCCCAACAGAATTTCTTACACTACACAAGGTGACAGAAATTTGTGCTCACTGCAGTTAACAAATATCAGATTCTTTGATATAGTGCCAATGAAAGCTCATGAAATAAAAAAGACAGTGTGGATACCATTTTTCTTTTTCTTTCTTATTGATGATTTTTCAACTCGCGTAGTCAATGAACATATTTCTAATACTTTTCACAATGGTACCGGAAAAACTGTAATCGTACTATCTACTGATTTTCTCCCTTGTTATGACTGGTATATCTGTGATACGAACAACTTTGATGTTGGAAAATGCCGCAGACCATGGGCGGAGCTTAGGATATGGATTGGTGTGGAGGGGGGACATTGGGCGGGACTTGTGCACCGTCCGGAGCTGTCGCTAACGTTACGTACCACGAGAGTGATTGTGCTGTCATACGCAACCGCACCCCAGACCATAACTTCAGGTGGAAGTCCACTGCGTCTACCACACAGACCGGTTGGCTGCAGGCCCTCAACTGGCCCTCTTCTAACCAACATACGGCCATCACTGGCACTGAGAGAGAACCAGCGTTCATAAGTAAACACAAGAGGCCTCCACCCTACTCAGTCAGCTCTCGCGTGACACCACTGAAATTGCAATTGGCTGTGGTTTGGGGTCAGCGCTACAGGGGTCCAACTCGGAGCTGACCTTGAAGTAACCAGTTTGTTACAGTTCGTTGTGTCACTGTGAGGCCAAATGCTGCTCAAATTGCTGCTGCAGATGCAGCAGAGCCGCACGCCGAACGGGATGGTCTTCACTCTCGGTAGTGCCAAATGGTTGTCCGGAGTCCTGTCTACTGTTCTTAAAAGTAATTTGATACTGCATCAAATGGTCTGTTACCAAAGAATAGCCCGGATCAACTGGTTGAGGATGTTAACGCAGCTCGCCAAGCTGATGTCCCCCTTCACAATAACAGGCGATATCCCCCTTTAACAGCAAAAGGTATACCCTGTTATCCCTACTCGTGAAACTGAAATACAACCGAAACAACGACCTCTGGAAACAACTGATAGTTGCTCAGAGGACGAGCTGCCGTATAAAACTCCCTCAGTTCGCAAACAAAAACAGTGCGATGCGGAGGCAGACCAACCGGAAGGTAGAATGCGAATGGAAACCGATGAACAGAAACATTTGCAAGAAACAACAGGTGAAGTAGCTCATTGCAAAGATCAGCAGCCATCTGTTAGTAAACAAATTCCTTCAAAGTAGTCACCAGCGTTGTCTAGAACCCGTCGCCAGCGATGTGAAAGGCGTAGCATACCGTTAGCAGAGCCTATTGTAGAATGAGATTTTCAGTCTGCAGCGGAGTGTGCGCTAATATGAAACTTCCTGGGAGATTAAAACTGTGTGCCAGACTGAGACTCGAACTCGGGACCTTTGCCTTTGCCTTAAGCTGTGAGGACGGGCCGTGAGTCTTACTTGGGTATCTCAGATGGTAGAGCACTTGCCCGAAAAAGGCAAAAGTCCCGAGTCCGAGTCTCGGTCCGGCACACAGTTTTAATCTGCCAGGAAGTTTCAGAGCCTGTTCTGTTGATGGTGCGAACGGAGCGGTCTACTGCCTGTCGAATGTCTGGAACAGTTGTGAAGCGAATGCCTTATCAAAAGGCAAGTTAATTTAATAAGAGAGTCGCGAGAAAGCATAGGAAGCCAACTTTTCTAGATCATTAAACCTCGAAGCATGCTATCCCCGATAGACGTGCAGAATATTAACAATCGTTTACAGCATGTGAGAGTTTTCTATGTTGAGTTCAGTTATGTGTGTGCCGAAATGAGACAGTCACGATACTTAACGTTAAGAGGCATCATGTGGAACGAAAGAAAAGTGAAGGAAGGAACAAAGTAGTACGACATTATACAAAAATTGATTGAACTGAGATTTGGAAAAACATTAGTTCTAATGTGCTCATGTGTTATATAAAAACTTCATGATACAAGACAGTTAAAACACATAGGTAGCACCAATGAATGACTGTACGCAATCCGTCTCTGTAAAACAAGTTTGTGTCAACAATGCCATTTAGTTGACACAATAACTCATAGACACATGAATAGTTCGAAGTGAATCCGAGAGCAAATAGCTCTGATTACAAGGACTTCTGAGAATAAATCGATGTCTTTGATAAAAAGGCCTGAAGTACGCTTTTTCCCAGAGGCAAAACATAACCTTTGCTAATTATGTCATTAACAAACTAGGATCCAACAACACCATAGAGTTCAAGATACACATGCTGTGTGAATACCACAAAATTAGAAGGTATTCGAATCACAATAAAAAGTTCGGTAATACGTTAAAAATTATATTTGAAACAATGGGCGTTGGTTAATATAAAAAAGAAGACTGTGTTGACAGTCATGTATTGTAGTTACCATTGTTGTTGTTGTTGTTGTGGACTTCAGTCCTGAGACTGGTTTGATGCAGCTCTCCATGCTACTCTATCCTGTGCAAGCTTCTTCACCTCCCAGTACCTACTGAAACCTACACACTTCTGAATCTGTTTAGTGTATTCATCTCTTGGTCTCCCTCTACGATTTTTACCCTCCACTCTGCCCTGCAATACTAAATTGGTGATGCCTCAGAACATACCGACCGATCCATTCTTCTAGTCAAGTTGTGCCACAAATTTCTCCCCAACCCTATTCAGTACCTACTCATTAGTTATATGAACAACCCATCTAAGCTACAGCAATCTTCTGTACCACCACATTTCGATAGCTTCTATTCTCTTCTTGTCCAAACTATTTATCGTCCATGTTCACTTGCATACTTGGCTATGCTCCATACAAATGCGTTCAGAAACTTCTTCCTGACACTTAAATGTATGCTCGATGTTAACAAATTTCTCTTCTTCAGAAGCGCTTTCCTTGCCATTGCCAGTCTACTTTTTATATCCTCTCTGCTTTGACCATCATCAGTTATTTTGCTCTGCAGAGCTAGTTGGCATGTAAACTTGTAATACTGTAGTAGGCGTGGGCTTCGTGTCTATCTTGGCCACAATAATGCGTTCATTATGCTGTTTGTAGTAGCTTACCTGCACTCCTATTTTTATTCATTATTAAACCGACTCCTGCATTACCCCTATTTGATTTTGTATTTATAACCCTGTATTCGCCTGACCAAAAGTATTGTTCCTCCTGCCAGCGAATGCCACTAATTCCTACTATATCTAACTTTAACCTATCCATCTCCCTTGTTAAATTTTCTAACCTACCTGCTCGATTAAGGGATCTGACATTCCACGCTCCGATCTGTAGACCACCAGTTTTCTTTCTGCTGATAACGATGTCCGCTTGAGTAGTCCCTGCCCGGAGATCCGAATGGAGGACTATTTTACCTCCAGCTGTAGTTTCCCCTTGCTTTCAGAGGTTCGCAGTACCAGCACAGCAAGGCCGTTTTGGTTAGTGTTACAAGGCCAGGACAGTCAATCATCCAGACTGTTGCCCCTGCAACTACTGAAAAGGCTGCTGCCCCTCTTGAGGAACCACAAGTTTGTCTGGCCTCTCAACAGATACCCCTCCATCGTGGTTGCACCTATGGTACGGCTATCTGTATCACTGAGGCACTCAAGCCTTCCCACCAACGATAAGGTCCATGGTTCTTGGGGGGAGCGGGTAGTTACCATAAGGATATTATTTAAATTTTTACAGTTAATTTTTGGTGAGTGCTTTTTGTACTTCAAAAAAGTAATTTTTGAAATTTTATAAACTAATGTACAGAACTTATGTGGCAGTCAGATTGTGTATCCAATAGTGTCTACGGTCGCAGGTTCGAATCCTGCCTCAGGCATGGATGTGTGTGATGTCCTTCAGTTAGTTAGGTTTAAGTAGTTCTAAGTTATAGGGAACTGTTGACCGCAGATGTTAAGTCCCATAGTGCTCAGAGCCATTTGAATCAGTTTTTTTTTAATAGTGTCAAAACAAAAATCATTAAAGCTATATTATTGATTTATAGTATAAATATGAAAACTGACAGTTTCTCATGGCAATTTCTTTATCGATTGGTTAAAACCATAAGATCGTATCTGATATAATGTAATATCCAATGACTGGCCAATTTCCCTGTTTAATTTTGAGCTGTGATGTGTAAGTCAGTTTTCCAGTGAAAGATCTGTTATATAGGTCTGATGACTTCAGATAATTAACATTACATTAATGTCCGGAAAGTGTAGTTGGAAGGCTAGTCAACTCTATAACATCTCCTTTCCGCTATTCCCAAGTATTTAAGAGATTGTCTAATATGATTATTGAATATTGTTTTTATGTGCAATGGGCATAAACCCTCCATGTACTGTATATGTTTTTGGTGACTTCCATACAGTTGTGTGAAATGCTCACAGTTAGTATGACTGAGCTGAGAAGATTAAATATCAGTTCCTTCCCTTAACCTGTCTCTCACAGAGACGATTTGCCTGTGTACATTAATATATTAACAATTATCCCAAAAACTTGATGATATCCCTCATAAAGTGCTACTTATGCTTCTGTAAAGATAGGAGCACATGTAATTAAAAGAAGAGTTTTTTATTTATTCATGCTTGAAGAAGTATGAAGGTCTTTAAAAATCCATTCTTGATGTTCAAAATATTTCTTTCTAGTAATTTTGTCAGTAACAGAATCTTATGTTGTATTCCTTTAACATCAGCATAATTGCAATGATCAAACTGTTTTTTTAATCATTTCATGTATAACATGTGTGCATGGTTAGTACATGTACTCACTATGCATTTGGAATGTGTAACATTGTTCCTTAATTGTTTTTAAGTACATGGTGTAGTGACCATTGCATCTGCCTTGTAAGCAGGAGACCCCAGTTCGCACACCAGTCCAGCACAGGTTTTGCTACCACAGCGGCACAGCGAAAAATAGCCAAAGGTCAGTACTCTGCAAGCTGTACGATACGTATGCAGAGACATTTTCCAGTCTCTCATTAGCTCGATCACTTAACTTTGCTAACTTTGCTACAGTTTGCTTATTTTTCCGTTATAATATTGATACACATTCATGTTCAGTTAAATAATTTTGCTTATCTTAGCCATGTATATATTAAACTATTTTTAATTTACGTATGTTTTGACTATCAGCAGATGTGTGAAATATTATTGCAAATCATTTGCTGAATGCGAATTTCACGAGATTAGTGGCAAATGGGTTGTGACAAATGAAAATTTGATCAACCACCGGGACCCGAACCCAGATGTACTGCTTTCGCAAGCGGTCACAGCGTATGTTCCAAAACGCCGTCCATAGAAACGGGGCTTTCTGTTCTCATACTTCGCTTTCTGTTGGCGATAAAAAGGTCAGGTCACGTGTTCTGGAAAACACATGGGCAAGGCACCATTTGCACACCCAACGGAAGGAACGTCTTAGTGTCACCATTGAACAGTACACGGTCAAAGTATGAATAGTACATACTTCCCCTGCTTAGGCAACTGGAGCAAATCGGTTGGTTCCTTTTGAGTTTGATATGGTCCTCGGTGAGCTTCATGGCACTTACCCGTTTCGAAGATACAGAGGTCCAAAGTTACCCAACTTCTACATATAAAATTCGGTATGAGGTGAAATTTATATGATAAGTAACCGCAGAAAATTTTTCAAATTTTAACGGCATATTCTCTAGGCCTCTATGTAGAAGAACCATCTCCCCGTTTTCAAAATTGTTTACCCGTTATCGAGAAAACTTTTTTTTTTTTCGGCTAACCAGCAGCGGATTACGAGACGGATGACAGCAACCTGCCATATCTCTAACAACCTTCAATATTTTCATCATATCTTCATCCATTTCCAAACTACAGAGGTTCAAAGTTACCCTTCTTGCACACGTAAAATACGCACGCAAAATTCTGTGTGAGACGAAAATGTTGTTTATAAAGTGACGTAGCACGGAAAAATTACTGTAAAGTGTCTCCGTTAACATCTCGGAACCGTATGTTGTAGTTCTGAAGCACATGCAACGATTGTTTGCACGTAAGATCTTATGTGAGATGCATAATTAGTTTCGTTATTTCAGTTTCACATAAGTAAACTACCTAAATTTTACTGACACATATATTTCTCTTCATATGAGTTACATTCATTTCTGTAGCGGGCAAAAGAAGGGAACCCGTGGAAGAATGCTCCCATCGGAGTACAAAAAATGTGAATGTGTTCCTGATTACTTCAAAGATACTGACTGAAAAGTGGAGTACCAACTGCCTCATTCTACGTTCCTTAGCACCCATAAAAAGGTTCCCGACAATTTTGGCATGCGAACATACCCGTGATTTTGTATTCTGTGAGAGAAGAAGACAGTGGCAGTGGCAAAGAGACGGAAGAGTAATAAATACTGGAAGACAGTAGACAGTAGTCATATTGAAACGTCCCCTTTGGAAAATTTATGAATGGTCATGCAGATAAACCCCTTACGTTATTTTATTTTCAAACAGCTGAGTAGAACTGAACGTACTGAGAGATTTCGCTCTTTACTTATTCTGATCAACACTAAACTGACACACAATATTTTTAGCGCAACGCAATCTGACTTTCAATAATCTTTACAAATGAATGGCCCTGACTAACAATAACCTATACCTTTAATGAAACACTTACCTCACAAATATCTTCGTTACTCGAACTACTGCAGTACTACCAGCTAAATAAAAGATTCTAACTACTGAAGTCACTAACTACTGATAAGCAAAGTTAGCAAATGAAAGATTTTGATAGAGAACAAACAAAGTATTTACCTTAATAGTGTTCAAAAGTCATAATCTGTTCATGACATGTTCATCACATCCAGTCTTACAAATTTACTGTCTCTGATGGACACACGTCCACATCATCGGCTCTCAAAACTCCGCCATCTCTCGCCCCACATCCACCACTGCTGGCGGCTCCCCTCCAACTGCGCAACGCTACATGCTGTTCACATCCAACTGCCCAACACTACAATAGCGAATATTACAACAATGCCAACCAACCAGAGATTGCACACAGCACAGCCAGTGATTTTCATACAGAGCGCTACGTGGCGTCAAAAATATAAAACCCTAAACAGCCTTCTTACATAGACTACATGCTCCCCACAAAAAAAAATTACAAATTGTTTTGGGCTCTGGCCAATACATTTTTGTTAAAAAAATTTATATTAACGCTAACAAATATATCAAATGCACACACTTAGCGATACAATGTTGGTCAAAAGCTAAAATTTTCTCACAGTCCAAAAAGACAGTCTTGATCATTCAACACAGTATTAATTACAATTTTATGCACAAAGTCTGACCACTAAAAGAAAATGCACTTGGAAGTAGTGGATATTCATGCAGTCTTGAAGAAGTTGTGTTGTCCTTCCAACAGAAAAATAATGCTGACTCTTGACACTTAGACAGGTAATGACCCACACAGCAGAGTCAGTCAGAGTTAAGGAATATTGGTATGTAGGTCATCACACAGCAGATCCACGGTAGTCCTGGTAGAGATTATGGTATTGATGGGCCGTAAAAGGTACAGACCAACTGCAGTCCTTGTAGAGACAGCCAGCAGCCATCTGTTGCGACTGTGCAGGTGCACAATCACCACTGAAGAGTCTTGCGGACAATATAGCAAGTCCATAAACCACCACCTGTGCACTTACAAAGTTTTTGAATTGTCCTTAGAACCAGCAATGCTGTTAACAAGTCCCTTGCTGAATCATTAACATACGTGCAAACACTAATAATCTCAACTTCTCACATACTGTGCATATACTATGACCAACACAAATGTGTGCAGTGAAATGAAACTTAATTTGAAAAACTGGTGTCTATACAATTATAAATTTGCAACATAAGAATACAATTACAAAGGTACAAAATACATCATTAAAGAATGTAATAGTACAGATAACATTTGTAGTGATATGGGCTTTACAAAAGAATAGAAATATACTTGTACATCAGTGTTACAGGAATTATGACATAAATAAATAAATAAAATAATGATAATAGTTTTCGAAACATTAATTTCACACATGAGCATTAAAACAGAACAGAATAAATAATGCCTAAACATCTTTACAAAGTAAATAACACATTATTAGAAAAATTCTACAACATAACTCTTATCAGATAAACACATAAAGACAGGAAGAACAGAAATACACAAGGGTACACAAACACATAGCGGAATAACACAAAAGGAAAGGACAAGGTTTGTTTTACTGCAGTATTTTGCAAACAAAACTTTATTTACATCTTGGAGATCTCCCTTCGCTCATCATTATTCCCAAAAAGTCCTATCTATACCTACTTTCTGTAATATATTCATATCCTCTTCCAAAATAATTATTCTTCATTGTACACTACCTTTTTTTTAAAAAAAAGAATTGTGTAACTTCTCAATACATTTCTTACAATTCACCACAACTGATTCTCTTATATAGCCTACGCCCTCTTAAGCTAACGTAAATCTACTGAGCTCGTACACATAAACTAAGTGACAAGGCAATGCAGCAGCACAAAACAATTAACACAAACAGCAATGACAAAAAATGCAAATTGGCAAAGCTAGTAGCAATAAATATAAATCAGCAAAGCAAATGCAACATTACAACTAATATGAGCCAATGTGCAGCAACAAGAAAAATAAATCAGTAGTAAAACTGGCTTAACAGAGTAATACAAAGTTAAATTCAGTTGCACTATGCCTGGAAAATAGCCCCAGCAAATGCAGTAACTTATACCTAAATATGACATAGCTCAAGCAGAAAAAATAGTACACTGAAGACACCAATGCAGATAAGGGAAACGTCTATTCACATCTTAGTGTCTATGTCATTAAAGTGGTGCACCACAACAACTTACTCTACCAAAAAAGTTACCAAGTAGTTGAAAAGAAAATTATGTATGCAGTTACTGTTATCAGTCCCTTCTTATTGTTCTTTCCTTTCCAAGTGATCCTTTCTCGAAGATTGTGGATCATAAAATTGTTATTTAATAGAGCTGTTGACAGAAAGTGTTCACATTAGCAAATGCATTTCATTTTATTTTATAAAACCAATGCTGCAACACAGCTGGCAACCACATATCAAATGAAATAAGAAACTATTTAAATCAAAGCATAAAAACATCATTCAATAGCCATGTGGCTACTCTCGTAGAAAGACACTTGTCATAATCAGGTGTGCAGATGTAAGAATATTTCCCATTAATTCATAAGCATTTCAGTAAGTAGCACAAAGTACATGCTCCACAGTATAATCACATGTGTCCAAGTAACAGCGTGTCATATTTTCGATGCTTTCTACAAAGAAATGTGAATAGCGAGGTTAATGGCCTCTTTTTTTCACCTAATGGCTTTTTCTCCAGGCTACTCGCACAGCTGGGTGCCCATAACACATTATGTCAAGGTCACTTAACTTTCTTACCGAAATATTTACAACAACAGTTTGCACTACAGTGACAGTCTCATATAAAAAAATTTCACAGGTCGAGAATTAGCATTACAAATGTGTAGAAACGAAATCCTATAAATATTACAGTGTCCAAAAAATTTTCGCCGGCATTGTGATACATTCACGCATTTACCCATATTTCATAACTATTCAAGTACCATTCTTGGTTTCCAACACCCTTTTTCTCAAATCAGAGTCCCTAACCACTACTCATTATTCCTTACCTTATTACACATATGCATAATCATTGACATTTCTTCAATATTTCATCATAATAATTATGTAGCATAATCAAATTCCTCATATAACATCAGCTTATTGATAATAAACATACCTCAACAGCATAATACACATCGTCGTCGTATTAATAACATCATAGCACATAAATCAAATCTCAAAAACGTCATAGCTTTCTGCAATAATTTCAAAACCTAAGAAATATTCTCTGCTCATTTCAGTAGTGTCATCTACCTCAGACGTACTTTAAAAATCATCATCCCTTACCAAACACAACATTCAAAGCTCTCATAGTATCCCAATGGTTCCAAAAATATGAACAGGTCACAAAGTACAGACAAAATACAATTTCATAAGTGTGAAGTTATGCAAATGTGCAATTACGTAAACATCTCTCACTGATGTAGTAAAAGAAAATGTTTGTCTCTTTCAGTCAAATGGCCACATAGCTGTGTAATTATGCGTTAGAGAAATGTGGTACTGATGCATAAAGTTGTGTAAGCAAATTCCATATTATTTAGGGCTCCTTGTGCTTGCCAAACACATGGTACACAAAGTAAGCGTGTACCCCCTGAGGATTAATGTAATTATATCCTCAGGTGTTACAGATTACAGAAATGGAGTGAAATGTATCACGGAAAACCTTTGTATCTTTGTAATTCAAAATTCTTTAAAAATAAATGTTTTAAGTACGAAACTAATCACTCAAATACGTGTACTCTAGCGCTAAACTGTGCGTCTTGTTGTAAGTTAATCTCTGTCAGGGTAAAAACATGTGCCAAGTGTCGTAATTATCGTCGTCCGTAAGCAAAATTCTGTAGAAGGCAATGTACTTACTTCATAATACACAAAAGCGAAATGCTATGTGTATACATATCGTAGTTATTACGTACAGTACCGTGATCAAGAAAGAACTATACTGTAATGTATGGTTGTGCTATAAAAACGGCTGTCTCATTGTAGCTATACCACAAAAGATACTTCTGAAACATGTTTTCCTTTCCAGAAGAATTAAGAAAAACTGTGTAGATATAAAACAGATACACCGCAAAAGCAAATAATGTTACACATTAGTAGCATCGTGATACAATCGTGTAGCTGTCAAATAAACTAAACACTGTGTCATCTGGTATCTCTCAGAAAGTACTTTAATACCAGAACGTATTTTCACGTAAACCAAAATGTTACATTAAAATCTCATTAGCAGTACCGGTATATGTTCTATGTATGTAAGCCTTACAGTCGTTACGTAATCGTGCAACTAACAAGCAAGCATGTACACACACAATAACACTGTGTCGTCTGTTCACTATAACAATGTATTAGTAATTACTGTCTAAATATGTTCCCTAGGTTCTAGACTGGATAGTTAACTTCAAAACATTGTTGCATGTTAACTGTTTCTAAATCTGACAAAGTCTACTAGTAACGCGAAGTGAAAAGTTTTATAGCAAAAGACTGAGTTAAAAAACAGATTATCTCTCAATACATGGTTTTACATGTGAAATGTGGTGCAATCATTTACTCTTCCTAGTACTCAGAGTTTCATCTTGAACGCAATTATCATGCGGTATTCGCCGGTATTAAATACTTGAATTTTTCTCAAGGTTAGCTTATGTTATTTTTCTCTAGCCCAGCCGCCGCACGTGCTTGCCTGCGGTGCGAGTCATTGTCTGTTACCTTTGTTGTGCGTCGTTACTGGGATTTGGAGATCTAACTTCTACAAATTCACTTTGTCGAGAGGGCTCTGCCCTGTTTGAATCCCGTATTATGTGTTTCTATTGTTGTCTCTGTCACATTCATTACTATGGAAATGCGATCTTTCTCTGTAATTATTTTTACTCTGCCAACGGTTGTCATATGGATGGTGTCTGTTTTGGTCACGATTTGCGTTGTAAGAATAGTCTTGTCGTGTCCAGTTATTATTTCTTTCGTCGCGGAATTGTGACAGATGTGCCCTGTAATTGTTGTGTCCCTGTTTTCGCGTCCGGCGATTGTCAGTGTCAATTTCCAATTCTTGTGACAGTCCCTAAAAAGCTTCAATGTCGTCTTTGCAACGTCCTGCCAAAATAATATGTCGTATATGTTCAGGTAATTTGATTAAACAAATGCGGATGAATTCTGAGGGGCTGTATGGGTTTGACAGGTACTGATTCTTATGCAACATATCTTCAAAATATTTCACAAGACTGGAAAATTCAGATTGTTAGAAATGTTTCATCATTGTGACGCTATGTTTTACTCGGTCTTGTGTAGCTTGAGACCAATATACTGAGAGGAAGGCACGATAAAATTCTCCTTTACTGTGACACTCGTGAATGACCAATCGCATTCTTACAGCTGGTTCATTCTCTAAGTAGCCACACATATATTCTAATCTGTGCTCTAATGACCAGTTGGGAGGAAAACAATGAGAGAACTGTGGTTGAATATCGTGGCCAGAATTCTTAAATGTTTTGAATTTACGTGTAGTAATGAACAGCATACAGTCAAAATCATCATGTCGGCGAGTCGCAGATCGGTCATTGTTACTTCGTTTCGGCGGTTCCATCTCAAAATTCGGTGTACCTTGCCAATTTCTCTTATAATTTCCGAAGTGCCCTGTGGTATTACATTGGGACTTTTCCGTATTTCTATGTCCCTCTTCCCATGCTGGAGCGCGAGTGTCCTCTGAAATATGTAATTCTTGTATTACCTGTGTCAACTGATCTTGTACTTACCGGATTTCTCTTTTGTATTGTGTATTGATTTGATTTTGACTTTGTTTCAATTTTCTAATTTGTTCACACTCTTCTGTGTCAGTGAAGGCTACGGGTCTTGTGTCATTCAGATCATCATCTACCTTTGTAGATAAGTTAGTGAACTGATCCGAAAGTTCGGCTACTTTCTCCGATAGTGAACTAATTTCCTCAGTGTGTTTTTCTGAACCAAGTTTCAGTGTGTCCATTTGTGTCCTTTAAGTTTTCCTGAGTTTTTACAAGTTGCATAACCGAATCGGTAGATGCAACTGAGTCAGTTTTAGCTTGCAATTTGTCGTGATTTTCATGAACAATAGTTTGCAGTTCTTTTATGGCTGCTTCGTGATTCTGTAATGCATTCTCATGACGCAAACAATAGGTTCAAAATGCTCACAAATTTGTGTTTTTACGTCATTATAGACTTTTTGACATTTCGATTCGATTTTAAATAACTCAGAAATTAAATCTTTACGAGTTTGTTCAAGCGTTTGCTCAGTTGTGTTTACATTTTGAAGATTTTGTTCCATTGTGTCTAACTTGTGCTGTTGTTCGTTCTTGATTTTGTTCCATTCGTTGCATGAATTGCAATAACAATGTATTAGTGTCTGGAACTTGTTCTTTTGTGCTTATCGGCAGTGCATAACAGGCAACATTCGCATTTTGAAAGGCAGAAAATGTGTCTTGACTTGATCGAGAAACGGGTAATTGTGTCTTGACATTTCTGTGGTGTCACCGACAGACACCACACTTGCTAGGTGGTAGCCTTTAGTATACGTCGGACCCGCGTGTCGCCACTATCAGTGATTTCAGACCGAGCGCCGCCACACGGCAGGTCTAGAGAGACTTCCTAGCACTCCCCCAGTTGTACAGCCGACTTTGCTAGCGATGGTTCACTGACTTCTACGTTCTCATTTGCGAGACGATAGTTAGCATAGCCTTCAGCTACGTTATTTGCTACGACCTAGCAAGGCGCCAGTATCTGTACTGTTGATATTGTGAATTATGCACCATAAAGAGCGACGTTCTCCATTAATAGATTAAAATTAAGTATTCCACCAGCTACGTCCGTTTTTCTCAATTCTAATTCCCTTGTCATGTTCCAGACCTCACGTCAGCCTGCGTGAGCTAAAACGCGTGCATTTCGGCCTCCTTAGTTATACGGGTTGGCTCTCCTGCCAACCACAACAATTTCGGATTCCTGAGGCGAGCTGTTGCCGACCGATCGATCGACAATCTTTCCCTGTTCACTAATTGTTTCACTGTCTACACCATTATTTGCCACCTGGTCCATTTCCCTATTCACAATTACCAAATTGCTACTTTGAATGTCTGTTAATTCATTACACAGTGGTGCTGATAAGCTACGCTCGTCGTCACTATCATTTCTCAATTTACTTTGGAGCCTAGTGTTACATTTTTCACACGCCATAATTATCACATATTTCACACGATAACAAGAAAAGCACAATTTGAAGAGCAAAAATAAGAAAATACATTAACATTGCACTGAAAATAATATCTAGTTAATCGCAAGCGCAGCTGCGAAACACTTGGTGCAAATATCAATGCATGCCACAACTGTTTTACTGTACAACAATGAAAGACTACAACTACAAAGAGAATTCTCTCTACAATTACGTGCTAGCAATAAACAATAGCAACACTAATTACACAAACTAAAAGAATAAAACAGAAGATTCCAGAGGCATCCTCGGCTAAGGTCGACATATGAAACATCCCCTTGCAAAATTTATGAATGATTGTGCTGATAAACCCCTTACGTTATTTTATTTTCAAACAGCTGAGCAGAACTGAACGTACTCAGACATTTCGCTCTTTACTTATTCTGATCAACACCAAACTGACACACAATATTATCAGCGCAACGCAATCTGACTTTCAATAATCTCTACAAAAGAATGGCCCTGACTAACATTAACCTGTACCTTTAATGAAACACTTACCTCACAAAAATCTTCGTTACTCGAATTACTGCAATACAGAAATCGCCAATATTGCCAGCTAAATAAAAGATTCTAACTACTGAAGTCACTAACTACTGATAGGCATAGTTAGCAAATGAAAGATTATGGTAGAGAACAAACAATGTATTTACCTTAATAGTGTTCAAAAGTCATAACCTATACAAAGTGTTACAAAAAGGTACGGACAAACTTTCAGGAAACATTCCTCACACACAAAGAAAGAAAAGATATTATGTGGACATGTGTCCGGAAACGCTCAATTTCCATGTTAGAGCTCATTTCAGTTTCTTCCACCTACGCTCAATGGAGCACTTTATTACGATTTCATATGGGATACCCAACCTGTGCTGCTGGAACATGTGCCTTTACAAGTACGACACAACATGTGGTTCATGAACGATGGAGCTCCTGTACATTTCAGTCGAAATGTTCGTACGCTTCTCAACAACAGGTTCGGTGACCGATGGATTGGTAGAGGCGGATCAATTCCATGGCCTCCACGATCTCCTGACCTCAACCCTCTTGACTCTCATTTAAGGGGGCATTTGAAAGCTCTTGTCTACGCAACCCCGGTAACAAATATAGAGACTCTTCGTGCTCGTATTGTGGACGGCTGTGATACAATACGCCATTCTCCATGGCTGCATCAGTGCATCATGTATTCCATGCGACGGAGGATGGATGCATGTATCCTCGCTAACGGAGGACATTTTGAACATTTCCTGTAACAAAGTGTTTGAAGTCACGCTGGTACGATCTGTTGCCGTGTGTTTCCATTCCAAGATTAATGTGATTTGAAGAGAAGTAATAAAATGAGCTCTAACATGGAAAGTAAGCATTTCCGGACACATGTCCACATAACATATTTTCTTTCTTTATGTGTGAGGAATGTTTCCTGAAAGTTTGGCCGTACCTTTTTGTAACACCCTGTATATCAGTTCATGACATCCAGTCTTACAAATTTACGGTCTCTGATGGACACACGTCCATATCATCCGCTCTCAAAACTCCGCCATCTCTCTCCCCACATCCACCACTGCTGGCGGCTCACCGCCTACTGCGCAACGCTACATGCTGTTCACATCCAACTGCCCAACACTACAATAGCGAATATTACAACAATGCCAACCAGCCACAGACTGCACACAGCACAGGCAGTGATTTTCATACAGACCGCTACGTGGCGTCACCAATATACACTCCTGGAAATTGAAATAAGAACACCGTGAATTCATTGTCCCAGGAAGGGGAAACTTTATTGACACATTCCTGGGGTCAGATACATCACATGATCACACTGACAGAACCACAGGCACATAGACACAGGCAACAGAGCATGCACAATGTCGGCACTAGTACAGTGTATATCCACCTTTCGCAGCAATGCAGGCTGCTATTATCCCATGGAGACGATCGTAGAGATGCTGGATGTAGTCCTGTGGAACGGCTTGCCATGCCATTTCCACCTGGCGCCTCAGTTGGACCAGCGTTCGTGCTGGACGTGCAGACCACGTGAGACGACGCTTCATCCAGTCCCAAACATGCTCAATGGGGGACAGATCCGGAGATCTTGCTGGCCAGGGTAGTTGACTTACACCTTCTAGAGCACGTTGGGTGGCACGGGATATACGCGGACGTGCATTGTCCTGTTGGAACAGCAAGTTCCCTTGCCGGTCTAGGAATGGTAGAACGATGGGTTCGATGACGGTTTGGATGTACCGTGCACTATTCAGTGTCCCCTCGACGATCACCAGAGGTGTACGGCCAGTGTAGGAGATCGCTCCCCACACCATGACGCCAGGTGTTGGTCCTGTGTGCCTCGGTCGTATGCAGTCCTGATTGTGGCGCTCACCTGCAAAGCGCCAAACACGCATACGACCATCATTGGCACCAAGGCAGAAGCGACTCTCATCGCTGAAGACGACACGTCTCCATTCGTCCCTCCATTCACGCCTGTCGCGACACCACTGGAGGCGGGCTGCACGATGTTGGGGCGTGAGCGGAAGACGGCCTAACGGTGTGCGGGACCGTAGCCCAGCTTCATAGAGACGGTTACGAATGGTCCTCGCCGATACCCCAGGAGCAACAGTGTCCCTAATTTGCTGGGAAGTGGCGGTGCGGTCCCCTACGGCACTGCGTAGGATCCTACGGTCTTGGCGTGCATCTGTGCGTCGCTGCGGTCCGGTCCCAGGACGACGGGCACGTGCACCTTCCGCCGACCACTGGCGACAACATCGATGTACTGTGGAGACCTCACGCCCCACGTGTTGAGCAATTCGGCGGTACGTCCACCCGGCCTCCCGCATGCCCACTATACGCCCTCGCTCAAAGTCCGTCAACTGCACATACGGTTCACGTCCACGCTGTCGCGGCATGCTACCAGTGTTAAAGACTGCGATGGAGCTGCGTATGCCACGGCAAACTGGCTGACACTGACGGCGGCGGTGCACCAATGCTGCGCAGCTAGCGCCATTCGACGGCCAACACCGCGGTTCCTGGTGTGTCCGCTGTACCGTGCGTGTGATCATTGCTTGTGCAGCCCTCTCGCAGTGTCCGGAGCAAGTATGGTGGGTCTGACACACCGGTGTCAATGTGTTCTTTTTTCCATTTCCAGGTGTGTAAAAACCTAAACAGCCTACTTACAAAATTGTAGAAAATGTGATGAAGGCAGTGACAGTGTCAGAGAAAGAATAGGACGCAGTGGCCGTGGTGAAAGATGGACGTTCATGGCATTTGTTTTTAACGTTGGCCTCTGATGCCACCGCTGTGGGGTGCGTACACAAACTCTGAGACTGAGATACTATTATCGCGAGAGGTAGCAAGAGAACAGTTGTCGAAAAGAGTCAGTCGCAGCCTGGAGTGGGGAGAAGCGCGCATCAGGTGAGTTCGCAGCCTGCCCTGATGCTGCTAGTAGTGCCGGAGGTCATTCTGGTATTAATCGAGGATTTTTGGTTCAAATGGTATGAATGGCTCTGAGCACTATGGGACACAACATCTGAGGATCAGTTCCTTAGATTTGGAACTATTTAAACCTAACTGACCTAATGACATCAGACACATCCATGCCCGAGGCAGGATTCGAACCTGCGACCGTAGCAACAGCAAGGTTCCGGACTGAAGCGCCTCGAAACTCTCGGCCTGCGCTGCCGGCGAGGATTTTTGGTAATTTGCCTTTTTGCTCCACGTGATTGTCCCTGATTGCGCGTCGGAGTGATGTTGTTCGATTTGTGTGTACATTCACTGAGAGTAATATTCGTACCTTTGTTGTGACCATATACGTGATTATTGATTGTAGACATTGTGGAATAAATGAAGTTTTAAAACTTTTCAAGAAAAAGGAAAGTCTGAGTAAAGTCTGGCAATGTATGAATCTTAACTATCAGAATACAGTATATTAAAAGTTTTTATTGGTTCCTTTCCATTTGTACACCGCTTAAGGCTTGTTGACCAAACCCTTCTACATCTACATCTACATTCATACTCCGCAAGTCACCTGACGGTGTCTGGCGGAGGGTACCGGTTCTCCCTTCTATTCCAGTCTCGTATTGTTCGTGGAAAGAAGGATTGTCGGTATGCTTCTGTGTGGGCTCTGATCTCTCTGATTTTATCCTCATGGTCTCTTCGCGAGCTATGCGTAGGAGGGAGCAATATACTGCTTGACTCTTCGGTGAAGGTATGTTCTCGAAACTTCAACAAAATTCCGTACCGAGCTACTGAGCGTCTCTCCTGCAGAGTCGTCCGCAGCTTGTGGTCGTGCGGTAGCGTCCTCGCTTCCCGCGCCCGGGTTCCTGGGTTCGATTCCCGACGGGGTCAGGGATTTTCTCTGCCTCGTGATGACTGGGTGTTGTGTGATGTCCTTAGGGTAGTTAGGTTTAAGTAGTTCTAAGTTCTAGGGGACTGATGACCATAGACGTTAAGTCCCATAGTGCTCAGAGCCATTTTTTTCCTGCAGAGTCTTCCACTGGAGTTTATCTATCATCTCCGGAACGCTTTCGCGATTACTAAATCATCCTGTAACGAAGCGCCCTGCTCTCCGTTGTATCTTCTCTATCTCTTCTATCAAGCCTATCTGGTACGGATCCCACACTGCTGAGCAGTATTCAAGCAGTGGGCGAACAAGCTTACTGTAACCTACTTCCTTTGTTTTCAGATTGCATTAGGATTCTTCCAATGAATCACAGTCTGGTATCTGCTTTACCGACGATCAACTTTATATGATCATTCCATTTTAAATCACTCCTAGTGCGTACTCCCAGATAATTTATGGAATTAACTGCTTCTAGTTGCTGACCTGCTATTTTGTAGCTAAATGATAAGGGATCTATCTTTCTAGGTATTCGCAACACATTACATTTATCAACATTGAGATTAAATTGCCATTTCCTGCACCATGTGTCAATGCGCTGGAGATCCTCCTGCATTTCAGTACAATTTTCCATTGTTACAACCTCTCGGTACATCACAGCATCATCTGCAAAAAGCCTCATTGAACTTCCGATGTCATCCACCAGGTCATTTATGTATATTATAAATAGCAACGGTCCTGTGACACTCCCCTGCGGCACATCTGAAATCACTCTTACTTTGGAAGACTTCTCTCCATTGAGAATGACATGCTGCGTTCTGTTATCTAGGAACTCCTCAATCTAATCACATAATTGGTCTGATAGTCCATATGCTCTTACTTTGTTCATTAAACTACTGTGGGGAACTGTATCGAACGCCTTGCAGAAGTCAAGAAACACGGCATCTACCTGTGAACCCGTGTCTATGCCCCTCTGAGTCTCGTGGACGAATAGCGCGAGCTGGGTTTCACACGACCGTCTTTTTCGAAACCCATGCTGATTCCTACAGAGTAGATTTCCAGTGTCCAGAAAAGTCATGATACTCGAACATAATACGCGTTCCAAAATTCTACAACTGATCGACGTTAGAGATATAGTTCAACAGTTCTGCACCCTTCTGACCATTTAGTTTCTATATGAAAAAAAAAACCATATGATTAGTTGCATCATTAGTTGTAGCCATACACTACAATCTGCACGGGTAGCAGTATTTATTTTTAACTACAATAATGGCCATTGAAAGTGTTACACCAAGAAGAAATGCAGATGATAAAATGGTATTCATTGGATAAATACATTATACTAGAACTGACATGTGATTTGGGTGCATAGATACTGAGAGATCAGTACCCAGAACAACTACCTCTCGCCGTAATAACGGCTTTGATACGCCTGGGCATTGAGTCAAACAGAGCTTGGATGGCACGTACAGGTACAGCTGCCCATGCAGCTTCAACACTATACCACAGTTCATCAAGAGTACTGACTAGCGTATTGTGACGAGCCAGTTGCTTGCCCACCATTGACCGTTCACCGCGATGTCGCCAAACATGGATGCGACCATCATGATGCTGTAAAAAGAACAGGATTCATCCGAAAAAAATGACGTTTTGCCATTCGTGCACCCAGGTTTGTCATTGAGTACACCAACGCAGGTGTTCCTGTCTGTGAAGCAGCGTCAAAGGTAACCGCAGCCATGGTCTCCGAGCTAATAGTGCATCCTGCTGCAAACGTCGTCGAACTGTTCGTGCAGATGGTTATTTTCTTGTAAACGTCCCCATATGTTGACTCAGGGATCGAGACGTGGCTGCACAACCCGTTACAGCCATGCGCATAAGATCCCTGTCATCTCAACTGCTAGTGATACGAGGCTGTTGGGATCCAGCACGGCGTTCCGTATTGACCTCCTGAACCTATAGATTCCATATTCAGCTAACAGTCATTGGATCTCGACCAACGCGAGCAGCAATGTCGCGATACGATAAACCGTAATAGCGATGGACTACAATCCGACCTTTATAAAAGTTGGGAACGTGATGGTACGCATTTCTCCTCCATACACAGCAGGCAACGCCGGTCAACTGCTGTTTGTGTATGAGTAATCGGATGGAAACGTTCCTCATGTCAGCACGTTGTAGGTGTCGCCACCGGCGCCAACATTGTGTGAATTCTCTGACAAGCTAATCATTTGCATATCACAGCATCTTCTTCCTGGCGGGTAAATTTCGCGTCTGTGGCACGTCATCTTCGTGGTGTAGCAATTTTAATGGTCAGTAGTGTATTTTATCATGTTGGCGGTCACGCAGTTGCTGCAGCAAGACGAGGCAAGTTGTTCGTTGCGTACAGCACCGTTGCAGTCTTAATTGTTAGAGAATATTTTAAAATTCGCGTTCAGATACTTGAGAGTTGATTTTTCATCATTTGTAGGAAGAGTAATTAATTTCTGTTTTTCTTCTCTATCAGAATGCTGACATGTACGATACTAGGATTCTCCGGAAAATGTTTGAATACTGACATGTCGGAATAAGGGCTTTCATAATACAAGTTGGATGGCTGCGTATCACATTTTATGATAAGGGTATTAAAGTTTTACTAGACTGCTTTGGAATTTTTAGAGAAAAGTATAGCTAAATGCTCGGAGATGAAAATTTACATACTTCCGTACGGCTTTCACCAGGCTAATAATAATTATTGTAGTTTTTTACAGTTAAAAGTAAAAACTTTCAGTGTAACATAGTTGACAGTGACAGAACAGAGCTGGGAAAATAATGAGAGACATTGTCTTTGACAATGACAGTAACAACGAGGAACAGAGAGGTAGTAACAGGGATAGGAGAGTGCAGCAGTAGGAAAGAACGTATGAGGTAGCAGCAATAAGAGAGAACAAGAGGGAATCGCTGACAGTGAGAGGAGACTGTGGCCGTGACACAGGTGACAATGACACACAGACACAAATAGATAGTGACACTGAGTTGGGCAGAACGAGAGTGCGAGAAGGCAGCTGGGAGTGGATAGGCATGAGCGACTTGACAGCGATGCCCTGGTGGGAGTGAGCGAGTTGCGGGTAAGCGACCTTGTAGGAGTCGTAGGTGAACTGCATGTCTAAACGAGGGCGAATGTATTCCGATGGCAAAACTGTTGGGAAAGATTTTAAAGGTTCTGAGGAAGGTACAATGAGGCAGCTGGTACCCCACTTTTCAATCAGAGTCTTTTAAACAAACAAAAAAAAAAAACATTCCCATTTTTTGTGTTCCGATAGGAGTAGTTTTCTACTGGTAGATGTATTACCCGATTGTGACAGATGAAAATTGGTGCCGCAAGGAGATTCGAACCGGGATTTCTCGCGGTCTCCTCAACAATTTCAACTGTCCGTGCTTGCTTCGCTCCATGTACCACTGTCCATATCCTTATATCGTTGTCTTACGCTCTCTCTTTCCCTTTGAGCTCGCAAGGGGAAGCATGCCACGGATAACCAAAGTTGTTACGGCAACCGGTCGCGGTAAGTTTTGTGTTCCGATAGGAGTAGTTTTCTACTGGTAGATGTATTACCCGATTGTGACAGATGAAAATTGGTGCCGCAAGGAGATTCGAACCGGGATTTCTCGCGGTCTCCTCAACAATTTCAACTGTCCGTGCTTGCTTCGCTCCATGTACCACTGTCCATATCCTTATATCGTTGTCTTACGCTCTCTCTTTCCCTTTGAGCTCGCAAGGGGAAGCATGCCACGGATAACCAAAGTTGTTACGGCAACCGGTCGCGGTAAGTGCAAAATCTTGGTTCGAGACCACAACCGGCAAACATTTTCGTATGTCACAGTCGGTTAATAGGTCATACCCATTTTAGCTGATGTCATGAAATTCACATTCAGTGAATAATTTGGAATAATATCGTATAAACTCTTCACTGGCGTCGTCGTTACTGAATTTCATTACTGGGACAATGTACAAATGCGACGGACCGCGATACGAACCCGTTTCTCCTACTCATTGCGACCAGTCGTCTCAACAAATCAGGCCATCCGAACACACCTCTCAGAGAACCACGTCTCTGAAACCGACAGAACATTTTGGTATTAGCATCACAGAGGTAAAGAACTGAATAGGTGATAGTACTGTACCACGAACTCATAGGTGATAATACCTAGAAAAATATACAATTCAGTTAAAATAGATCACTAATGCATAATAAACGTTATATCATTATATATATATATATATATATATATATATATATATATATATATATATATATATATGTGTGTGCGTGTGTGTGTGTGTGTGTGTGTGTGTGTGTTTAAATAATGATATAACGTTTATTATGCATTAGTGATCTATTTTAACACACACACACATATATATATATATATATATATATATATATATATATATATATGTGTGTGTGTGTGTGTGTGTGTTTAAATACTGATATAACGTTTATTATGCATTAGTGATCTATTTTAACACACACACACACATATATATATATATATATATATATATATATATATATGTGTGTGTGTGTGTGTGTGTGTGTGTGTGTTTAAATACTGATATAACGTTTATTATGCATTAGTGATCTATTTTAACGGAATTGTATATTTTTCTAGGTATTATCACCTATGCGTTCGTGGTACAGTACTGGCGCGAAGTCAGAATAGCAAAACATCCCAAAGGTGTTTTACACTATTCAGGTCAGGACTCTGTGCAGGCCAGTCCATTACAGGGGTGTTACTGTCGTGCAACCACTCCGCCACAGGCCGTGCATTATGAGCAGGTGCTGGAGTGTGTTGAAAGGTCAGTTACTATCCCCGGATCGCTCTTCAACAGTGGGAAGCAAGAAGGTGCTTAAAACATCTATGTAGGCCTGTGCTGTCATAGTGCCACAAAAACACGACCACACCATAACACAGCCGCCTCAGAATTTTGCTCTTGGCACTACGCACGCTGGCAGATGACACTCGCCGGGCATTCGCCATACCTACAACCTGCCATCGGATAGACACATTGTGTACCGTGATACTTCACTCCACCCAACGTTCTTCGACTGTTCAGTCACCCAGTGTTTACGTTCCTTACACCAAGCGTGGCGGCGATTGGCATTTAACGACGTGATGTGTGAGTTATGAGCAGGCGCTCGTCTATGAAATCCACGTTTTCTCACCTGGATGTCTGCCTATCACACATTCCGACCCTCCTCAACTGTCAGCGGTTTCTGTCAGTCAACAGACGAGGTCGACCTGTACGCTTTTGTGCTGTACGTGTCCCTTCACGTGGCCACTTCACAATCACCTTGGTAACAGTGGACCTAGGTATGTTTAGGAGTGTCGAAGTGTCTCGTACAGATGTATGAAAAAAGTGACACCCGATCTCATGACCACGTTCGAAGTCCGTGAGTTCTGCGGAGTGCCTCTGTCGTGCTCTGGCACGATGTCTAATGACTACAGACGTCGCCGATGTGGGGTACTTGGCAGTAGGTGGCAGCACAGTGCACCTAATATGAATACCGTATGTTTTTGAGGGTGTCCGGATTCTTTTGATCACATAGTGTATATACATATTTCAATTCTCATATAATAAATGCTGATTCAGTCTTTCAACTGATATTAATGACAATGTACAGTTTGGTCCCTTAACGAACTCCGTCATCCATCACTCCCTATTTCCACAAACACGTTAGAAAGACCTCTGGGTATAGCGTACTGAAACTTTAGGAAATGGTCACCTTAGACTAGCAGCACCGTCTTTGACTTGTAATTAGTCCCTGGTAAGCCATACATTTTCAACTAATTTAATGAGCAATGCGAGTCGAATATTTACTGGATACGCAGTCACCCTTTGTCCTGCCAACGGCCTTACCAAAGAGGACGGATGAGCGGACAGATATATGGAGCACCCTCTACCCTTTAGTACGAGAAAATTTCATCTAAAAGGCGAAAGTATTAGGAATGATCAACAGCATGAGGAAGCAGAAGACAACAGAAACTACAACATTAAAGACACCTGGTGTGTATCCATAGGACCTGTGGCATCTTACTGAAAAAGTGTCACTATAGTTTCCACTGGTAAAAGATTCCAGATTAGCCCACCATTCGGACTGCCATGTAGCAGTGGTAATAATGAGAAAAATATTGGATAAAAACGGAAGAGCAACATTCGGTGTGTCATAGTATGCAACGTTAGAGATCTGAATGTTGTAGGGAAGCTAGAAATCTGTAAATAGAAATGAAAAGTTTTGTATCCCGCCTGGAAGATGGCACGTGGGTCTGCTCCTGAAATCTGACAAAGAGGCCGAATGAAAGGAAGCGAGTAGGAGCAGTTGAGGTCCGTAGTGCAAGCAAAGTAAAAGAGGTTTTGACTGGTGCATGAATATACACAAATGAATAGGTATCTTTGGTACAGGTGAGCACGTAGGTGCGAAGCAAAAGTCCAGGTAAGAAAGTCTCTACATCCAGTTAAGCTAAAGCGATGGTTCTCGACCGTCTACTCTTCATCATATGGGGAAAGTGGAGCGGCGCACGTAGAGCTGCACAGCGTCGGCTAGAGGGGGCTGTGGTCGGCGAAGATCTTCCGCTCCCGAAGGGCAAAAAAAAAAAAAAAAAAAAAAAAAAGTGGGATTTTATGAGATTGCTAAGGTCATCAGTCCATAAGCTTACACACTACCTAACCCAAATTATCCAAAGGATAAACACACAACACACGCCCATGAGCGAGGGAGGACTTGAACCTCCGCCGGGACCAGCAGCACACACCATGACTTCAGCGCCCGAGACCGCTCGGCTAATCCCGCGCGGCTCTCGTAGTGCCAACCTATACCTATGCTGTGGCATCGGAACTATCGATACCAGCAAAAGGTCAGTCTAAATATATTGGTATCGAGTGAAGTGAAATGGAAAGAAGGATTTCAGCAAAAAATCGTGTATCGTAACATAACTGTGTAACGGAAGAGTGCGCTTCTGTGAACTGTTTAGTGATTGGATTATTCTTATCGGGATAACTGCAAACCAAGGACTGCAACAATAGTTAAGCTAATATGCCGACGTCACAAGCAGAAGATGAAAAGGTAGAGAAAACGTATTACGATATCGAACGTTTAATTTGGTATGTAAAGAGAGATGATAACCTAATAATCATGGAGGAATGGAACGCTGTAGTAGAGGAAAATCACGGGAGAATATTGGCTCGATAGTAGAAATGAGAGAGGAGAAAGACTAAGTAAGTTCTGTAATAAATTTCAGTTCGTTGTAGAGTAAAACGAAACGCTCAAAGACCACAGGTGGAAGAGGTATGCTTGAAAAAGCGGTATGTTATCAGTTGGATTACAACACTGCGAGACAGAGATTCGGAATCAAGGTATTACATTGTAAGGCAGACCCAGGTGCAGGTATAGACTCATATCACAATTTAGCAATGACGAAGAAGAGACTGACGTTGAGGAGTTTCTCTGGAATAACCCATGAGGTAAAAAGTGTGATACTGAAATACTGAGGAACGATGAGTTGCGTTTGAAGTTGCCTGGTTAGCTCTAGAAAGGGCAACCACAGAAGTTACATTGAATATAGCTGCAAAGAAACCTTGGCTAAAAGGATAAATTGTTCAATTCATCGACGAGCAAAGGAATCACAAAGATTCTCGGGAATACACGTGAATAGAGCTGTATAAGTCACTTGGGGATGAAGCAGATAGTAAGTACAAGGAAGTTTATGTGAAGTAAGTGCTGGAAAAATGTGAATAAATAGAAAAAAAATACTGCGGGAGGACAGGTTCAGTATATAGAAATATTACAACAACCTTCAGTGAAATTAAAAGCAAGAAGAATCCGACTGCTAAACCCAGAGAAGAGAGTTGACAGGTGGGGAAAATATGTTGAATGCCTCTGCGACGGAGAGGAACTAGGTTGTGACACAGTTGTTAAAGGTGTTTTAGAATTAAAGTCAGAGTTTATCAGAGCTTTGAGAAACTGGTGAGCAAACGAAATGAAAGGGAAGATAAAATTACTTCGTAATTTATGAAATCGTTATGGTATTGGCAACGAAACGACTTTCAAGTTCGTTTGTATAATCTGTGACTTCCGGAAAAAAAACATCCACACAATCCTGAAGATAGCAGGGCCAGATAAGAGCGATAACTATGGCACAAACAGCGTTAGAGCACATTTTTAAAAATTTGCTGACAAGAATGATATGCAGAGGAATGGAAAATAATATTGAGGATCTTGTTAGATGAAGATTAGTTGGGCTTCAGGATAGGCAAAGGCACGTAGAGAGGCCGTTCTGACGCTGCTCTTGATATATGAAGCAGTACTGGTTATTGGAACGATTTGGGTACCTTTCAGCAAACACCCGTATCGTTTTTCAAGTAGCTTGGTGACATTCGCTGTCAATGGAAACTACAAGCACTTTTTCGACTGTCTTATACGTTTCAAATGTCTCGATACCTTTACCTGCAAGTTATCAGACCGTTAGAACAGCATAGTACAGACTGATGGACTTCAATGTAATGTGTTCTTTATTAGGCTTTTTTTCTCACGTTTCCTCATTGACATTTTCCAGAACGTCATCATGCCTTACTTACAGACCTCGTCTCCTACCAAACATGATTTTGAATTCGACCTATCGTTTCATTTCCGTCGTCATCATTTTCCATGCTTAATCAGTTTGCAGTGTCGTGGTTAATAATTGCCGATGTTACACAAAAGTCATCTGCTTCTTCAACAGTCTCTTGAATTAGTTCTTACCTTTAGCTATACAGCAAGCCCACATATTGCGCCGGACATCACCTAAATTTCCTTGCGTTCAGGTACGTTCCTGGCCCTCAACTGGTACACCTTCATTAAACACAATCCTCAGTTCTAGTTCGCTTTCTGCCAACACTGATCTGCCATCAGCCAACTGTTCCATGATGATTTTCTATCTGAGGCAAATAGTACGTTTATTATCGAACGAACCTCATTGACTCTTTGACACTCCGATGGTGTACCACAGATCGCAACTGGGAGTGTCAAAAATACGTCTAATCGTATAATGTTTCACTTTTTTGTTTTTATATACCATTTATATATACTGAAGAGCCTAAGAAATTGGTTGTGCTGTTGTGGTCTGAAGTCCAGAGACTGGTTTGATGCAGCTCTAAATGCTATTCTATCATGTGCAAGCTTCTTCATCTCTGAGTAACTACGGCAACCTACATCCTTCTGAATCTCCTACCAACCGATCCCTTCTTTTAGTCAGATTGTGCCACAATTTCCTCTTCTCCTCAATTCTATTCAGTACCTCCTCATTACTTACGTGATCTCTCCATCTAATCTTCAGTATTCTTCTGTAGTACAACATTTCGTAAGCTTCTATTCTCTTCTCGTCTATACTATTTGTCGTCCATTTTTTACTTCCATACATCGCTACGTCCCATACAAATACATTCAGAAAATATTCCAGACACTTAAATCTATACTCAATGTTAAAAAATTTCTCTTCTTCAGAAACGCTTCCCTTACCATAGCCAGTCTACATTTTATAGCCTCTCTTCTTCAACCGTCATCAGTTATTTTGCTCCCCAAATAGCAATACTCATCTACTATTTTAAGTGTTTCATTTCCTAATTCAATTCCCTCAGCGTCACCTGAATTCATTCGACTACATTAAATTATCCTCGTTCTGATTTTGTTGATGTTCCTCTTATATCCTCCTTTCAAGACACTGTCCATTTCGTTCAACTGCTCTTCCACGTCCTTTGCTGTCTCTGACAGGATTACAATGTCATCGGCAAACCTCAAAGTTTTTATTTCTTCTCCATGGATTTTAATTCCTGCCCCAAATATTTCTTTTGTTTCCTTTACTGCTTATTCAATATACAGATTGAATAACATCGAGGATAGTCTACAACCCTGTCGTACTCTCTTCTCCACCACTGCTTCTCTTTCATGCCCCTCGGCTCTTATAACTGGCATCTGGTTTGTATAAATTGTAAACAGCCTTTCGTTACATTTATTTTACCCCTGCCATCTTCAGAATTTTAAAAAGAGTATTCCAGTCAAAGTTGTCAAATGCTTTTCCAAGTCTTCAAATGCTAGAAACATAGGTTTCCCTTTCTTTAATCTATCTTTTAAGATAAGTCATAGTGTCAGTATTGCCTCGCGTGTTCCAACATTTCTACGGAATCCAAACTGATCTTCCTCGAGTTCGGCTTCTACCAGTTTTTCCATTCGTCTGTAAATAATTCCTGTTAGTGTTTTGCAGCCACGTCTTATTAAACTGATAGTACGGTAATTTTCACACCTGTCTACACCTGCTTTCTTTGGGATTGAAATTATTATATTCGTCTTGAATTATGGTAGAGTTTTGTTATGGCTGGCTCTCACACGGCTGTCAGTAGCTCTAATGGAATTTTGTCTATTCCTGGGACCTTTTTCGACTTAGGTCTTTAGTGCTTTGCCAAATTCTTCACCTAGTATCACATCTCCCATCTCATCTTCATCTACGCCCTCTTCCATTTCCATTATGTTACCCTCAAGTACATCGCCTACGTATAGACCCTCTATATACTCCTTCCACCTTTCTGCTATGCCGTCTTCGCTTGGGACTGGTTTTCCATCTGAGCTCTTGATATTCATAGAGCTGGATCTCTTTTCTCCAAAGGTCTCTTTAATTTTCCTGTAGGCATTATCTACCTTACCTCTAGTGATATATGCCTTTATCTCCTTACATTTGTTGTTTAGCCATCCTTTCGTAGCCATTTTGCACACCCTGTCCATCTCATTTTCCACATCTGCCCATGGAAATGTCTTACTATTTAAAACCTGGTTCCTAAATCTCTATCCTACCATTATAATCAATCTGAAACCTTCCAGTGTCTCCAGGCCTCTTCCATGTATACAACCTTCTGTCATTATACTTAAACCAAGTGTTAGCTATGATTAAGTAAAGCTCTGCGCAAAATCTACTGGGTGATTTCTTCTATCATTCCTTACCTCCAGTCCATATTCATCAACTACTATTCCTTTTCTTCCTTTCCCTACCATCAAATACCAGTCACCCGTGACTATTAAATTCTTATCTCCCTTAACTATCTGAATAGTTTCTTTAATCGTACCATACATTTCCTCAATCTCTTCATCATTTGCGGAGCTAGTTGGCATATAAACTTGTACAATGCGTTCACTAAGCTGTTCGTAGTAGCATATCCGTGCTCCTATTTTTTATTCATTTTTAAACCTACTCCTGCATTACCCCAATTGACCATAAGTCTTGTTTCTCCTGCCACCGAACTTCACTAATTCCTACTATATCCAACTTTAGCTAACCATTTCCCTTTTTAAATTTTCTAACCTACCTGCCCTATTAAGAAATCTAACATTCCACGGTCCGACCCATAGAACGCCAGTTTTATTTCTCCCGATAACAATGTCCTCCTGAGTAGTCCCCTCCCGGAGGCTACATTACCTCCGGAATATTTTACCCAAGAGGACGCCATCATCATTCAAACATACAGTAAAGCTGAATGCCCTCGGGAAGAATTACGGCCGTAGATTCCCCTTGCTTTCAGCCATTCACACTACCAGCACAGCAAGGTCGTTTTAGTTAGTGTTACAAGGCCAGATCAGTCAGTCATCCAAGCTGTTGCCCTTGCAACTGTTGAAAAGGCTGCTGCCCCTCTACAGGAACCACACGTTTGTGTGGCCACTCAAGAGATACCCTTCGGCTGTGGTTGCGCTTACTATACAGTTATCTGTATCGCTGAGGCACGCAAGCCTACCCAACAACGGCAAAGTCCATTGTTCACGGTGGGGGGATGGGGGGAAGGGGGGGGGGAATAAGTTGCGGCATTTCGGCGTGCTTGCGGGGGCTCTACACGATATTAAGAAACTGGTATGGCTGCCTAATATTGTGTAGGGGCCCCGCGAGCACGCGGAAGTGTCGCAACATAACGTGGCGTGGACTCGCCTAACGTCTGAAGTAGGGCTGGACTGAACTGACACCATGAATCCTGCAGCGCCGTCCAGAAATCCCTAAGGGTACGTGGGGGGGGGGGGGGGGGATCTCTTCTATTCAGCACTTTGCAAGGCAACCCACATATGCTGAATAATGCTCATGTTTGAGGATTTTAGTGGGCAGCGTAAGTGTTTAAAGTCCAAAGAGTGTTCCTGGAACCGCTCTGCAGCAGTTCTTGACGTGTGGGGTGTCGCATTGTCCTGCTGGAATAGCCCAAGTACGTTGGAATGCACAATCGACATGCATGGACGCAGGTAATCAGACAGGATGCGTACGCACTTGTCACCTGTCAGAGTAGTATCTACACGTTTCAGGAGTCCCGTATCACTACGACTACAAACGCCTCACTCCGCTACAGAGACTTCAACAACTTGAACAATCTCCTGCTGATATGCGGGGTCCATACCCTTACAAATGTCTTTAAATAAGCTATGTACAAAATTCACGAACTTAAATCAAGTTTCAGTACAGCAGCCTCTTTTTGAGTAAATAGTACACTGAAGCACCAAAGAAACTGGTACAGGCATGCGTATTCAAATACACAAATATATAAACAGGCAGAACTCAGTGCTGCGGTCGTCACGTGCTATGTAGGACAACAAGTCTCTGGCGCAGTTGGCAGATCAGTTACTGCTGCTAGAATGGCAGGTTATCAAGATTTAAGTAAGTTTGAACAGGGTGTTATAGTCGGTGCACGAGCGTTGAGGCACAGCATCTCCGAGGTGGCAATGAAGTGGGGATTTTCCCATACTACCATTTCACGTGTGTACCGTGAATATCAGGAATCCGGCAAAACATTAAATCTCCGACATCGCTGCTGTCGGGAGAAGATCCTGCAAGAACTGGACCAACGACGACTGAAGAGACTCGTTCAACGTGACAGAAGTACAACCCTTCCGCAAATTTCTGCTGATTTCAATGCCGGACCGTCAATAAATGTCATTGTGTGAACCATTCAACGAAATATCATCGACACGGGCTTTCGGAATCGAAGGCCCATTCGTGTACTCTTGATGACTGGACGGCACAAAGCTTTACGCCTCGGATGGTCCTCCAAGACCGACATTCAACTGTTGATGACTGTAAATATGTTTCCTGGTCGGACGAGTCTCGTTTCAAATTCTATCGAGCGGATGGACGGGTACGGGTAAGGAGACAACCTGAAGAATCCATGGACCCTGAATGTCAGCAGGGAACTCTTCAAGCTGGTAGAGGCTCTGTAATGGCGTGTGGCGTGTGCAGTTGGAGTCAGAGTAAGCCGTCGTTCATCACATCATCAAGTCTAGAAATTGTGTCTAAACATCTTGTATCCTCCAGTAGTCACTCAGCGACGACTCCTTCCTATACACCACAGCATCATCAGAAAACAGCTGTAAATTGCTGGTCATCCTGTCCGTCAGATCATTTATGTACACAGAATATAAGGCCAGTCCTAGTCCACTTCTCTGAGGCACTCGTGAGGGTACCCTTGTCTCCAATGAACACTCGCCGTCGACGTCAACGTTCTGGTCTCTACTACTTAAGAAGTTTGTGAGCCACTCACATGCAAGTATCTGGGAACCTAATGCGTAAGCTAGGAGTTCCAGTACCTGTAGTGGGACACCATGTAAAAAGTTTCCAGAAATTTAGGTATGTAGACTCTGCCTGAGGCCACCCATCCATGGTTCGTAGGATATCACACGAGAAAAGGGCAAGCAGTTTTTCGTACAAGCGATTATTTCTAAAACTGTACTGACCGGTGGACAAAACCTTTTATCTCTCAAGGATTATTTGTCTCCGAACTCATAATGTGTTTAAGTATCGTGCAGCAAACCGCTCTTTAATGTGATAATTAAAGGATGTGTTGATAGTGGTTAAGTTTCGAATCAACAATTGTACAACATTGTACTTGTGCTTTGCATAATATATTATTTTTAGTTTAAAGAGCTATGTCTGTCAAGAGCGCACTTTTCCACGAAAGGGAAAGGTCTAACGTTCGAGTCACAGTCTGGCACTCGGTTTTAATCTGACAGAAAGTTTCGGGAAAGATTTTTGCTGTGTTCCCAGTTTTGTTCTATAGTTATTGACACTTAAAGAAAGAGGTATTTTCCTTCCAAATCTGAGTCACTATGTAACTTCTGAACTGTCTATTGCAGTGTTGGTCGCCCTTAAATTAAGGCTCGGCTCGGCTGTAGTCGACATACAGCGTCGCCTGTTTGCAGTGGACTGCAAAGAGACGGCGACCAGCATTATAACCGACCGACCCTCACCCCACCGCCCCATTGCCCCACTGTTGACATCTCGTTAGCTCTACTCGGGGCGGACCATCTCCGTCTGCCGCAGTCTCACGAAAGGAAAAAGAAAAGCATCGGAAAGCCGGTCGTCTATCCCGCGACCACGACCGGGAATGCCCTTGAAATATGTTGTGAACTGCCATGATGAATCACAAACGTAACCACTATCGTACAGAAACGTTTTACGTAAAACTTTGTTCTTTACTCAGTGCTATTCATGTATTTACAACATGCTGACGCCTCCTTGATGTAAAGAACAAACACCTTCCTTAAGTCATCAGCAGACTCACATCTAACGTAAAGCAATATATTAAGAATTCCCACATATTCAAAAGAAAATTAAAACATTAGCCACACCTACAAATTAACTTATCATCTAGATTCAAAAACTGAGAATACCTGATAACTGTTACAACAATCAGTGTAGTGACCAGAAGGTCGATCCACAAACATAGAATTGCAATGCGCAATAATGACGTGTAATGAACATTTTGAAATACATTACTGGCCATTAAAATTGCACACCAAGAAGAAATGCAGCTGATAAACGGGTATTCATTGGACAAATATATTGTACTAGAACTGACAAGCGATTACATTTTCACGCATTTGGGTGCACAGATCCTGAAAATCAGTACCCAGAACAACCACCTCTGGCCGTAATAACGGCCTTGATACGCCTGGGCATTGTGTCAAACAGAGCGTGGATGGCGTGTACAGGTACAGCTGCCCAAGCAGCTTCAACCCGATATCACAGTTGATCAGGAGTAGTGACTGGCGTATTGGGATGGGCCAGTTGCTCGCCCACCATTGACCAGACGTTTTCAGTTCGTGAGAGATTTGGAGAATGTGATGGCCAGCGCAGCAGTCGAACATTTTCTGTATCCAGAATGGCCCGTACAGGACCTGCAACATGCGATCGGGCATTATCCTAGTGAAATGTTGGGTTTCGCAGGGATCGAATGAAGGGAAGAGCTACGGGTCCTAACACATCTGAAATGTAACGTCAACTGTTCAAACTGCCGTCAGTACGAACAAGAGGTGACCGAGATGTGTATCCAATGGCAACCCATTCCATCACGCTGGGTGATACGCCAGTATGGTGATGACGAATACACACTTCCAATGTGCGTTCACCGCGATGTCGCCAAACACGGATGCGACCATCATGATGCCTTAAACGGAAACTGGATTCATCCGAAAAAATGGCGTTTAGCCATTCGTGCAGCCAGGTTTGTCGTTGAGTACACCATCTAAGGCGCTCCTGTCTGTAATGCAGCGTCAAGAGTAACCGCAGCCATGGTCTCCAGGCTGATAGTCCATGGTGCTGCAAACGTCGTCGAACTGTTCGTGCAGATGGTTATTGTCTTGCAAACGTCCCCCATCTGTTGACTCAGGGATCGTGACGTGGCTGCTCGACCCGTTACAGCCATGCGGATAAGATGCCTGTCATCTCGACTGCTAGTGATACGAGGCCGTTGGGAACCAGCACAGTGTCCCGTATTAACCTCCTGAACCCACCAATTCCATATTCTGCTAACAGTCACTGGATCTCAATCAACGCTAGCAGAAATGTCGCTATACGATTACCCGCAATCGCGATACGCTACAATCTGACCTTTATCAAAGTCGGAAATGTGATGGTACGCATTTGTCCTCATTACACAACAGTGTTTCACCAGGAAACGCCGGTCACCTGCTGTTTGTGTATGAGAAATCGGTTGGAAACGCTCCTCATGTCAGTACGTTGTAGGTGTCGCCACCGGCGCCAGCCTTGTGTGAATGCTCTGAAAAGCTAATCATTTGCATATCACAGAATCTTCTTCCTGTCGATTAAATTTCGCGTCTGTAGCACGTCATCTTCGTGGTGTAGCAATTTTAATGTCCAGTAGTGTACTTTGGAGCAGCGATTGTAAGCTGAACAATGGGTCCAGTTGTAGCTAATTTATGCAACGAACTGTGGAAACGTATTTATTGGTGACAGATTTATTACATTAGCCAGTTTAAGGAGCTATGTTACATTAACTCTACAATGGGCTCCAGTTATTGAATTAACAACGTGTTAGATAGTTGACAAATTGCGAAGTTAATTATCTAATGAACTCTGAGGAGCCATTTATTGGTGACAGGTTTTTAACTTTAGCCAGATTAAGAAGCTATGATGTTCGTACATTACTTCAAGAACAGTCTCCAGTCATGAAGTGAATATTGTGTCACACTGTTATTGGATTTAAATTTATCCATGTTATATAGATGTTGTTTGAGGTCTGCGACTGTACTATAATAATATGTTGAATAATTTTATAGTGCTGCAGTCACTTTTTATTAATATTTTATTAGTACAATGCATTTCGGTAGCATTCTGCCATCATCAGGTGCATTATACAGTTACATATACATCAACAGATATGTTATGTACATTAGCTATGTGAGCCAGTGGGGTTAATAATCAAAAATTAAACCTGTGTGCAAGGATACATCTGTGACAATGTGTACATTATGTGAATAGCATCATTAGGTAGTATACACTCCTGGAAATGGAAAAAAGAACACATTGACACCGGTGTGTCAGACCCACCATACTTGCTCCGGACACTGCGAGAGGGCTGTACAAGCAATGATCACACGCACGGCACATCGGACACACCAGGAACCGCGGTGTTGGCCGTCGAATGGCGCTAGCTGAGCAGCATTTGTGCACCGCCGCCGTCAGTGTCAGCCAGTTTGCCGTGGCATACGGAGCTCCATCGCAGTCTTTAACACTGGTAGCATGCCGCGACAGCGTGGACGTGAACCTTATGTGCAGTTGACGGACTTTCAGCGAGGGCGTATAGTGGGCATGCGGGAGGTCGGGTGGACGTACCGCCGAATTGCTCAACACATGGGGCGTGAGGTCTCCACAGTACATCGATGTGGTCGCCAGTGGTCGGCGGAAGGTGCACGTGCCCGTCGACCTGGGACCGGACCGCAGCGACGCACGGATGCACGCCAAGACCGTAGGATCCTACGCAGTGCCGTAGGGGACCGCACCGCCACTTCCCAGCAAATTAGGGACACTGTTGCTCCTGGCGTATCGGCGAGGACCATTCGCAACCGTCTCCATGAAGCTGGGCTACGGTCCCGCACACCGTTAGGCCGTCTTCCGCTCACGCCCCAACATCGTGCAGCCCGCCTCCAGTGGTGTCGCCACAGGCGTGAATGGAGGGACGAATGGAGACGTGTCGTCTTCAGCGATGAGAGTCGCTTCTGCCTTGGTGCCAATGATGGTCGTATGTGTGTTTGGCGCCGTGCAGGTGAGCGCCACAATCAGTACTGCATACGACCGAGGCACGCAGGGCCAACACCCGGCATCGTGGTGTGGGGAGCGATCTCCTACACTGGCCGTACACCTCTGGTGATCGTCGAGGGGACACTGAATAGTGCACGGTACATCCAAACCGTCATCGAACCCATCGGTCTACCATTCCTAGACCGGCAAGGGAACTTGCTGTTCCAACAGGACAATGCATGTCCGCATGTATCCCGTGCCACCCAACGTGCTCTAGAAGGTGTAAGTCAACTACCCTGGCCAGCAAGATCTCCGGATCTGTCCCCCATTGAGCATGTTTGGGACAAGCAGCCATGGCAGACAGAGATTTCGAATCGTCCAGTACCGCACTAAATAGTCAAGTACAGGACGACGTGCAAACCATCAAACAAATACTCAATTAGGGTATTCCGCAGTGGCAAGTGAATATCACCAAACGGATATCCGACCTGGGAAATGGTTTAGCACAGAGCAGCAAACATCTTCAACATGAAACAATGTCGCCAACAGCCAATGTTTGTGGCAACGCACAAACTTATGCGCGACGCAACAATGGTGAATCTTTAGACGATAATGCGAAGAGCTGCAGCTTCGGTTCGGAGCACACAGCCTATGTCCCAGGAGCAAACCAGTATAGTCCAAAAATATTGGTTGCAGAAAGTTTGATCAAAAATAGGCAGTTTTAAACGTTTACTACAGAACGGAAGTCAGTACATCCAGTAGTATTCATAAAAAGCTTGAAAAATATCTTGCCTAGTGTGTGGAACGAAGCACAGAAAATTCAATACGTAATATCAAACATTCAGAGTGATGGAGCTTTGTGGGATACGTCATGCAGACAGCTGCATGACGTATGAACAGTTCGAAAAGGCGTTTTTGTCGAGGTACTGATCATCTTGCATACAAGAGCGGCTAAGATAAGAAGTATGCAATCCCGAACCGTACTCAGCCCGATCACTCACGGCACAATGGATCAGAGTGTAAAAATGACAGGAATAATAGTGCACCAAAGCACAACCACCGAAATGGTGGGGGCGCTAACAAACGGCAAGAGCACTCGCAAAATGGTAATAATGGTAGAGGTAGTTGGCATAGCAATTACCGCGACAGTAATCACAATTGCAATCAGAATCACCGACAGAGCCCAGAACGCCAAGGTTATAACCGGTACGATAACAACAGACAAGCGCTGCAAAACGCGCCTATTGCACAGTCGTGGCGGTCTACAAGTCAGAGCGTACACATAGTAGAGGTCACGGTCAATAGCCGTCCAAGTACCTCACAAGCAAGCCATCCAACAAACTAGAATCGGCCCCGATGTGCTCTCCGTCGCTGGCCGAGTGGTGGAGTCAGAGCAACACGAGTGACAATAATATGCCTGGAATACACACGCAGGGATACAACGACAGTATCAGTATGGAGCAAGATCTACTGACCGAACACCATGAATGTAATAAAGACAGAAACGAAAATAAATGATGTTGCAGTGAATATAATCATCGACACAGGTGCCTCAGTGAGTGTAATGAGTACAGAATTGTTTAAAGAGCTGGAGAAGGGACGTAGCATACCGACTTTCCCGGTTCATTGAGTTGTCTATGATGAAATCGAGGGAGGTACTTGTGCCATGTTTCAACCGGTGAACGTCATCTGCCAGCGTGTGTAGTGCTAACAGCAAAATTCGGAGGCGGTGGTGTTATGGTGTGGTCGTGTTTTTCATGGAGGGGGCTTGCACTCTTTGTGGTTTATCGTGGCACTATCACTGCAAAGGCTACACTGACGTTTTAAGCCCTTTCTTGCTTTCCACTGTTGAAGAGCAATTCGGGGATGGCGACTGCATCTTTGAACACGATCGAGCACCTGTTCATAATGCACGGTCTGTGGCGGAGTGGTTACACGACAATAACATCCCTATAATGGACTGGCCTGCACAGAATTCTGACCTGAATCCTACAGAAGACCTTTGGGATGTTTTGGAACGTCGACTTAGTGCCAGGCTTCACCGACCGACATCGATACCTCTCCTCAGTGCAGCACTCCATGAAGAATGGGCTGCCATTCCCAATAACCTTTCAGCAGCTGATTGAACGTATGTCTGGGAGAGTGGAAGCTGTCGTCAAGGCTAAGGATGGGCCAACAGCGTAATGAATTCCAGTATTACCTGTCGAGTACGCCACGAACTTGTAAGTCATTTTCAGCCAGGTGTCCGGATACTTTTGATCACAAAGTCTAAATGTACAGTTTACTGAGGTACATATGATAATTCGTAGGCCATTGTATCCATGAATCATCACAGAGAAAAATCAGTTTAATTTACAATGATTACATTACTGCACTGAACACGTGCGGAAGTCGGATTTTATGTATCACTCACGTTATTTGATATTATTAATAACGTATACATAAATCGGTCCTACTAAAAATTCGTCATTGTTATAGAAAGAGACGGTCATCAATAAATCCCTTAGGATGTACTGAAATTGGACTTAATTAGTAGTTGTTGTGGGTGCTGGGAAATTATTGAAAACGTGTGTTCCTCAATAATAGACAGCGATCTGCACCAAAGCTACTATTTGTCCTCGTGAAGACTACTCTTAATTATAGTATTTATTCCATGATCTGAGCTGTTAGTCTGTGAAAACGAGATGTGTTATTTATGAAAAATTTCGTCTATACTGATAATAAAAATGTCTGTAGGTTTAAGCACTCAAATTTTCAAAAGCACTAGATGGGTTATCGCAGGTAACTTGAGCGTAGCTCGGGTCAAAATAAAGACTTTATTTCAACAAAATCGGAACACGAAGAGTAAAGATAACGCTTTTTGAATGTTCTTGTAAAATTATTGGTTGGTTGGTTGTTTGGGGAAGGAGACCAGACAGCGTGGTCATCGGTCTCATCAAATTAAGGAAGGATGGGGAAGGAAGTCGGCCGTGCCCTTTCAGAGGAACCATCCCGACATTTGCCTGCAGTGATTTAGGGAAATCACGGAAAACCTAAATCGGGATGGCCGGACGCGGGATTGAACCGTCGTCGTCCCGAATGCGAGTCCAGTCTCTAACCACTGCGCCACATCACTCGGTTGTAAAATTATCTGCTCATCTAAGTAGTGCAGATGTTTAGCCATCATGGCGTTGTACACCAAAGACAAATAGATGGCGCTTTCAGTTTCGTGTTACCCGCAGAAACCAATAAATGGCACTCCAGAATGAAAATTTCGCTCTGTAGCGTAGTGTGCACTGATGTGAAACTTCCTGGCAGATTGAAACTGTGTGACACACCCAGACTCTAACTCAGATCCTTTGCTTTTCGCGGGAATGTGCTCTACCAGCTGAGTTACCCAAGAACAAATCACGACCCCTCCTCAAAACTTTAGTTCTGCCAGTGTCTCAACTCCTACCTTCCGGAGCACAGTTTTAATCTGCCAGAATGTTTCATATCAGCGCACACTCCTCTGCAGAGGGAAAATTTCATTCTGGAAACATCGCCCAGGCTGTGGCTAAGCCATGTCTCTGCAGTATCCTTTCTTCCAGGAGTGCTAGTCAAGCAAGGTTTGCACGAGAGCTTCTGTGAAGTTTGGAAGGTAGGACATGAGGTACTGACGAAACTAAAGCTGTGAGGAGGGATAACGAGTTGTATTTGGATAGCACATTTGTTAGAGCATATGCCCCCGAAAGGCAGAAGTCCCGAGTTCAAGTCTCGGTCCGGCACACAGTGTAAATCTACCAGGAAGTTTAATAGATGGCACTTTTAGTGTTTTCTCAGTCATATGTATTTTCAGAAGTACACGTTAGTGACAGAATTAAGCGTTGGAATCTTATGTTTATGAATACAAACTAACAGTGATGCATGTATTCACTGATTTCACTTTGTGTATTAAAAACTTAACGACTCTTCTTTCTTCTCTCAACAGGGTTTATTTATATTCTTTGCTAGGAAACATGAAATATTATGATGGCTTTGTGATTTGAGTGCCTATTGATTACCCGTTTTATTTCATTATGAAAAGAAGTCTAGAAAATGGTCATGTTTTTCTGAATACGTCAGAACGGCTAAAATGCTGACTATGGAGTCTCGAGAATTCAATGAAGATCGTGAAGTAAAGACTCAAGAACATCGGTCTTTAACTCACCTTTTGGAAACTCTTTCCAAAAGTGATGCGTCATCTCGCTCTTCACTCACAGAGGCTTAAAGTCATTTCTCTCCAATAGAACATCATAGAAGAGGAAATTTTGACGGAAAATGATGCAAGTAAGCAATTTTTGAAGCCTGAATCCCGCTTATTCCTAATAATTTACCTTCTCGCTTTAAATTCCTGGTGAGCTTATGTTGTCCCATGACCACAAACAAAGCACGAGGCCAGATGTTGCGCGTTGCAGGAGTTGACCTTAGTGTCAGTTGCTTTATGCATGGCCAACTCTACACGGCTATGTCTCATGCTAATGAAGCAAAGAAGCTTTTTGTTCATGTCCGCAATCATACTACTTCAAATGTACACAATGGAGGTTTATAAATCAGAAACCATTTCCACACGTACAAAATCTCGGACATCGCTATAAATAAATATGTTGGGAACGCTGTGTTTCTCACCTGGTTGTCCGGCCGCTGTGGCCGAGTGGTTCTAGGGGCTTCAGTACCGAACCGCGTTGCTACTTCGGTCGCATGGAGTGTGTGATGCCCTTAGGTTAGTTAGGTTTAAGTAGTTCTAAGTCTAGGGGACTGATGACCTCAGATGTTAAGTACCATAGTGCTTAGAGCTATTTGAACCATTTTTTTCACCTGGTTGAGGAATAAATGTATTTGATCAAAATGGCTCAAATGGCTCTGAGCACTATGGGACTTAAGATCTGAGGTCATCAGTCCTCTAGATCTAGAACTACTTAAAGCTAACTAACCTAAGGAGATCACACACATCCATGCCCGAGGCAGAATTAGAACCTGCTACAGCAGCAGTCACGCGGTTCCGGACTGAAGCGCCTAGAATCGCTTGGCCACAGCGGCCGGCATAGGTATTTGCAACCAACAGTTAGTATTCCCAGTTCCTCAAAGAGCCATATGGAGGACGTTCTTCAGTTCACACTACAAAGAAATCGTATTACACTCTTTCGTAATCGAAAAGCTGTAGCTTGTCTTGATGAGTTCCCCAAAACACTATCCTGTATAAAATTATGGAATAAGAGTACGTGAAGTAAGCTGGCATTTATATTTTTTATCAGCTACACTGATGAATCAAATTGTTATGAGCAACTACTTAAAGCTTGTTGGTCCACTTTTGGAAAACAGTACAGAGGCGTTTCTACATCATGTTCAGTCGCAGTGGGCAGTGATCATAATGTCAGATATTTTGGCTAGTGTGTTTCATTTAGCATGGGAACAGAGGAGCGTCTCAAAGGTAATGAAAGCTGACAAGTCGATTGACGAAATGAAAAATATGAGCTGGTTACCTTGGGCGAATTTATAGAATATGGTGTATAAAGGAGTCACACACTGTTAGACACTTGGCTGATTAAATCATGGGCTCACACTCAGCCCCTGTCACGTACCATTTCAAGTGTGCTACTTGAAAGCCATCAATTCCTAACACCAGCACACTACCCTTGAAATGCAACGTCATGAAATCGCTCACTGACATACTCCAGTAAAAGTTGACCTGCAGATGATCAGTTTGCCTTACAGTAGAACCAACACCCAGGAAAACTACCTTGAGACTATCATTATCATGATGGGAATGTTATTGGAATTTTTATTCAGTGCGTGCAGCACAAACATTTATTTCTTGATTAAAACACTTTAGAGCAAGTAGATTAGTAACTTTGTTTAACTTAGCTGTGGTACAAATTCGATTACTTTTGTGGGAACAAAAACCAAGTATGAAGTATGTCAGCCATATTTCTGCACTGGCACACCTAGTATTTTTATTGTTATTGACTGGTCAAAGTGACATCTGAGTTAACTGTTTATAATTAATAAATGCAACTACAATATCGTAGCACCTTAATCTCGATAATGTAATAAATCTTTCAGCAATAAATAGTTCCCCAAATTCTGTTATATAAAGTAGCTCTGCACATTGCACACTGTTCGCTTCATAACTCGAGGCCATTGTTGAATGAATGCATCACAGCATCTTAATGTGGCTAATGTAACACACCTGTCACAAAAAAGTATCTTCCCAAAGTTCGTTAAAAAATTAGATTTGCATCCAATAGCAGTCTAACACATTGTCCACTTCATAGCTGGAGACTATCGTTGAGCTAATGTGTTACAACATTTTAATCGGCCTAATGTAATAAATCTGTCACCAACAAACAGATTCCAAAATCGGTTACATAAATCGTCTTGGCAATCCAGTAAAATTATGTGGAATAATTTTATACTGCTGCAGTCACCTTTTACTAATATTTTATTAGTACAATGCATTTCGGCAGCATGCTGCCATCATCAGGTGCACCATACAGTTACTTATACATCAGATAATGGGTTATGTACATTAGCTGTGTGTGCCAGTGTGGTTAAGAATCGAAAAATAAACCTGTGTGGAAGGATAAATCTATTACAGTGTGTACATTATGTGAATAGCATGAATAGGTAATATATATTAATACGTTTACTTACATTTTTGTTGGTGATTTCATTTTCTGGGACACAGAGCACAGTAACAGATAAATCACAAACGTCTGCTAACAACTTTCCAATGAGTTTTAAAATCTAAGATAGACTACTTACAATTTCAAAGACTGTTATAAATTTCAAGACAGTTATATAACCTAAGTTAAACTAATCACAATTTCAAAGAAAGTAATGTATACCTATAGTGATGATGACAACTTTTATCTAGTTGTATTGACAATATGGAGATTGTTACATGGATACTTAATGAAAACTATTCTGTCAATGAAATAAACGTTTAATGTTGGAGAAGTTTTTGAAGAAATTAATATTATTACTTTCAAGCTCATCATTTAATAATACATCTCCATGTGCTGTGCAATGAATGAAGATTTCCATAACGTTTCGAATGATCTTCATATATTACATAAAAAGGATAAGGTATACCAAATGGACTTACATGAAGAACTGGAAGTCTTCATTCATGGCACAGCACATGGAAATGTATTATTAAATGATAAGCTTGAAAGTAATAATGTTAACTTCTTCAAAAACTTCTCCAACATCAAATGTTTATTTCATTGACAGAATAGTTTTCATTAAGTATCCATGTAACATTTCCATATTGCCAATACATGTAGATAGAAGTTTTCATCTGCACTACAGGTATATCTTACTGTCTTTGAAATGGTAAGTAGTTTAGCTTAGATATTATAACTCTCTTGATAGTTGAAACAAGCTTTTAAACTGTAAGTAGTTTATCTTAGATTTTAAAACTCTTTGGAAAGTTGTAGACAGACGTTTGCGAAAATACTAAGTTGTGATTTACCTGTTACTATGCTTTGTGTGCCAGAAAATGAAATCACCAACAAAAATTTGAGTAAACGTATTAATATACACTCCTGGAAATTGAAATAAGAACACCGTGAATTCATTGTCCCAGGAAGGGGAAACTTTATTGACACAATCCTAGGGTCAAATACATCACATGATCACACTGACAGAACCACAGGCACATAGACACAGGCAACAGAGCATGCACAATGTCGGCACTAGTACAGTGTATATCCACCTTTCGCAGCAATGCAGGCTGCTATTCTCCCATGGAGACGATCGTAGAGATGCTGGATGTAGTCCTGTGGAACGGCTTGCCATGCCATTTCCACCTGGCGCCTCAGTAGGACCAGCGTTCGTGCTGGACGTGCAGACCGCGTGAGTGTTAGTGTTTGCTACTTGCAGGTTGTTGACCTGTATAGCCAAGTCCTGCCTTAGGTATTGACTAATAATTCTGCTTCATACAAGCAATCTCTCTTTTCATAGTTTCTAACGAGTGCACAAGTTGCTCGTCACGCTCAGCTTGCTAGCGATCCCACTCAGCTTGCTGGCGATCCCGTTCGGCTTGTTGTGCAAGGAAATTTTCCGCTAGCTGGCGATCCCGCTCAGCTTGCTGACGGTCTCGCTCAGTTTGTTGTGCGAGAAACAACTCCATTATTTCGTCCTTTTCAGCTTGTTGTTGCGCAAATTTTGACTGGTAATCCAGCACGCACTCTAATATTACCTGAAGTGAATACCCACCAGGCAGATTACCACTCTCTGGTTCCTGCTTTTTCTGGGGGTGGTGCATTTTCTTTATCTACATTTCCTTGAGCACTGTTGGGCGGTGGCACCACTTCCTGTGCACCTGCCCCACGATTTTCACATGGTATATCCTCAAAGAGAGTACTTGTACTGCTTAATGCACCTGTTTCTACAATTCCTCCACTAGCTAATGGCTGTCCCTTAGTATTCATATTGCTCGACCGTCGACTACGCAATTTAGCCATATTCATAAATTACCTGCTCGAACACAGGATCCATCAGTTTTACCACTTGCTCACAAAATATGGTAATTTATCTACAACACACTGCACACTAAAAATTACTATCTACACTCAGTTTGGCCCTGTCATAAATACTAACTTCAAACTACGCACACCACTAGCGATATAAGATCACTTCACTGCAGTTAAGCTTCTAGGAACAGGCCAACTACACTGTAGTCTTACCTTTAGCTTATCTTATTTCGGGGTTCTGCTGCCCCCGGATTATGTAGCTCTTACAGTTTCTCAGTAGCATCGGGATCTTTTCATCTGACTCGCTTGCAGTGGTGCGTTTTTTCATGAAAGAATTTTTGTACATTTATTAATACATGGCACGAATCATGAGACACATACATACATTTATCACTAAAGCAAACACATAAAACAGTCATTATTTTCGTGGCCACTGCACATTCTGCCCCACGCTTTTGGGCGACAGTTTCGCTGCCTCTTTGTTATTGCTCGCGTAGCCACTAATATACGAGATAAATGGATGAGATAACATATATTGATACGAAAAGAGCCCTGAAATACTTTTAGGGATGCTGTGCTGTGACTTTTTTGGATCATTAATTTTCATCGAAACAAAATTTATGTATTTTTTTTATTTATGCATTTATTTTACCTGGCAAGATTAGGGCCTTCAGGCCCTCTCTTACACCTAACCAGGCATACTCAGATTGAACGAGTTACAGTTTCTACAGAACATTAAGGACATACAACGTGTTATACAGTGTTGATGTTAAAGAAAAAAATAGAGATTATAACAGTAGTACAATGATAATTATAACAATCAAAAAATAATTATAACAATCAAGAATAATAATGATAATAATAATAATAATAATAATAATAATAATAATAATAATAATTCTAGTGAGATGGCTATAAAACAGGTAGAAATTCTAAAAGAATGTGCAGAAAAAGTCGGCCTACAGATATAATTTGAAAAGACAGTGTTTACAACAACAAATTTAGAAATTTCCAAATTACAAACAAAATACGGAGAAATCAACAGACTACCATACTTCAAATATCTTGGAGAAATTATCTCGGAAAAATTTGCACAACAAGAAAGAATACAAAAAGCTCGTAAAGGTTTAGGATTAGTGCAAAACCTCTATAATAAAAAATGTTTATCTTTAAATGCAAAAATTAGGCATTACCATACAGTCATTAAACCATCAATGTTATATGCCAGCGAAACCTTGGCACTAAACAGGAAAACTGATCTAGAAAATCTAAAGAAAGTAGAAAGAAAAATAATTAGAAAAATTTTGGGACCACGATGGACCGAGAATGGATATAGATTACAGAAAACATCAAAAATTGAAGAATATTCTAACGTAGAGATAGACATGAGGAAAAGACGCCTTAAATTCTATGGCCACATAATGAGACTTCCTGAACACAGATTAACAAAAAGAATTGTAAAATACGTAGATTCTCTTGTTAATGGAGGAGAATGGATCCAAAAAGTTAAAAAAGATTTGGAATTAGCAAAAATTACTAAAGAAGAAATAGCTGCAAGGAACAATTTTAGAATAAAAGTTGAAAAGTGGGAGGTTAAACCAGAGACAAAAGCACCGAGAACCGGAACAAAATGGAGCGAAGAAAGAAGAACTAAATTTTTGCAAACAATGAAAAACTGGTGGGCAAATAAAAAGAACCAGAAGACCAAGAAGAACGGAAAGTGAACCAGCTTTACTTAGCGTCTTCCACATGGGAGCTTTACGACTAATAATAATAATAATAATAATAATAGTAATAACTATGTATATGAAAGTAAACATACTTTTCTTTTGTGAATGTCAGTCCTATTGTTAGTTGGGAATTTTCTCGTTATGTTCTTGCAGCTTATGAGTTATTCTCATCGAGCAGAGACGATAGAATGGGGCGAAAGAGATATATAAGAGGTAGATAGGTTAGAGGAAGAGAAATAGAATGGTAAAATTCGAAGCTGTGATGGAGAGGAGAAAGAAAGAGATGAGAGGGGCACAACAATGGTGGCTATACCGTCCCTAACATGTAAGTTTTGAGTTCCTTCTTGAATGTTGAGTGGTTCTGGATAAGACGCAGATCACAGGGGAGCGCGTTCCATAGTCGTATGGCTGAGATGGAGAATGACACGCAGAAAGATTTTGTGTTATGTAAAGGTACAGTCAAGATGCTAGACCTATCCGATCTGGTATTGCGATTGTGGAATGATGATAGGTGTTTAATGTGAGAAGATAAGTATTGGGGGCACCAGTGGCTAAGAAATTGATGAAGTAAGCACATCGAGTGGAGATCGCGTGCCTTATGTGGGCGTATCCAACCTAGCTGGGAGTATGAAGGACTGATATGATCATACAACCGAATATTGCGCACGTATCTAACGCAAGCATTCATCACTAGCTCGAGGCATCTAGAATTTTCACTATTCGTGCCGTGTTGAAATACATCACAGTAGTAAAGATTAGGCACTACTAGTGTTTGGACTAATTTTTGTTTAACATGGGTTGGAAACAGTTTTCTAAATTTTTGAATTGCATGTAGGGAGGAGAGCGATTTCCGGCAAGCTGTGACTGTTTGTTCTTCCCAGTTTAGATATTCATCAAAGATTATTCCAAGGTCTTTTACTGTTTTTTGGTATGGTAGTTGGGTACCATTGAGGAGTATTTGAGGGACTGTTTCGCGAAAGTTCCGGCTGGTTAACTTTGGATGAGATATAAGTATGACCTGGGATTTCTTGGGGTTTAGTTTCAGACCTAGGTTCTGTGCCCATCGAGAAACAGAGCAAAGATCTGCGTTCATACTCGCTACTGCGTCAGCAATGTTCTTGGGGCTTGCACTTATGTACAGTTGGATGTCGTCGGCATATAGATGGTAGTTGCAGGAGTGAATCACTGAAGAAATATCATTAATGTACAGTGAGAAGAGTAATTGACCAAGAATGGAGCCTTGGGGAACTCCAGAGCGCACGTTTTTCCATGATGACTTTTCCGACCCACAAATGACTTGTTGACTTCTGTTTTTGAGGTAGCTGTCGAACCAGTGTATTGCGCTGTTTGAGAAATTCAGCTGTTTCATTTTGATTAGTAATATATCGAAGTCAACCGTGTCAAAAGCCTTGCTAAAGTCAAGCAGTGTTAGGATAGTAGCTTCACGTCTATCCATAGCATGTTTAATGTCATCAGTTAATTTGATTGATGCAGTTGCTGTACTATGGTGCTTTCGAAAGCCTGACTGACATTCGTCATGGATGTTATAAGTTTTGAGGTAATCTGTCAGCTGTTCATGGACGATGTATTCTAGGGCTTTAGATATTGCAGGTAGTATGCTGATCGGCCTGTAGTCACCTGGCGACTTAGGGTTGTCAGTCTTGGGTATAGGTTGAATTAAACTTTGCTTCCACTCAGTAGGATATGTACTACTGACAAGAGACAGGTTGAAGATGTCTGTGATAACTGGAATAATAGTGTCTATGACGTTCTTAATCATGCCGATGCTCACTCCAGCATTCCCTACTGCCCCGGAAGAGATTCTCATAATTGCCTTGTGTACTGTGCCGGTAGTGACATGTTTTAGGAAAAACTTGTCTCTCGAGAGATTTATATCTTGGGGCTGGTAATTTGTCGCTGCGTGTCAGTTTACAGCTGTTGAGAAGAAATCGTTTAATTCTTCTGCAGACGCTTTATAAACAGCGTCAGATCTTCGCTTCCCTATACCCAAACTGCGCAGCTTTTTCCGCAATGCAGCAGGTTTTGATATGCCGCATACGACAGAGCGGGCATGTCTGTTTTTGGCATTCCTCACGCTTTGCTTGGTTCTGTTTCGGAGTTTCCTATAAGCATCGTACGCCTCGGGAGTTGGGTTACGCTTGAAGGCCCTATGTGCAGCATCACGTTTATTCATTAACTGGCGTAATGCCATCCTGGGTCCATACATTTTGAAAGCCGAACTGTGTGATCGCAGCGTTCAAAACTTTTAGTCTTTCACGCGTCAGATCTTCCCTCAGGGTAACCCCACTTTTCTTTTCTGAGCAAACACTTCAGCTCTCTTCCGGTAAGACACAAATTTAATTATTGTGGGCGAGGGTTTCATGGCACCTGGTATCTTGCGCCCAACACGGTGGCTTCTGTCAATATCGGCCACGTCGATCTGCACGCCAAGTTTCTCACGCACGAGGCATATTATGTTCTTATTGTTCTGGATCTGGCTTTCTATAAAGGAAACATTGTTTCGTTACTGTAACTCGCTATAAAGTTCAACATATGTTTCTTTCTTTACAGTTATTGAAATGGTTATTAAAAATTATTTCGTTATCAATACTGATGTTACAGTACGCAATGTTTGTTCAAAATCAAAATTTTGCAGTGGATTTTTGATAACAGTAAAACACCAATAAGTACCACGACTAACACTAGAAAATAAGACTATTAACAGAGAAAAATGTTTTTACTACAATGTTTGCCAGATCAGAACTACGCACAGCAATATTTTGTTTATGTCATGAAGGTAAATTATCTTTTTACACTGCTAATACTATATCACACGCAGCCCGCATCCACCTGTAAAACACATCATAAAATCTGCTGCTCTGCCCTGCAGTCCGGAAAGCTGAAAGAAATAATTTTAGTTCACTATTATCTGTCCGCTTCTTTGCGATATCTACATCTACATCTACATCCATACTCCGCAAGCCACCTGACGGTGTATGGCGGAGGATACCCTGAGTACCTCTATCGGTTCTCCCTTCTATACCAGTCTCGTATTGTACGTGGAAAGAAGGATTGTCGGTATGCTTCTGTGTGGGCTCTAATCTCTCTGGTTTTATCCTCATGGTCTCTTCGCGAGATATACGTAGGAGGGAGCAATATACTGCTTGACTCTTCGGTGAAGGTATGTTCTCGAAACTTTAACAAAAGCCCGTACCGAGCTACTGAGCGTCTCTCCTGCAGAGTCTTCCACTGGAGTTTATCTATCATCTCCGTAACGCTTTCGCAATTACTAAATCATCCTGTAACGAAGCGCGCTGCTCTCCGTTGGATCTTCTCTATCTCTTCTACCAACCCTACCTGGTGCGGATCCCACACTGCTGAGCAGTATTCAAGCATTGGGCTAACAAGCGTACTGTAACCTACTTCCTTTGTTGTCGGATTGCATTTCCTTAGGATTCTTCCAATGAATCTCAGTCTGGCACCTGCTCCACCGACGATCAACTTTATATGATCATTCCATTTTAAATCACTCCTAATGCGTACTCCCAGATAATTTATGGAATTAACTGCTTCCAGTTGCTGACCTGCTATTTTGTAGCTAAATGATAAGGGACCTTTCTTTCTATGTATTCGCATCACATTACACTTGTCTACATTGAGATTCAATTGCCATTCCGTGCACAATGCGTCAATTCGCTGCAGATCCTCCTGCATTTCAGTATAATTTTCCATTGTTGCAACCTCTCGATACACCACAGCATCATCTGCAAAAAGCCTCAGTGAACTTCCGATGTCATCCACCAGGTCATTTATGTATATTGTGAATAGCAACGGTCCTATGACACTCCCCTGCGGCACACCTGAAATCACTCTTACTTCGGAAGACTTCTCTCCATAGAGAATGACATGCTGCGTTGTGTTATCTAGGAACTCCTCAATCCAATCACACAATTGATCTGATAGTCCGTATGCTCTTACTTTGTTCATTAAACGACTGTGGGGAACTGTGTCAAACGCCTTGCGGAAGTCAAGAAACACGGCATCTACCTGTGGACCCGTGTCTAAGGCCCTCTGAGTCTCGTGGACGAATAGCGCGAGCTGGGTTTCACACGACCGTCTTTTTCGAAACCCATGCTGATTCCTACAGAGTAGATTTCTAGTCTCCAGAAAAGACATTATACTCGAACATAATACGTGTTCCAAAATTCTACAACTGATCGACGTTAGAGATATAGGTCTATAGTTCTGCACATCTGTTCGACGTCCCTTCTTGAGAACGGGGATGACCTGTGCCCTCTTCCAATCCTTTGGAACGCTTCGCTCTTCTAGAGACCTACGGTACACCGCTGTAAGAAGGGGGGTAAGTTCCTTTGCGTACTCTGTGTAAAATCGAACTGGTATCCCATCAGGACCAGCGGCCTTTCCTCTTTTGAGCGATTTTAATTGTTTCTCTATCCCTCTGTCGTCTACTTCGATATCTACCATTTTGTCAACTGTGCGACAATCTAGAGAAGGAAGCACAGTGCAGTCTTCCTCTGTGAAACAGCTTTGGAAGAAGACATTTAGTATTTCGGCCTTTAGTCTGTCATCCTCTGTTTCAGTACCATTTTGGTCACAGAGTGTCTGGACATTTTGTTTTGATCCACCTACCGCTTTGACATAGGACCAAAATTTCTTAGGATTTTCTGCCAAGTCAGTACATAGAACTTTACTTTCGAATTCATTGAAAGCCTCTCGCATAGCCCTCCTCACACTGCAATTCGCTTCGCGTAATTTTTGTTTGTCTGCAAGGCTTTGGCTATGTTTATGTTTGCTGTGAAGTTCCCTTTGCTTCCGCAGCAGTTTTCTAACTCGGTTGTTGTACCACGGTGGCTCTTTCCCATCTCTTACGATCTTGTTGGCACATACTCATCTAACGCATATTGTACCATGGTTTTGAACTTTGTCCACTGATCCTCAACACTATCTGCACTTGAGACAAAACTTTTGTGTTGAGCCGTCACGTACTCTGTAATCTGCTTTTTGTCACTTTTGCTAAACAGAAAAATCTTCCTACCCTTTTTTAATATTTCTATTTACGGCTGAAATCATCGATGTAGTAACCGCTTTATGATCGCTAATTCCCTGTTCTGCATTAACTGATTCAAATAGTTCGGGTCTGTTTGTCACCAGAAGGTCTAATATGTTATCGCCACGAGTCGGTTTTCTGTTTAACTGCTCAAGGTAGTTTTCAGATAAAGCACTTTAAAATATTTCACTCGATTCTTTGTCCCTGCCACCCGTTATGAACGTTTGAGTCTCCCAGTCTATATCCGGCAAATTAAAATCTCCACCCAGAACTATAACATGGTGGGGAAATCTACTCGAAATATTTTCCAAATTATTCTTCAGGTGCTGAGCCACAACCGCTGCTGAGCCCAGGGGCATATAGAGACATCAAATTACCATGTCTGAGCCTGCTTTAACCGTGACCTTCACCCAAATCATTACACAATTCGAATCTCCGTCAATTTCCTTCGATACTATTGCACTTCTTATCGCTATAAACACGCCTCCCCCTTCACTGTCCAGCCTATCTCTGCGGTATACATTACAATCCGAGCTTAGGATTTCATTACCGTTTACGTCTGGTTTCAGCCAACTTTCTGTTCCTAGTACTATATTGGCGTTGTGACCGTTTATTAATGAGAGCAGTTCTGGGACCTTTCTGTAGACGCTCCTGTAGTTTACTATTAGCACATTAATATTGTTATTCCTTGTTGCATTTTGCCTACTCCTGTCTTGCCGCGTCTCAGGAGGCGTCTTGTCGGGCCTAGGGAGGGAATTCTCTAACCTAAAAAAACCCATGTGCACTCCACACGTACTCCGCTACCCTCGTAGCCGCTTCCGGCGTGTAGTGCACGCCTGACCTATTCAGGGGGACCCTACATTTCTCCACCCGATAGCGGAGGTCGAGAAATTTGCACCCCAGCTCTCCGCAGAATCGTCTGAGCCTCTGGTTTAAGTCTTCCACTCGGCTCCAAACCAGAGGACCGCGATCGGTTCTGGGAACGATACTACAAATAATTAGCTCTGATTCCACCCCGCGAGCGAGGCTTTCCGCCTTCACCAACTCCGCCAACCGCCTGTACGAACTGAGGATGACCTCTGAACCCAGACGGCAGGAGTCATTGGTGCCGACATGAGCAACAATTTGCAGTCGGGTGCACCCAGTGCTCTCTATCGCCGCCGGTAGGGTCTCCTCCACATCTCGGATGAGATCCCCCGGCAAGCAGACAGAGTGAACACTGGCCTTCTTCCCCGACCTTTCCGCTATTTCCCTAAGGGGCTCCATCACCCGCCTAACGTTGGAGCTCCCAATAACTAATAAACCCCTCCCCCCGTGTGCCTGCTCGGACCTTGCTGAAGGAGCGGCCACATGTCCACTCACAGGCAGAGCGGGCGATGCCACACGGCCAGCCTCCACATTGACCCTCCGCCTCGTGCGCCACGAACGCCGCTGAACCCGCCACTCCCCTTGGGGAGAGGGTGGTCCAACCGCGCCCGGTACCCACGAAGATGTCTCGACAGCAGGGACAGTGGGTGAAGCATGTAACATCTGGGGTATACCTTGCGACGCACCAGACTCCCCACTGCCGCTACACTCCGAGGCAGCAGCCTGAAGACGGCTGACCGCGGCCATCAACACGAAGCTGTTCGCGAACAGTGGCCAGCTCCTCCTGCGTCCGTACACAGCAGCCAAACATCCTATCCATCCTAAGAAATCAATTTACTATAGAGTGTTAATCAACTTTTAACTAGACTGCTGATTCACTAAAGGCGGTTGATTATTGACTAAACTGTGATTGCTAACCACTTCTTGTAGAAAACAAGGAAAATAGCACTACCTGTCTCTGGACTGTATTCAAAACAAACACTAGCACTACTAGCACTATGGCTGACTAAAGGGACTCTTTCTGACTGTATTCAAAACAAACACGAGATCTATGGAACACTTAATAGCACTCGACTATTAAAGCTTCCTAAAAGCAAAAACACGCAGAAGAAGAAGTGACAAGTAAGAAAAATACACTTAATACTTAAATTAAGGTAGCTCGCTGCACAGCAGACGTGAAGCAGACGGCGGTTAGGGTTTCATTTAATGCAATTTGAATGCGCCGCGGCGGCGGCTCGTTCGTTCGTTCGTAACGCAGCTCTGCTCCACGGATAATATTTCAATAACTGGAATGTCTTAAAAGGATGGGATAAAATACCAGGCGAGATTATTTCACATCATAATGCAAGTTTTCACTAAGTAACTCTATTCAAAACATTTAGACAGATTAAATTCTCACACACCTTTACCAATCAATGCCTAATGGCGTCCTTCTCTCAATCTTGACAAAAGAATGTTACACAAGCATACAATATAGCGTCACAGGCTCTTCCTGCTCACGTAACTCCAAAAAGACGACAGAGAAATTAATGCTCGGTCACTACTATTTACACTCGGTGTGATATATTTTCATCTTTCTTTGATATTTAATAAGTATCGTCGGTGGTGGTTTCATTACTCGCCGATATAGACATTCTCTTTAAAAAAATCGGTACATAATTCTATACAAGTATAAAACATGACACATAATGGTTTCTCTTTATTACATAAAGTTAACACAATCATTTTCCATGCATAAATAAGATTACAAGTATCCAGTTCAATTATTTTTTTTCTTTTTTACCACATTTAATATGTGTTTTACCAGGAGACGTTACAAAAGGGTGAAGAGTGGGATTAAAGTTGAGGGAGCCAGGCCATCAATGATAAGATCTGTTGACGACATCACTTTCGTCACCGTAAGTGAAGAAAATTACAGGACCTGTTGAATGGAACGAACAGTCTAATAAGTACAGAACGTGGTTTGAGGATTAATCGAAGAAAGACGAAAGTAATGAGAAGTAGCAGAAATGAGAACAGCGAGAAAGTTAAGATCAGGACTGAAGACCACGAAGTAGGGCAAGTTGCGGAATTCTGATACCTAAGCAGCAAAGTAACTCACCACGGACGGAGTAAGTCTGACACAAAAAGCAAGACAACACTGGCAAAAAGAGCATTAGCAAAGCCTGTTAGTTTTAAATATAGGTCTTAATTTGAGGAATAAATTTCTTAGAATCTTCGTTTGGAGCACTGCATTGTATGGCAGTTTAACACGGATTGTGGGAAAACCAGAAGGGAACATGTTACAAGAGGGAGCTGTAGAAGGCAAAAACTGTAAAGGAAGTCAGAGACTGGAATACACCCAGCAAATAATTGAGGTCGTAGGTTGCAAATGCTACTCTGAGATGAAGAGCTTAGCACAGGGGAGGAATCAGTGGCGGGCCGGATCAAATCAATGGGAAGACTGATAACAGAAAAAAATAATATCTGTGGTAACCACGTTGAGCACCATTGTAGTGACGTAGCTTGCAATCACGGGACAGAGTAGTAAATACCTCAGCAACTACTTGGTTTCAGACTTATGTTTTTCTACTTTTGAAGAGCACTATCTCCAGTAAGAAAATGGTACACTTTCGTTTTCAGTACCTCGAAAACAGAACCTTTAAAGATCTCATTTGCTTGAAAATGACTATCACTATTGCACAAAGTTGGAGAGACAACTTTCCCGGGCAGTGCTCAGTAACGCTGAGTAAGCTTAGCTTTTTCGCTCCACTTTCCGAACCGCCACATTTTCGCCCTCTGGAAAACGCAGCCGCAAAGTGCAAATTTCGTCAGCTGCCCATCGTATCGGTTTGCGAAGCTGTTGTTTGTATCGCGCGGCCCGCAGGCGTGCATTATTCATGATGCTAATACCAAACACGGAACAGCCGACGTTGTCACAGATGTTGTCTCGAATCGCTCTCGTTGTGCCGCGGTTCTCATTACTGCCACCCCTCTCAACACGGACAGAATCACTAGTCCTCTTCTTAGAGTGGCGTACTGTTAACGGTTACTGTGCGGTTTTTTTTCTCATCCACGTTCAACAACCAACTTTTCTTTTAAAAGTCATTGGTTTTACTACTAGCTCAATATCATTCTTCATCTCTCCATCACCTGCGTTTATTCTTCCATCTCAAGTTTCTTGTGCTCGCCATTTTCGCAGCAGCTGTATATAAATTACAGCAGTTCAAAAGAAAAACGCCTTGCGCATACTCAACATTAAGCCAAATAACTTTCTCTCAGGTAGAAAACTGGTAAAAAGTTTGCAGTTTTTCTTTTTGATAACTGTTTTCAACATATAGTACTTTAACTGCCTTTTGCTGTGTGTCGCTTGTAGCCGCCCTCCGTCGATCTGGTGTAGTCGACTTCTCTGACGTACGATATTTGTGTTATTATCTACCGTATATGTGCGGTTTTTACTTACATCTTTACATCGGATGGAGCAGCCACAAACCTCTTCACTGTAACGGGGACTAAAATTCGAGTTTTCGTAATAATTAATTTTAATTTTTTGGCTCAGCCGATCACCCTTCATTTGCCGCTGCGTTATCGAACGCAATATAGTTAGTAACGTCTTTGGATGTTAGTTATTTTTCACCAATGCACACGATGTTATGGAAATCACTTTAGTTTTTTATAAACAACATTCAGTAATAATTAAATCGTCATGAATGATTCCGTTTTGCGTAGAGGGAAAAAGGAGGGTTGATCCTACAATAACTCTCAGAAATTACGGCAACTAAAATGTCCGTGATTATTATTGTTAGTCACTCAAAGATATTATAGCAAGGACTCCGGTCAATTACTACGATTCACTCGTTCAAACTGCGTACACTTTTATTTTCACAAAGCGAAGTGTCCAGCCCCGTTCGTATAGTCAATTTACTGTCCCTTCGTATAGTCCACAGATCCTATTATCAGTTATTCGGAATGAAATAGAATTTAATTCTGAGCGCTACTTTTTCTCGCGCACATAATTCCTCAGATATTCTTAGTCCGTGACCTAACGGCAAAAGTCTGTCCAGTATAAATTAACTATAGCCAATGTTCTTGCAGTTTGACGAAAGTGCCCTGATCCCTTCAGTAGCATATCACACGGAAATGCCAGCTATATCGCACGCCGTGGCTACGTAGACTACTTCAGAGCGCATAAAACAAGACAAGAGAGTTAACAATATTTGCACATGATTTATATAGTAGGATTCAGAAACAAAAGTAGCCACGTTGAACCCTCGTTGATTCCCCTGAAGCGCTACTTTGCTGCGGGCGTTATTCTAATGAGAGATTATACATCGAAAATTTTAATTAAAACCTTTTCAATACTATTAACTATTACCGATATTATCGATCAGCTCTCCCCTATATGAAAATAATTCTGATAATATTGTTCTTAATTAAAAGAGCGGTTGCACAGAATATGTCTTCTAAGTAAGTCGAAAAGCGTCAAGGTGTATGAGATAGCCCGGCCGCGGTGGTCTCGCGGTTCTAGGCGCGCAGTCCGGAACCGTGCGACTGATACGGTTGCAGGTTCGAATCCTGCCTCGGGCATGGATGTGTGTGATGTCCTTAGGTTAGTTAGGTTTAAGTAGTTCTAAGTTCTAGGGGACTGATGACCATAGCAGTTGAGTCCCATAGTGTTCAGAGCCATTTGATCCATTTTTTTGTATAAGATAAATAAAAAAAACTTTGTATGCAGCATGCACAAGGGTCTTTTTCCTTTGAACTAGTTATCCTGCCATCTCTTCTTACCTATTACACGAAATAAACTGCACCATCTGTTCAACACATTCCCGTCTTTGCAAGTCTTACAATTTCTCTCCGCTACTAATGTTCCTAGCTCCAAGTTTGCTATTCCTTGGTATTGAAAATAATGTCCCACTAGCCTGCACCTTATTTTTGGGAAGTTTTGTGCGAGGTCGTGTCTCACTTTATCGTCCTATTATTTATTCACTTTGTACGTAAACTGCCCGTTTAATCGAGAAATTCTTCTACAGAATCACAATGGAAATGATTACCATTCCTGTGTATCCTTCATTCTGGGTTTCTCATGATCCACTTCCTACATTTATAGCTACACTCCGTAACCCACCAAACGGTCTCTTGTACACCTTGTACCATTATCACCCTCACCGCCTCCGGTCCCTGTTTCATTTGCAAATATTTCTTGCAAAGAACGACTGTCAATAAACCTCCGTATGAGATGTAATTAATTTTCCCGTCGGTTTCGCCAGTAGTTGTACGAAAGGAAGTAATATATTGCCACGATCTTAACGGAACATAACCTCTTGCAGTTCTAGCAGCAGACTCCTCCGTGATGCACAACGCCTCTCTTCTAGAGTGTGCCATTGACTTTATGAATTCTCCATAAGCCTCTCACTTTTTTGTAAACGATACTGAGACAAAACGCACAGTCTCATCTTCTCTACCCAACATGCTAAGGACCCCAGACTGACGAGTGGCGCACACATATGAGTCTCATAAGCCAACTCGTTTATAGAGGAAATACATTTCCGTAAGATTGTTCAGATGAAAATCAACCTGATATTTTTCTCGTACTATCATTATTTCCATGTGATTATACCAGTGCGGGTCACCCCGGGTTGCGCTACCACACCTGAATTCTCTGGCACAGTCCTCGTAACGCTGGATGACGCATTTACACTCATGGAAATGGAAAAAAGAACACATTGACACCGGTGTGTCAGACCCACCATACTTGCTCCGGACACTGCGAGAGGGCTGTACAAGCAATGATCACACGCACGGCACAGCGGACACACCAGGAACCGCGGTGTTGGCCGTCGAATGGCGCTAGCTGAGCAGCATTTGTGCACCGCCGCCGTCATTGTCAGCCAGTTTGCCGTGGCGTACGGAGCTCCATCGCGGTCTTTAACACTGGTAGCATGCCGCGACAGCGTGGACGTGAACCGTATGTGCAGTTGACGGACTTTCAGCGAGGGCGTATAGTGGGCATGCGGGAGGTCGGGTGGACGTACCGCCGAATTGCTCAACACATGGGGCGTGAGGTCTCCACAGTACATCGATGTTGTCGCCAGTGGTCGGCGGAAGGTGCACGTGCCCTTCGACCTGGGACCGGACCGCAGCGACGCACGGATGCACGCCAAGACCGTAGGATCCTACGCAGTGCCGTAGGGGACCGCACCGCCACTTCCCAGCAAATTAGGGACACTGTTGCTCCTGGGGTATCGGCGAGGACCATTCGCAACCGTCTCCATGAAGCTGGGCTACGGTCCCGCACACCGTTAGGCCGTCTTCCGCTCACGCCCCAACATCGTGCAGCCCGCCTCCAGTGCTGTCGCGACAGGCGTGAATGGAGGGACGAATGGAGACGTGTCGTCTTCAGCGATGAGAGTCGCTTCTGCCTTGGTGCCAATGATGGTCGTATGTGTGTTTGGCGCCGTGCAGGTGAGCGCCACAATCAGGACTGCATACGACCGAGGCACACAGGGCCAACACCCGGCATCATGGTGTGGGGAGCGATCTCCTACACTGGCCGTACACCTCTGGTGATCGTCGAGGGGACACTGAATAGTGAACGGTACATCCAAACCGTCATCGAACCCATCGTTCTACCATTCCTAGACCGGCAAGGGAACTTGCTGTTCCAACAGGACAATGCACGTCCGCATGTATCCCGTGCCACCCAACGTGCTCTAGAAGGTGTAAGTCAACTACCCTGGCCAGCAAGATCTCCGGATCTGTCCCCCATTGAGCATGTTTGGGACTGGATGGAGCGTCGTCTCACGCGGTCTGCACGTCCAGCACGAACGCTGGTCCAACTGAGGCGCCAGGTGGAAATGGCATGGCAAGCCGTTCCACAGGACTACATCCAGCATCTCTTCGATCGTCTCCATGGGAGAATAGCAGCCTGCATTGCTGCGAAGGTGGCTATACACTGTACTTGTGCCGACATTGTGCATGCTCTGTTGCCTGTGTCTATGTGCCTGTGGTTCTGTCAGTGTGATCATGTGATGTATCTGACCCCAGGAATGTGTCAATAAAGTTTCCCCTTCCTGGGACAATGAATTCACTGTGTTCTTATTCAATTTCCAGGAGTGTAGATCTGATGACTTCAGATAATTAACATTACATTAATGTCCATAAAGTGTAGTTGGAAGGCTAGTCATTTCCAGGAGTGTAGAAAGAAATGTGTCGTATTCTGTGGGCGAGATAACTAACAACCGAGATCCCGTATTTATTCCCGATCCAGTAGCATACTGTGGAAAACATCGACTACTCTTTATTTATGGGATGCTTCTGATTTGTTTGAACAGTCAGTATAGGTGGTAGGAATTCACAAAACTAATAAGAACATCATTAGGAAGTAGTCGAAACAGAGATATATTCTGTAATGACAAAAGAAAATAATACTATTTATTCGAGAGCAGCGTTAATGGACATTACACTTGTTCTCTATGTCTAGAGAACAAGTACTGAACTATAGCTACATACATTGGAGGAGCAGATATAAGTGACGTAGGGGGGAGGAGGGACCATTTTATGGATTTTATCGCATGGCTAGCGCCGCTGCTCGGCATTTTATATCGAACTTGATGATACTTGGTGGTTATGTAGAGGGTGCAAAATAGTGTAATATTTTATTGTTTGTGCCCGATTTCACGTTTAAGTGGTGAAACACACCCCGGAAGGTAATTTGGCATTTTAGGTTTAAGGGGATATCTTCGAAACGATGACGTTTTAAAAATGTTTTCCACGTAAAAGTTGATAAGCACTTAACGTTCTCGAAAACTGTATAATCAATTTTTATAGCAATTTGAAATTATTACCCTACCACCATTAACTCATTTTGAAAAATTAACAACATAAATTAGAGAAGCCCTCAAGCTATATACATCTCTGCGTAATAAATCCGGTTTCTGTAATACTATTTTTGGAAAATAAGTTGTACACAACGTGCTATCCGTGTATTTTCAACATCTAATTAAAATATCTAAACATTCATTACTACTCTAGTTATTTATTTGTATTATGTTTTAAATTGTTATTTTGTTTCACATTCATGACTTTTTATTTTGTTTTTTAGTTCAGCATTTCAAATAATAAGTAACTCATTCATATGATAGAAAATAATTACAATGATGATGAAATATAAGGAAACGCTTAAAACATAACGTTTTTTACACCATTCACATTAAATAAACGATTTTCTTCACCTAATACACGCGACGGAAAAAACAGTGTAAAATAAAATTGAACAGGATTTCCAACTGTCAGGGATCATCCTCTACGTATCGTGATTTGGAGCAGCCACATTACAGTATATTGGTAAGCCTTTTCGAATAGAACTGTCTATGTACTGGTAATTGAAGCCTGATTGTATTGTTTCTCAAGAGGAGATTGACGTCATAATCATTCAACAGAACTAGATCTGAAAATCTTCTCACGATGTTCTTCCAACAAAAAAAGCTGGATACTTCCGTCGGCTGAACCTGTGCCATCGCACCCTTTGGAATCTCCAGATGTTTCTTGTCTTCGGGTATGACTCTTAGAGCGGTTTTTTTTTTTTCATACCGTCCACCCGACTTTTTGTAACTTTAAAATAAACTAGTGGCGTGTTTGGACCGAGAATTTGAGAATCTCTCTTTATCTCTTTTTTAAACCGTAAATGTCCTTTTGACAGCGTCAAAATCTGGTAAACAAGCGTTTAACAGGTCAAAAGATATTAGAAAGATGTTTTTTTCCAGTGAGGGAGAAATATGTGTACTATTGTGAGATTCATCCGGTGGTCAGTGTGAAAGAACCGTTGAGAGCATCGTACCTGAGAAAGAGGAAATTGCTCAACTAGTGATCCCAATGGTTTCGATGGCAAAGTTAGCCTTCTTCAAAACTAATTAATGGTGGTGTGGTATTTTGCAAAATTTCAAATTATTACAAAGTTGATTATACAGTTTTCAAGAATATTAGTTACATATCAACTTTTATTTCAAAACATTTCTTATATATCATCGTTTCGAAAATATTCCCTCTAAACATAAAATGCCAAATTACCTTTCTGGGGTGTGTTTTACACCTTGATAGTGAAATTCTGCACAAGCAAAAAAGTATGTATTGCACTATTTTGCCCCCTCTGCAAACATGCCAAGTTGCACCGAGATCAATTACTGAGACCTGTGACTCTTTCCTTGTAAGCTCAGTTCAAAGTATCTTACAGGTAACTGCTTAGAGATCAATGCCTACAGAAAGAGGCGGTAGCATATGGTGACCGGAAGGCAGCTGCTGCTCGTTCCAAGATCTCATAGAATGGGCGGATGTGGCGGCTGCCAGACCTTTTAAAGCTGACTCTCGCTACACTCTGGTCTGCATACGAATTAAAACAAAAAAAATAGAGCTGGCACCAACCTCGCGGTTTCTAGTTGATGTGATGAATGATAGATTGCCCTAAATTTGGAAGAAGGTAAGTTAATGCGGATGAATAGGAAGAAGAAACCCGTGATGTGCGGTTATAGTATTACTACACTACTGGCCATTAAAATTGCTACACCACGAAGATGACATGCTAAAGACGCTAAATTTAGCCGACGCGAAGAAAACGCTATGATATGCAAATGATTAGTTTTTCAGAGCATTCACACAAGGTTGACATCGGTGGTGACACCTACAACGTGCTGACATGAGGAAAGTTTCCAACCAATTTCTCATATACAAACAGCAGTTGACCGGCGTTGCCTGGTGAAATGTTGTCGTGATGTCTCGTGTAATGAGGAGAAATGCGTTTCCCACTTTGATAAAGTCGTATTGTAACCTATCGCGATTGCGGTTTATCGTATCGCGACATTCCTGCTCACGTTGGTCGAGATCCAATGACTGTTAGCGGAATATGGAATCGGTGGGTTCAGGAGAACAACACTGAACGCTGTGCAGGATCCCAACGGCCTCGTATTACTATCAATCGAGATGACAGGCATCTTATCCGCATGGCTGTAACGGATGGTGCAGCCCCGTCTCGATCCCTGAGTCAACAGATAGGGACGTTTGCAAGTCAATAACCATCTGCACGAACAGTTCGACGACGTTTGCAGCAGCATGGACTATCAGCTCGGAGACCATGGTTGCGGTTACCCTTGATGCTGCATCACAGACAGGCGCGCCTGTTATGGTGTACTCAACGACGAACCTAGCTGCACGAATGGCAAAACGTCATTTTTCCGGATGAATCCAGGTTCTGTTTACAGCATCATGATGGTCGCATCCGTGTTGGGTGACATCGCAGTGAACGCACATTGGATCGTGTATTCGTCATCGCCATTCTGACGTATCGTATGGGGTGCCATTGGTTACACGTCTCGGTCACCTCTTGTTCGCATAGACGGCACTTTGTTTAACAACGGACGTTATATTTCAGATGTATTACGATCCGTGGCTCTAGTCTTCATTGAATCCCTGCGAAACCCTACATTTCAGCAGGATAATGCACGACCTCAAGTTGCAGGTCCAGTGCGAGCCTTTCTGGATACAGAAAATGTTCGACTGCTGCCCTGGCCAGCACATTCTCCAGATCTCTCACCAATTGAAGAAGCCTGGTCAATGGTGGCCGAGTAACTGGCGTGTCACAATACGCCAGTCACTACTCTTGATGAACTGTGGTATCGTGTTGAAGCTGCGTGGGCAGATGTACCTGCACACGCCATCCAAGCTCTGTTTGACTCAATGCCCAGGTGTAACAAGGCCGTTTTTACGGCCAGAGGTGGTTGTTTTGGGTACTGATTTCTCAGGATCTGTGCAACCAAATTGCGTGAAAATGTAATCACATGTCAGTTCTAGTACAATATATTTGTCCAATGAATACCCATTTATCTACTGCATTTCCTCTTGGTGTAGCAATTTTAATGGCCTGTAGTGTAGTTTCCTGCTTGACACAGTCAGTTCTTTTAAATGTATGGGCGGAACGTTACAAAGCGATACGGATGGAACGAACACGTGAGATCTGTCGTAGGGAAGTTGAATGGTCGACATTGGGAGAATTTTAGGAAAGAGTGGTTGAGTTGTAAAGGAGGCCGCATGAAGGACCTATTCTTGAGTACTGCTCGAGTGTCTGGGATCCGTACCAGGTCGTATTGAAGGAAGACAACCAGCCTCGGTGGCCGAGCGGTTCTAGGCACTTCATTCCGGAACCGCGCGACTGATACGGTCGCAGGTTATAATCCGGTCTCGGGCATAGATGTGTCTTATGTCCTTAGGTTAGTTAGGTTTAGGTAGTTCTAAGTTCTAGGGGACTGATGACCTCAGATGTTAAGTACCATAGCGCTCTGAGCCATTTGGGCCATTTTTTTGAAGGAAGACATCGGAGCAGTTCAGAGGGGGGCTCCTAAATTTGCTACCGGTAGGTTTGAACAACGCACAAGTGTTATAGATATAATTCGGGAACTCAAATGGGAATCCCTGAAGGGAAGGCCACGTTCATTTCGAGAAACACCGGTATTTGGAGGTGACTGCCGAAAGATTCTACTGCCGCCAACATACATTGCGCATAGGGACCATGTAATATTTCTGGCTTAGTTAGGCATCATATTAGGCTCCAAGAAGCTGTTGCCAGAGCAGTGGAGATGCAAGAAGTAAATAGATGACGAAATGTGGAGTGAGGTACCTGTGACAGAAGTTAGATTCGATATCATTCCCGTGAGAAAGACCGCCTGCATAATGCTACTGGTCTGTGATTGGCCGCTGTGTTCGGAACAAGGGCGGTAAAACGTTGACGTATAGTTATTATTATAAGTTAAACTACTCATTGGAATGACTTTACTTTTTAGTATAAATATCTCTCAACATCTGACTATCAATCAGTCATTTTAGAATTATTAAAAACAGTTTAAATCAAAAAGAAAAGACTGACGAAACTGCAGACGAAGCACTTCGGAAGCGTTCCGGTCATGCTTTTTCTGGTATGGCGCGCGAAGTGTTTCGGGCTTTTCGTCACTCTGGATTAGGCAGTCGAGAAGAACAGACATGTTGTCTGTCGTAGGATGTGTTTCCAATTTTTATTTAAGTTCCTGTTCGTAACTCTGGATTAGGCAGTCGAGATGTACAGTCATGTTATCTGTTGCAGGATGTTTGTCACTATTCAGTATTAAAAGATTCACTCCGGTAGTCATGAGGCACAGACACGTGCCACATATAGTGTAAAGATACATTTTCGTAAACATCGTGTTTGATCATGTACTTTGCTGTATCAGAAGGTGTTGTGTTAAGATAATGTAGTCTACTCGTGTGGCTATATTAAAATACGCGAGTGGCATCCCAAAGAAGTGATACATTATTTCAGAACAGAACCTCGCTAAAAGTCAGTTTTAGCCTCAAGATACAGAACTTACGACCTGTGTGCTGTTTTCTGCGCTGGGGACATCAACTTGAAGACTGCAGGTTAGTGAACTACAACAGAACGTTCGTATTGCACACAGTGCAGTGGAAACAACTAGACGCCTCACGTGTACTGCATGCACAGAACAAATGTGCTCAGTGACACGTCATCTGCAGTAATGCAGAGCAGGTAAAGGAGGATGATCGTTATTAACACCAACAATCAATTCATTCATCCTTTCTTGCAGTAACCACGAAGATAAGATACGAGAAATCAGGACTCGTACGGAGCCATATAAACAGTCGTTTTCCCTCGATCTGTTTGCGAGTGGAACAGGGAAGGAAATAACTAGTAGTGGTACAAGGTGCCCTCCGCCACGCACCGCACGGTAGCTTGCGAAGTATCTAGGTAGATGTAGATAGAGACGTAAAGGGCGGGTGGCTGGCGCTCGCCTACTGGACATGGAAGCTATACTAAGGTCATGTCCTACGTGAGCGACAGAAGTGACCTACAGGGCGTGACACGTACAGCCGGCGAAACACGACCGCGACTATAGCTACGTTAAGTGTCCTCGGTTAGCGATGCCTGCGTCGCAGCTCGTCGCACACTATAACAGCAACGCGTGCGACAGCCACAGAGACAGCTGGGACTCTTTTCGGTGAAGCACTGGTATCTTAAAGCCTGACATCTTCGCTCGATAAAGTACGTAAAATGTGCCCACCATATCGAAATTGTGTTTGCAGTGAGGTGACAACAGTCATGGGATGCCTGTTAACATCGTGTTCGACCTCACTTTCCCCAGTGTAGTTCAGCACTTCGACGTAGCATAGACTCAACAAGCCGTTGGAAGACCTGTGGTATGCATACTGTAAGACCCTCCGTACAAACACCATCACATTATTTGACTTGTAGCTCTAACGAAGTAGGCGAGTGTCAGCAATATGTCTCGTGGTCTTACCGTGGCGTGTTTATCTTCTGCCATTAGGTCAGACGATAGAAATGCCACTTGCACGCTTACAGTAGCAGATTGAGGGGTGACTAACTTTAAACATGACTTGATTAATTTTCACACACATTTATTAAAACAATAAAAAGCATAGATCTTACATAACTTGATTCTGGGTGCTACTTACAATTGACAATTTGTAGTTCCTTTAATCTTGGTACGTTAATCTTATTCTCACATATCTCTGATACTCGACAAAGTGTCTATACATTTCTCTTCATGGCTATGTACAGTAATATGATAATCTTATTAGGCGCAGACTGAAACTTGACTATATACTGGTACAGACTAATGTAGACTGGTACAGACTGGTGCAGACAAATGCAGACTCGTACAGACTAATACAGACTGACTAATTGGAGGTCTGTACACTCGTTATAATACCTCGCGCGTTCAGGTAACACTGCGCAAGTGTGATCTGTGAGGAGAACAGGTTCTACGATAGCAGCAATCTCATTGGCTGCGTTACATATTAATACGACGATTGGCGGAAGCAGAATTTGGACCGTCTCTAAGGCAGCGTCATCTCGTAGTCCGGAGATGGACGAGCGCTGTGCCTGCGCTGTTGTGCTTAGCGGGGCGCGCTCTAGTGGGAAAGTTGTGCACGTGCTGACTACGCGGAACTATGTACACAACCAGACCCCTGCAGAAATATTGAACCATGCTGTCTTTATAGCAGTCCATAATTTCGAAAGTGTTGCCGGTGCAGAACTTGTGTGCACAAACTGTCTTCTCCATTATGTCCCATAAATAGTCGATAGGATTCACGGCGGGCGATGTGAGTGTCCAGATCATTTGCTCGAATTATCCAGAATTTTCTTTAAACTAGACGCGAACAGTTGTCGCCTGGTGACGCGGTGCATCTTTGGTTGGAAACATGAAGTCCATGGATGGCTGCAAATGGTCTCCAGGTAGCCGAAACATAAACATTTCCAGGGACCAGAGGACACAGTCCATTCCAAGTAAATACAGCCCGTACCAGTATGGAGAAACCACCAGCTCGCACTGTGCCTTGTTGACAACTTTGGTCCATGTCTTCAAGGGATCTGTGACACGCTATAATCCTATCATCGGCTCCTACCAACTGAAATCGGGACTCATCTGACCTGACCACGATTTCCCAGACGGCTAGGATTCAACCAATACAGTCACGAGCCTAGAAGAGACGCAGCAAGCGATGTCGTGCTGTCAGCAAACGGCATTCGCGTTGGTCGTCTGCTGCCATAGCCCACCAACACCCGATTTCACCACACTGTTAAGGGATACGTTCGTCGTACGTCTCACATTGATTTCTGCGATTATTTCAGGCTGTGTGGCTTGCTATTACGGCAGGAAACTCTACGCAAATGCTACTGTTCTCGATCGTTAAGTAAAGGCCGTCGGCCACTGCGTTGTCCGAGGTCAAGGGTAGTGCCTGAAATCTGTTACTCTCCGCACGCTATTGACACTGTGTATCTCGGATTATTAAACTCCGTAACGATTTCCGAAACGGAATGTGGCATCTGTCTAGCTCCACCTACGATTCCGCGCTTGGAGTCTATTAATTCCCTCCGGGCAGCCATTATCACGGCAGAAGTCATTTCACATGAATAAACTTCGTACAAACGACAGCTCCACCAATCCACTGCCCCTTTTATACCTGGTGTACACGATACTACCGCCATTTGTGATTGTGCATCTCATGGTGCCACGCCTTTTTGTCAGCTCAGTGTAAAGTTGAAAGCAGAAGGATATCTCTCTTAGTTCGCAAGCTTTGGGATCTCTATGTGGCAGACAGGTCGCTCGTGGCATGCGCAATTCTGTCTTTAGTTGCAAAAATCGTCATATATCACGACCTGTTCAAGATGTCGAAACGGTAGCACACAAAGAGGTACTTATTTTGTCGTATGTTTAACACTTGAAGATTTTTTTGTGTGAAACGTATTAGCAGAGCGGAAACAAGACTGCCTGTGAATTACACAGTGGATTCTTTTACGAATTTCATAGCAAAGAAAATGATGGGAGATGGACAAATGGGGTATCAGATTGACCAGCGTGACGTCTAGTTTTGGTAATTAAGAAAAAGTTTTTTTAGGGACACTTGAAATATTTCACGATCAAACGCCTAGATATTTTGAGCATAAAAAGATACATTGATATGATATTTAACTGTCAAAAAGGCTTCCATCGAATCAAGTACTAAATTTAGGACATTTTGATAACAGAAAACGCTAGGAAGGCAAATGAGGCATCGATAACAGCATGTTTCTTGAATAAAACTTGAAAATAAAAAAAATCTGTAAAAATGTTTTGTGAAATTATTTGTGCAAAAGTAAAAAATAAAATAGATTAGATAAAAGTTTGACGTGTCTTCAGATGATGGCAGAAATCAAGTACAACAAATGGGGAACGTGAAATCTTTCTCTAACCTGTTTCATTTGTTATTTTAGACAAATCATTTTACAACATATTTGACCTTTCCCTTTCTAAAAAAAATATGCTTTATTTATGCAGACTATTTAGATTGTTTGAAACACTTGGCGTTAACACTGACTGATACCAGTAAAATTTCTTGGTTGTTCAATGTATTTTATAAGGAATTTAATGTGTTTGATATATTGGGATAGGTGTATATACACTTAAAGATGATCTACTTCGGAAAACCTTAAAAACAGACTTTGAGATGTAGTGTAAAAGGTATATATAAAACTTAGCATACACAACAGATGACAGGAGTCAGTTAAAATATTAGTACTAGCTAGAGAAGCTACCGTTAAACAATTTTTTTTCTTGGGCATCCTTCCCACATCTTATAGCCCTTCCATTCCCTCACCTGTGGTTGACGTATCGGCCTGGTTTTTGTGCTTTTAACTTGTTTTTTAAAACATAATAATTCTCCTGGAAAACGGAAGAGATTAAATAATGTAGACATTTCGTTTGATGTGGAAACTTCTTTATATTTTGTTATTTATTTTAATGAAATTTCTTCTTAATTGTGAATCAACCGATAGGGAAAATTTTTCATTTCGTGGAAATGAAAGAGAAAAGTAAAAATGCAGTTATGTCCTTTCTGATAGTCGTATGATGTATCATTCCTCCTTGTGCAATCCTTATTGTTTCTCTTCCTTCCAAAAATGAAATGTATGCTTCTGTATAAATGCAAATAATTCTGAAATTCTGTCTAAATCCGGTCGCTTGTCATCTACAGAAACAAGGTTATTGTTTATTTGACATGAAAATTAGAGAAATAATGAGTTTTCTTCTCTTCCGTTGTGGAACATTTTCTTTTGACTACCTGTATCCTACTTCTAAATAGTATGGTGCATGTAAAACACAGGTAACATTATAAGTTAAAGTATTAATCTTAGTAACAAGTAGAAGGAGAGCATTCTGCAATCTATACATTAGCGTTAATATCTCAGATGCAGTGGTACCGCACTCATGCGTATTGTTTTGATAATTTCGTTTGTTTGTAGTTCATGCTGTAACGTTGCAGTTTAAAGTTAAATTCCATTAAACTTGTAGTTTCTGATGTTATCACATAGTGTACGAATTGACCCGATAGTCTGATTAAGATATTTATTTCTCCTAGTCGGGTATCGCTTTCGGTCTGGTGTCACAACTTCCTATATCTTTGCTTATTGCGGTGGTGTGACGCAAGTATTTGTTGAGTCCATTTCCAGATTTTGCATGCTTGGTGACATGTGAACTGAAATACAAGCGTATGCTCTTCACTACACCTATGACAATTCAATGACTCTGCAAGATGGACAGAGCACAAACTTGTGCGCACTGGAATCGTTTCATGGACACGTTTGCCCCGTTCTGTTCTAACATCTGACGTAAGCTGTTTGTTGTGAATGTTCTTCCACACCTTAGGCAGAATGACGTGAGGGTATTTAGTTTCCATTCTGTTAGGACCTGAATGTTCCTTAATATCATAGTACCATTTCTATGCATAGCATATTTTGTGTTCCTGAACTTTGAAGTTATTTCCCAATATTGACGAATACAACTTGGCTCTCTGGCTGAACTGGTTTCAGAAGTATATCTGTCATGCTGGTTGGGCTGGATTTTGATCTTTTGAGGACATTGTGCAGTAATAATACTTCGGATTTTGCTTCAATGTCTATGAATCCGACACCACATTATCCAAACGGTAATTTTTGTGTGCTGTATTTTACCTTGAAAATATTTCCACTGCATAGAAAATATCCAAACGCTAATAGCAGACTTTTGGCTATTGGCACTGGTGCTGACAAAATGGACGATATTTAATACACTTTGGATAAGTTGTAGTCATTCACTAGTTTTACTTTCTGAATCACATCGAGAATTCGTTTGGAATGTAGCTGTATGCTGGTCCTAATTTTGTTCAGCTTCTATCGCCAGTTGGTAGTCTGACACCACCCACCGTATCTTCGTTATTGTGAGCAACCATTGCTGTTCTTCCAGGAGTAAACATTTCCCTAAATTCACTACGATTTGTTACAGTTGATTATGGTACCTGTTTCTGCATAGCAGATGTTCAACAACGGTTTGCATGCAGTACCTGGTCCTTTGCTGACACATATATGCTTAGATCATACGAAAATGCTCGGCATACAATATTCCTCTGCAATAAGATCAAGCCTCGAAGTGAGCTATTAAGTTTCATTAGGAGAGTTTCGACTGCAGTCGCACATAGGACGATGGATATGGGGCAGTCCAGACGGACTGACCGCTTTGTATAGAATGGCGCAGTTAGCTGCCCATTGATTATGATTTTTGAGTGATCTCCTTGCAAAATGACTCTGACAAGTTGCAAGAATTTGTTTAAGATACCAAATTTCGTCACTGATTTTAGTAAAAAACTGTAAGAGATCCGGTAGAAAGCTTTTGTAAAATCAATAGATATTACAGAACCCTTGCTTTAGAGATATCCAAGATGGCTGTTCTGTCACGGTAGTTACTCAGGGCGTTGCTTGCACTGCGTCCAGGAACCGCACACGTTTGGTAATCTCCTATCATGTTTTTCACTACGTCTCTTAATCTTGCGTTCAGTGCTTGAGCCAATATTTTGTAGTTTGCTTTCATTAAGGCTCTCGGCCTAAGGGATTCGATGTTTGTTGGAGGGTAATTCTTGGGTACCAATAATATGAGTCTCCCGTGGAAGCTTGTAGGCAGCTATTGGACATGCCACCATACGTCATTGAATATGTTAATTAGCTCTTTTTTCAATATGTCATGACGTAAAATTTGACTGGTATGATATCTGTTCCAGGTGCCTTTCCTTTCGGGCTTCTCAGCTGCGATTCATATATTTTGCTGAGAGAAATGTTGTATGCTTCTGTCATCGCGACGTCAATGTCATCCAGAAAAACTTATTCGAGGTTCTCGTCTACGTCTGCTACAGCATTCAACTCACGGAAATGTTAAAGCACTCCGCTATTAATATAAGCCTATTGTTGTACTGTTTCGTTTCCTGTCTTAATTTTCTCGATTATTTTGTGTTTTGTCGTTTTCGATATTTAGAACTGGAGGTAAAATCACACAGACCCCTCTTGGATTATATTGTCAGCTTTGGACTTCCTTTTCAGAACCTATAGTTTTAATCTCTGTACTGGTTTTATCTGTGTTTTAATCTACTTTGTGCGTGAACTTTTAGTGGTTATTTCTTGAGTATTATTGTACAGTTCTCGGAGACACATGAAGTAAGATTCCACTCACTTCTTTTGTCACCACATTGTCTAATTATATGAATATGTGGAGTCTGAGCAATCTCCGTAGCGTGTGATTCGTATGATCCATCCTCCAATTAAATCTGCCGGGGATTTTCCGTATGTTAGTGACGCAAGACTTCCATGCATGCAGCACCATATTTCTAAATTCCTTACCTCTAAGTAAGGTAGAATTTAATTTCTAGTAACCCTTTCTGCGGAAAGTTTTTGCGTCTGTATATTAATTCTAATAATATAAGCACAATGATGTGGAATATTTACGAACCAGATTTCTAATACGATACTTCTCCATGTCACTAGTAAAACAGACATAATTTCCTGTTAGATAAACTCGGCCCTCGCCTCTCTGCGACTGCTTCCAGACGGAGCATACACATTTACAAAGATTGTACTTTCTATTTCTGATTATGTTTGCCTGCAGCTTAACAGACTTCCAGTTTCAGACACCTGAATCCTGTCTTTTGTTAATATCGCTGTATTTGCACAATCAGTTCTGTTGAGAATTACGTTGTATCCATCAGTTTCATGCAATTTGTTGTTTCGACTTCCTGCAGTAATCTAAATTGATTTCAGCCTGGTAAAAGAAAATCTTAAGTCAGGCCATTTTGAACTTAGTCGATATTCTGTTAATATTTAGAGTAAAAAAATTATAATTTTGAAAGGTCGTAAAAGTCTTTTGCAATTGTGGGTTAATTTTTCTTAGTTCCCGCGTCTACGCGTATTGCTGGTCGTGCAATGGGATTGGATATTAGATTGAGATTCGGCTTCACCTCTCTTATTCTATATTTCCGCTTGGTTCTGCTTGATCCCACAATCCGAAGTTTCTGTCCTTACTTTCTCGCTTATGATTGTCCGCTGACAGTACTGATGTTCGGCACAGGATATCACTTCCTTGTCAGGCACTGTTATACAATACTGGCTATTAAAATTGCTACACCAAGAAGAAATGCAGATGATAAACGGGTATTCATTAGACAAATATATTATACTAGAACTGACATGTGATTACATTTTCACGCAAATTGGGTGCATAGAACCTGAGAAATCAGTACCCAGAACAACGACCTCTGGCCGAAATAACGGCATTGATACGCCCAGGCATTGAGTCAAACAGAGCTTGGATGGGGAGTACACGTACATCTGCCGCTGCAGCTTCAACACGACACCACAGTTCATCAAGAGTAGTGACTGGCGTATTGTGACGAGCCAGTTGCTCGGCCACCATTCACCAGACGTTTTCAATTGGTGAGAGATCTGGAGAATGTGCTGGCGAGGGCTGCAGTCGAACATTTTCTGTATCCAGAAAGGCCCGTACAGGACCTGCAACATGTGGTCGTGCATTACCCTGCTGAAATGTAGGGTTTCGCAGGGATCGAATGAAGGGTAGAGCCACGGGTCGTAACACATCTGAAACGTAACGTCCACTGTTCAAAGTGCCGTCAATGCGAACAAGAGGTGACCGAGACGTGTAACCAATGGCACCCCATACCATCAAGCCGGGTGATACGCCAGTATGGCGATGACGAATATACGTCATGTCGCCAAACACGGATGCGACCACCATGATGCTGTAAACAGAACTTGGATTCATCCGAAAAGATGACGTTTTGCCATTCGTGCACCCAGGTTCTTCGTTGAGTACACCATCGCTGGCACTCCTGTCTGTGATGCAGCGTCAAGGGTAACCGCAGCCATGGTCTCCGAGCTGACATGCTGTTCGTAAAGATGGTTATTGTCTTGCAAACGTCCCCATCTGTTGACTCAGGGATCGGGACGTGGCTGCACGATCCGTTACAGCCATGCGGGTAAGATGCCTTTCATCTCGACTGCTAGTGATACGAGGTCGTTGAGGTCGAGCACGGCGTTCCGTATTACCCTCCTGAACCCACCGATTCCATATTCTGCTAACAGTTTTTGGATCTCGACCAACGCGAGCAGCAATGTCGCGATACGATAAACCGGAATCGCGATAGGCTACAATCCGACCTTTATTAAGGTCGGAAACGTGATGGTACGCATTTCTCCTCCTTACAAGAGGCATCAGAACAGCGTTTCACCAGGCAACGCCGGTCAGCTGCTGTTTGTGTATGAGAAATCGGTTCGAAACTTTCCACATGTCAACACGTTGTAGGTGTCGCCACGGGCGCCAACCTTGTGTGAATGCTCTGAAAAGCTAATCATTTGCACATCACAGCATCTTCTGCCTGTCGGTTAAATTTCGCGTCTGTAACAAAAAATGGTTCAAATGGCTCTGAGCACTATGCGACTTAACATCTGTGGTCATCAGTCGCCTAGAACTTAGAACTAATTAAACCTAACTATCCTAAGGACATCACACACATCCATGCCCGAGGCAGGATTCGAACCTGCGACCGTAGCAGTCGCGCGCGTCTGTAACACGTCATCTTCGTGGTGTAGCAGTGTTAATGGCCAGTAGTGTATCTTCAGTCTCGCTTTCCCCTAGGTCACTAAATGAAAGGTGTTGTGCACTTTTTGTTTACATCGTCTCTCTCCCCTTCATACTATTCACAGAAATTTTTCTCTTAGAATTTTCACTCGAAACTTGGCCCAGCTTTTCTGTCCAGCAGACTCATTCGTACCCATATGTGACCGTTCTTTCGTTTCCAATGGTGAATCCGCAGCGCTTCCGCCGGATGAATCATCGACTTAGTTTCGAGACCTGGCTTCGAAGCAACGCCCATCGCCTCGCCATGAACGACCTCCTTTGCAACAGATTCTGAGTTGGTTGTTGTAAATTGTCCGGCGGCGATAGCAATTTCTCTTTGAGGCTTGGATTATTTACTATTTGTTGTCTCGGCATTGCTAGTATCAACTGTGCTGTCGTTCTATCATTTTCAGCTATACTATTCGCATGGGCGCTAGTGCAGACAGTGGGTCAGTATTCCCCGTTCCTAAATCGGTTTTACTCTTTCCACATACCAACAAAAAGCAACACTCGTTGTTATTGTGTAATTTATTTTCAGTTGTCAGTTTCGTTTGTAAACCGATTCCCAACCTTCTAAAAGTAAAATACCACCATGTTACACAACCTTATGGCCTCTACCGGCATTTTCTAGCACTTGCGGGGCAGCTTGACCCAATGCCCGTTTTAGTTTCCACTGTGACTTACTAGTTGCTGCGTCTGCACACGATGTCATGATTTCTGGTATAGCTGTTTTCTAAGCACCATCAGGAATTCAACACCAGTAAGTTGCTACCGTGCAATATTTACTGGATTCTGATACCACAGTTACATGTCCTTCCGTTTGTAAGCCCTATTTGCTGGTCCAAATTAGTATGTTCCTCAGTCAGGACATGTTACTATCCAAGATTATTAATGAAACTTCCAACATCAGCTGCCTTATGTTGCCAGGATGTGTGTCTTATAGAATGTTGGGTTTAATGATTTAAAGTGAGCGAAATAAGTAAATACTTTTCTATCTCCTTCGTAGTCTAATATCCACTATTATATTTTATTCATAACAATATGCACGACCGCACTGTGTGTAAAATTTGAGAGAGCATTCTCGTGATATTAATAAAAAAGGACTTCATCGCTAATAAAATAATAATAAATAATTATTGTCAGTGACATAATTTAATTTTCTATGAAAATCATATGTCACACAATTCTTGTGGAAAAAGATAATAGAAATCTTCATGTTTTGTTATCTGTGGTTCTTCTAGAATACTCCTTCTTCTTGTTCTAACTGCTGTAAAAAATTTGGAAATTTTTGGTAAGTTCTATGGGACCAAACTGCTGAAGTCATCGGTCCCTAGGCTTAGACATTACTTAATCTAACTTAAACTGACTTGCACGAAAGACAACACGCACACCCATGCCAAAGGGAGGACTCGAACCTCCGACGGGGGGGCCGCACGAACAGTGTCAAGGTGCCTAAGACCGCACGGCTTCAACGCGCGGCTCCTACTTTTGTAATGATCGGACGTGATTGATGTCTCGTAACACAGAGGTCTGTAAAAACCTGTATTATGTTGTTAATTAATATTTGAAAAATAGAGTTTCGGTGTGATTTAAATGAGTCTTCTTTATTTAAACATTTATTTCATTGTAATTCTCGTCCTATATAAATGTCAAGTTTTCTGCTCAGCTACAAAGGAGCGCAGCCATTAGCGCTGTTGATCTACAGCGCAGTTTATTGGCAAATGCTGCGTAATAAGCGATTATCATTGAGAAATATTTTCAAATGTTAATGCGTATAGCGAAGTTACAGAAAACATTTAAAATATTTTATTTGTTAGTGGTAAAAGAGGGCCTCAAACAGAATCAATAAGTGAGTGTCTTATGTAAGCCGCCATCTTAGTGAAATATTGCAGCGGCAGTTTTAAATTGATTTTCTATACGGGCATAAATGTTGTTGGTCATAATTGAGATAATAATTGTGTATTGGTGGCACTGAACTCACTTTGAGAAAGTAAATTCGACTTATATCGTGAATAATCTTTAAATATGGTGCAAATAGCTTCCTATGTGATATAAATTGTTATCTGCTGATGTATGAAGCCTAGTTATTTCGTAACAACTTTTACGAAATATTTTGACAGGAAAAATACATTAGTGTTGTGTGCGTGTAGTATTCTGTGACAAAACAGTTCATTGTACTTAAAGAAAAGTGCTGCCACCTCGAATAACAGTAGTGTTAAATTCGAGTAACGATCTGCAACTTAGTGTCATTTACTCTGCTTGACAGACAACTTTGCTACAGGTTCCCAGGTGGAGATTTCTTTCACAAAATGACGATCATTAGCAGGGAAAAGCAATGTTTAAATAAACTCTCATATTAAATTGATCGTAAGTAACTAGTTTTATCGTAATCTTGTTGAAATTGTACAACATGCAATCAAACCACAATACTCGCACGCCACATTAGTGGGCACTGTTAGTAGATTTTGCCCTCTATTTCGTATGTATGTAGATTAACCTGAAGATGCCATTCATTATCGCGAAACCATTTGTACCTTTATCTCACAAGAAGTGAGGATTAGCAACTACAAGCGGTCTCTATAATTTTTTAGAAGATTTTATCACAAAAATTTTGAAATGATCTTTTAGCTTCTGTGTTTGTATGTGGTGTGTGGTTTACAGGAATATACACGTGCTCCACACATATAGGTCTTTTACTGTTACGCTGAGGAGATACAGAGAGACAAGAACCGCGATGATATGCCTCGCTCGGTCCACCCAAGGGCTACTGCTGCAGTGGATGACCGCTACCTGAGGATTATGGGTCGGAAGAACCGTGACAGCAACGCCACCACGTTGAATAATGCTTTCTGTCGTGTTACGATTCAAACAGTGCGCAATAGGCTGCATATGTACAACTTCACTCCCTACGTCCACGGCGAGGTCCAACTTAGCAACCACGACAACGTGCAGAGCGGTACAGATGGGCCCAACAATATGCCGAAGGGACCGTTTAGGACTGGCATCAAGTTTTCTTCACCGATGAGCGTCGCATATGCCTTCAACCAGACAATCGTTAGGACGTGTTTGGAGGCAAGCCGTTCAGGCTGAATGCCTTAGACACACTCTCCAGCGAGTGCAGGAAGGTGGAGGTTCCCTGCAGTTTTGGGGTGGCATTATGTGGGGCCGACGTACGCCACTGGTGGTCATGGAAGGCGCAGTAACAGCTGTACGATACGTGAATGCCATCGTCCGACTGATAGTACAACCATATTTGCAGCATATTGGCGAGGCATTCGTCTTCCTGGACGACAATTCGCGCCCCCATGGTGCATATCTTGTGAATGACCTCCTTCTGGATAACGACTAGAGTGGCGAGCATATTCTCCAGACATGAACTCTATCGAACATGCCTGGGATAGATTGAAAAGGGCTGTTTGTGGGCGACGTGACCCACCAAGCTTTGTGAGGGATCTACGACGAATCGCCGTTGATGAGTGGGACAATCTGGACAACAGTGTCTTGATGAACTTGTGGATAGTATGCCACGACGAATAGAGGAATGCATAAATGCAAGACAACGTCTTGCTGTGTATTAGAGGTACAAATGCATACAGCAGTCTGGACCACCACCTCTGAAGGCCTCGCTGTATGGGGGTACAACATGCAATGAAAAGGGTAGAAATGATGTTTATGTTGATCTCTATACCAATTTTCTGAACAGGTTCCGGTACTCTCGGAACCGAGGTGATCCAAAACTGTTTTATGCGTCTATATGCCATTTCGGTGTTCATGCCATGATTGAAAGCAGTATCGGAATGGGTACTGCGTCCACTGACGTGACCTAGAATGAGCGTTCCTACAGCCCCATCTCGCTGCTCTGTCCGATGCTTAAAGCATCAGATTCTTCTCCTACTGCTGGCTTCATCCGCCCTGGCTCAACACGTCATCACAGAGAACGTAGCCAGGCATGCTTGTAATTAAGGGCAACATGGAGACTCATGAATACATTTACAAGAAAGCTCGCACATTTAATAAATAAGAATGCTTTAATGTAAGTGACAAACGTCTTCCTGGACAGCCAATGGTTAAACAACTCGTTTATAAGGGAACACCACATACAATAAATCGTGAAACATAGACGAATATAGCAATCAAACATGTTGAACTGAGGGCGAGTCAGGGAGATTAGCTAAGCACGAGACCACAATTGCCTGTGGTCCGTATGCGATCATAATTGTGAGCTCTCATCACAATTTCCGTGCATCAAATTACCGCGAGTAGCGAGGAACAAGAATGCATAATCCATTAAATTACGGGCATGCAGCCGCGCAAATAAAATTTCCTCCACTGATATTTCACCCGTTTTTTAGGTTTTGCATCGAATGCTCTACGAATCTGTTGCGGAGAAAATCCATTCCATTTAAAAATGCTGTTGAGGTATGTCAGCTCTTCTTGAAAATTGTCTTTATCGGATGTACTAAAATGTAGACTTTCATAGCCGGAAATGTCATGTGCATTATAGTTATCCGAGCTGTTACGCCGTGGTCGGTTGACGCCCTTGAAGATGTCTCCCTCAGACGGGGACGAATCGTTAGGAAATAACACAGAATTCATCAACCGACCACGGCATAACAGCCCTGATAACTACAATGGACATTTATCGGATATACCTAAAAAGCAGGTATGTGATGGGGAAGAAGATAGTAATTCCTTCATATCTAGTGCGTTTTTGCCTTATGTGGGTGCTCGTTCGTCGAAGATAGTCCGTATTCTTGAGAAACACTGTGTTAAGGTGATCTTCCGGTCCCTCACGAAGATTGCAGCTTCACTCGGGTCTGTGTAGGACGATTTACAGCTTCGTAAAGCGGGTGTGTATCAGATTCCTTGCGGAAATTGTGAGTAGTCGTACATAGGCCAAACAACAAGTTCCGTTCATGAGAAGTGTGTGGAACATCTAAGATACACACGCTTATTACAGCCAGACAAGTCAGCTGTGGCCGAACACTGTATTGATACAGGTCATTCCATGAATTACAGTGATGTGAATATTTTAACATCCACCTCTTCTTTTCGGGAATCTGTCTTCAAGGAAGCTACAGAAATTAGATTAGCTAACAGTTAAATAAATAGATATAATGGATTTAATGTGGACAAAGCATGGAATCCGGCTCTTGGAGCAATTAAACTACAGAGAAGTCGTCATGGTGTCACCGCCGCCGATCATACATCGATAAGCGAATCGAATGTCTGTACGCCTTCGCCACAGGCGGCGCATGTGTAAGCGTATGTCTCTGCCGCCGACGAGCATTTGTGACCCGCATGCGCAGTACCGCCGCGATGGGGAATATAAGACCGCGCTTGGCATCTTGTCGTCAACCCTCCAACGGTCCCAACGCCTTCTCTAGAATCACCTTGACCTTTTTGCTGCATGGTGTAACCAGTGGGTCCTGAAAATCAATCCTTCCAAGACCCAGGCAATCACCGTAGGTCGTACCACTCGCTCCTTCCGGCTCCAGAATTTCTCCCTTACTGTCTGCGCCCGTCCTGTCCGCCTGACCCCCACCCTCATCTACTTTGGCCTCACCATTGACTGTCACCTCACCTGGAACCCTCATCTCTGCTCCATCCACTCCAAAGCCCACAACCGCCTCCAACACCTCAAACTCCTCTCTGGCAGGACATGGGGGTTGCACCCCTCTACCATCCTCCACACTTACAAATCTTTAATCCATCACATCCTCTGTTATGCCAGTCCTGCCTGGATATCTGCCCCCCTCCCCAAATTCTATAAGTCCCTCCAGATCCTTGAGCGTCATGCACTCTGCCTCGCCTTCCGTATGCGCCTCCCGTCCCCCACGCGGATCCTGTATGATCTCATTCCCTTTCCCGATCCCGATCCACTCCTATTCCTCGAACATATCTGCATCCACTAGAGCTCCCGCCACCTTGAACCCCCTCACCCCCTGGTTGCTCCTCTCCTCTCCCTTCCCCACCCCCTGCCACGTCTTCACTGTTGTGTCCCCCCTACCCTCCATCTCTACACCCTACATCTCCTTTCCCAAGGTGGCTTCCATCAACTCCCCCTTATGGATGATGCCCTCTCTCCCTCCATTTATCCCTCCTCTCAACTCTGATCCTCACTCCGTCTCCTTTCCTCTGTCCTTTTCCCGGGCTCCCTCTCCCCCCCTTCCATCCTCTTTCTTCCCCACCTCCCCTCTCTTTGCCCCCTTCACTCCCCCGAGTCCTTTTGCGTTTCCCTCCTCTGCCTCCACTCATTCCCTCTCGCGTCTGCCCTTCTCCCCCTTTATTAGTCCTTTCCCTCCTTGGTCCCCCCCTTTTTACGTTTTTTCTCTTTCATCCCTCCTTGTTCTTCCCCCTCCTCCAGGTCCCACCCCCCCACCCCCCCATCTGCCTCTGGCTCGGGAGTTTCATCTTTGTTCCGCCACTTTCGTGCAGTGTTCTACAGTGAGTGTTCCGTGCTGTGCTTTTTTTTTGGGTGGGGGGGGTGGAAATGTTGCGAACGGCCACCGCCATCATACTGTTGCTGGGTGTGCTTTTTATCTCTTGCGAACAGAAACCAGACTGTCGCCGTGTTTTTTTTAATTGTGTGTGTACTATGTTACTTTGTAAGTAGGCTATTTAGTTTTTTTTTTTTTATTGGCAACGCCGGCGCCACGTAGCGCTCTGTATGAAAATCACTGGCTGTGCCGTGTGCAGTCTGTGGCTGGTTGGCATTGTTGTAATACTCGCCATTGTAGTGTCGGGCAGCGGCAGCTGGATGCTAACAGCGCGTAGCGTTGCGCAGTTGGAGGTGAGCCGCCAGCAGTGGTGGACGTGGGTAGAGAGATGGCGGAGTTTTGAAATTTGTAAGAATTGGTGTCACGAACTGATTTATATATTATGACTATTAAGGTAAATACATTGTCTGTTCTGTATTAAAATCTTTCATTTGCTAACTATTCCTGTCAGTAGTTAGTGCCTTCAGTAGTTTGAATATTTTATTTAGCTGGCAGTAGTGGTGCTCGCTGTATTGCAGTAGCTTGAGTAACGAAGATTTTTGTGAGGTAAGTGATTTGTGAAACGTATAGGTTAATGTTAGTCAGGGCCATTCTTTCGTAGGGATTTTTGAAAGTCAGATTGCGTTGCGCTAAAAAATATTGTGTGTCAGTTTAAGCACAGTCTTGTATAATTGTTCTAAGTGGGCGTTTCATATGTCGACCCTTATCCAAGGATACCTCACTGGAAGTCAGATTGCGTTGCGCTAAAAAATATTGTGTGTCAGTTTAAGCACAGTCTTGTATAATTGTTCTAAGTGGGCGTTTCATATGTCGACCCTTAGCCAAGGATACCTCACTGGAATCTTCTGATTTTTTCTTGTAGTTTGTGTAATTAATGTAGATTTTTTTTATTGCTAGCACGTAATCATGGAGAGAATTTCCTTTGTAGTTGTAGTCTTTCATTGTTGTACAGTACAACAGTTGTGGCATGCATGTAGAGTTGCACCAAGTATTTCGCAGCTGCGCTTGCAATTAACTAGATATTATTTTCAGTGATATGTTAATGTGTTCTCTTATTTTTGCTTTTCAAATTGTGCTTTTTTGTGTTGTCGTGTGAAATATTGTGACAATAATGGCGTGTGAAAAACGTAATACTAGGCTCCAAAGTAAACTGAGAAATGACAGTGAAGACGAAAGCAGTGTGTTAGCGCCACCATGTAATAAATTAACTAATGTTCAAAGTAGTAATTTCGTAATTGTGCATAGGGAAATGGAGCGGGTTGCAAATAATTATGTAGGCAGTGAAACAATTAGTGATCAGGAAAGCGTTATCGATCGGTCGGTCGGCAACAGCTCGCCTCAGGATTCCGAAATGACAGGACACAATATTGCAAATACTGTAGATTCAGGTTTTGCGTCCTCACTGTTTTCTCAAATAAGTGAAGACACATTTTCTGTTTTTCAAACTGCGAATATTGCCGGTGCAAATGCATTGCCGAATAGGACTAAGGAACATGTTTCAGACACCAGTGCATTGTTATTACAATTAATGCAACAAATGGGACAAAAGCTTCAAAAGTTAGACACAATGGAACAATATCTTCAAAAGTTAGACACAACGCTTGAACAAAATCAGGAACAAATGGGACAGAATCTTCAAAAGTTAGACACAATGGAACAAAATCAGAGACATACACAGCAACAGTTGGACACAATGGAACAAAATCTTCGGAAGTTAGACACCACACTTGAACAAACACGTGAAGATTTAACTACTGAGTTACATAACATTGAATCGAAATGTCAAAAAATCTGTAATGACGTAAAAACACAAATTTGTGAGCATTTTCAACCTATTTTTTCGCGGCATGAAAACGCATTACAGAATCACGAAGCAGCCATAAAAGAATTGCAAACTGTTGTTCGTGAAAATCACGACACCTTGCAAGCTAAAATGGACTCCGTTGCATCCAACGATTCAGTTACGCAACTTGCAAGAACTCAGGAACACTTAAAGGACACAATAGATTCGATTTCAACACAAATGGACACTCTGAAACTTGGTTCAGAAAAACGCACTGAGGAAATGTGTTCACTATTGGAGAAAGTAGCCGAACTTTCGGATCAGTTCACTAATTTATCTACGAAGGTAGATGATAATCTGAATGACACAAAACCGGTAGTCTTTAATGACACACAAGAGTTCGAACTAATTAGGAAATTCAAACAAAATCAGAATCAAATTAATACACAACACCAAAGAGAAATCCGGGAAGTACAAAATCAGTTGACACAGGTAATACAAGAATTACGTATTTCAGAGGACACTCGCACTCCAATACGGGAAGAGGGACATAAAAATACGGAACTGCCACAAAATAACAACACAGGGCACTTTGGAGATTATGAAAGAAATTGGCAAAGTACACCGAATTTTGAGATGGAACCGCCGAAACGACGTAACAATGACCGATATGCGACCCGCCGACACGATGATTTTGACTATAAGCTGTTCATTACTACACGTAAATTCAAAACATTTAAGAATTCTGGCAACGACATTCATCCACAAGCGTGGCTCCATCAATTCTCTCATTGTTTTCCTCCCAACTGGTCACTAGAGCACAGATTAGAATTTATGTGTGGCTACTTAGAGAATGAACCAGCTGTAAGAATGCGATTCGGTCATTCACGATTGCCACAGTGGAGGAGAATTTTACCATGCCTTCCTCTCAGCATATTGGTCCCAAGCCACACAAGACCGAGTAAAACATGGCATCATGATGATGAAACATTTCGAACAATCTGAATTTTCCAGTCTTGTGAAATATTTTGAAGACATGTTGCACAAGAATCAGTACCTGTCAAACCCATACAGCCCGTCAGAACTCATCCGCATTTGCTTAATCAAATTGCCTGAACATTTACGGCATATTATTTTGGCAGGCCGTTGCAAAGACGACATTGAAGCTTTTCAGGGACTCTTACAAGAATTAGAAATTGACACTGACAATCGCGGAACGCGAAAACAGGAACACAACAATTACAGGTCACATCCGTCGCAATTCCGCGATGAAAGAAATAATAACTGGACACGACAAGGCTATTCTCACAATAAAAATCGTGACCAAAACAGACACCACCCGTATGACAACCGTTGGCAGAGTAGTAATTATTACAGGGAAAGATCACCTCTCCGCGGTAATGACTATCACAGAGACAATCAGAGAAACAGACAATACGGGAACCAAAATAATTATTACCAAGGGAGACGGAATAACTTCAGACGCAACGGTCCAGCGCGCAGTTACGATTCAAGGAGAAATTCTCCACCACTTAACCGACAAGAAATAAATTACAGAAATTACCGACATGACGACAGACGATATGATCGTAACGACAGACCTGAATTGCATCAGAACTGGCGGGATTCAAACAGAGCAGGGCCCTCTCGGCAAGGTGAATTTGTAGAAGTTAGGTCTCCTAATCCTAATAACGGCGCGCGCCAACAAAGAAACAGACAATGACTCGCACCGCAGGCAGCCACCTGCGCCTGCTGGCTCAGAGAAAAATAACAGAGACACTAACCTTGAGAAAAATTTTAGCGTTCTTTACCGACGTAAACGACATGATAATTTCGTTGAAGCTCGAGCTTTGCATAGTAGGAAGAGTAAATGCTAGCACCACATTTTACATGTAAAATCGTTTATTGAGAGATAATCAGCTTTTTAACTTTGTCTTTGCCATAAAACATTTCACTTCACATTTCTAGTATGCTTTGTCACACTGAGAAACTGTTAACATGCAACAATGTTTTGAAGTTCACTATCCAGTCTAGAACCTACGGAACATATTTAGACAGTATTTACGAGTGCATTGTTATAGTGAACAGACATCACTGTGTTATTTCGTGTGTACATTCTTGCTTGTTAGTTGCACGATTACGTAACGACTATAAGGCTCACATACTTAGAACATTTACCAGTATTGCTAATGAGATTTTAATGCAACATTTTGGTTTACTTGAAAATACATTCTGGATTTAAAGTACTTTCTGTGAGATACCAGATGATACAGTGGTTAGTTTATGTGACAGCTACACGATTTTATCACGACGCTACTAATGAGTGACAATTTACAATGTTGCTTTTGCAGTTTATCTGTTTTATATCTGCACAGTTTTTCTGAATTTTTCTGGAAAGTAAAACATGTTTTAGTAGTAACGTTTGTGGTATAGCTACAATGAGACAGCCTTTTCTGTAGCATAACAATACGTACAGTACAGTACTTACTTCATCACGGCAATAAGCGTAATAACTAAGATATCTATACGCAAATAATTTCAGTTTCGTTTATCATGAGGTAAGTACATTGACTTCTGCAGAACTTAGCTTTCGGAGGACAATAACTACGACACTTCCACAGAGATTGTCTTACAGCAAGACGCACATTTAGCGCTACAGGACACGCATTAAACTATTTATTTTTCAACATATTTGAATTACAAAGAAAGTTTTCCGTGATACATTTCATTCCATTGCTGTAATCTGTAACACCTGAGGATATAATTACATTAATCCTCAGTGGGGTACACGCTTACTTTGTGTACCATGTGTTTGGCAAGCACAAGGAGCCCTAGCTAATATGGTATTTGCTTATATAACTTTACACATCGTTACCATATTTCTCTAACACATAAATTACACTTCTATCTGATCATTTAACTGAGAGAGACAAACATTTACTTTACTACATCAGTGACAGATGTTTACGTAATTACACCATTGGATAACTTCACACTTACGAAGTTGTATTTTGTGAACTGTTCATATTTTTTCGGAAACATTTTGATACTATGAGAGCTTTGAATGACATATTTGGTATGGGATCACGATTTTTAAAGTACGTTTGAGGCAGATGACACTTTTGACATGAGCAGAGAATTTTTTTTAGGTTTTGAAATTATTGGAGGAAGCTACGGAGATTTTGAGAATTTGACTGTGGTGTTATGATGTTATTATTACGACGACGATGTGAATTATGCTGCTGAAGTATGCTTAAGCTGATGCTATATGAGTTATTTGGTTATGCTATGTATCTGTTATGATGACATATTGAAGAAGTGTCGACGAATATACATATGTGTACTAAGGTAAGGAATAATGAGTAGTGGTTAGGGACTCTGGTTTGTGAAAAAGGATGTTGGAAACCAAGAATCGTACTTTAAGAGTTATGAAATGTGTGTATACACGTGAATGTATCACAAGGCCGCCAAAAATTTTTGGACACTGTTATATTTACAGGATTTTGTTTCTACATATTTGTAACGCAAATGCTTGACCTGTGAAATTTTTTATATGAGACAACCACTGTATCGGAAACTGGTGTCGTAAATATTTCGGTAAGAAAGTTAAGTGACCACCTGGACGTAATGCGTCGTGGGCGCCCAGCTGGGCGACAGCCACCAGGAAACAAGCCATTAGTGTGTGCCTTTCAGAGGCACAGGTAAAAAAAAAAATAGTGTCATTATCCTCGCTGTTGACATTTCTTTGTAGAAAGCATCGCAAATACTACACGCCCAAACTTGAAAACATATGATTACACTGTGGAGCTCTTAATTTATGATATTTACTAAAATGCCTAATGAAACGACGAGAAACATTTCATGGCTATTGTCCTGCTAGTTGAGAGAAATGCCATGTGGCATGCTTTATGCATTTATTTACTCATTTTGTTTAATATCTGGTTTCTAACTGCACTGAAGCATTGGTTAAAATAAATTTTATGGATGTACTAATATAAATATTTTATGCCTACAGATCCAGTAAATAATAACTTTATGATGTACTTAAAAAAAACGAAGTAGCACAAAAAGACATTTCCCTTCACAGAAATTGCATACAGAATTGTCTTTTCAAGTACATGGTAATATTTTTTTACAATAAATTTTTGGGGTGCACCACTTTAATTGCATAGACATTAAGATGTGAATAGACATTGTCCTTATCTGCATTCTTGTCTTTAGTGTAACATTTTTTCTGCTTGAGCTTTGTCATGTTTAGGTATAAGTTACAGCATTTGCTGCGGCTGTTTGCCATTCATAGTGCTACTGAATGTCAATTTGTATTACTAGGTTAAGCCAATTTTATTACTGATTTATTTTTCTTGTTTGCTGTGCATTGCCTTATATTAGTTGTAATATTGCTGCCTTTTTTTGCCAATTTCCATTTTTTTATCATTGCTGTTTGTGTAAATTGTTTTGTGCTGCTGCATTGCCTCGTCCCTTAGTTAAGCATCTGAGCTCAGTAGGTTTAAGTTAGCTTAAGAGGGGGTAGACTATATAAGAAACTAACTATAATGAATTGGAAGAAATGCATTGAGAAGCTATAAGAAAATGGTTTGGCCAAAAAAGTAGTGTATAGTGGAGAAAAACTATTTTTGAAAGAGGATGTGAGCATAATACAGAAAGCAGGCTTCGATATGACTTTTTGGAAATAATGAAGAATGAAGGGAGATCTCCGAGAAGTAAAGAAAGTTTTGTTTGCAAAATACTGCAGTAAAACCCTGTCCTTCCACTTCTGTTATCCCACTATGTGTTTGTGTACCCTTGTGTATTTATGTTCTACTGGTCTTAATATGTTTATCTGATAAGACTTATGTTGCAGAATTTTTTCTCTTATAATACTAAGCTACATTCATTATAATGAGGAATACTGTTATCCTCAAATATAATTTGCATTAATAACATGTTATTTACTTCGTAAAGATGTTTACACATTATTTATTCTGTTTTGTTCTAATGCTCATGTGTGAAAAGGATGTTTCAAAACTTATTCTGATCTTTTATGTATGTACTTATGTTGTAATTTTTGTAACACTGATGTATTTGCTATTTCGATTCTTTTGTAAAGCCTGTACTACTGCAAATGTTATCTGTATTGTTATGTTCTTTAAAGATATATTTTGTACCTTTTTTATTGTATTCTTATGTTATAAAATTGTAATTGACACCAGTTCATCAAATTAAGTAACTTGTAAATTACATTTCACTGCACACGTTTCTGTTGGTCATAGTATATGGACAATATGTGAGAAGTAGGGACTGATAGTGTTTGCACGTGTGTTAATAATTTAGTAAGGGACTGGATAACAGCATTGCTGGTTGTAAGGACATTTCAAAAACAATGTTTGTGAGTGCACAAGTGTTGGTTATGGACTTGCTATATTATCCGCAAGACTCTTCAATGGTGATTGTGCGCCTGCACAGTCAAACAGATGGCTGTTGGTCATCTCTACAAGGACTACAGTGGGTCTACACCTTTGATGACCCACCAATACCATTATTTCTACAAGGACTGCAGTGGGTCTGCACCTCTGGTAGCCCACCAATAGTAATCTCTACCAGGACTACAGCGGGTCTGCTCTGTGATGACCTACCTACCGATAGTCTTTAACGTCGACTGACTCTGCTGTGGCCCATTACCTGTCTGCATGTCAAGAGTCAGCACTGTCTTTCGTTGGAAGGACAACACTACTTCTTCAAGACTGCTTAGAAATCCACTACTTCCAAGTGCAATTTCCTTTATTGCTCAGACTTTACAGTGATGAACGATCAGGACTGTCTTTATGGACTGTGAGAAAATTTTAGCTTCTGACCAACATTGTATCAATAAGTGTGTGCATTTGATATCTTTGTTATTGTAATTATGAAAAAATTTTTCAAATCATTATTGGCCACTGCCCAAAACAATTTGTTAAAATTTTTTGTGGGGAGCATGGGGGCTATGTAAGTAGGCTGTTTAGTTTTTTTTTTTTTTTATTGGTAACGCCGCCGCCACGTAGCGCTCTGTATGAAAATCACTGGCTGTGCCGTGTGCAGTCTGTGGCTGGTTGGCAATGTTGTAATACTCGCCATTGTAGTGTCGGGCAGCGGCAGCTGGATGCTAACAGCGCGTAGCGTTGCGCAGTTGGAGGTGAGCCGCCAGCAGTGGTGGACGTGGGTAGAGAGATGGCGGAGTTTTGAAATTTGTAAGAATTGGTGTCACGAACTGATTTATATATTATGACTATTAAGGTAAATACATTGTCTGTTCTGTATTAAAATCTTTCATTTGCTAACTATTCCTGTCAGTAGTTAGTGCCTTCAGTAGTTTGAATATTTTATTTAGCTGGCAGTAGTGGTGCTCGCTGTATTGCAGTAGCTTGAGTAACGAAGATTTTTGTGAGGTAAGTGATTTGTGAAACGTATAGGTTAATGTAAGTCAGGGCCATTCTTTCATAGGGATTTTTGAAAGTCAGATTGCGTTGCGCTAAAAAATATTGTGTGTCAGTTTAAGCACAGTCTTGTAAAATTTTTCTAAGGGGACGTTTCAACTTGTCTGATTCCTGTGTCTTTTATTAATGTTGCCAACCCCTTTTGCTTTCTGTTTTAATTTTCCGCCTTTTTCCGCCATTTTACGCTTGACGTCACCGTTTTATCGCCTGTTTTTGTTGTTTCTTTTCTTCTTCCGTGTTTTAAAGTAAAAGACTTTAGGCTGTAGAGCAGCATACTAAGCTGTTGCCAGCCCGCCCCCTTCGAGTTCGAGTCTCGGTCGGGCACACAGTTTTAATCTGCCAGGAAATCTTGTGACTCATTCTGAGGATGGCCAGACGACACGCGGCCGAAATATCAGCGGAGGAAATTTTATTTGCTCGACTGCATGCCCGAAATTTAATGGATTATTCATTACGCTGCGCGAAGTTGAAAATGCACAACAAGAATGTAATCTATTATGCTCTACAGTTTTCCCAAAAGTGAGACCTTGGCCACTCTAAATAACTACAAAATGGCTCTTATGCTGTAGGTCCGTGTGGCCTATAGGCTACTTCTACTAACAGCGGATGGCGCGTATTGCCTTTAGATGTTGATACTAGATAGCGGCCCCTAGCGTTGGGGGCTATTTAAAGCTTCAGCGTCCGAGAAAATCAGTCGACAGTCCAGAAAGATGCTAAATTTTACAGCAAACCTGACATGAGTTTCACAGCTTTCGGAAGGATGGTCAAGTTGCCAGACCAAGCTGCCAGACATTGACGTCTTTTAATGATTTACTTTTAACGGGAAATGTTAACTTGGTTAAAATTACTACTCCTGACGAAAAGGAATGACGACCTTCAAAAATTATGGGAGGCACCTCTACACCAAGTAACAGACACTAGCTATTTATTATCTCTCATCTGCCCTCGTATTGAACGAGAAATAAGCAATAAAAATTAACGCCGATTGATACATCCAAATTTCTACGTCACTAGGTGTAGAAGTATGAAACCGGAATTTCCCTACAGATGGTGCTAGTCGTCAGTTAAGGGCCCGTGAAACGGCGTCTGCAGCTTCATCTGCTGCCTGTAACGGCTGGCGACGAATGTCGACACACAGTAACCCAAGTTCCATACATCTGTATCTGTTTCAAACCAGTAAACACGTCGAGTTATGTGCCTAAGAACTACGATTTTCTGACATCATTGGTTTTCTTTTATCATTTGAAGAAAACTGCTGCAGAATCGCACCGAACGCATTTCGAAGCTTTCGGCGAACATGCTATTGGAAAAACAGTGTTTCCAGTGGTTCAAATTATTCAAAACTGGTTATTAAGACGTGAGAAACGACGAGCTCGGGAAAAAACCTAGAAAGTTCGAAGACATTGCTGGTATTATTGGATAAAGATGATACTCAAAGTCAATAGGAACTCGCGGAACAACTGAATGCGAGACAGAAAGCCTTTTCTCTTTGGTTGAAAGCTATGTCAAAGGTGCATTTTTTATCCCGTCTGGAAGGCGGCGCGTGGGTCCAGTACTGTAATTTAGAGGGTAGGCAGAATGGAGGAAGCTAGGAGGAGCAAGTGAGGTAGATCTCTTTGTGTTAAAAGTAAAGTAAAAGTGGTTTTACTACAGGGTGTTAGAAAAAGGTACGGCCAAACTTTCAGGAAACATTCCTCACACACAAAGAAAGAAAATATGTTATGTGGACATGTGTCCGGAAACGCTTAATTTCCATGTTAGAGCTCATTTTATTACTTCTCTTCAAATCACATTAATCACGGAATAGAAACACACAGCAACAGAACGTACCAGCGTGACTTCAAACACTTTGTTACAGGAGATGTTCAAAATGTCCTCCGTTAGTGAGGATACATGCATCCACCCTCCGTCGCATGGAATCCCTGATGCAGCCCTGGAGAATGGCGTATTGTATCACCGCCGTCCACAATACGAGCACGAAGAGTCCCCACATTTGGTACAGGAGTTGCGTAGACAAGAGCTTTCAAATGCCCCCATAAATGAAAGTCAAGAGGGTTGAGGTCAGGAGAGCGTGGAGGCCATGGAATTGGTCCGCCTCTACCAATCCATCGGACACCGAATCTGTTGTTGAGAAGCGTACGAACACTTAGACTGAAATGTGCAGGAGCTCCATCGTTCATGAACCACATGTTATGTCGTACTTGTAAACGCACATGTTCTGGCAGCACAGGTAGAGTATCCCGTATGAAATCATGATAACGTGCTCCATTGAGCGTAGGTGGAAGTACATGGGGCCCAATCAAGACATCACCAACAATGCCTGCGCAAACGTTCACAGAAAAGCTGTGTTGATGACGTGATTGCACAATTGCGTGCGAATTCTCGTCAGCCCACACATTTGCACTGAAATGAGGATTGACACATTGTTGGATGAACCGTTCGCAGAAGTGTACCCGTGGAGGCCAATCAGCTGCTGATAGTGCCTGCACACGCTGTACATGGTATGGAAACAACTGGTTCTCCCGTAGCACTCTCCATACAGTGACGTGGTCATCGTTACCTTGTACAGCAGCAACTTCTCTGACGCTGACATTAGGGTTATCGTCAACTGCACGAAGAATTGCCTCGTCCATTTCAGGTGTCCTCGTCGTTCTAGGTCTTCCCCAGTCGCGAGTCATAGGCTGGAATGTTCCGTGCTCCCTAAGATCCCGATCAATTGCTTCGAACGTCTTCCTGTCGGGACATCTTCGTTCTGGAAGTCTGTCTCGATACAAACGTACCACGCCACGTTTATTGCCCAGTGCTAATCCATACATCAAATGGACATCTGCCAACTCCGCATTTGTAAACATTGCACTGACTGCAAAACCACGTTAGTGATTAACACTAACCTGTTGATGCTACGTGCTGATGTGCTTGATGCTAGTACTGAAGAGCAATGAGTCGCATGTCAACACAAGCAGCGAAGTCAACATTACCTTCCTTCAATTCGGCCAACTGGCGGTGAATCGAGGAAGTACAGTACACACTGACAAAACTAAAATGAGCTCTAACTTGGAAATTAAGCGTTTCCGGACACATGTCCACATAACATCTTTTCTTTACTTATGTGGTGTAAGGAATGTTTCCTGAAAGTTTGGCCGTACCTTTTTGTAACACCCTGTATTTCTCAATACAATAATAAATGTGAATACATAACTTTGTTTGAGTAGCACGTAGGTGCGAAGCCGGATGTATCAAAGCTAACAGAAGTTACACAGGCAAAATTTGTAGGGGCTCACCCTCTGCGAAAAGAAAAAAATTGTTCGTTGGTCATGTGCTCGTGAAGAAAAGGAGCTGAATCTGAAGCGGCGCACGTAGAGCTGCACAGCGTCTGCTATAGGGCATTGTCGTCGGTGTGGATCGTCCGCTCTCGTAGCGCCATCGTAGGAACTTGTACCTACGCCGTGTCATCGTAGCTATCGATACCACACCCCTCCCTCTGAAACGGCGCACCGTTGTGGATTAAGGCTTCCGACGGTGGGTGGAGGGTTCAAATGGTTCAAATGGTTCTGAGCACTATTGGTCTTAACATCTGAGGTCATCAGTCCCAAAGAACTTAGAACTACTTAAACCTAACTAACCTATGACATCACACACATCCATTCCCGAGGCAGGATTGGAACCTGCGACCGTAGCGGTCACGCGGCTCCAGACTGAAGGGCCTAGAACCGCCCGGGCACACCGCCCGGCTGTGTGGAGGAACCCAGGGGCGGCGCGACTGAGAGGGCGGACAGCTGAACTTCCTGGGCGTGTTGTCCACCCGAGTCCCCGAATCGCTCGCGAGGAGGCGTGGAAAACGCGCTATTGAAAACCAGCCCAGGACGCGCACCGCCACTGGGAATGCTCGGATGAGGAGGCGGAGCGAGAACCTCATGGGCGACGACGACTGCGGCGGGACGGCAGTCTCAGTGTCCATAGGCTCCGGCACCGAGGAGGAAAACGGCGGCAGCGGCAGGAACGCCCACGGCGGAGGCGCGGGCGGCGGAAGTGCGACCGTCGGTGTTGTGGGCTGAGGCGCCGGAAGCCGCCAGTTCTGCAGGAAAGCAACCAGAGGGAGGAAACCGAGGACGGTACAAACGGATCTGGTTTCGGTGTCGCTTGACAGTGCCGGAGGGACCAGAAATGGGAAACAAGGCGCGGCCAAGCTGGCGAAGAATTCGCGCCTGCCCCCAGCGCTGCCTGCCAGAGAAAACGCGACAGAACACCATGTCATGCCGCACCAAGCCAGAACGAGGCGATCAGCGGGAGTGCGCGGTGGCTGGTGCAATAACTGCAGGACCCACCGATGGGCGCGGCCATGTAGCAATTCTATCTTCGTCTACATCCATACTCCGCAAGCCACCTCATGGTGTGTGGGGGAGGGTACCTTGAGTACCTCTATCGGTTCTCCCTTCTATTCCAGTCTCGTATTGTTCGTGGAAAGAAAGATTGTCGGGATGCCGCTGCGTGGGCTCTAATCTCTCTTATTTTATCCTCATGGTCTCTTCGCGAGATATACGTAGGACGGAGCAATATACTGCTTGACTCCTCGGTGAAGGTATGTTCTCGAAACTTCAACAAAAGCCCGTACCGAGCTACTGAGCGTCTCTCTTGCAGAGTCTTCCACTGGAGTTTATCTATCATCTCCGTAACGCTTTCGCAATTACTAAATGATCCTGTAACGAAGCGCGCTGCTCTCCGTTTGATCTTCTCTATCTCTTCTATCAACTCTGTCTGGTACGGATCCCACACTGGTGAGCAGTATTCAAGCAGTGGGCGAAAAAGCGTACTGTAACCTACTTCCTTTGTTTTCGGATTGCATTCCGCTAGGCAACTGGCGCCGCGCGACTGGGAGCGATATGAAGCAAGGAAAGTCCATTGCGCGCGCTCGCGAGACACAATGGCGCGCAACTTGTTCATCTGCGACTTAAACGTGCGCATAAAGTGTTCAGTCTCGCCGTTCGACTGGGGGTGGAACGGGGTTCCCGTCAGAAGGCGAATGACATTAGCAGCACAGAAGGCTTCGAACTCTAAGGACTCAAATTGGGGGTAATTATCGGAGATAATAACTTCAGGAAGGCCCTCAATACAAAAAATTTATGTCAAAGCCCCAGTAGTACTGGCAGATGTAGTAGAAGTCATGTTGTTGTTGTTGTGGTCTTCAGTCCTGAGACGGGATTGATGCAGCTCTCTGTGCTACTCTATACTGTGCAAGCTCCTTCGTCTTCCAGTACCTACTGCAACCTACATCCTTCTGAATCTGCTTAGTGTATTCATGTTTTTTTCTCCCTCTACGATGTTTACCTTCCACGCTGCCCTCCAACACGAAATTTGCGATCCCTTGATGCCTCAGAACATGTCCTACCAACTCGTCCCTTCTTCCTGTCAAGTTGTGCTACTAAGTTCTCTCCTCCCCAGTCCTGTTCAATACCTCCTCATTAGTTACGTGATCTACCCACCTAGTCTTCCAACATTTTTCTGTAGCACCACATTTCGAAAGCTTCTATTCTTTTCTTGTCTAAACTATTTATCGTCCACATTTCACTTCCATACATGGCTACACTCCATACAAATACTTTCAGAAAAGACTTCCTGACACTTAAATCTATATTCGATGTTAAAAAATTTCTCTTCATCGGAAACTCTTTCCTTGCCATTGCCAGTCTACATTTTATATCCTCGCTACTTCGACCATCATCAGTTATTTTTCTCCCCAAATAGCAAAACTCCTTTACTACTTTAAGTGTCTCATTTCTTAGTCTAATTCCCTCAGCATCACCCGACTTAATTCGACTACATTCCATTACACAGGCAAAATCTGTAGTGGATCAAAGTGGGCAGAATCTGGAGCGGCGCACGTAGAGCTACACAGCGTCTGCTATAGGGCACTGTAGTCGGTGTGGATCGTCCGCTCTCGTAGTGCCAACCTAAGAACTTGTACCTACGACGTGGCATCGTAGCTATCGATATGACACGCTGAAAGTGGGAAAATGGATTTCGCGTGAACTCAATGAAAGACAGCAAGCCAATCGAAATACCACTTGTGAAATGCTGCTCGCCAGATTCAAAAGCAAGTCGTTTCTCTATCGAATAGTGACAGGTGATGAAAAATGGATATATTTTGTGAATCCTTAGTGTCGTAAGTGTCATGGTTGAATCCATGCAAACCACCGACTGCAAGACCACGTCGCTTTGAAAAGAAGACAATGCTCTGTGTTTGGTGGGATCAGAATGGTGTCATCTGTTATGCTAAAAACAGGTGAAACCGTTAACACTGATAGCTACTAACTACAAACGATCGATTTAAATCGAGAATTATGTGAAAAACGACCGGAATATGAAAAAAGGCAACACAAAGCCATGTTTCTCCATGATAACACCCCATCACACACAGCAAAACGGGTCAGGGAAACGATCGACGCGTTCAGCTGGGAAACAGCAGGGCATGCGCCTTACTCTCCAGACTTGGTTAAATCCGGTTATCATCTATTTGCAAGACTGGGCACGGTCTCGCTCAGCGACGCTTCAGTTCGTATGCAAATGTACGAAAATGGCTCTCTGACTGGCTCGCTTCAAAAGAAGAACTGTTTTTTGCCGTGGTATCATAGCCTACCGGAGAGGTGGGAGTAATGTATAAATAGCAATAGAGATTTAAACTTCCTGGCAGATTAAAACTGTATGCCGGACCGAGACTCGAACTCGGGACTTTTGCCTTTCGCCGGCAAGTGCTGTACCAACTGAGGTACCCAAGCACCACTCACGCCCTGTCCTTACAGCTTTACTTCCGCCTGTACCTCGTCTCCTACCTTCCAAACTTTACAGAAGCTCTCCTGCGAACCATGCAGGACTACCACTCCTGAAAGAAAGGATATTGCGGAGACATGGATTAGCCACAGCCTAGGGGATATTTCCAGAATGAGATTTTCACTCTGCAGCGGAGTGTGCGCTGATATGTAACTTCCTAGCAGATTAAAACTGTGTGTCGGACCGAGACTGGAACTCGGGGCCTTTGCCTTTCGCGGGCAAGTGCTCTACCAACTGAGCCATCCAAACACGATTCACGCCCCGTCCTCACATCTTTACTTCTGCCAGTACCTCGTCTTCTACCTTCCAAACTTTCTATCAGGAGTCCTTGTTCTGCAAGGTTCGCAGAAGAGCTGCTATGAAGTTTGGAAGGTAGGAGACGAGGTACTGGCGGAAGTAAAGCTTTGAGGACGGGGCGTGAGTCGTGCTTGGGTAGCTCAGTTGGAAGAGCACTTGCCCACGACAGGCGAAGGCCCTGAGTTTTAGTCTCGGTCCGGCACACAGCTTTAATCTGCCAGTAAGTTTCATATCAGCACACACTCCGCTGCAGAGAGAAAATTTCATCCTGGAAGCAATGGAGACTATTTTGAATAAAATATTATTTATCAGTTTCGAGCAACAGACGTCTATTTATTGCAACCAAATTCCGGTTTCATATTTCTACAACTGGTTGAAGTGTTCACGAGCTTTAATTATCCTGAGATATCGTCTTTGAATAGTAATAAATAAAAGTCCCAAACCCCATATTTGGTACAGCTACTACTTAGGTTTCGAAGTAAAGGCAATCGGAGACTTCCGGCGTAAGGAGTCGCTTTCATTCAGCCAACGGCCTTGTCAAAGATGGCGGAGGAACGTTCTGAGTTTCGGGGCGCCGACTGGCTATTCAGGTTAGAAATTACCCCTAAAAGCCCAAAGAATCAGCAATGGTCTAGGCCATGAGGATGCAGAAGCCAATGGAAACTACTGCATTTAAGACACACAATGTGCGTAAGGACTTCAGGTAGCAAGTTACACGTGACGTCGCACGTTAACACCATTGCGCTGTAAGATTGGCGCAATAGAGTACGAGTTGTGCGTTTCCTGCAGACGGAGTTCTGCTGCGGTCCGGATAAAAGATGCATCGCGCCATGGGAGTGAAATGGCGCAGGAACTGGAAGCGTATTCCAGAGTTGGCGTTTGTGGGACAGTGCATATTTTGGGGTATAACCTCTAAATATTACACAGATTCAACATGAAATTCTGGCAATATATGGAAAAAAATGACATGTCGCGTCCAGACGTAGTGAAGTGATGACAACAGTTTCTCCAAAGCTCAACAGACGTGATCGGGAAGACCAAAACTTGCGCCATGACATTTCCATATTTTCGAAAAGCTAAAAGAACACCTTTGGAGTAAGTGATTTTCTAATATTGATCATTTGGATTTGCAGCTCCTTGTGTTTACCGTCTTTGCAGATAAAATTGTTGGATGTTAGGTCCGCCAGCTATGCTGTTCGAATGACGAGAATGACACAACAATTATCGAATGGCTCCGTCACCATGGAGCGGATTACTATCGCCGACGAATAACATGATTAATAGAACATTACGCCTCTCACTTACATAGACTACATTTGTTGAAAGCTAGCTTGACGTGCAATAATAACATGTAACTTCTTGAATTTCCCTTGTACATCCACAGGACATGTTACCTGAAAATGTGCCATAATAATCACTCCATCAGCAAAAGTTTCCTGGTTAGATCTCCCGTAGGATTTTCGGGACGGGACTACCAAGGGAAAGTGACCGGGTGACAATGAGAAAAACAAGGAACAACCAACGAAAGAATAACGTTTTACTAGTCGGGTAGTAGAATATCAGACGTCTAAATGTGGTAGAGAAGAGTGGAAATCAGAAAAGGGAAGGAAAAAGGATTATCTACTCGTAGGTATAGTGGGAGTTAGTGAAATGAAACGGGAAGAAGATATGGACCTGGTCAGACGAATATAGGATAATATCAGCAGCAGCAGAAAGTGGTGTAACAAGAGTAGGATTCGTTGTGAATAGGAAGATAGGATTACTGTGAACATTTCAATGATACAGTTTTTCTCATCAGAGTCGAAAACAAACCAATGCCAACAATAATAGTCAAGGTAAGCCTGTCGAAGTCATCAGCACCAAGTGAAGAGAAAGTATTTGGGATATTATGTTATTAAGTTTGTAAAGGGAAATCTTGTAATCAGGTAGGTGTTGTAGAGAAAAGTATAGAAAACAGAGTGACAGGAGAATATGGGCTCGGTAGTTGGAACAATACTGAGAGCACTGAAAGAAAATCACATAAGAAGGAGATATACTTGGAAAAGGCCTGGAGATACGGGAAGATTCAACCTGGGTTACATAATTGTCAAACACAGATTCTGGATTCAGATATTGGTTTGTAAGGAGTGCCCATGAGCAGATGTGAAGGAAGACGTAAATTCTAAACGTACTACGCACCATTTCTTTGAAAATTGATTTTATTCGCTCTAAAGGCACTACAGCCAAGCTCCCTGCCAGCGTTGGACAAGTAACAGCCAGCAGCAAGTCGTACTCTTCATCATCATCATCATCATCATTTAAGATTGATTATGCCTTTCAGCGTTCAGTCTGGAGCATAGCCCCCTTATAAAATTCCTCCGTGATCCCCTATTCAGTGCTAACATTGGTGCTTCTTCTGATGTTAAACCTATTACTTCGAAATCATTCTTAACCGAATCCAGGTACCTTCTCCTTGATCTGCCCCGACACCTCCTACCCTCTACGGCTGAACGCATGAGTCTCTTGGGTAACCTTGCTTGCTTCTCCCATGCGTGTGACATGACCCCACCATCTAAGCCTGTTCGCCCTGACTGCTACATCTATAGAGTTCATTCCCAGTTTTTCTTTGATTTCCTCATTGTGGACACCCTCCTGCCATTGTTCCCATCTACTAGTACCTGCAATCATCCTAGCTACTTTCATATCCGTAACCTCAACCTTGTTGATAAGGTAACCTGAATACACCCAGCTTTCGCTCCCATACAACAAAGTTGGTGGAAAGATTGAACGGTGCACAGATAACTTAGTCTTGGTACTGACTTCCTTCTCGCAGAAGAGAGTAGATCGTAGCTGAGCGCTCTCTGCATTAGCTGTGAGAATATGCATCCCAAGTACTTGAAACCGTCCACCTGTTCTAGCTTTGTTCCTCCTATTTGGCACTCAATCCGTTTATATTTCTTTCCCACTGATATTACTTTCGTTTTGGAGATGCTAATCTTCATACCATAGTCCTTACATTTCTGATCTAGCTCTGAAATATTATTTTGCAAACTTTCAATCGAATCTGCCATCACAACTAAGTCATCCGCATATGCAAGACTGCTTATTTTGTGTTCACATATCTTAATCTTACCCCGCCAGTCTATTGTTTTCAACATATGATCCATATATGAACAACAGTGGAGACAGGTTGCAGCCTTGTTTTACCCCTGAAACTACTCTGAACCATGAACTCAATTTACCGTCAACTCTAACTGCTGCCTGACTATCCATGTAAAGACCTTTAATTGCTTGCAAAAGTTTGCCTCCTATTCCATAATCTCGTGGAACAGACAATAACTTCCTACTAGGAACCCGGTCATATGCCTATTCTAGATCTATAAAGCATAGATACAATTCCCTGTTCCACTCATAACACTTCTCCATTATTTGCCGTAAGCTAAAGATCTGGTCCTGACAACCTCTAAGAGGCCTAAACCCACATTGATTTTCATCCAATTGGTCCTCAACTAATACTCGCACTTTCCTTTCAACAATACGTGAGAAGATTTTATCCACAACGCTGATTAAAGAGATACCTCTGTTGTTGTTACAAACTTTTCTGTTTTCATGTTTAAAGATTGGTGTGATTACTGCTTTTGTCCAGTCTGATGGAATCTGTCCCGACACCCAGGCCATTTCAATTATCATGTGTAGCCATTTAAGACCTGAAATTCCACTGTATTTGATGAGTTCCGACTTAATTTCATCCACCCCAGCTGCTTTATTGCACTGCAATCTCTTGATCATTTTCCCCACTTCCTCAAATGTGATGCTATTTCCATCATCATTCCTATCCCATTCTACCTCGAAATCTGAAACATTACTGATCGTATTTCCACCTACATTGAGCAACTCTTCAAAATATTTCCTCCATCTGCCCAAGGCATCCACAGGATTCACCAGCAGTTTTCCTGACCTGTCCCAAATACTTGTCATTTCCTTCTTACCTCCCTTTCGAAGACTGCTAATTACGCGCCAGAATGGTTTTCCAGCACCTTGACCCATAGTCTGCAACCTGTTTCCAAAGTCCTCCCAAGATTTCTTCTTGGATACTGCAATTATCTGTTTGGCTTTGTTTCTTTCTTAAACATAACTTTCTCTGTCTACCTGAGTTCTAGTATGTAGCCATTTCTGATACGCCTTCTTTTTCCTTTTACAGGCTGTCTTGACTGTGTCATTCCACCAAGCTGTTTGCTTCATCCTACTTTTATACACTACTGTTCCGAGACATTCTTTAGCCCCTTCTAGTACTGTGTCCCTGTACCTTGTCCATTCCGTTTCCAATGACTGTAATTGACTACATTCAACTGACTGGTACCTTTCTGAGATCGCTGTTGTGTACTTGCGCCTGATTTCCTTATCCTGAAGTTTCTCCACTCTTATCCTCCTACATATGCACCTGACCTCCTGCACTTTCGGCCTCACAATCTCAATTTCACTGCAGATTAAATAATGATCAGTGTCATCAAAGAATCCCCTGAATACACGTGTGTCCCTCACAACCTTCCTGAATTCCTGATCTGTTATTATACAGTCAATGACAGATCTGGTTCCCCTGCCTTCCCAAGTATACCGGTGAATGTTCTTATGTTTAAAAAAGGAGTTTGTGATTACTAAGCCCATACTGCCACAGAAATCCAAGCGTTGTTTCCCGTTCCTGTTGGCCTCCATATCCTCTCCAAATTTACCCATAACCTTTTCATACCCTTCTGTTTGATTTCCAATCCTGGCGTTAAAATCCCCCATGAGCAGAACACTGTCCTTGTCCTTTACTCTAACAACTACATCACTGAGTGCCTCATAAAAACTATCCATCTTATCTTGATCTGTCCCTTCACAATGCGAATATGCCGACACAATCCTAATTTTCTTGCTCGACACTGTCAGATCTATCCACATCTGTCGTTCGTTTACATACCTTATTGCAACTACGCTGGGTGCCATTTCTTTCCTGATGTAAAGCCCTACACCCCATTGTGCTATTCCTGCTTTGACTCCTGACAGGTAGACCTTGTATTCTCCCACTTCCTCTTCTTTCTCACCCCTTACCCGAATGTCACTAACAGCTAAAACTTCCAGCCCCATCTTACTTGCAGCCTCTGCCAGCTCTACCTTCTTCCCAGAGTAGCCCCCATTGATATTAATAGCTCCCCATCTCATTACCATTTGTTTGCCAAGTCGTATCTTAGGAGTCCCTGGTTTGTCAGTTAGAGGTGGGACTCTGTCACCTCCAAAGGTCCGAGGCATTTTGCTCTTATTGTTACCAGCATCATATTTAAAGTACCAGGGAAGCAGGTTGCTAACCTTACTTGCCCCGAGTCCCGTTGGGTTTTACCCCTAACGGTTGAGGGACTAACAGTTGGATTTGGCAGTCTTTGCCGTATGAGCACAAAGGTGACCACGCCTCAGAAAATGTCCGAGATGCCCAGCCTTATTCCAAAGTAACTGGTATCCCGACTGTTGGGACCACTTACTTGGCCACTCATACGTTGCCCGTGGTTCATGAACTAGAACATGACTACTGGAACCCACACCATGAACCACAATAGTACTCTTAGCTCACTTATTTGTTTCATAGTTTAATTCTCAAATCTTTGCGTGATTTTGGGTACTTGCATAGTTTAATTAACAAATTTCGGGCGTATTATAGTATTTGAGAGCTGTAGAGCTGTAGCATCGCGTTTTAGTGCCAGAACAGTGTAAATTTCCTTAGTCACCAGTCATCTGTTTGTTTTGAACGGTTTGTGAGATAAAAGAGAGGAAAAATGGTTAGGGATGGATAGGGACTGCGCCTGTTGTGTACGGATTCAGGGGGAATTGGCCACCGTCCGTAAACAGCTGGAAGCTGTGTTGGCCGTGGTTGACAGACTCCAGGCTGTTGCCCTGGGCAGCGGTGACACTGGGACACCCGAGGCGAGCGCTTTGGCGCCTCTGGAACCTGTAGTTGGTGCTGGTCGCAAGGCTGTACCCTTACCCCTCCGTAACAGGTTTGAGGTACTGCCCACTGCTGAAAGTACTTCTGAGCCAGCAAGGCCGGCCTCGCCTGTTGCGGCAGTGGCCGGTCTTCCTGAAAGGTCCGGACAAGCGCAAAGTGTGAGATTGCTTGTCATTGGGAGCTCCTATGCTAGGCGGGTGATGGAGCTCCTTAGGAATATGGCAGCTACGGACGGGATGAAAGCCAATGTGCACTTCGTGTGCATACCGGGGGGAGTCATCCAAGATGTGGAAAGGGTCCTACCTGATGCCATGAAGGGTACAGGGTACAGCCAACTGCAGGTGGTGGCTCATGTCGGCACTAATGACGTGTGTCGCTATGGATCGGAAGAGATTCTCTCTGGTTTCCGGCGACTATCTGAGTTGGCGAAGACTGCCAGTCTTTCTAGCGAGATGAAGGCAGAGCTCACCATCTACAGCATCGTCGACAGGATCGATTGCGGACCTTTGGCACAGAGCCGAGTGGAGGGTCAGAATCAGAAGCTCAGACGGTTCTCCGACCGTGTAGGCTGCAGATTCCTCGACTTGCGCCATAGGGTAGTGGGGTTTCGGGTTCCGCTAAAAAGGTCAGGTGTCCACTACACAAAGGAGGCGGCTACACGGGTAGCAGGGGCTATGTGGCGTGGACTGGACGGTTTTCTAGGTTAGACACTCTCGGGAAAGATCATAAAGGGCTCCAGTCTCAAAGGGAACAGGGCAAAGAAACGACGAGAATCGACCAAGCAACAGTCGGTATTGCAGTTGTAAATTGTCATAGCTGTGTTGGAAGAGTGCTTGAGCTTCAAACGCTGATAGAAAGCACTGATGCTGAAATCGTTATAGGAACAGAAAGCTAGCTAAAGCCGGAGACAAATTCTGCCAAAATTTTTACAGAGGTGCAAACCGTGTTCAGAATGGATAGATTAAATAAAATAGGTGGTGGTGTGTTTGTGGCTATTGGTAGTAGTTTATCTTATAGTGAAGCTGAAATAGATAGTTCCTGCGAATTACTATGGGTAGAGGTTATACTCAACAGCCGTGCCAAAATAATAATTGGCTCCTTCTACCGAGCCCCCGACTCAGATGATATAATAGCTGAATGGTTCAAAGAAAACTTGAATCTCGTTACAAATAAGTACCCCACTCATACAGTTATAATTGGTGGAGACTTCAATCTACCCTCGATTTGTTGCCAAAATACATGTTCAAAGACGGTGGTAGACAGAAAACATCATCCGAAACTGTATTAAATGCTTTCTCTGATAAATACTTTTAACAATTAATTCATGAGCTCATACGAATTTTAAATGGTTGCGAAAACACACTTGACCTCTTAGCCACGAATAATGCTGATCTAATAGAGAGCGTCATGACGGATACAGGGATTAGTGAACACAAGGTCATTGTAGCGAGGCTCAAACCATATCAACCAAAATCACTAAAAATAAACGCAAAATATATCTGTTTAAAACAGCAGATAAAAATTCACTTGATGCCTTCCTAACAGAGAGTCTCCATTACTTCCAAGCTAATTATGTAAGTGTAGACCAGATATGGCTCAAATTCAAGGATACAGTATCGACAGCAATAGATAGATTCATACCGCATAACTTAATAAGAGGTGGGACTGATCCACCATGGTACACAAAACATGTCAGAACACTGTTGGAGAAGCAACGAAAAAAGCATGCAAAATTCAGAAGAACGCAAAATCCCCTAGAGTGGCTAAGTTTCACGGAAGCTCGAAATTTAGTTCGGACGTCTATGCGAGATGCTTTTAATAGGTTCCGCAATGAAACAGTCTCACAATATGGTAGAAAACCCAAAAAGATTCTGGTCGTAAGTAAAATACACCAGTGGCAAGAAACAGTCAATACCGTCACTGCGCGATAGCGATGGAAATGTTACCGATGATGGTGCCACTAAAGCGGAGTTACTATATAGTTTCCCGTAATTCCTTCACGAAATAAAACGAAATAAGTATGCCATAATTCGAAACCAGAACAGCTGTTTACACGAGTGACATAAAAGTAGATATCTTAGGTGTTGCGTAAAAACTCAGTTCACTTAAGAATCAGGTTCCTCTCAGAGTATGCAGACACAATAGCGCCTTTCTTAGCAATCATATACAACCGCTCACTTGACGAAAGTTCTGTTCCTAAAGATTGGAAAGTAGCATAGGTCACACCAATATTCAAGAAAGGAAATAGGAGTAACCCATTGAATTATAGACCCATATCACTGACCACAATTTGCAGTAGGATTTTGGAGCATATACTGTACTCGAACATTGTGAATCACCTTGAAGAAAATGACTTATTGATACATAACCAACACGGATTCAAAAAATATCGTTCTTGTGCAGCTTATTTCCATGAAGTAATGAGTGCTGTCGACAAGGGATCTCGGATCGATTCCATATTCCTAGATTTCCAGAAGGCTTTTGATACCGTTTCTCACAAGCGACTATTAATCAGATTGCGTGCATATGGAGTATCGTCTCAGTTGCGTGACTGGATTCGTGATTTCCTCTCAGAGAGGTCACAGTTCGTAGTGATGGACGGTAAATCGTCGAGTAGAACAAAAGTGATATCTGGCGTTCCGCAAGGTAGTGTCATAGGCCCTATGCTGTTCCTGATTTACTTAAATGATCTAGGTAATAAACTGAGCAGCCCCCTTAGATTGCTTGGAGATGACGCTGTAATTTACCGTCTAGTAAAATCATCAGACGATCAATTCCAATTACAAAATGATCTAGTGAGAATTTCTGTATGGTGCAAAAAGTGGCAATTGTCACTAAACAAAGAAAAGTGCGAGGTCATCCACATAGGTACTAAAACATATCCGATAAATTTTGGGTATACGATAAATCGCACAAATTTAAGGGCTGTCAATTCGACTAAATACCTAGTAATTGCAATTATGAGAAACTTAAATTGGAAAGAGCACAGAAATAATATTGTGGGGAAGGAGAAACAGAGATTGCGCTTTGTTGGCAGAACACTTAGAAGATGCGATAAACCCACTAAAGAGGCAGCCTACATTACAATTGTCCATCCTCTGCTGGAATATTGCTGCCCAGTTTGGGATCCTTACCAGGTAGAATTGACGGAGGACTTCGAAAAAGTGCAAAGAAGGGCAGCTCGTTTCGTCTCATCGAGCAAATAGGGGTGAGAGTGTCACTGATATGATACGCGAGTTGAGATGGCAGTCACTGAAACAAAGGCGGTTTTCTTTGTTGCGAAATCTATTTACGAAATTTCAATCACCAACTTTCTCTTTCGAATACGAAAATATTTCGTTGACACCCACCTACGTAGGGAGAAATTATAATCATAACGAAATAAGAGAAATCAGAGTTCGAACGGAAAGATTTATGTGTTCCTTTTTCCCACACGCGGTCTGAGAGTGGAATGGTAGAGAAGTAGTATGAAAATGGTCCTATGAACCCTCTGCCAAGTGTGAACTGCAGAGTAACCATGTAGATGTAGATGTAGATGTAGATAAGACGAAGGTAACGGACAGTAACAGTGACGAACAGGTGGAGTTGGTGTTAGCTTCACGGCTTTCTTCATTCTAAAGATGCTTGACAACAGCGTTTAATTATATCAGTTTAACGCACGAACAGTTGTTGTTGTCGTTTTGTTTGTTGTGTTGAAGGCACGTTTCCACATGGAAAAAAGTGATACTAGTAATGTCTCAGAGTCTGCGAAAGTTAGACAGTATTATGAAAGAGTTAAATAGGCACAATATACTACGAGTTGTGGGAAAGTATTCCAGCAAAATCTGAAAAAATACGGAAGGACAGACATTTTATTTACACACTATATGGTTCCATTCTTGTCGGAACTAGGTTTGATTCTAACATGGCCGTGGACCAATGGAAAATATATGCATTAAAGTGCACTGAGGTGACAAAAGTCATGAGATAGAGCCTAATATCGTGTCTGATCTCCTATTACCCGAGTAGTGCAGTAACCCGATGTGGCCTAGACTTAACGAGACATTGGAAGAAATACTGAGCCATGCTGCTTCTATAACCGTCTTTAATTGCGGAAGTGTTGCCTGTGCAGGGTTTTGGTGCATGGGCTGACCTCTCGATTATGCCCCACTAATGTTCGATGGATTCATGTCGAGCGATCTGGGTGGCCAAATCATTCCCTCGAATTGTCCAGAATGTTCTTCCATACTGATGTCCATGAACGGCTGACAGTGGTCTGCAAGTAGCCGAACATAATCATTTCCACTCAATGATAGGTTCAGTTGGACCAGCGGATCCAGACCATTCCATGTAAATATGGCCCACACCATTAAATGGTGATCACCAGCTTGTAAAGTACCTTGTTGACATCTTGGTCCGAGGCACCGTGGGGTCTGCACCACACTCGCTCTGCACCATCAGCTTTTACCAACTGAAATAGGGACTTTTCTGACCAGGCCACGGTTTTCTAGTCGTCTAGGGTCGAAGTGTTAGGGTTCGAGTCCAGGAGAGGACCTCCAGACGATGTTGTATGCTGTTGGCAATGTCACTCGCGTCGGTCCTCTACCGCCATAGCCCATTAACACCAGATTTCGCAGCACTGACCTAATGGATACGTTCATTGTATGTCCCACGTTTATTTTTGTGCTTATTCACGCAATGTTGCCTGTCTGTTAGCACTGACAAGTCTGTACAATCGCAGTTGCTCTCGGGCGTTAAGTGAAGGCCGTCAGCCACTTCTTTATCCGTAGTTAAAGGTAACGCCTGAAATTTGTTCTCGTCATACTCTTGTCACTGTGCATCTCGGAATAATGAGTTGCCCAACGATTTCCGGAATGGAATGACCCATGCGTTTAGCTCCAACTACGTTACCGTGTTCGAAGTCTGTTAATTCCTGTCGTCAGGCCATAATCACGTCGGAAACCTCTCCGCGTAATTCACACGAGTACAAATGGCAGCTCTGCTAATGAACTGTCCTTTTATGCCTTCTGTACGCGTCACTACCGCCATCTGTGCATTTGCATGTCTCTAACCCATGAGTTTTCTTACCTCATTGTATTTATTGTATTAACTCGTAGAATGAAGATGTAATTAGAAACCAAGCTGAAGTAATAACTTTCCCATTTCAGCTGAACCGCAAGTGGAGCCTATCATTCAAGTCACATGAGCTCTAGGCTCATTTCTAATGTGTTTAATAAACGGTAGGTATGACGAATCTCAGAGCATCAGTCATCAATCGTATGTTTTATATATGGTTCCTGGCGGAAATGGTGACTACTCTAGAGTCTGCCGTAAGACATTCATTGACGTATTATTGTACTTCAAGAACAAGTGTGATATCACTCAGTAAACTGAAGATGGGTCAAATGTCGTACCGTGACAACAGAGATGGTTCACAAAACTGCAGGCACGAGTATAGTGAGAACGATATTCTATTGATAAAGCAATATATAGAAGAGAATCATTACAGTAAGACTTCTAAAATGTATTTCAGGTTTGATATTAATAATAGTTGCTTATATAAAGTATTTAAAGACAACTTTCCAGAGACAAAGTTAGACGAAGGCAATACAGAAAGATATTTTTTAAATAATTTCTAAATCCATCGTTTAGAAGAACAAGGTCAGATATTTGTAAGAAATGCGATTCTTTGCACCTTGAGGTTAAAGGACACTCGCCAGACAATGGAAAATCAGAAATCCCTAGAAGAGCATCAAAGGAAGGCAGAAGATCAATGAGAAACATAAAGATTGATACGAATTCTTCTACTTTGCCTGGAAGTAACATTTGTACATTAGCAATCGATCTCCAACAAATTCTGTTTGTTTGAACTCTTACACACTCGGATACGTTTTACTTACACCAGCTTTCATGTTAAAACTTCCGTGTTCATGTTCATGACAACAGCGAGGCGGTAACGTGTTTGTGACAAGGGAGGTGGAAGGTCTCGTGGAGCTAACAACTTAGCAATATGTGTGTTCCATGTACTTAACTGTACTAAAAGTACATTGAGTGTGACCGGTAACAAAATGAAACTTGTGGGTACGGAGTGGCAACTGCTGCAGAGAAAACAAAAACCGTATACCGTCCGTAGTGTCTTGTGGCCTACTTGGTTGAATAGAGCGTAAGTATACGATTTCAGGCAACACCTTCTGTCTGTGATAGAAACTTTGCCTTAATAAAAAAAAAAAAACGCAACAAGCCACTTAGTGTTATGTACCTGATGATTTCCAAGAAGTAATTACTTTAGCATGCCCTTCTTTATCACTCAGAAAGGAGGAAAAAGACTTTACTGACTTCCAGGATGGTACTGACAAAGTCATCACCGTAACAAAGCTACACCAATTCTGCTTCACAAGTTAAAATCACCTCGGCTGGAACAGTGCACATCAGAAGGAGATTCAGTGACATTGAACAGTGGGAAAGGGTAAACATCCTTCCGAATGCTAAAAATTTTTACAATTTCATTCGTACACAACTTTCAGTAGTGCAAAATGTTCAACATCAGCTGAAAGAAAGGACTTTTTGGCTATGGTGCCCTTTATATAACATCACCATCGGCAGTTACTTGCAGATGTATGTAATGACACTGCAAAATGATGATTCTTTGTTTCGTATTGTTTACATGTTTTCAGACATTTATACTTAGGTATGTTTTGTAAACCTTTATAGCACGATATCTTTTTTGTACTTATCGTATTTGGTCTGAATAAGGCAATCTGTAAGACACTTTCTTCCTCTAAAGTTCTTAATTTTATTTTTCTGGACAATTCACCGCAGCTTTATCTGGTATTGCAGCATAGTTTACATCTCCTGGATGATAATAAATGTATAATACCATAAAAACGTGCTTACTAATTTCGTGTGTCACATAATATCGTTTTTATGTTATATCTTGTTCCTTAGCGTATTTAGGATGTCACGTCACCATAAAGTCTCAGGTTACATATTTGTAACGATGAAAAGTAGAGTGAAACTTAAGAGATCTGTCGGGAATAATCAGTTTTTTTTTTCATTTATTTATTTATAAACACGTTTAGTTCCGTAGGACCTAATTGATGAGCTAATCTCCAAGGTCGTGGAACGTGTCAGTCCACGAAATTACAACATGAAAGTAATAACAGATAAAATAAATTGTTTATGATCCCAAAAAATAAGAAGCCAGAAGTGTAAGTAAACGCAATCAATAATATACCATACGAATAAGCTGAATATCCCGAGGAAATCCTCGACAGAATAGAAGGAGAGAGCCACGAGGAAACTCTCCAGTTTCGATTTGAAAGCGCATGGATTACTGCTAAGATCTTTCAATTCATGCGGTAACTTATTGAAAATGGATGCAGCAGTATACTGCACACCTTTCTGCACAAGAGTCAAGGCAGTGCGATCGAAATGCAGCTTTGCTTTCTGCCTAGTATTAACTGAGTGAAAGCTGCTCACTCTTTGGAGTAAGCTGATATTGTTAACAAGAATCGACAGTAAAGAATATACATATTGAACACTTAGAAATTTGAACTGTTCAGTTTCACTAATTATATGCCCAATCTGCGAAATTAAAACGACGGGTTTTGTTGAATTGTGTGTTAGAAACTGCAAAAACAGAGTCTTACTGTGATTTAGCGTTAAGTTATTTTCTACAAGCCATGAACTTATGTCATGAGCTACACTATTTGAAACAGAGCCAATGTTGCACACAAAATTCTTTACTACCGAGCTAATGTCATTAGCAAACAGAAATATTTTAGAATTGCCAGTAATACTAGAAGGCATATCATTTATACAAATAAGGAACAGGACTGGCCCAACACTGGGGCACCCCCCGCTTGACAGTACCCCACTCAGACACCACATCACAGCTACTCTCAACACTGTGAATAACGACCTTTTGCTGTCTGTTGTTGAAGTTAGAGGTGAACCAATTGTGAGCTACTCCCCGAATTCCGTACTGGTCAAACTTCTGGAGCAGTATTTTTGTGGTCAACACAACCAAACGCCTTAGTTAAACCAAAAAAGATGCCTAGCATTCGAATACTTCTGTTTAATCCTTCCACTACCTCCCAGAGAATAGATAATATAGCATTTTCAGTTGTTAATCGACTTCTAAAGCCGAACTGTACATTTGATTGCAAATTATATGATGTAAAATGATCAATTATCCTCATATAAACAGCTATTTCAATGACTTTATCAAACACTAATGGCATAGAACTATGTCTAAAATTGTCTACGTTGTCCCTTTAACCCTTTCTATAGAGCAGCTTTATCACTACTTTAATCGTTCAGGAAATTTACCAACCTTAGAGGAAAAATTACAAATATGGCTAAGTACAGAACTAACATATGCAGCACAGTACTTTAATATCGTATCCATGAGAGTCCTTAGTCTTCAGTGATTTTATTATTGACTCAGTCTCCCCCTCGTCAGTATCACAGAGTAGTAGTTCAAACATCAGTCTCGGAAAGGCATTTTCCAAGAGAGTTATATGATTGCCTGTGGAAACTAAGCTTTTATTTAATTCACCAGAAATGCTCAGAAAGTGATTGTTAAATACTGTACATATATCTGACTTATAAGTAACAGAAATATTTTTACTATGAACTGACTTTATATCGTCGACATTGTTCTGCTGACCAGACACTTGCTTCCAATTGATCATATAGTTTTAATGTTATCATATGAATTAGCTATTGGATTTGCGTACCGCTTACTCTTTGCCTTCCTAATAACGTTATTAAGCGCCGTGCAATACTACCTGTAATAAGCTACTGTAGCTTTGTTGTGACTACTTCTAACATTTTGATATAATATCCACTTTGTTCTACATGATATCCTTATCCCACTAGTCAGTACCCGGGCTGCCTATGAGTGCTAGTATCCCGTTTAGAACGTTCTAATGGAAAACAACTCTCAAAGAGTATGAGAAATGTGTTAAGGAAAGCATTACATTTGTTATCTATGTTATCGGCACTATAAACATACTGCCTCTTGTTCCTTAACGAGGTTTAAAAAACTCTCTATCACCGTTGGAGTAGCTTTCCTACATAGTTTATAATTATATATAACATTAGTTTGAGTACAGAAGCCTTTTAGTATTAAAATTTGTGCCTCGTGGTCCGATTTCTGCTACCTCTCATTCCTTACGTCTTTCTTCTATTTACTGTCAACATATATTCTGTACTCTTTAAATTGTTCATTAATGAAGAATGAATAAAAATATTGTCTACGACTGTGCAATTGTTCCCCGGCTCCCTTGTTGGAAAAAACGCAATCTGCATCAGATCATATGAGATCTACCAACATCTTTTTTCTTGCACAATCATATACAAAATTAATATTGAAGTCATCACATATAACTACACTCCTGGAAATTGAAATAAGAACACCGTGAATTCATTGTCCCAGGAAGGGGAAACTTTATTGACACATTCCTGGGGTCAGATACATCACATGATCACACTGGCAGAACCACAGGCACATAGACACAGGCAACAGAGCATGCACAATGTCGGCACTAGTACAGTGTATATCCACCTGTCGCAGCAATGCAAGCTGCTATTCTCCCATGGAGACGATCGTAGAGATGCTGGATGTAGTCCTGTGGAACGGCTTGCCATGCCATTTCCACCTGGCGCCTCAGTTGGACCAGCGTTCGTGCTGGACTTGCAGACCGCGTGAGACGACGCTTCATCCAGTCCCAAACATGCTCAATCGGGGACAGATCCGGAGATCTTGCTGGCCAGGGTAGTTGACTTACACCTTCTAGAGCACGTTGGGTGGCACGGGATACATGCGGACGTGCGTTGTCCTGTTGGAACAGCAAGTTCCCTTGCCGGTCTAGGAATGGTAGAACGATGGGTTCGATGATGGTTTTGATGTACCGTGCACTATTCAGTGTCCCCTCGACGATCACCAGAGGTGTACGGCCAGTGTAGGAGATCGCTCCCCACACCATGATGCCGGGTGTTGGCTCTGTGTGCCTCGGTCGTATGCAGTCCTGATTGTGACGCTCACCTGCACGGCGCCAAACACGCATACGACCATCATTGGCACGAAGGCAGAACCGACTCTCATCGCTGAAGACGACACGTCTCCATTCGTCCCTCCATTCACGCCTGTCGCGACACCACTGGAGGCGGGCTGCACGATGTTGGCGCGTGAGCGGAAGACGGCCTAATGGTGTGCGGGACCGTAGCCCAGCTTCATGGAGACGGTTGCGAATGGTCCTCGCCGATACCCCAGGAGCAACAGTGTCCCTAATTTGCTGGGAAGTGGCGGTGCGGTCCCCTACGGCACTGCGTAGGATCCTGCGGTCTTGGCGTGCATCCGTGCGTCGTTGCGGTCCGGTCCCAGGTCGACGGGCACGTGCACCTTCCGCCGACCACTGGCGACAACATCGATGTACTGTGGAGACCTCACGCCCCACGTGTTGAGCAATTCGGCGGTACGTCCACCCGGCCTCCCGCATGCCCACTATAAGCACTCGCTCAAAGTCCGTCAACTGCACATACGGTTCACGTCCACGCTGTCGCGGCATGCTACCAGTGTTAAAGACTGCGATGGAGCTCCGTACGCCACGGCAAACTGGCTGATACTGACGGCAGCGGTGCACAAATGCTGCGCAGCTAGCGCCATTCGACGGCCAACACCGCGGTTCCTGGTGTGTCCGCTGTGCCGTGCGTGTGATCATTGCTTGTACAGCCCTCTCGCAGTGTCCGGAGCAAGTATGGTGGGTCTGACACACCGGTGTCAATGTGTTTTTTTTTTCATTTCCAGGAGTGTAGTTTTTGGTAATTCCTGTAAAGTGAAACAAAGACCCTCTCTAACTTGAGCAGAAATTATCTGCAATCAGAGTTAGGGGACCTATAAACAACAACAGTTAGAAGTTTAGTTTCGCCAAATTCAACTGCCCCTGCACAACATTCAAAAATATCTCTTCAGGGCAGTGCCGTGATACGTCTATGGAATGAAACAGAATGCTGCTTTTTACTTACACGGCCAGTGTGGAAAGAAGTGGGATACTGAAGTACTGAGGAAAAATGAGTTGTGTCTGAAGAACTCAGAGACTGTAGACACTGCGGTAATGAATAAATTTTTTTGTGGTGGGGGGTGTCTTCAGTCTTCTGACTAGTTTGTGAGTGCCGCCACGAATTCCTCTCCTGTGCCAACCTTCTTCATCTCAGAGTAACACTTGCAACCTATGTCCTCAGTTATTTGCTCTATGTATTCCAATCTCTGACTTCCTCTAAGTTTTTGCCCTCTAAAGCTCCCGCTGGAACTATGGAAGACATTCCCTGATCTCTTAAAAGATGTCCTATCATCCTTTCCCTTCTTCTTGTCAGTGTTTCCCAAATATTTCTTTCCTCTACAATTCTCCGCAGAAGTCCTCATTCCTTATCAATCCACCAAAATTTCAAAATTCATCAGTAACACCACTTCTCAAATGCTTTGATTCTCTTCTGTTCCGGTGTTCCCACAGTCCGTGTTTCACTACCATACAGTGCTGTGCTCCAAACATACATTCTCAGAAATATCTTCCTCAAATTAAGGCCTATGTTTAATACTAGTAGACTTCTCTTCGCTAGGAATGCCCTTTTTGCCAGTGCTGGGATGGTTTTATGTCCTCCTTGCTCCACCCGTCATTGGTTATTTTGCTGCCTAGGTAGAAGAATTCCTTAACTTCATCTATTTCGTGACCATCAGTCCTGATATTAAGTTCTCGTTATTCTCATTTCTGCTACCTCTCAATCCTTACGTCTCTCTTCGATTTACTGTCAACATATATTCTGTACTCGTTAAATTGTTCATTCCTTTCAGCAGATCATCATCTTCTTCATTTTCACTCAGGATAGCAATGTCATCAGCGAATCGTATAACTGATATCCTTTCATCTTGAATTTCAGTTCCACCCCTGAACGTTTCTTTTATGCCCATCACTGCTTCTTCGATGTACAGATTGAACAGTAGGGGCGAAAGACTACATCCCCGCCTTAAACCCTTTTTAATCCGAGCACTTACATCTTGATCGTCCAATCTTATTATTCCCTCTTAGCTCTTGTACATATTGTATATTACCCCTCCCTCCCTATAGCTTATCACATTTTTCTCAGAATTTCCAACATCTTACACCATCTTACACTGTTGAACGCTTTTTCCAGGTCGACAAATTCTATGAACGTTTCTTGATTTTTGTTCAGTTTTGCTTCCAGTATCAACTGCAGCGTCAGAATTGCCTCTCTGGTGCCTTTACTTTCCTAAAGCCAAACTGATCGTCATACAATACGTCCTCAATTTTCTTCCATTCTTCTGTACATTACTCTTGTAAGCAACTTGGATTCATGACCTGCTAAACTGATTGTGCTATAATTCTCGCACAAGTCAGCTCTTGCAGTCTTCGGAAGTGTGTGGATGATATTTTTCCTAAAGTAAGACTGTATATCACTAGACTGACACATTCTACACACCAACGTGGAAAGTCGTTTTGTTCCCACTTCTTCCCATGATTTTAGAAATCCTGATAGAATGTTAACTATTCATTCTGTCTTGTTTGATCTTACTTCCTGAATACCGTAGCATTTCTGAAGCGGAATGGACGTTCCTAGAACGGGCAGTCACAAAAGTTGGGCAGATAGGCACAGGTGCAAAAAGGTAACTATAACGACATCTGGGGTAACATAAGAAGTACTTCAGTTGATCAACGACACAAAGGAGTATAAATGTGTTCATGAAAAGTTACTTAGGGCTGAAATAAACACAAAGTGCTGGGAATCTGAAGCGAAGTGGCTCGAGGAAATAAACGGAGAAATCGAAAAAGAAATGATCGTCTGAAGGACCGAAACAGCACTTAGAAAAATCAGAACCACTTTCAGTGATGTTGAGAACAAAGCCGTCAACATTAAGCGTGCCAAGAGGAGTTCCTTTGCTAAAAACAGAGGAGGGAGCGGGCAGATGGGCAGATTACACTAAAGGGTTATACGAGGGGGCGGTGGAGAACTGGATGATGTGTTACAGGAATAAATGAGATTCGCGACTGAAGTCTGGGGAAAGGATGTCAATGACAAGATTTGCTGACGGCTTTGCTATTCTCAGTCAAAGTGAGGAAAAATTTCTGTACCTGTTGAATGGAATGAACAGTCTGATGAGCATACGCTATGGATTAAGAGTAAAGTCATGAAAGACTCAAGTAATGAAGAGCAACAGAAATGAGTTTACCCGTAGTCAGTCTCGAAACTGAGGACTGTGAAGTAGATGAAGCAGAGGAATTCTTACGAAACGGATTCGCATTTTGAGAATCCGGACTGACGTTAGCTGTTTGCGACACTCAGAAATTAGTGCCATCCTGGGGCGCGAACCCGAATTTTCCGCTTGTCTCGAGCTGTCCTCTTAATGTCTTTTTGTTGTAATTTGATTTGGCAAAAAATTTAGAATTTAAAAAAAGAGAAAAATTGCTGTAAAGCGAAAATGAACCTGAGATTCTTCAAGTGACAAACTTCGGCGCTACTTCTTCTTTTTCAGGTAAAGAGGACTACACACGCACACACACAGATATATATATATATATATATATATATATATATATATATATATATATATATATATATATATTGCACAGTTAAGTCCTTCTGGTAAGAAAACTGCAACAACACAATGTACAGTAATGAAAAATAGGAAAAGACTGCTCTTCCGGTGGAACAAAGGAAAGGCCGCACACCTGCGACTGTACACAACTAGAGCAAGTTGATCCCCTTTTCTTGCAGGCGAAGTCCAAGCACGTCTTGTCGAAGAAAAATGCCATTTGTCCCTTTGCAGAGAATTAAACATCCACACTGAAGCAACCTTCTCATGGCCAACACGCCCCAGCTGCGTGGAGGGTACAAGGAAACAATGCCCAAAAATGGAATAGTATTATCGATAGTGTAGGTGCTGAAGAAGACGAGTAAAACGCTCCTGTAGAAAAGCCCAAAAATCAAGCATGGTCTTATTACCGTCAGAGAACAAGTAACATGTGTAATACGCCAAACCGTCTCCAGCACGGAAAAAGCGTATCTCTTGTTGGTATCGCCTAAACTTACTATTGCTTTTTATGTTCGAGGAGAATGAGTTTAACTTGTTTGCATATTTTTCTTATATTTTTGTGTTAAAATGTTGTAGGTATGTGACGCCTGATGGTCGAGAAAAGCTGTGTCCTGCCAAGTCAGCGAGCTTGCTACGCCCAGCCGATTGCTGAATCGCGGCGTACGGCAAAGATAACAACGATTCAGCTGCCACTTAGAAAGTTTGTCGGCGCCTGTTAGGAAGAAACGTTGTTAAAGAGAAAATTGTCCTGATATGTTTGTTCGCAGAGAATGATCCTTGGTTTGTCCTTTTAGAATATCAGTAATAGTAATCCGAGTATTGTTCGAGTAGTCAGCCTGGAGGAGAAATTATCTCAAGAATGTGATGAGATCGGCTCACACTTACGGTACGTGACTTATCTCTCCAGCGGGGACAGAACTCGAGTATGTTCAAAGCAGTTCTACGTTGTTTAGAAAGATTCTTTGAGAAGGTTAGGGGCGTGTGTAGAAAATGATTACTTCAGCAATTTTGGTAGAGTGCAGACTCTTCAGGTACGGGAAAAGCTCTGACTTATTGAAGTGTGAGGCTAGTTTCTCCTATTTGTAATTAATGGCCCGCTGTGCTGCTTAATATTCAAGCGTTTGCAGGCGAACCGTGTTTCAATATTTTTGGGAGATTTTCCGTTGGATGGTGTATGTGAAGGGGCGTGTCCACGGGAAGTCGTTTAGTTATTTTGTGATTGAGGATTAAAGAACGCACTAAGGGATAGTAGCATTGCATTGTATTATTGTGGTTGTATAGGTGTACGCAAGCCCTAAGGAATAGTGACTTAGCGATATTTTGTTACAATTTAATGTGTGACTTTGACTTGAGCGTCGTAATATAGTACATTGCAGAAATCTCGTTGGATGTACTGAATGTGCAATCCATATTAAAGACACCTGTCCTTCTACGAAATAGTTATTTATTGGGAAACAGTCGGAAGGTCACTGAGAATTTGATATCTTTTCCCCGTGTGCCTAATCGACGACTGAAGAACCATTTATTGTAGAACATGCTAATTCCCTTTAAAAGAGTATTATATATTAGTGGGTCGTGGAAGTCAGCGCCTGAAGTGGTTGGGCTTTGTTTGATTATTTAAAGTTCATACAGCTGAAAAGTGGAGGTGACGTTTAGACTTTTTGTTTTAACTTTTTTATTACATTTACACTTAATGGGGTATGCAACAAGAATCAACACTCGTAAAGTAAAACGCTGACTGGTACCTGTAAACAATTAACTGCAGGAAATAAAGAACTGACGGTTTTAAATTGAAAAAGCCAGTACCCGTCTTGTCCTTTATCCCCCAACTATTACAAAAAGTAATCAAAGACTTGTTTCAAAGCAGAATAATAACGCTGACTGGTACCTGTAAACAATTAACTGCAGGAAATAAAGAACTGACGGTTTTAAATTGAAAAAGCCAGTACCCGTCTTGTCCTTTATCCCCAAACTATTACAAAAAGTAATCAAAGACTTGTTTCAAAGCAGAATAATAACTTGAATATATATTTTCGAGGCATAGTAAATCCAAAAACCAATATAGTAAAATAATGGAATACCGGCGAAAGCAAAGTTCAAAGAAATTAAAGAGAACGAGTAGTATTTTTAGTTAATAACTTGCAACGAAAAGAAAGATTATTAATCTTTATTTTGACAGTAAAAGCAAGTTTACGTTTTATTGAAAAATGATTAATTATAAATGAAAAGTTATTCCACTTAATTCTTAAAGTTTGAGATTGACGAATTAGTTTATTATATCAAAAGAGTCAAGGATATTGTTATAGCAAGGCGTTACTAAAAAGGTATACGAAAGCTGTCGTTTATGGTATCTACATTCTTAAGAAAATGTTTAGTTGTGCTGTCAGAGAAAACAAGAGTAAGCTTTTCTGTAGGTTGCTGTTACTGGTAAAGTAAATATATCATTCCTGTTACCCGTAGCCTCTCGCATTTAGTATTTTTCTGGTGACTGACACTAGCTTTGGTGCTAGTTTACCTTTCTGACAGTCAGATACGTTGTTGTAATTAATATCCAGATAGCTACCACTGACGCCATTATACAACGAAATGTGTTATTATGTCCATCCTTTTGTACATAGCTATGCCGTGGCGTGCTATATAGTGTGATTCATAGCATGGGAAGCTGAATATCAAACCTTAGGTGACATGGTTGTTAGTACACAGACGATTATTTCAAATCATACAGATTACGTCGTTGAGTGCGGGCAAGGTCTTTTCATTATAACTTACTGCTGTATTACCAGAGTGAGCTACATTGTAGGACGTTCCTTTTGGAAAATGGAAATTTGTGGTAAGAACTATGGGACCACCAAACTGCAGAGGTCATCGGTCCCTAGGCTTACACACTAATTAAACTAACCTAAACTAACTTACGCTAAGGACAACACACACACACACACACACACACACACACACACACACACACACACACACACAGACACACATACACACACATGCCCGAGGGAGGACTCGAACCTCCGACGGGGGTAGCAGCGCGAACCGTGACAAGACGCCTAAGACCACCCGGCTACGCCGCGAGTTGCTTTTCACTTGCATATTGCAATGCTGTGAAGCCTGTCCATACAGTATATCTTCTACAAGTTAGTAGTATATAAATGGTGACAGGGAACAGATGTATACATTCCTATGGTCTATTTCATGGCATTAGTCTTAGTGCCAAGGATAAATGCCTTGTCTGGGAGCAAATGACTGTTGGATCACTGCGTGTAGTGCCATGCGAACAAGAAGGCAAACAATTTTCTTATCAACTCTCATACCTTCGCAGGATATGTGCACTCTGGCTGATGTACATCCGTATCTGGCAGACAACATCGTCAGCGGAGTGCAAAATCAACCAGGATCTGTCGCTGCGTCATATATTTTTAGTTGACCACCAGATACCAGGTCGTCCGCGTGTCCGAGTCGAGGAAGGGCTGGTGTACTAAACGCCAGATCGTCCTAGGTTGACTGTGTTCAATCACATTCTGGCTATGTCCTCTCATCATCAAGCCGTAGGAGCCATGGTGCTCGGGAAATCACCGTGAATGTAACTGCAGTCAATGAAAAAGCCTTGAAATGGAAAAGCAATGAGGAAATGTGCTCCACTGCAAATGAGCATTACTCAGGAACGGAAAGCCGGCATCAAACTGTGCTCCATCTTCTTCGGTGTCGGTAAAATGGTGGCCAAATGGAGTATTCTGAATACTAGGCAAACGTTCACATAAGCAACCCTTTCAGTCATATTTACTGTCTGGAGTAGATTGCCTCGGACCCTTGTGCATATCACTCCAAGAAGGTTGGAGTAATTAATCACTGCTGTACTCCTGACGTCACATGTGAAGACATTCCCCAAACACTTATGTGTTTTTTGTAATTGTAATAGGGCTAAATTCTCTTCCAGGAAGTCCTTGAATATTACCATCGTTCCCGACTTCGTTAAATTTAATCGGCCGCCCGAAGTAGCTTCGTTTCTGTCGATCTATTCCAGTGGCCCTTGTACTTTGTGTCCGGATCACACAGAAAACACGTACGTGCTGCATATGAAGGCCTTTTCACTCAATGTAATTCCCGTCAGTCGGCACCGAAGTCCATATAATCATGTCTGGAGTGCGATGGCGTACAGAATCGTCAATAGCGGGCATCCCCGCTGAACCGACCAGTAGGTGGTAATCGAGTCTGCCGCGCGTCTATTGATAATCACTCATCTCATGGTGCATGACAATGTCAAAGTCGAGGGGGAAGGCCATCGGCTCAGAAAGGCTCAAATAGCTCTAAGCACTATGGGACTTAACATCTGAGGTCATCAGTCCCCTAGACTTAGAATTGCATAAACCTAGCTAACTTAAGGACATCATACAAATCCATGCCCGAGGCAGGATTCGAACCTGCGACCGTAGCAGCAGCTCGGTTCCGGACAGAAAAGCCGAGAGCCGTGTTGTGTTGGCACAAGAGCCAACACCGTGTCACTAGAGGAGGCCGAAATGCACGCATTTTACCTCACGCAGGCTGGCGTGAGGAGACAATGACTATAATGGCGTGAGGTCTCGAACATGACAAGGAATTAGAATACAGAAAGCGGACGTAATTAGTTTCATACTTAACTTTAATCCATTAATGATGAACGTCGCTCTTGACGGTACATGATTCACAATATTATCTGTTCAGAATAGTAATTGAATATGGTGCCTTGCTGGGTCGTAGCAAATGACGTAGCTGTAGGATATGCTAAACTGTCGTCTCGGCAAATGAGAGCTTATGTAGACAGTGAATCATCGCTAGTAAAGTCGGCTGTACAACTGGGGCGAGTGCTAGGGAGTCCCTCTAGACCTGCCGTGTGGCGGCGCTCGTTCTGCAGTCACTGATAGTGGCAACACGCGGGTCCGACGTATACTAACGGACCGCGGCCGATTTAAAGGCTGCCACCTAGCAAGTGTGGTGTCTGGCGGTGACACCATAAGACAGTCGACCCATCCGCCGTAACACCACATCGAGGTAGTCGTAATCACCCCACCAACACGAGGTTCGACTCAAGCGACAAGCCTCTGCCAGTGTGATGACGTCAAGGGCACATTTGATCCAATGAGACAATTTGTGGTAGGACACACCGAATGCGAGAGGCTAGAATCTCGGTAAAAATTTTCAAGTCAGTGTTAAGCATAGTGAGAGACCAATAATGTTCATTGCTCCTGCCACTTTAAAGCCTTTGATGAATTCAGTTGGTGGGGGCAACACAGGGCTCATCAATCCATGTTACATTGTTGACCAGTGAGGAACATAAAGTCACCATATGTGATAGAACGTAAAGAGGGAAGCAATCAAAGCATGGTGATATATTATCAGCTCCTTTGGGAAAGGGGTCGGCTGTTTTATGTGTTATGATCGGTTCTCTCAGAGTCGCTGTAGACTCTCCATCGAGAATCCCAGTCAGAAAATACAGAACGTCGTCAATTGCCGAGGTGTGGTGATCATTTCCTCCCTACAACCACCGGTATCGTCGGACATAGAGCAAGTCGAGAGTATATACTGTCGTTCTCCTGCATCTCGGTTTTACGCGTATTATTTTACGCATGGACAGTGGTTTCAATCCCAACAATGCACAAACACACAAATGTACCCTCAGGATAGCGATACATGAGCATGAGGATCTTTGGCCATTATCCACCTTGAAAGGTAACACTGTTTGGGGGCTATATAAAAATGCTTTTAGCGCCCTACCAGGCTCCATCAATGTCTGCTCAGGCTGTTAACTTTCTAGAGTCTCACTCAAGGTGCGTAAGGTTGTAACAAAATCTTTAATAATTTTCTGTATACGAAAAATAGGTGAGAGAGTAACTTGTCCTCTCTCAACGCACCGTTCAGCAGACAGTGTTCATGTGCAGATCTCCCATAGCAACATGAAACAGAATTCCATTTTATGGCGATGCCTTTGTATAGTTTCGTAGTTATTGTCTGAAGATGGTCTTGGCGTATTCGAGCCACCACCAAAGCATGGACAGATATGAAATAAGGTGCCTCTCACATTCCCTGCATTTCTCTGTTATCAGCTGTCGGCACTCTAGTTCCTTGAGGAACACAACATTCTGTTTCTATAAGCCCTGACACACATTCTGCCGTGGTAAGCAACACATGTGTACATAAGGGACATGGTCAGAGAATGACATTGGTCATAGCTGTACATCGAGTGTCTCTGCTGCCGCTACTGAAGATTCTGGAGAGACGTTGATGTGGCCAAGGTGGCTCGCTGAGTGGCTGCTGCCACTGGCCATGTTCATGCTGCCACGTTTCTACAAGGTCCGGTTACTTTACTAACTAGTTCAATCTGAGCTTGTGATGGAGTGGATAATACACAGTCGCCTCCAAGGACGAAGTGGTCGTAGCAGTCACCGAACATATGACATTATTCAGCAGAAGAAGCTCCAACAGTGGCACCCAGTAACGATGAACAAGTGCCGGTCACAGTCCATAATATTCACTATCACTAATTAGACAGTTCATCAGAGTTCATCAGCAGAAATTAAAGATTTCCAAGTGGCACCCATCAATGTTGAACAAGTGCAGGCAACAGTCCATAATACTCACTATCACTAATTAGACAGTTCATCAGAGTTCATCAGCAGTAATTGAACATTTCCAAGTGGCACCCATCAATGTTGAACAGGTGCAAGCACAAACAACAGTTTGAATGCACACACAGTTGCTTTTACAAAATTATTATTAATGCTCTTACACTAGACATACAAATTATAATAAACACATAAATGATATCAGATAATTGTCATATTAACTATTACAAATACACAAATATCAGTAAACCTATAATATTTATGGACGTCAGTGCAAGCCACAACAAACGAGAAAAATAATATTTAGAAGGTAGGTCGGTACCAATTATTTGGGATTGGGAAAGGAAAACTCACAAAACACACTCACTCATCTTTCATCCACATTTAAATACTGCTGTGTAATTGAATAGTGTTAACTGTGTAAATGCAATTCGGTCAAAATTTGATGCTCAATATGTGTATCAAGTAGTAGTGGTACAGTGTATAACAGTCAATAATAGTTAGTCAACGTCATAGTCATCATGTCAAGACCAATGTTTACCAAGCCAACTTTTTCTGAACAACTGTCAGTGTGACAAGATATGCAAATACTTCCTCTCTCCAAAAAAAAAGTATATACTGCTTATTGATTTAACAAAGTGTGTGTGTGTACACAATCTTCCTTCCACTTCAGTGTTCTAATTTGCCAACTTCATCCTCCTTGTTCCATATAAACCAACAAAAAAATATTCTTCTCTCTTACTTTACCTCTTATCCACCAAAACTCGTATAATCATCAGCATCACATAATCTCAATATTTCAATAATACCTCTTACGTTGATATATATAAACCTTATCATCAATATCATTTACCTTACCTCTTGTCCACCAAAACTTCAATAAATGCATACATGACCTCTAACAACCTTTAGTTTGAATAACTTTCAGTAAGTAAGGACGAGTACGGAGTGTGAATGATCGTAATATTTCACAGTGTGTACACCACTTCAAGGATCAGGCCAAAACAGAAGTATACATGTGGAGTATTTATTGTGTCAAGTGTCACTTGCCGTTTCAATTGCTCACGAAGAATGCAGTGTAATAACTGTCAATGGTCTAAACCTAGCGTTGGTATGTCATGTCGTTAGCTTCTTTCCTATTAGCATAAAATTTATACAGCTTCCATAAAACCTCCAGCTCATGTGACTTCAATGAAGTTTCTTGTACCAATGTCGTTCGTAGAATTATAGCAGTTCATTTTCTTATCTTAAAATATAAAGCACTGAGCGTAAGCAAACATGCAATAGCGAGTAAATATACCAGTAGAGAACAGAATGTCAACAAATGGATGCAGCACAATCCCTACAACGAGGCTCTGCCAAGCGAACAATCTATAATTAATACCGTAGTGTGACCCAAACTCCATGTTCGTACACCGCATATCAGCATTTCTATATACCAAATTAAAGAGTAGTTATGACAACAAAACAGAAATGTGTAAATATGCAATCCATACGCAAAGCAGCAAATATGTATCTTACATAATAAACAGGTCATTAGCATCATATCAGCATAAGCAAATAAATGTTCATATGTAATCTTAATAAGTAAACATGAAGGCGCAAGCAGATAAATCACGAAGTATGACTTACATACATAACCATATCAGCACGACTAATCAGGTGACAATTAAAATTTAAATAAATAAGCAAAGCAGGCACATAATAAAAAATATGACATCAGTGAAAAAGCATAGCAACCAAGCGATGCATAAAATACACAAGTAACAACCCTGCTCATTAATAAAACATTGTCAAAATCAGCAAATGTACGCAAGCACGTCGCTTCACAAGTAAATTCATAGAACATAAAATTTAGCACAAAGTATAAATCAAGTAATCGCGAGCAGCAAATTACGTATAAAGTACATACCTAAGTAGAAATATGTTACCTGAAAAATAAACTCTATTAATAGTTACCTTATTAGTTTATCAATTTCTTCTTCGAAATTACATTCTTCCTGAAATTTTCTCGACAGCAAGTCCTCTTAACGTCGAATTTACCTGACGTTCTTAAATATTTTATACAAATGTATCCTGAAAAATACTGAACGTTAATAACATAATTTATCAAGTCACTATAGCTTTATACTGAATTTAATCAGAGAAATTAGACTGTGTATTTGTTTACGGCTGTCAGTGCATTCGCACTGAGCGCTCGATCAGCTGTAGGTACGCACACGACATGCTCACAACTAGTAATCTATCGACATCGTCTCAACAAGCACTGCCCACGGAAGCCTTAGAACTACTACTGCCCACAGCAACTTCCGAACAATCACTGCCAGTGGAGGCGGCGGAATAAAACTCTTTGGCGCAATCTCTGGCGCTTTGACTCAATGTAGCCACCTTTCAATAGTCGTTCGAGAAACTGAATTTCTGTGTCGATTTTGGGTTCGGGTAGTTTATTCTTGTTCTATGTAAATTTAGTGCATAAAGACACTGAGGTACACAAAAATACTGCGTGCACACTATCGTAGAAGAGGCTTAAACAGGACGTCCGTGCTGCTCCATTGCCGAAGGCACATTGCCCACTTTAGGTCTCTGAGCACAGCTACAGGACTGCTACAAACTTCCGTACGTCATAGAGTCCAGAAACCTTACGTTTGCACAGTTCGTAATTTCCGCAAAGGGAAGGATAAATATTTTTTCGTCATCGAGACATCCATGCATCCACAATATGTGTGTACCTGGAAAGGTTAAGATGACGATAGAACATTTGCCTCTCCCTGTGCAGAAATCACGAAATATTCAAATCTGAAGGACATTGTAATGTGAATATACAAGCACGGTATAGAGACAGACGTTGTACCAGTCTATGATAAAGGAATTCAGCTAACTCAGAATCAAAATTACACATGACAGATGAAGCACAGTGAATATAAAGTGCAGAAAACGTCAGCCTTAATTTGAGTAAAATTTCTGAAAATGTTTGTTTTGGTCGCAGCGGTGTGCGGAAGAAACTCGTGTAATGAGGCAGAACCTGGAAAGAATAGAAGTATTGCAAATTATGCTGCTTGGTAAAACAAAAAATAAGGGTAAAACTTGCAGGGGAAGACAAAGACTGGACTGTTTTAAACAAATAATTCACTATTTTGGACGCGAGTACTATTTGAGATGAAGGGAGTGGCACAGGAGAGGAATTCGTTACGGGCCGCATCAAAGAAGGCAGCGAAGGTGATGAATATAACACTGGACAAAACGTTGCAGAAATGTAACGCAGCAACCCAGTTGGAAACCTGGGAGCTTTTGCCAGATAGTCCACACCGGGAAAGTCTACATTCACATAAACAATCTTCTTTAATTACGACATTCAGATATCTGTGAGAATTTTCTACATGTCTTCCCAGTTCACAGTGATCAGGTATTGTAAACCACTCATTTGAGAACGTTGAACTTGGGATAGACATGGTAATGTCTGATGTTATCAGGGTTTAGGGTTATAATGAAATGAACTTTTTAAAAGTTATAATATTTAAGTGGAAGTATACGTCATTCCACACCGTGGAAAATCATTGCATCTGAGAGTTTGCTCCTCCAGTAACTGCTTCGTAAAAGCCTCGTTACTCACTGCTGATTTAAGGAAATAAGACCATGATTTCACGTCCCGTCGAGGCCAAGGGCATTAGAAACGGAACACAAGCTCAGACTGAATGTGACAATATGTATACCAGGAACAAGTGTCGCAGTAAGATTCAAGTGACGTTTCACAAGACATTGCGAATCCCAAGTCACCTCTTACGCATTCTAGGTATGAAATGCGAGTAATGCCTACGATCGGAACATTCACAGACTTGGCTTTTCGAGAGGAATCAAAAGCTATCTCAAGCTATTCACTATCTGATCAAAAGCACCAATTAGTGGAATTAATATGACGTGTGTCCATTCTTTGCCTTTATGACGGCTAGAACTCCGCAGGGCACTTCACTGGGGTGTGTGATTGTCTGTGTAAGAATAACTGCCCATTTTTTCCCAAAAGCTGAAATCAGAGAAAGTAGTGTCTGGGGCGAAGTCGACATTCTAACACACCCCAAAGGTGTTCCTCTAACTCACCCCAAAGGTGGATTCAGGTGGGGGATCTAGGCAGACCAGTCCATTTCTGGAATGTTATTGTCTGTAAAGAGATGCTTCTTTATTGCAAAGTGCAATGGTATGCTGATACATAAAATCATATCTCTAAACAGTTCCTGTACTATACCCAATACACAATGCTGTAAAATGTCTTCTTATTCTGCCGCAATTAGCTTGTTTAAGACAGTCAGAGGACCACACCCTAACCACAAAAAAAACACACACATACCACAACGCAGCCTCTTCTGTACTTCACTATTTCAACTAAACATGATGGCAGGAAACGTTTCCCAGGTATCTGAAAATCCAAACCCTTCTGTTGTAACTAACACTTTGAAAGTTTTTAAAACACAAGTTTTATTTACGTGACTCTACATGGAAATGACTGAATAACAACGAAAAGTCACAATCACAAAGCCATTAAGAATTTCCTACTAGAGGCAACAAAAAATAACTTCTAAGTTTCCCACAAGAGTCCGAGGTAACACACATACACTTAATTCCTTTTCCGATGGCGAAGACGTAGTCCTCCATGGAGACGTCCTTAAGCTCGGTATTCGGCGTGAACTGACGTCCGGTGCTGGTTCTAGCCTTTAAATAGTATTAGCCAGCCAATCAGATGTTGGTGTAGTAATTCTTCCTGCAGGCCATCTCGAACTTCCTCTGTTTCCAAAACAGCCAATGTTTACCATTGCTTACACCTTGGGCATAGACAACCTCGATCCTGTGTGGTGTTAGATGTGTTGCCAGCTCGCAGGGGCTACCTTGGCCACGGCGTAACACCTTCCTTCGAATTTCCATAGGGTTCAGTGTGATTCACCTGTGCAATGGCGTCGCTATTTGCACCGCCCCAAGCGTTGCTCAGCACTGACAACAGAAATATGTGCATCATCCACCACTGTGCACCATTCTTTTTTAATCCCGTATGGACAATTGTTGTTCTAGCTGGGCTGCAAGTTACACTTCCGAAATCATGAATGATTTCTACCGGCTGATTTCATATGATCTTTTAAATCCAGCCCACTCAATGCACGACGGTCCCTGTCCGCCAATACATGATGTCTTCATGGCCTTTGATAGGCTGCGGTTGTCCCTTCGCGTTTCCACTTCACAGTCAAATCATCAATAGTGGATGTTGGCAGCTTTAAAAGGGTTGAAATGTTCCTGATGAATTTGTTTCTCAAGTTATATCGAATGACAAGTCAACATTCTAAGCCACAGAGTTCTGTTGACTGACCCATTCTGTTGTTATGCTTCTCTACTGACAATGCAACACTTACCAAATCCTATTATACTGTGGCGGATGCACCACTTGTGACATCCAGTGGTCAGTTCACCATTACATACGAGTGTCTGGTTAGTTTCTTATAACCAACAATAATAAATATGATGTTGGGTCTCTAACAGTCTGGTTAATGTTCATGTCGTTGTTGATGACTCTCACCAGATGGCAGTCATGTACGCAAACGCCAACCGTCGGTTTGTGGAGTGGTGTAATCATTCCTTCGACAAAATCAGATAGTTTATCATATCCACTAACAATAAATCGGGTGAATATCTTCATGTCGCTAGTGATGAGTGTCAGCAGGCGGCAATCGTGTACTCGAATGCCACCTATAGGTTTGTGGATTAGTATAATCATTCCTTCGACCAAGACTCCGGCAGTGCCACAGCACAGGAAATAAGCTCCCAAAGGATGTCTGTCCACTTGAAAGCCAGTATATCCTGAAATGTTCTATAAAACTCCACAGGGAGTCCGCCGGGACAACGAGCCTTGTCCAGCACTCCCTTACCTATGGCATGGATAACTTTTCTTTTGTAATTTCGTCCAATAATTCAGTTTGTAGGTCCTGCAGAACAGTGCCACAAACCACCGTTGTCGTTTAGGAACACTGAGCCGAATACAGCCTTGTGTAATGGCTGAAGAAAGCTTGCCCAGTACTGAGCTGCGTGGTGAGGCAGCGGTTGTCCACAGTCCTGGTGGTGTATATCAGTGCCTGTCATCCTTGTTTATGTTCCCGAATGGCGTGTTACAGGTGGATCATTCCGTTACTGTTCCGTCGTGCGTTCGCACCCGGACGATCGTCCCTTTTAGGTGCCGGCACATATGGGCTACCATCTGTATCTTCGCATGGTGGACTGCCGCGTTCGCACCCGGACGATCGTCCCTTTTAGGTGCCGGCACATATGGGCTACCATCTGTATCTTCGCATGGTGGACTGCCGTCTATCATTCCAGTGCGGGACATGTTCACATGTTTGTACCAACTGAATCGCTGATGAACGCTCCAAATGCAGGGCATGGTCAATGGCGCAATGGCTGATCCTTGGACGCCTGGAAGCCTTTGCATTCGCTCCTTAACACCAAGCCGTCATGTCGGCCCTGAAGGAGTGGTGCTACTCCTTCCCCGAAGAAGAGAGATCGTTCACGACGTCGCTTCGTTCCGAAACTTGACGCCTAGCACTGTTACGGCTATTTGTCTAGCGTTGGGCAGATATAATACGTCGTCGGTCTCGAGGCCATCCCTGAGGAGAATGCGACACTGTTTTTTTGGGAAGACGTGGGACACATGAGCCACATAGCCAAACAAACCCTGGAAATAGTTGATATAGACCTCTTGGAGAAACACAACGTTGAAGTCTGCTGGTCTGTAGGTCATCCTCCGCCATGGGGACCTCTGTCAGCATGGCTGTAAATTCTGTGGCCTGTGATCTGCAGCCTATGTCTAAGCTATCGTCTGCTGCTACTCAGCAAAGGCCGAAGTGTGTGAGGAGATACTCCTCTCCTCATCCACCATGGCGGATGTAGAATTTTCTTCAGCATAGTCTACCCAGCATCCACGAGTTATCTGTGGCGGTGATTCGGTATCTGCCTACGTGCTGGGTGAAAAAAGGTGAGTTCACAGTAATTTCCTCCCATATATTAGTGACAGGTGCTGTCCCCTATTCTGTTCATCTGAGGGTCCAGAAATGACTAAGTCATGGAGTCCAACAGGTAATGTTCCTTGTGTCGGTTATCCAGTCGTCAACCGGTGGAGGCAATCACTTGAGTGTGTAGGGCGTCACAGTAACCTCTGTTTGCAGACATGGGTTTCTGTGTCTGAATGAGTGTGTGATTCATACGCCGCATCCCCCCTCAGGGAGAAAAGCAGAGGTCAGTATAATCCTAGAGTTGAGTTCCTTTCTCTCGTCCAACTCTCCCTTCGAATCAATGAGCAACCTCCCTCAACCTGTGACGACTATGTCATAGTGTCAGTCAACTTTAAACTTCCCATGGTTGTGCAGTCTGACGTTCCCTGTCGACCTAGTGTTCTCCATCTTCCACGATGGTCGACCATGTCACCTCCAGCGTGATTGAGGGGGAGGGCTGTAATCATAGTGGTTAGAGCCAGCTGACATAAAGGGATTTGTTTAAACTGACGTTGAATACACGCCAAATGTACGTGATCTTCCTGAATGCTATTGGAACAAATATGTGGCTATCTATCATAAATCACAGCGAGCAGATATCCACCTATGTCAGGGTAGGATGGCACATGCTTTGTTAATTCAGTTTTTACTTTCGTACACTTTTGAGGAACGAATGTATCTCAAAGGTGTTTCATTTTTCCGCCACTTGGCTAGTGGCCTTCCTATGGGGGCGGAAAGACACAGCGACTACGTCTGTCGGCACTTGGAATGGGAGTTCAACAATTCATAGAGCACATAATCCTAGACCCATGAGGTCAACAGTAACAGACCAGATCTACATCTACATCTACATTTATACTCCTCAAGCCACTCAACGGTGTGTGGCGGAGGGCACTTTACGTGCCACTGTCGTTACCTCCCTTTCCTGTTCCAGTCGCATATGGTTCGCGGGAAGAACGGCTGCCGGAAAGCCTCCGTGTGCGTTCGAATCTCTCTAATTTTACATTCGTGATCTCCTTGGGAGATATAAGTAGGGGGAAGCAATATATTCGATACCTCATCCAGAAATGCACCCTCTCGAAACCTGGACAGCAAGCTACACTGCGATGCATAGCGCCTCTCTTGCAGCGTCTGCCACTTGAGTTTGCTAAACATTTCCGTAACGCTATCATACTGACCAAATAACCCTGTGACGAAACGCGCCGATCTTCTTTGGATCTTCTCTATCTCCTCCGTCAACCCGACCTGGTACGGATCCTACACTGATGACTATTACTCAAGTATAGGTCGAACGAGTGTTTTGCAAGCCACCTTGTTTATGGACTGCATTTTCTAAGGACTGTCCCAATGAACCTCAACGTGGTATCCGCTGTACCAGCATTTAATTTTATATGATCATCTCATTTCAAATCGTTCCGCAAGCATACTCCCAGATATTTTACAGAGGTGACTGCTACCAGTTTTTGTTCCGCTATCATATAATCATACAATAAAGGATGCTTCTTCGTATGTATTCGCAATACATTACACTTGTCTGTGTTAGGGTTCACTTGCCACTCCCTGCACCAAGTGCCTATCCGCTGCAGATCTTCCTGCATTTCGCTGCAATTTACTAATGCTGCAACTTCTCTGTATACTACAGCATCATCCGCGAAAAGCCGCATGGAACTTCCGACACTATCTACTAGGTCATTTATTTATATTGTGAAAAGCAATGATCCCATAACACTCCCCTCTGGCACGCCCGAGGTTACTTTAACGTCTGTAGATGTCTCTCCATTGAGAACAACATGCTGTGTTCTGTTTGCTAAAAACTCTTCAATCCAGCCACACAGCTGGTCTGATATTCCGTAGACTCTTACTTTGTTTATCAGGCGACAGTGCGGAACTGTATCGAACGCCTTCCGGAAGTCAAGAAAAATAGCACGTACCTGGGAGCCTGTATCTAATATTTTATGGGTCTCATGAACAAATAAATCGAGTTGGGTCTCACACGATCGCTGTTTCCGGAATCCATGTTGATTCCTACAGAGTAGATTCTGGGTTTCCAAGAACGACATGATACTCGAGCAAAAAACATGTTCTAAAATTCTTCAACAGATCGACGTCAGAGATATAGGTCTATAGTTTTTCGCATATGCTCGACGACCCTTCTTGAAAACTGGGACTACCTGTGCTATTTTTCAATCATTTGGAACCTTCCGTTCCTCTAGAGACTTGCGGTACACGGCTGTTAGAAGGGGGACAAGTTCTTTCACGTATTCTGTGTAGAATCGAATTGGTATCCCGTCAGGTCCAGTGGACTTTCCTCTGTTGAGTGAATCCAGTTGCTTTTCTATTCCTTGGACACTTATTTCGATGTCAGCCATGTTTTCGTTTGTGCGAGGATTTAGAGAAGGAACTGCAGTGCGGTCTTCCTCTGTGAAACAGCTTTGGAAAAAGGTATTTAGTATTTCAGCTTTACGCGTGTCATCCTCTGTTTCAATGCCATCATCATCCTGGAGTGTCTGGGTATGCTGTTTCGAGCCACTTACTGATTTAAAGTCCTAGGATTTTCCGTCAAGTCGGTACATGGAATTTTACTTTCGAATTTACTGAACGCTTCACGCATAGCCCTCCTTACGCTAGCTTTAACATCGTTTAGCTTCTGTTTGTCTAAGAGGTTTTGGCTGCGTTTAAACTTGCAATGAAGCTCTCTTTGCTTTCGCAGCAGGCCATCAGAATATTTAAACTTTACGGTGTTCTCACATCTGCTCACATCACTGACCATCTTGACGTAAATGCTATTTGCGATGGAGAGGTGGATACCAACGATGTTCTGAGCTTCTACTTGAACTCTGTCATGGATAAAGCGTTCGATTTCGAACGCTCATCGACATACTTGGTTGGGTTGTAAGCTAATCTTGGTGGTGGCTTTTCTGTTAGAGTACTCCTTACTGACTAAGTATCAATGGTCTCAAGCACTAGCTATGGTGAAGAAGTGCACTTGCAACTCTGCAGACGGGTGCATACAAGACGCTCTCGTCTCTCCACAGTTGAATGTAGACTGCCTTGGTCGTTACTCCAGCAGTGCTTTCGTCGGACCGTGAATACCTTCCAGGTATGTAACCGACGGACGTAACAGATTCTTTTCTCGATTTTTGGGCAAATGTGGGTTTATAGAGTCCATACATGATAAAGAAAAAAGCTCTGTTTTCAATTCTCTATCTATTCTATCAGTTTTGAGCCGATTACGAGTCGCGAAATTTATTGGTAGTTATAAAAAAACGGAGAGTTGTTGAGCCAAAATATCCTACAGTCTTTCATCTAGCCGCGCAGAGTGGCTGTGGGTCTGAGGCGCCATGTCACAGATTGCGCGGTCCCTCCCGCCGCAGGTTCGAGTCCTGCCTCAGGCATGGGTGTGTGTAGTTCTTAGCGAAAGTTACACTACTGGCCATTAAAATGTTACACCACGAAGATGACGTGCTACAGACGCGAAATTTTACCAACAGGAAGAAGATACTGTGATATGCAAATGATTAGCTTTTCAGCGCATTCACACAAGGTTGGCGCCGATGGAGACACTTACTACGTCCTGACATGAGGAAAGTTTCCAACCGATTTCTCATACACAAACAGCAGTTGACCGGCGTTGCCTAGTGAAACGTTGTTGTGATGTCTCGTGTAAGGTGGAGAAATGCGTACCCATCACGTTTCCTAATTTGATAAAGATCGGATTGTAGCCTATCGCGACTGCGGTTTATCGTATCGCGACATTGCTGCTGCTTTGGTCGAGATCCAATGACTGTTAGCAGAATTTGGAATCGCTGGGTTCAGGAGGGTAATACGGAACGCCGTGCTGGACCCCAACGGTCTCGTATGACTAGCAGTCGAGATGACAGGCAAATTATGCGCATGGCTGTAACGGATCGTGCAGCCACGTCTCGATCCCTGAGTCAACAGATGGGGACGTTTGCAAGACAACAACCATCTGCACGAACAGTTCGACGACGTTTGCATCAGCATGAACTACAAGCTAGGAGACCATGGCTGCGGCTACCCTTGACGCCGCATCACAGGCAGGAGCGCCTGCGATGGTGTACTCAACGACGAACCTGGGTGCACGAATGGCAAAACGTCATTTTTTCGGATGTATCCCGGTTCTGTTTACAGCATCATCATGGTCGCATCTGTGTTTGGCGACATAGCGGTGAACGCACATTGGAAACGTGTATTCTTCATCGCCATATTGGCATATCAACTGGCGTATGGGGTGCCATTGGCAACACGTCTCGGTCACAATTGACGGCACTTTGAACAGTGGACGTTACATATCAGATGTGTTACGGACCGTGGCTCTACCCTTCATTCGATCCCTACGAAAAACTACATTTTAACAGGATAATGCACGACCGCATGTTGCAGGTCCTGTACGGACCTTTCTGGGTACAGAAAATGTTCGGCTGCTGCCCTGGCCAGCACATTCTCCAGATCTCTCACCAACTGAAAACGTATGGTCAATGGTGGGCGGGCAACTGGCTCGCCACAATACGCCAGTCACTACTCTTGGTGAACTGTGGTATCGTGTTGAAGCTTCATCGGCAGCTGTACCCTTACACGCCGTACAAGCTCTGTTTGACTCAATGCCCAAGCGTATCACGGCCGTTATTACGGCCAGAGGTGGTTGTTCTGGGTACTGATTTCTCAGGATCTATGCACCCAAAGTGCGTGACAGTGTAATCAAATGTCAGTTCTCGTATAATATATTTGTCCAATGAATACCCATTTATCATCTGCATTTCTTGTTGGTGTAGCAATTTTAATGGCCAGTAGTGTAGTTTAAGTAGTGTGTAAGTCTAGGACTGATGAGCTCAGCAGCTTGGTCCCTTAGGTATTCACACACATTTGAACATTTTCTTTCATTTTATATTGTACACAAGCGACCTACAAAATTGTAGCCAAGTTGGTTGATCATGTCTGAGGCGTTGCCATTGTGAGCACAGCGATTGTGAATGCATCTCCACGCTATGTGGATGCGATCATGTACATCTACATCTACATCCACATGACTACTCTGCAATTCACATTTAAGTGCTAGGCAGAGGGTTCATCGAACCACAATCATACTATCTCTCTACTATTCCACTCTCGAACAGCGAGCGGGAAAAACGAACACCTAAACCTTTCTGTTCGAGCTCTGATTTCTCTTATTTTATTTTGATGATCATTCCTACATATGTAGGTTGGGCTCAACAAAATATTTTCGCATTCGGAAGAGAAAATTGGTAAACAAGAGTATAGCTGAATCTTGCGGTCGTTTCTACCTGCAGTCAGAAAACTTACTGTTTCAGTTACTTCTTTCCTTAGTGGAGAGTCTTTCCGATTCTGTCATGCTTTACTGGACTTCCTATGCTTTTTGCCGCCTCTACCTGTGGACTTTTATTTATTTCTGCTAACAAATTAAACCTGCAGTCTCGTCATAGAATGTAAAGTGCAAATTGTGAGTGCAAAAACGTTAATGCAAAAATTCCTACGATAATTATGTTTTGAATAAACTTTACTCTACCTGCGGACTCAAGAACCTTGTCCATTTTGTTGTTGGCAGTGTGTATAGTCGCCTGTGGATGGATGCCTATTCCTGGCTCGAAGTTTCTCTGCAGCCAGCCTGTCTGCAGACTCATCCTTGTGGTCTAGATATTTAGCTAACAAGTGAAAAGTGTCCTGTGTTAAAAGAACTTTGCAATTTTCTTGAATTTTGAGCCATCTTTAAACAGTTTTCATCCTATATAATTTTCCATAAATTGTCTAATCAAGTTGGATAATGACATACAAACAAATTGAAAAACTTTTATTAATTTTTCTTCTTTTTTGGGGTCGAGGAAGCTCCTGGATCATCCACCACCCCCGCCCCTTTCAATCCCCCATGTAGACGCCGTTGATTATGTGGAAATTTTAGAAGCAAATAGCTGTAGCACTAAGAACCACCTCGAAGGCGACAGTGAGTAACGTTGCAGTGGCAGTAGTGAAGAGGAAACAATGGTACCTCACAGAAAGAGGACTTGCTGCTATTTTTCAATTCTTATTTTGTCCGTTTGGGGCCCGGCTGGCAGCCGGCCGCAGCGAGAGAGGGTTGTTTATCTATTTTTCATGGCGAGCCTGGGGTTAGGGCGCCCTATATCTCAACTAGAAGGGTGCCCAGAGCCGCTGATTAAATATTAGAAGAGCAGCCGACATCGCTAGGCTCTCAACGAGCTTCCGCCAGGCGCCGCCAGAATGCTCTGCACCCGCGCGCCACACTGGGTATTTTTCCGCGGCGCTGCTGAAATGGAGGTGGGGAGGGAGGCGAAGTGCTGACGGCTTGTGGTTTAACATTTAAATGCGCGAGTGTTTGTTTTTATTAGACTCGCAGCGGCATGTCGCTTATAACTTATTCTCGTTTTGTGAATAGCCCTGTGACGAACTCTCAGTTAATGCTCGACGACTTGCAAAGATATAGTTCAGTTGTCTACATAAGCTGACCACTAAAGGATTCGCTGGTTGAAGGACTGTGGACTAACATGTCCTTTTTCGTTTAAACAGATTTCTCTCGACGCATATTGTCGAATCAATGACCTCGTCGTCGACACAACATTTAACACAAACGCTTTTTCGTTCATCAGATATAGGTGCTCGAGTCCATAACATATCAACAACTAAATATTCGTAATTGCTATCCTCACCTGTTATTAATGCACAGATACCCGAAAAACATTCTGAAAACTGGTTTTAGTCTAAATTGATCCACCCTAATCCTTATGAAATGTAGTGTGTTTCAAAAAGACTGATTCGATTTCACAAAATAAAACTTTTGTCATTAAAAGTAGATAGAAATTTGGGGCAATATTTAACATATGCATACGACTATAAGTTTTTGTTCGAAAAGAAACATTCGATTGTACAAGAGCATACCCTTTACAAGCGCTCACATACAATCTTGGGGTACCTTTTGCAGTTACGTTTAGGTTCAAAATTTTCGTTTCCCTTTCATAAATGTTCAATGTGCCCTCCACTGGGCGCACCAAGGGGAAAATCACCTTCAAGCACATGAATAGCTCCAAAAAGCAGACATCAAAGTAAACGTTTATTTTCGATACGTAGGTTAAAATCCCCCCCCCCCCAATCTCCATCTTCTTTCCACATCTATAACTATAGGGTGGCGCACGAAATGTGTTGCCAATTTTTTCTTCCACAATTTACGATGCACATTAGATATCCCGCTAGGATCTCTACAGCAGTACCACCGGAGCTTGGAAAAACAAATGAGTTACGAAATTACGTGTAATTCACGATACTGCCGCTAGGAGACTAGTAAGCAGCCATGGCTGACAGTGGAAGACTGACGACACAGCAACGATCGGCAATTATGTTACTTTTTCATGCAACAGCTTAACATACGATGGGTCCCTTGCAAGAAGACCATCCACAGGTTGTACGATAAATTTGTACAGGAAGGAACAATGTTGAAAACGAAGCGACCTCGGCCTAAGTTTGTTTGTTCGCCGGAGTTGCTGTACAGGGAAATCGTGTAGAAAGGCAGCAGTGCAACTGGGAATATCCAGAAGCTCCGTTCAACGCATTCTTAAAAGTGACTTCCATAAGTACCCACACAAAATGACCTGTGCACAGAAGCTCACTGAAGAACACAAGCAGCAGAGACTACTGTTTGCTCAGTGGGCGAAGGATAGAGAAGAAACTCTCAACAACGTTTGGTTTTCAGACGAGACGCATTTTAATTTAGACGGTGTGGTCAACAAACAAAATATACCCTTTTGGGTCACTGAAAACCCACAAGTGCTTCATAAACGCCAACATTACGCTCCGAGGATTACAGCATGGGAAGCAATTTCCAGTCACGGATATATTGGACCCTTTTTCTTTGAATAAACTGTGAACAGCGAGCGTTATTTGAGCATGCTTCGCAATAGCTTCATTCCGCAGCTTTTTGCTACTGCCTTGCCCTTCAACACGCAGTGGTTCATGCAAGATGGAGCAAGCCCTCATACTGCAAACACTGTTTTGGAGTTTTTAACATGAGCATTTCAACATGCGGATCATTTCACTCAGGTTTCCAGGTCGCTTCAATGACGAACAAAATTGGCCCCCCAATAGTCCAGAGCTCAATCCATGTGACTTTTTTCTTTGGTGGTACCTAAAGGAAAAAATTTTCCCGGAACGTTCACGTGATTTCATGGAGCTCAGAAGACTTATTCTTCAAGCTTGCACTGAAATTACGGAAGACATGTGCCGTAGGGTAATCACTAACATCAGTGTTCGTTTGAAGGAAGTTAGGAAACGAAATGGTGGACATATTGAGCATGTGCTGAGTTAGAACAAATCTCCATGGACGACTCTTCATTGTAGTATATGTTCCTTTCAGATTGTATTGACAATAAAGTTTATATTCAAAAACAACGTGGTAACACATTTCGTGCGCTACCCTGTATACTTCGCAAGACACTTGCCGATGTTTGACGGTGGGCAACTGTATTACCACTATCTTTTATGTCTCCCCCTTTTGCCATTCGCGAATAGTACGCGGGAAGAACAATAGCCCACAACTCCTCCGATTTTCTGCCAGAGTTGTTGGAAGAGGAGGCACGTGAACAGAGAATAAAAATAAATCGCATTCCCTGAAGCTTATCTCACTCGATTGACTTTGGATAAGCTAACGAGTGTGCTCGACGCACCAAGGAGCCCTCAGTGGCAACCGCATGCACCGGCAGCAGCTGGCAAATGGAGCCAAGGTAAACCTTCAGTTTCGATCCTGAGATGAAACTTACCCCAAGCCTCTATATTCATTCATTCTTTATACGAGCATGTTACTGCATTCACTCTTGGTATGTGGCGGTGCATTCCGCTGGGTGTTAGAATAGGCCCACAGTATTCCTGCCTGTCACAAGAGGCGACTAAAAGAAGTCTCAAACGTTTCAGCCTATATGTGATGGTCACCCTCTCGGGTCTGACCCCCATATTTCCAAATTCTTCCAAAGAGTGAGCCAATTGGGGAAGGGCGCCTTACATGGTGTGTCCATCGTGCATAGAGACCTTTAGCCTGCTTTCTCGTTGTCGCATTGCTGCCCCACTCATTTTCCATCTCTTGGGCGAGGATACATTCCTGGGCGCTATTTTCGCGATGCACTGTGCAGTGTGGCTTTTTGCGGAGACGACGACCTTCGACTTCCTTGCACCTAAATCCAGCACGGTAGCCAGTCCATTGTGGTGGGGCCGCCATGTACCCTGTTGGTTGTAACCCCCGACAACACAGGGATCAGTCTTCTGATTCCTGCGCAGTTAACTCCACACATATGTCAAGGCGTAGGTGCCTATCTCCCTGGGGCATTGGGACTCCCGGCAATGGCCACCTGCCAGGTGGCCCTTGCTGAGGCTGGGTGGCGCCAATGTGGAGGGCCCTTGGTCGTAGTGGGTGGCATCAGGGCAGATGGCCTGCAATGAAGCATGGTACATCGTCTCGTCTCTTCCTGGTGGCCAGCCGCCAGCAGTCTCCAAGCATTCTCAGGCTAAATTAAGCGCTCAGAAATTCGATCCCAAACCGTTCCCCTCCCTGGCCACACTGTGGGAGGAGTGTAAGGCTCAGGATGGCAGTGACACTTATTTGCCCCAGTTCCTAGTCTGTACGAGATAGGGAGTCTTTTGTGTCAAAAAAGCCTCAGTTCTTAGTAGAGCATTTAGAGCACAAGTTTGGGGAGGTGGAGGGCTTGTCCAAAATGCTCTCTGGGTCAGTATTGATAAAAACGGCATCCTCAGAATATTCACGAAGGTTACTTGCTTGTGACAAGTTGGAGGATGTATCAGTTACCGTCACACCCCATAAGAGTGTAAATATGGTCCAGGGTATTATCTTCCACAGGGACCTTCTTGTGCAATCTGATGATGAGCTGCACGCCAATTTAGAGCTTCGAGTTCTTCATTTCGTCTGGCGCGTTCATCAGGGTCCAAAGGATAATCAGATTGCTACCGGTGCCTTCATCTTGGCCTTCGAGGGTGGTACATTACCAGAGCAGGTCAAGGTGATGGTCTACCACTGTGATGTCAAGCCCTACATCCCTCCCCCAAAGCGGTGCTTTTACTGCTGGAAGTTCGGCCATATGTCTTCCTGCTGTACTTCCAGCCTCACATGTCGAGACTGCAGACGCCTATCATTTCCCAATACTCCATGTCCCCCGCCTTCCATCTGTGTCAACTGTGGAAAGCATCATTCACCTTGCTCGCCAGATTGCAGGATCTTACAGAAAGAGCCGAAAATCCTGGACTGACTTACCTATACTGAAGCTAAGAGGAAATATGAACAACTCCATCCTGTGTGAATGACTTCCTCATATGCCTCCGCTACGACAACTGTGATAGCCCCATTAGTTCAGTGATTTCTAGTTGGCTCACCAAGCCATACAACTCCACAAGCACCCTTACCTATGGAGGGTACTACCCACCCTGTTGCTCCTGCACCAGCTACTTCAGGACCAACACCACCAACCCCCCACCCATCAGGGACATCAGTCCCCACTTCTAAGCCAGAGAAGCGTCCAACTTCTTCGGCTCCTCTCGCTCGCAAGGGGTTCCTTGTGTTCCTCCCTTTCCAGGTTTCAACAAGTGGGAAAGATGATACCTGGCAGTGGCATAAGTGCCCACAAGCAGCTGGTCGTAGGGCTTCGCGATCCTCCTCTGTCCTGGAGACTGAATCGGCGAAGTCCTCCCACCCAGTGAAACCCAAGGAGCAGTGAGAAAAGTCCAAGTAGAAGATCTGTAATATGAAGGAACTTGAGGTGGCACCCACTCCACCGCAACCTACAACCTCTGAGTCTGAGGGCGAGGTAGAGATTCTGGCGTCCACTGAGGACCTAAATCTCGCCAGACTCTCAGACGCAATGGATGTCACTCACACAGGTACTCAATCTGTGGCAGCAGGTGACCCGGTGGCGTAAGCTGCCTCCTCCGTCACGCCTTTCTCGGCCATGGACAATTTCATTCTCCAGTGGAACTGCAGCGGTTTTTCCATCATCTTGCTGAGCTCTGACAACTTCTCAGGCTTCACCCTTTCCTCTGCATTCCTCTTCGGAAACTTGGTTTCTGTAAATGTGAACCCCCGCCCTCCATGGCTATCGGGGTTATTATGATAACCAGGCAGCTTATGAAAAGGTATCTGGTGGCATGTGCATCTATGTCCTTCACTCTCTTTATAGGGAGTCTGTCCCTCTACAGACACCTTTAGAGGCTGTCGCTGTTCAGGTGTGGACACCTCAGGCCATTACTGGCTGCAGTCTTTATCTCCCACCAGATGGTGTCCTAGATCCGCTGATTGCCCAAATTGCCACAACCTTTTTTGTTACTCAGCGACTTCAATGCCCATAACACTCTGTGAGGTGGATCACTGGCAACAGGCCGAGGCAGCATCATTGAGCAAGTTTTGTCATAGCTCGACCTTTCTCTTTTAAAGACTGGTGCCTTCACACATTTCAGTGTGGCACATGGCACATACTCAACCATCGACCTTCCGATCTGCAGCCTATTAGCATCTGTCCAATGGAGTCTGCATGACGACTTGTGTGGTAGTGACCACTTTCTGATCTTTCTGTCACTGCCACAGCGTCACTCTTCTGGGCGCCCCTGCAGATGTGCTATGAATAAGGTTGACTGGGACTTGTTCGCCCCCATTGCCACTATTCAGCCTCTTTCCAATGATGCCATTGATGCGATAGTTCACTCGGTCTCACCGGCATCGTTACTGCCGCAGAATCTGCCATTCCCTGTTCTTCTCGGTCCCCTCGGCGGAGGACAGTGCCTTGGTGGTCGCTCGAGATCGATGACGCGATTAAAGATTGTGGGTGGGCACCCCAGCGTAACAAATGGCATCCCTCATTGGCTCGCCTCACCGACTTTAAACGGCTCTGTGCGCGAGCCCACCGCCTCATTCGCCAACGCAAGCACGAGTGCTGGGAAAGGTATGTCTCCACCATCGGCCTCCGTACATCTCCATCGCAGGTTTGGACCAAGATTAGGCGACTCTATGGCTATCAGACCCCCATTGGCGTACCTGCACTTTCACTGAATGGAACAGTCTGTACTGACTCCGACATAATTGCAAACTGCTTAGCGAAGCATCTTGCTCAGAGTTCCGCTTCTGCGAATTACCCACTGGCCTTCCACTCCCTGAAAGAGCGGTTGGAAATTTGGAGCCTTTCATTTCACATACGCCACCCTGAATCGTGCAATGCTCCATTCAGTGTGCGGGAATTCCAAAGTGCCCTAGCCTCTTGCCCTGATATGGTTCCTGGGCCAGATCGCATCCACTGTCAGATGCTCAAACACCTCTCAGTGGACTGCCAGCGATCCCTCCTAGACATTTTCAACGGTGTCTGGGTTGAGGGTGAGTTCCTGTTTCAGTGGCGGGATAGCGTCGTAATCCCTGTGTTGAAACCTGCAAGAACCCACTGGAGGTGGACAGCTACCGCGCCATTAGCCTCACCAACGTTCTTTGCAAGTTGCTCGAATGCATGGTGAGCTGGGTTGAGTTGGCTACTTGAGTCTTGGGGCCTTCTGGCTCCTTCTCAGGGTGAGTTCCGTAAGGGCCGCTCTGCCGCCGATAATCTGGTGTGCCTAGGGTCTGCCATCCATATCGCCTTTGCCCTGTATCAGCATCTGTTCACAGTCTTTCCTGACATGCAGAAGGCATTCGATACGACATGGTGACATCACATCCTCTCTGCGCTTCATGGTTGGGGTCTTCAGGGTCCGCTCCCGACTTTCATACAAAATTTGCTGTTGCTTCGTCCCTTCTGGGTGCAAGTTGCAGCCTCCCATAGTTCCTCCCAGGTTCAGGAGAATGGAGTACCAGAAGGATCTGTCTTAAGTGTCTGCCTCTTTTTGATTGCAATTCATGGGCTCGCGGCGGCGGTGGGAACGTCTGTCTCATCTTCGTCGTATGCTGACGACTTCTGCCTATACTATAGCTCCATTGGCATTGCAGCTGCTGAACGGCAGTTGCAGGGCGCTATCCGAAAGTCACAGCCTTGGTCTGTAGCGCATGGCTTCCAGTTTTCGGCTGCCAAGACCTGTGTTATGCATTTCTGCCAGCGACACACTGTTCACCCTGAGCCACGGCTTTATCTTGATGGTGAACCCCTTGCTGTGGTTGAGATGCATCGGTTTTTGGGGTTGGTTTTCGACACTCTGTTGACTTGGTTGCCTCATTTTAGGCAGCTTGAACAAACGTGCTGGCGGCATCTCACTTGATCTAAGTGTTTGTCCTTCCTTTGTGTTGAGTCTGGCCTTTGGCCTATGATATTAGACTGGGGTTTTTAATGTGTTTCGTGGTGGTTGGCTTTTCCTTTTTTTTTTTTTTTTTGTTTCTATGGTGAGCCAACAACTGTCACACTCGGTGTGATTTTAATTCCTTTTGTCTGGTCTATGTCTTTCTTGTCCTGTGGCGTCTCTTGTCATCTCCATTGTTTGTTTTTACGCCTTGTGGGGGTTTCAAGTTCATAGAAAAAGGGACCGATGGCCCTAATAGTCTGGTCCCTTCAATCCCAAAAACCGACCAACCAATTCCACCTAGAGATTTTGGAAGGCACATGGACACACAGTTCCACAAACCGCCTCAAAATGAAAATAAGTGGCACTCTGTGGAGGCCATCTCCACTAGACGCAAACTCCGAAATAAGAAGCTGCACTAAGTTTAGCCTCACCAGAAACGTAGTCTCGTTAATTGGCAACTGACAATTGGCGTCAGGTTATACTCTAATAGCCCAGGTAACGAAGGCCAAAACATGTCAACGGGGTTGCGAGGGACGGGGGGGGGGGGGGGGGGGGGGGGGAAGACGAGGGTAACGGTTTAACATCAATATCTCAAAAACCATGGCATCTACGGAAAATATTTTACTGTACAGAATTAAACTGCGTTACATTTCCTACAGAAAAGGTCCTACTCACTTTATTCTCTACGAGAAAACGTTTCTGTGTTCGAGGAGATGAAGAAATCGCAAATTAATAAAAATAGCGTTTTAATGATATAGAATTGATGATTGTTCTGAAATGAAGTATGTTAAGAACAAATGTAAAGTGTGTACATCAAATCTAAATGCAGTAGAACAGCATTGAGAGACATGTTCGTTACAAAGTGGAAAGGCATCGATGAAGATAGAAGCATGACGTCAAGTAGCCCGCCAGACTGTATTCATACATTTTCCTCCTTTATAGGCATGCAAAATGAAGAGTGAACCACATTACGTCACATTTAGGAATTGCAGTGTAATGTTATACCGACCCTTCCGCAACTCGCGTTCTTAATCACTGTCTATCGCAGATTTTCCGTGGGGAAGAGGAGGGGGTGCGCAGAAAGAGGGGAGGGTGGGAGTGGCTATCTTCCACAAAGTGTCTTATCAATCTTTTGAGTACAGATACGACCTTGTAATAATAAAAACGCAAGAAAACCATATGGACAGATTCTACGTAGATCATTACACACTGTTCTACACGGTTACAGGGGATTGTTAGTCAGCGCAGTTTCTGCGTTCGCCCTTGGATGGCGACTTCCTCCAACACGACCGCAGCTCGCTCTTCAGTTTACCTCCCGGAAATTTCCTGTCTTGTTGTCTTATGTGAGCAGACAAAACAATTTCAACGAGATTGTGTTTACACAGTGGAGCTACTTTTAGTTTATCAAGAGAGTACTTATTTGCAGTTGTTAAGTTAACGTTTATGTGAAGTAGGATCATGGAAAAAAACTTCGTGGAAACAATGGCTGAGATGTGCTTGATTTGTAAACGCGTTGTTATCAGCGACCTATGTATTGTCGGTGATTGGTAAATGCTGCGTCTTCCTGTTGCCTGCCATTGGTAGCATACTGTGAATTCGTGTAGTTATGTCGTAATTCCTTAGTGGTGAACGAATCAGTGTCCAGAAATTTCCTGCACTTCTCTCGCCATTACCTGTGTTACTGGTAGACTCCATGAGTCTCTTTCCATTCGGGATCGCTGGCACTTGCAGCGTGGGCTGTACTGAGTTGAACCATTATCACACATCCAAAGTGTATGTTGCAATCGAAGTGTCAATCTATATGATGGAATAGGACTAATCATGCTTGAATGTGGAACAGTGATCAGCTGTAATTAATTGCTTGCCTTTCGTTGAAATATCGACATTGCCGAATACATATTGACAGCACGTTATAGCTGTGACATGCTCTTTGCCTCACTGGATTAGCCGAGCGGTCTAAGGCTCTGCAGTGATGGACGGTGCGGCTGGTCCCGGCGGAGATTCGAGCCCTCCCTCAGGCACGGATGTTTGTGTTTGTCGTTAGGATAATTTAGGTTAAGTAGTGTGTAAGCTTAATGACTGATGACCTTAGCAGTTAAGTCCCGTAAGATTTCACACACATTTGAACATTTTGACATGCTCTTTGGTGTGGTAAGCAGTGGACAGCTCTAGCTGATGAGCTTTTTTACATAATGACTCATTTAAAAACTGCAAAAATACACTCATTTAATAAACCGAAAATAACTCCACTATATACGCACGACCTAAGTGAAGTTGTTTTGTCTGATCACGTAATAGAACTAGACACGAACTGTTAGGGCAGTTTGTCTGTCTGCAACTTGAAAAGCCAGCAGGGCTCATGGTTGGGAAAATTCCCTTTCCGAGAAGAACGCTACAGCTACCATGCTTTATGACTATTCCCTCAAGCGTTGTAGAACAGTGTGCAGAGGTTTACTTCGATTCCGTCCATATGGGTTCCTCGCGTTACTTTTCTTACTATCATATCTGTATTCCACGTGGAAAATAAATACTTCCAGGCATGTCTGCACACTGCGTCGCAAATGTTTCGTAATACCAGCTGCGGAAAAGTCTACATAACTTCGTGAAACACCCTTTGGTTGCTTTTTGTCACGTTGTACGGCAAAGAGAGTTGGGAATTGCGTGTTCAATTTTCATTTTGCACACCTATGAAGGAGGACAGCGTATGACCACAATCCAGCGACCTACCTTCCCTCAAATTTGTAACCTCCAAACCCCATTCCAGCGTATTACACACACAGAACACATTTTATTCCTTAACACCGTCATAGAGCAATTAGGAGTGATACGAACATTTAATATTTATTCTGAACCTTCGTCGTTAACAAGATACATTTATTTCATACTGTTAAAACATTGTTTTAGTAATCTGCGATGTTTCCATCTCCTACAATGGATACTAATTAGTCCTAGAGAAAATAATAAATACACACATGAAAAACGTTTTGCATCACCCCAGTTCCCAGAAGATAGACGTTGACTGTGGATACTGTATGTCAGACACAGTCCCTTTGACTGTTCAGAGATGTTACTAAACCGGCCCAAAGATGTAAACAACCATGCATGAGCAGCGCTTATTAGACGGAGGGGGTCCGACAGCCGATCGCTTCCAGTCATTGCACCAGGAAGGAGGTACACTTCTCGTGTTGTCTGTAGTTCAACCATGACTAGACCGTCAATACCGCGGTTCGATCGCGTCCGCATTGTTACTTCATGCCAGGAAGGGCTCTCAAAAAGGGAAATGTCCAGGAGTCTCGATGTGAAACAAAGCCATGTTTTTCAGACATGGAGGAGATACAGAGAGAGAGAGGAGCTGTCAATGACATGCCTCGCTCAGACTGCCCAAGGGCTACTACTGCATTGGATGACCGCTATGGCTCGGAGGAACCGCGACAGCAACGCCACCATGTTGAATAATTTTTTTCCGTCGTGTTACGATTCAAACCGCGCGCAACAGGCTGCATGATGCGCAACTTCACTCCCGACGTCCACGGCGAGGTCCATCTTAGCAACCGCGACGTCATGCAGAGCGGTACAGATGGGCCCAAAAACATACCAAATGGACAGCTCAGGATTGGCATCACGTTCTCTTCACCGATGAGTGTCGCATATGCCTTCAACCAGACAATCGTCGGAGACGTGCTTGGAGGCAACCCAGTAAGGCTGAAGACCTTAGACACACTGTCCAGCGAGTGCAGCAAGGTGGAGGTTCCCTGCTGTTTTGGGGTGGCATTATGTGGGGCCGACGTAAGCCGCTGGTGGTCATGGAAGGCGCCGTAATGGCTGTACGATACGTGAATGCCATCCTCCGACCGATAGTGCAACCATATCGGCAGCATATTGGAGAGGCATTCGTCTTCATGGACATTTCGCGCCCTTATCGAGCACATCTTGTGATTGACTTCTTTCAGGATAACATCATCGCTCGACTAGAGTAGCCAGCAAGTTCTCCAGACATGAACCCCATCGAACGTGTCTGGGATAGTTTGAAAAGGGTTGTTTGTGGACAACGTGACCCACCGACAACTCTGGGGGATCCACACCGAATCGCCATTGAGGAGTGGGACAATCTGGACCAACAGTGCCTTGATGAACTTGTGGATAGTATGCCACGACGAATAGGGGCAGGCATCAACGCAAGAGGACGTGCTAGTAGGTATCAGAGGTACCTGTGTGTACAGCAACCTGAACCACCACCTCTGAAGGTCTCGCTGTATGTTGGTACAACATGCAATTTGTTGTTCTCGTGAGCAATAAAAAGAGCGGAAATGATGTTTATGTTAAGCTCTATTCCAATTTTCAGTACAGGTACAAAAATGGCTCTGAACACTATGGGACTTAACATCTGAAGTCATGAGTCCCCTAGAACCTAGTATTACTTAAACCTAACTAACCTAAGGACATCACACACACCCATGCCCGAGGCAGGATTCGAATCTGCGACCGTAGCAGTCACGCGGTTCCGGACTGAATCAGTACAGGTTCTGGAACTCTCGGAACCGATGTGATGCAAAACTTTTTTGATATATGTAGATTCTTTTGTAGGAAATTTAATGTAGTTTAGTATTGTACAGGAAATATTTTCTCTGGAAGTCGCGGGTTTTCGAGATATTCAACAAAACCATGAATAAGTGTCCTTCGAATGCCTTCCTCCCCCACACGTACGCACACAGCTCACACCACATGAGTCATGATTTTTGTCATTCATTACACTCCCTCCCCCTACCCACCCTACCACTGCACAAAAGTTAGCGAATACACTAATTTTTTCCTCTAATTTTCCTTCGTTGGCTGTGCTATTAATTTCGGTGAGCAAGTTAAAATTCACCAAAAGTTCCTAGCATTACTGATAAAACTCATATAATCATTTGCGAGTATGTCTGAAGTTACTGCATGCAGCGCTATTATTATGTGACGTTTCAGTCCATCCAGAGATGATGGAAGGGGACACACAGGGACAGACTCTTTCGCAAGCAGCCAAATAACAAAAACTATATCACACTGCATGCGAATTCGAAGCATATTGGGGAATGAGCGAGCTTACTTGCTGCATCGAGAAAACCCTCACTGGCTACCAAATTAATTGGCAACTGCAACTGGAGCTAAGATACACTCTTAGTTTCAAATCAAAGCAAAAATTCAACCCTAGATCCTGTCTTCGTTTATGTAAACGAATAACCCTTTGTAAGAACGTCAGAAGTCACTGCATTCATTGCTGTTGTTATGCTGTGTTGCAGACTGCTCATAGATACTGGATGGGAAGACACAAGTAGTGCGACATACACTGTTCACATGTACTCATTTAAACAAACTGATCACTTGGCCTAGCGTCCTTTTGTAAACAAACTGGTCACTTGGCTGAGGCCCTTATGTAAACAAACCTATCATCTTTGTCCTTTCGCAGTAATTAAGCTAATTTACGACCGTAAAGTAAACAAACTGCTCGCTTTTGCTCTTGAGTTTATACAAGTCGAATTTGTGAACAGATACTCTTAACCTTTTCTTAATTACTATAGTTTATGACTCAAAATGACCAATGTTTCCTGTCCCACTGGGTGAATTATTTTAACTGTCATAATTTAGGGCCCAAAAGAGTATGTGACGGCTGTCCAGATACTTTGACACTACAATATATGTGAGAAATCAAGGGGGTGTTATCCTATTGTGAAAATTATCTTAATTACAATAATTTATTATCCAAATTATGATGCCAAACACAGTACTGAGGATGTATGAAATTCAATTGAGATGTGCACTTTCGTTTTCGCAGTTTGCGGCAGAGTACTATCTCCAATGGCATTTACTACAAGCATACCAGTGTATGATTACCTTCCATTTCTATTTACAGTTTTGGGGTAATTGTTATAGTTTTGGGACAATCTGTTACAAATTTTCCACTTTTCTCCCAGTTTTACAAGTACCCACTTTTCATGATCTAAAGCGGAAGACATATACACAGATTATCATAAGTACAATGCTTAAATGTTTAACAAATAAACTTTTGCTACATACCAAATCCATTTTGGCATGAACGTTTCTCAGTTAGGAATTTCTTCTCACATTTTCAGTGTGTTAAATACTTCTCACATTATCTGTGTATTAAAATACTTTGCACTTCACTTACTGATGTATTGTAGCTTGTAACATTGTTAACCAGAAAATACATCCACTGCAGTTCCCACATATATATCACTAAAGTGCTCTAACAGCCCATATTTAAACTATTTTCCTCGCCTGTCTATACTGCTACAACCACCACCACTCTAATATGAATAGGAGATGTACGCACTTCATTTAAAACAAATAAAAGTGATAGGCGGTTTCCTACATATCATCATCATGCATGAGCCCCTGGCCATTCGTTGCAGTTAAGGAGGAGACACCACTTCAACCTACGGTTGTCAGCAGAAGCCACACCTGAAATAACAGAATTAAGCCCCCCCCCCCCCCCCCAATCACTCATTATATACACAGCAGCAGTGGCTTTCAGTGGACCTATAGAATATCGATTCATGGTATGAATGGTTGCTACTTGCCTGTGCAGTGGCAAGTACTCTGCAGAGATGAAGGCTTCCACAGGACGCCATACATAGGCATTCTTAAACACAATGTAATAGTTTTATAACTATCATATTTCCAGAAACGGAATGTGATTGACAGTCCATCACCCTGACTTACTTTTCCACAGTACCTGTACAGTAACTATCTTATGTCAGCTGTGCTATATACTAAATTTGTTATTCCCTAACAATGAACTGAGCATGGGCATCCAAATGATATGTCACAGTGCATGTTTATCGTTATTGATAAAACAAGAGAACTGAATGACAGACAACATACATGAAACTTCTGGGCAACTTTTTTTTTTTTTTAAGACAGTGCAACTGTATATGTATGTATATCATTAGTGATCAGAGATATAGGATGTCCTTCTTAAGATATATTTTTCTTGTGATACTCATTTGACAAAAAGTGGTTTGTTTTCCTTAATGAACAAAATGATTTTACCTACCTATCCGATGAGGAGTGATCCCAAATAAGTGTAGTGTATTTTATTTTACTTATTACACCACTGTAATATGTGCAGGGAGTAATGGGTATAAGTGCACATACTTTTATATGTGGTACCTTAACACGTTCACATAGCAGTGTGTTGGTCGTTTTTTCTCTGCATCGTACAGTCTGCCCATAAACACATCAGAAACTTTATATTGATGTCTTCTGTAGAGTGGACTATATCTATCAGTATAGACTAGACGTTTTGTGTCCACATGTCCACACTTCATCATCTGACTTGCTACCCAGGGTAAAACAGGCATTAATGGCTTACTCTTTCCATATGTACATGTAGGTACTACCAAACTTAAAATCATTCAGCTTGTAATAGCTGTAATTATTAGTCTGTAAATTACATAAATACTGATATAAGTTGTTCAGTAGACCATCCTCAGTCACCAACCAAAATATCTGTAATTATACGTGTTACACGCTACATACATATTATGAAAGTGGAAAATGAGTTAGCAGTTCATTTCACATCAAAACAAAATTTTTGTTATGCACTGTATTGCTTTCGTTAACAAAAAATACAATGTAAGAAATGCATATTCATAAGAAAATCATTGCTGGTTTCGCTTCTGTGCAGTAATAGAGGCTGAAAAACGGATAAAATCTTTACCATGTACCCTCTGCCGTGTACAGAATGGGTACGCTGTTGAACAATTGCCATATTGTGCCTTTGCAATTACAGAAGGACAACTGCTGATTACAATAAGAAAATTACATTTCAAAGTCAGGAAGACGGAATTTACCTTATGTTGTGTACATATTTCGGTGTAGTCAGCAAGTACACAACTTTGCCACTAGAGCGCGCCCCGCTGAACACAACAGCGCAGGTGCAGCGCTCGTCCGTCTCCACTCTACGAGATGGCGTTGCCATAAAGACGGACCAAATTCTGGTTCCGCCGATCCACGTGTTAATATGTCACGCAGCCAATGAGATTGCTGCCGACGTAGAACCTCACACTCATGCAGTGATACCTGAACGCTCGAGGTATTATAACGAGTGTACAGACCTCCGATTAGTCAGTCTGCATTAGTCTGCATTTGTCTGTAGTCAAGTTTCAGTCTGCGCCTAATAAGATTACCATATAAATAGCCATGAAGAGAAATGTATAGACACTTTGTCAAGTATCAGAGATATGTGAGAATAAGATTAATGTACCAAGACCAAAGGAACTTCAGATTGTCAATTGTAAATAGCATCCAGAACCAAGTTAAGTTATTTCTATGCTTTTTATTATTTTAATAAATGTGTGTGAAAATTAATCAAGTTCTGTTTAAAGCTGGTCACCGTCAATCTGCTACTCTAAGTGTGCAAGTGGCATTTCTATCGTCTGACCTAACGGCAGAAAATAAACATGCCACGATAAGACCACGAGACATATTGCTGACACTCGCCTACTTCGTTAGAGCGACAAGTCAAATAATCGGGTGGTGTGTGTACCAAAGGTCTTACAGTGTGCACACCATATCTTATATCTGTAAGACAATGATTTTAATGGAGAGAGTATAGGGGAGGACAGTTTAATAATTCCCTAAATCAATGATCAAATAAGCCTTGGTGCTACACCTTTAATTATAAATTGCTTAGTATAGCATCTACAAATCAGAATTACTTCATACAACAGTATCTTCCTATAATGTGGTAACATGTGGTGTAGAGTTAGTATAAGAGTACAGAAAGAAATAAGTTAACAGTGATTAGACCACTTGTGTACAATCGCTATTCTGATGCTGAATATGTGTGTGTGGAATAAAACTGCTTAAATAAACACCTAGCCTCATTTCCCATGAACAATGATCTCTGATATATATGAGATGAAAAGTGGATTTAATATTTTGAGGTCTGCATTGCTTAACTATATTGTGCAAAGAACAATTAGGTATATGACAATTTAGGGGTTTAATACAGGCATTGCTTACTTTTTCCATTTGTAGTTCAGGAGTTTACATTATGTAGCGTATACCTAATATGTTGCAGGAACCTAGAAGCGATTTCATTAACACAGATCTGCTTCGATCTGTTTCCTGAAGAAAAGTCCATTCTACTACATAACTTCTGACAATATTAGACAACAATAGTCCTCCCTATATCGTCAACCAAGCTACAGGCGTGATAAACAGAATTTTTGAAGGATACTGATCTAATGATGATAATATAATAAAATGGACACAGGATAAAGGGCTGGTTTGAGTACGTGAGTCATGGTGATGGTGCAGGTTTATGGCAGTTCAGAAAACATCAGGAGTTTAAATTTTTACTCAGGTTCATGCGGGTGGACTCATAGGATTACAATGCAGTGGCCACACACACACCTCACATGTTGTGTGGACGTTGCACGGTGTCTGACCGCAGTGGGAGGCTGTGACATCTGTGCCCAGGAATGCTGACTTAAGACTCTGTCGGGCACAGCTGCTCACTGATGTCGCCAGTGATATGGAAGACTGCTTGAATACTTGTAGGGGATGGGGGCCTCTGATTATGGATACTGATCCTGCAGGTGACAGTGCATAGTGCCAGGTTGCCCGTACCAGCATAGAACAGCTGTACAGTCATAATGCTGATCTGATGCTCTACAGGGTAGGAGTCTCACTGTCGCTATAGCACCTAGCATATCTATAGTAGGCACTATTGGACTGCTTCACCCCTGCTAAAAGTGACGGTCATTTATAAGGGGCAGTTGAGCACTTGTTGTGTCGATGTGCTACTTCTAGCCACGTTCAGATCAACAACTTCATGGCCCAATTATGTATAGACATCTTGGCTCATCCCGCAAGGTCCCATCTTACTCTGCATTGGCAGCATTGTGTTACTTGGCCTGGTCTCCCTTTCCATGTATAAATATCCAAGTTGTTGCAGCTACCATGGTGACGCCTGAGCGCCTGCCAGCTGCCCAAGGCTCCTTCTGCTGTGGCTGAGGCGCTAGTTTCTGAAGTATTGTGGCTGTGCTACAATTAAGGAAGTAACATTAATAGTTCTCCAGAACCATGGACAAATAAGCTTTGTGGCTGCACCTTTAATTATACATTGCGTAGTACAGTAGTCATCGATCGGCATTACTTTTTCCAACAGTATCTTCCCATGAGGTGGTAACACACACATTGTTCATTTGTCCCACGTGCTATTCGAGAGCGGCATGACTTTGACATTGCATTTTGGCTAGAGAAAACATAAATTCATTTTTAGAGCTATCTGTAGAAATGTTTGAGTTATGTGCAAACTTCATTACAGTTAACTTGCAAATAAGAATATCAAAAGAGACAATTGACTTCCAATGTATAGGTTCAATAAAACCGCTACTAGGTTCTTCAGTAAGCCAACTGCTGGAGTCTTCAGAAGCATTTCAAGAGTCAGCTCGATTGGTAGACTTTCTAACATTCTGCGTGGTGTCTGTTTGTTCTATATCACGTCTCCCTACCACTTTCGCGCAACGACGCTCTGAGCGTATTTTTTAGGGAATTGATTAGTTTGAACCTGGGACCTGTTGCTGGTAAGGAGACGCCAGACCACACAAGACATGTAGAATTCAGAAGAGTTCAGTGAGACTAGCGATGATATAACCAAATACTTAATCATTTCAGCGTCACCTCCACTGCACTCCCTCTAAAAGAATATTAATACTAATTAAATTTAGTGGAAAGGGGTTCAAGGCTTTCCTATTTTTAGTTAGATGGTAAAATAACGTCGAAAAAGCAATTAAGTTTACCATTGGAAATTTTATGCTACTCACAAGACTTTGTTTATAAATTGCACTATTGATAAAAGGAGATGTTTTAATTCAGGATAGTAAAAACCAACTGAATTCAACAAAAATGTGAAAGAATATTCCCTGAATGGGTTTCCAAGTTCTACAATGGATCGAAGGATGACCTATGTCATATCACATCTATAATCTAGGTTTAAATTAAGTTTCATAAGAGAGAAAACTATCAAAATGGTCTACAGTGACCCTCAATTATCTTTAATTACTTATCTAACTCGTCGTAAATTACAGTGGCTGATGTGGCTTCTCAATAATTATATAACAGAAAAATCATCGCGTTTCAGATTTTTACTTCAAGTGGCAAATGTGAACATCATGAGCTCTAATTGACGATCGACACTAGTATTACGCAAAAAGGGGGTGTAACAGATGAGACGTCTGCAGTTCTGAGTGAAGCTCTATGCGCTGTTAATCAGCATCGCGTGCATTCATTACCTTGTCGGTGTTCGTCAGGGGTCGTCGGGCAGCACAGCTCCGCTCACCTCGCTGTCTCGGAAGCAACTCTCTCCTAACTTCTCCTTACTACAATTTACCGAACTTGGTTTGAAAAAACTGTCTGGCTGTGTTTTCATCTGACCAATCAGGGTCTCAATGTTAACGTTAAGATCAGCCTACAAAATTTCTGTCCATCCAATGAGAAACGTTATACTTTTCGTGGTGGGGCAATGTTTTTAAAATTTGCAACGTAACAGAGATGCGAAAAAGTCTCACTCTAAAACTTGCAGCTGGTGTGGTCGTTTAAGCGTTATCGTAAGATCTATACTGTTCTTCTGGAGGGCTCTATCTTTTAACATGGGCTGGGGGGTGATCCTGACATAACAGAGACGCGTAAAAGTCTCACGCTAAATATATTTTTATATTCTTCCACATTATAATTAAAAATGACAAGAGAAGAATATTTTTATGCTATTATTAATTTTTAATTATTTTCTTTCTTTATTAAAGTGTGAAGTTCGTTTTTTAAGAAGTTCGCTATCGAAAGTGAGGAGTCTTTCACACCGATTTTCTGAGAAATATTGTTTTTATAAATGTAGTAATTTAGTAAAATCTATTCCTAACACATTTTCTAAATATCATGTACAAGTAAAATGTTTCTGTTTCTAGACACTCATTTCAACATTGTTACACTAACAAATAAGAATTATTTCCAAGAATAGCTTTGACAAAGAAATATACGTACACAACTATTGAGATATTATCCTAACAAATGGTACAAATGTTAAAGAGAGGGAAAACATCCAACAAGATAATTTTTTATTTTTTTTATAAGGAGAAAATAAGTAAAACATACTCATTCTTTTATTTTTATGAGGAGAAAATAAGTGGTATTTCGTTTTAGTGTTTATTGTGCCTTACTTTTGTTCTTTATACACTGTCCATTTCAGAACTAATGACATATTTTTATCGATAGTCTATTTTTTACTTAAGTCCATATTCAATGACTGTTATTTTGTAGTTTATTAGCTGTCTGGTGTGCTTAACTTATTTAGTTTTTCACATAATTCTTTTGCACAATTCCTACATCACAGAATTTGGTTTCACACATTCACACAATCCTATGAATGTTTGAGCATGAGGTTGGCGAATGTTTTTGCTCGAAGATGATGGACTTGAGCGAGATGGATGTGGGCAAGTATTTGATGTACAGCTTTGTTCGTCGTTCCTTGTTGGCTTTGCAAGTGTGTGTTGCTGTTTTGGAGGTCCCATAATCGAATGGAGCTGTGAGTGCAGAATCTCGTGGTTTACTGGCTTTGTATGCATGAAAGTCATCGTTATGTGTCGCTGAAAGCGGTCGTTTTTAGTTGCAATACTTTGCAAACGACAAGTTGACAATAGGATTTGGATTTGGGAAGGTATGTCGTCTATTCTTCACCCATCATCTTTCTTGGTCTCAATCTTGCGAATCTTCAACTTCTGTTCTTCCTGCTTTTCCTCTGCTTCTTACTTACTTCTTGGTTCTTCTCTGGGCAGGATATGGAAATACACTCCTGGAAATGGAAAAAAGAACACATTGACACCGGTGTGTCAGACCCACCATACTTGCTCCGGACACTGCGAGAGGGCTGTACAAGCAATGATCACACGCACGGCACAGCGGACACACCAGGAACCGCAGTGTTGGCCGTCGAATGGCGCTAGCTGCGCAGCATTTGTGCACCGCCGCCGTCAGTGTCAGCCAGTTTGCCGTGGCATACGGAGCTCCATCGCAGTCTTTAACACTGGTAGCATGCCGCGACAGCGTGGACGTGAACCGTATGTGCAGTTGACAGACTTTGATCGAGGGCGTATAGTGGGCATGCGGGAGGCCGGGTGGACATACCGCCGAATTGCTCAACACGTGGGGCGTGAGGTCTCCACAGTACATCGATGTTGTCGCCAGTGGTCGGCGGAAGGTGCACGTGCCCGTCGACCTGGGACCGGACCGCAGCGACGCACGGATGCACGCCAAGACCGTAGGATCCTACGCAGTGCCATAGGGGACCGCACCGCCACTTCCCAGCAAATTAGGGACACTGTTGCTCCTGGGGTATCGGCGAGGACCATTCGCAACCGTCTCCATGAAGCTGGGCTACGGTCCCGCACACCGTTAGGCCGTCTTCCGCTCACGCCCCAACATCGTGCAGCCCGCCTCCAGTGGTGTCGCGACAGGTGAATGGAGGGACGAATGGAGACGTATCGTCTTCAGCGATGAGAGTCGCTTCTGCCTTGGTGCCAATGATGGTCGTATGCGTGTTTTGCGCCGTGCAGGTGAGCGCCACAATCAGGACTGCATACGACCGAAGCACAGAGGGCCAACACCCGGCATCATGGTGTGGGGAGCGATCTCCTACACTGGCCGTACACCTCTGGTGATCGTCGAGGGTACACTGAATAGTGCACGGTACATCCAAACCGTCATCGAACCCATCGTTCTACCATTCCTAGACCGGCAAGGGAACTTGCTGTTCCAACATGACAATGCACGTCCGCATGTATCCCGTGCCACCCAACGTGCTCTAGAAGGTGTAAGTCAACTACCCTGGCCAGCAAGATCTCCGGATCTGTCCCCCATCGAGCATGTTTGGGACTGGATGAAGGGTCGTCTCACGCGGTCTGCACGTCCAGCACGAACGCTGGTCCAACTGAGGCGCCAGGTGGAAATGGCATGGCAAGCCGTTCCACAGGACTACATCCAGCATCTCTACGATCGTCTCCATGGGAGAATAGCAGCCTGCATTGCTGCGAAAGATGGATATACACTGTACTAGTGCCGACATTGTGCATGCTCTGTTGCCTGTGTCTATATGCCTGTGGTTCTGTCAGTGTGATCATGTGATGTATCTGACCTCAGGAATGTGTCAATAAAGTTTCCCCTTCATGGGACAATGAATTCACGGTGTTCTTATTTCAATTTCCAGGAGTGTATATAATGAAGGTAGTTATGAAGCGATAATTAGAGCATTTAGATGCGATTATGTGGAAGTAGCGACGAAGAAGGAGAAGATAGGCGAGGATGAGGAAAAAGTAGAGGATGTTGAAGAAAGCGTAAATGAAGGAAGAAATAGAGAAGAGGAAATAAGAGAGAGAGAGAAGTAGCAGTCGAAGATTATCCTACAGAAAGTTCAAATTCACAAGGGAAATTCCTAAAAAGACTGATGTATGATTGAGTGGATGATTTGTTAATGCAAGAAGAAGAACAGAACCAACCCTTTCAAATTCAACCAATTGTGAAAGCCATGGTAAAGCATATCCCAGTCAATATTGTAATTGATAGCCGAAGTGAACTGACTGCGATCTCAGAAAATTTATTCATGCAGTTGTAATGCCAATGAGGAATTGCCAGTTCTGAAAACACATAAGTAAGAGGTTCTATTAGGAGGAATTGCCAGTTCTGAAAATACGTAAGTAAGAGGTCCTATTAGAAACAATGCTGCAGAAGTTACGAGACAAACAAGGTTAACTCTTTCGTGCCAAGGTTAAAAGATCGAAGCTAATTTCGTGATTATACCTAAACTAATTGTAGATTTGATTATAGGTGCAGATTTCTTAAATCAGAGACGAACGAAAATAGATATGGGGAAAGGTAGCATAACATTCAGGAGTGTCACACTTCTCTTTGAGCAAAAGCTAAAATTAAAAGAAGTACCAGTTATAAACAAACAATTAAGAATAAAGAGGATGAAGAATTAGAATGGTATGCACAAAAGGGGGAATCACCTCAACTCATGTTAGAAGTCCATAAAGAAATCGATGAAAAATTGCAAGAAGTTCAAGGTATTTTGGAACATAGTAAAAGAGAATTAGAGGGTATTTTATGAGATAAAGGAGAGTATTTTTACCTAAGACTGGCAGTATTAAACTCTTTCAGTACAAGTTTGAAGATTAATTTTTATACTGCACATACGGTTCACGTCCACGCTGTCGCGGCATGCTACCAGTGTTAAAGACTGCGATGGAGCTCCGTATGCCACGGCAAACTGGCTGACACTGACGGCGGCGGTGCACAAATGCTGCACAGCTAGCGCCATTCGACGGCCAACACCGCGGTTCCTGGTGTGTCCGCTGTGCAGTGCGTGTGATCATTGCTTGTACAGCCCTCTCGCAGTGTCCGGAGCAAGTATGGTGGGTCTGACACACCGGTGTCAATGTGTTCTTTTTTCCATTTCCAGTAGTGTATGTTGAGTTGTGTGCCCACTCGTAACTTATTTTCAACTTCTGTTGACTGCGCATTATCCTCATTGAATTCGCTTTCCCTGGTTTCCATCTCCAATGGCTGTGCAATACTCATTACTTCGTCCTTTCCTCCTACATTCGTTGTGCATGCCTCTTGTAATTCATCTTCCTCATAAGTATTCTCCCAATTAATTTCACCCCAACATGATATTCTTATTTTCCTGTCTTTGTTTTCATCTGGTCCCTGCGGATTTGTTTCTTCCTTCTTCTCGTCTCATGATAAGATTTTTACTTCTCTGTTCAAGGTGCTGCACTTGTCCTGGGTCGGTGTGTCATTCTCTTCGGCATGGGCGCTTAGCTGTCAATTCGAACGTTTGTTGGGGTTTGGTGGTCTTACCTCCACCTTCGCTTTTCTTGTTCAGCTTGTTGATAGTGATTTCTTTGTCGTTCCAGTTGTTATTCCCTCTGTAATAGTTGTTGCCGTTCCTGGGTGAATTATAGTTATAGACATATTGTCTTGTAAATCCCTATTCGTTTCTTTGTTGAAATCTATTGTCGTTTCGTAGTTTGAAGTTATCATATGGTTCGTAATTATTGTTTCTTCGTACTGTGTCTTGTGGATTCCATTGCTTTTTGCTTTCGTTTTCACGTGCACTTCGTCTGTTTCTTGCGTCATCTTCCGAAAATATGAACTCTATTTCCCTTAGAATACCTTTAAATGCTTCGATGTCATTGCCTCCGCGACCTACTAATGATTGCTGTTATTTCAATTGTAGCTTCATCGCGCATAATTTAATCAACTCTCCGTCACTGTATGGTACATCTAAGCATTGATTTTTCTTTGCCATTAGTTCGAAAAATTTCACGGGACTCTTCTCTCCTGAATTTTTAAATATTGGTTTTGTAATAATTCGTATTTCACTCTGTTCTGTGCTTTTCTGGACCAATATCGTGAGAGAAACTTTTCTCTGAAATCTTCGTACGATCGGCAAGTCGCTGTAACATTTTGCATGATTTATGTTCCTGACATGTGTGCACATATAAAGTCTAATTTGTGTGCTAGCGTCCAGTGTTCTGGTAATCCTACTCGGAATTGATCAATAAAAGTTCGTGGATGTAATGAGTTTCCTTCTCGAAAGTGCTTAAATTTTCTGACTGTGAGGAAATGATCGTTGTCGTACTCCGTCATAGTTCCATATGAAATTCGCGATTCTTCGCCACTTTTGTTTCTGATCATTTGTCCCGTCGTTGTTTCCGGTTGTGCTAGATCCATTGGATATTGTCCACTGTAACTTTTGCGTACCCGTGGTGCAGGCTGTCTGATTTCACGTATGTTACTTTCCGCCTGTGATTGGAATCGAAAATGCATGATATCTTCGTTAATTGCTTGTTTTTCCGATGCTGTTACAGATACGGATGTGGCTGCAGGCTCAGTGCTTGTTCGATCCTGTTCACCACGCTCTTCCATGGTTTGCAACAACTCTGTTCGCAATTTCTGAAATTGTCGCTTCGCTTGCGCTTCTATTTTGACTATGCGTTTATCATATCTTTTCAGCGCTGCTTTTGTGATACGTTTGTGTAACACACTGTTTTCAACAACTTCACGCGCAGCACCTGCAGCTTGTCTAGTAATTTCGTTTATCTGTTTCTCTAGTTTATTGACTTCTCCCTGGGTGTTTTTACGTAATGTTTTGATCTCGTCCTGAATGTCATTACGCAATGTTTGTACATCTGCTTGTACCTTGTCAATGTCTGTTCTCAATTGATTGTGACTTGTTACTAAGTTTCCTATCACTTCTCGAGATTCTTTTGCCTCGTCTTCAACACGACTTAGATGTAACTGAATTTTTTTGTTTTGTTCTTTAATCGCACGCATTTGTCTCGTGGTTTCTGCAATTTGTTTCATCGTTTCTGCATTCTGAATTTTAATTTGGTTCGCAAATTTCTTTATTTTGTCTTGTCATGGTTTCCGTCATTAATTGTAATAATTCTGCCAGATTGGTGGGTCATATTCCGTTTTCTTCCGACGTCCTACGCTATGTGTTTTCGACCAAGTGTTGGTTCTCGACCGATTGCATTGAACTGTGATGTGACACGTTTCTGCTCGCATTCCTTGTACTCTGTGGTGAGGGAGCTCTGATTACTTGTACTATTGGTTCTACGTATTCCAGACGCAAGTTAGAATCCTCATCGACTGTCTCTCTACTTTCCTGCTCCTCTGTCGTATGTTGACTTCTGTTTTCTATGCCTTGACGTACATTATCCTCGTTATGGTGCGTTATATGTCCTATTTCTCGCGATACTGCATCGTCTGTTGTACTGTGCTCTATTATCTGTCCATTTTCAAGCTGGATCTCTACCTCAATTCGGTCAAGGTCTCGATCTGCCAAAGTTAATCTTTCCGAATCCCTTATTTTCTGTTTTAAAAGCAATTCACGCACCCTACTTCGCGTAAACATGCGCTCATACGATCTCACGCGTTTCATAAACTTTTTGCACACACAACCTGACAATCAATTCACTTACGTGTTGGGCCAGAACCAACTTGTCACCGATGTATCCGCCACCTGTGCGCTTGCATTGGAGAGAAATCTTAATTCTAACAATATTAAAATTCATAACTTACTTGTGCTATTGTCTCTGCTAGACTCACTTTCTATTGAATACTTTTACTACCTATCACTGCAGCTACTGTTTTCGACTAAGTATAACGTTCATTTTTATTACGAAAATATTTCAAAAGGCTATTTTTCTGACCTAGTTAGGCATGTGGTCGACCTTCAATCATGGTATTTTACCATCCTGGTAGGGTCGCCATTTTCTAACATTCTGCGTGGTGTCTGTTTGTTCTATAGCATGTCTCCCTACCACTTTCGCACAGCGATGCTTTGAGCGTGTTTTTTAGGAAATTGACTAGTTTGAACCTGGGACCTGTTGCTGGTAAGGAGACGCCAGACCACTCATGACATGTAGAATTCAGAAGAGTTCAGTGAGATTAGCGATGATATTACCAAATACTTAATGATTTCAGCGTCAGCTCTACTGCACTCCCTCTAAAAGAATCTTACTACTAATTAAATTTAGTGGAAGGATTTCAAGGCTTTCTTATTTTTACTTAGCTTGTAAAATAACGACGAAAAAGCAGTTAAGTTTACCATTGGAAATTTTATTTTACTCACAAAACTTTGTTTATAAATTGCACTATTGATAAAAGGAGATGTTTTAAAAAACCAACTGCATTCAACAAAAATGTGAAAGAATATTCCCTGAATGGGTTTCCAAGTTCTACAATGGATCGAAGGATGACCTATGCCACATCACATCTATAATCTAGGTTTAAATTAAGTTTCACAAGAACCGGCCATGGTGGTCTCGCAGTTCTAGGCGCTCAGTTCGGAACCGCACAGCTGCTACGATCGCAGGTTCGAATCCTGCCTCGGGCATGGATCTGTGTGATGTCCTTAGGTTAGATAGGTTTAAGTAGTTCTAAGTTCTAGCGGACTGATGACCACAGATGTTAAGTCCCATAGTGCTCAGAGCCATTTGAAGTTTCACAAGAGAGAAAACTATCAAAATGGTCTACAGTGACCCTCAATTATCTATAATTACTTATCTAACTTGTCGTAAATTACAGTGGCTGATGTGGCTTCTCAATAATTATATAACAGAAAAATCATAGCGTTTCAGATTTTTACTTCAAGTGGCAAATGTGAACACCATGAGCTTTAATTGACGATCGACACTAGTATTATGCAAAAAGGGGGTGTCACAGATGAGACTTCTGCAGTTCTGAGTGAAGCTCTATGCGCTGTTATGTGGCATCACGTGCGTTCATTACCTTGTCGGTGTTCGTCAGGCGTCGTCGGGCAGCACAGCTCCGCTCACCTCGCTGTCTCGGAAGCAACTCTCTCCAAACTTCTCCTTACTACAGTTTACCGAAGTTGGTTAAAAAAAAAAATATCTGGCTGTGTTTTCATCTGACCAATCAGGGTCTCAATGTTAACCTTAAGCTCCGCCTACAAAAATTCTGTCTATCCAATGAGAAACGTTATACTTTTCGTGGTGGGGCAATGTTTTTAAAGTTTGCAACATAACAGAGACGCGAAAAAGTCTCACTCTAAAACTTGCAGCTTTTGTGGTCCTTTTAGCGTTATCGTAAGAGCTATACTGTTCTTCTGGAGGGCTCTATCTTTTAACATGGGCTGGGGGGTGGACAAAGCGGTTAGCTGGCGACGTGGGTGTCCGTCCCTTATCGTAGGGCCTTCAGCTTAACACAGTTCTGCTTTCGACTTCTGTTCTTGTTTCTCCCCTCGAAATTGCGTCTGTCTCACGGTGGGAAGGTATGACATGCATTTAGGCATTCTTGTGTTAATCCGTGGTATTCCATTCGCTCACTCCTTACTCGTATTACTTTGGTTAATTTAATGTCACGATTTAATCGGAGCTATGTGACATACTACTGGATTTGCTTATCATGTCAGGGTTTTCATGGTAGGTGTTGGATTTGCCTGGCACCTTACAACTTCCTTCTGGTTATGGATACTCCTAACTTTAATGACCTATTTTCAACCATTTCCAGTGTAGAGAAGTCTATCAGAAGTCTTGTTAATCGTTTGCTTCCACTAATTGAGTTGTAGCACCCAAAGAAAAAATGCCATTTATTATAGCCTTTATTCTGTAGTTAGAAAAGTTTTTGGGAAAGCATGATCTAGCAGCAGTGTGATTTTTTCTCTCAGAGAATAGCAGCAGGTCTACGTGTTCTTAATGCTGACATCATCGTCTTGTTTTGGGTGTGTGTTATGACACTGCTCTGCTCTTAGCGGTGGAATACCATGGGCTGTTAACGTCTTTAGAAAAATCCCTTTCGAAAAGAGGCAAAAACACATTGGGAAAAGGATCGAATCTCTGTACCCAGCCTTACTACTGTCAATACGAGACCCTGTCCTCTAATGCACCTTTTAAAGCTGGTATGCCACTAGCCTGGTACCGGTCCGCATTAAGGTGGACAAGAAAACTGCTGCTAAATGGAAGCTGACTCTGACTGGGCCCAGGACACTGTGAGGTCGTCGATACTACTGGATGGGTCAGGGCACAATGCTCAGGATCAAGGGTGTGGTCATGACAAAGGCTGATGCGCTGTTGTCCAAGTCCCCATTACGGAAGTTTAAACGCTCCTCTGGAAAAATAACGAAATAAATAATTATTGTGAAATGATTCCAAAAACACGATAGATATATGCAAGTGTAAACAGATTTTTCAGCTTCATATGTATCAGTATTGCTCTACATGGATTTCACTTCCTCATCATGATGTATTTGGGGCAGGTCATTTAATGTCTCCTCCATGCCTTCCAACATACTTCACGCATGGTTGTTGCATGTATGTTTTTTTGATATGGTCCGATTTAGCAAAACACATTTTTTTTTACTCAAACATGTTTCACTGCAGTTATAGTATCTTCAATGGGCTTTTATTTTCCATCTGTTAAAAATAAAGAGTTTTCTTTGCTGTTTGTATACATGTAGCTATTTAGTAATTACAGATATTTGAATAACACATAAATTACGAATTCATACCTTTTTATCACATAGTGTGGTTTTTCTGATGCGTTATGTTTTCTACAGTGACCGTTTTTTTTTCACAGTTTCTCATCTACAACCACTTATACCTTAGCCGGCCTGGGTGGCCGAGCGGTTCTAGGCGCTACAGTCTGGAAACGCGCGACCGCTACGGTCGCAGGTTCGAATCCTGCCACGGGCATGTTTCAAATGGCTCTGAGCACTACGGGACTTAACTGAGGTCATAAGTCCCCTAGAACTTAGAACTACTTAAACCTAACTAAGGACATCACACACATCCATGCCCAAGGCAAAATTCTAACCTGCGACCGGAGCGGTAGCGTGGCTGTAGACAGTAGCGCCTAGAATCGCCCGGCCACTCCAGCTGGCCCTCGGGCATGGATGTCTGTGCTGTCCTTAGGTTAGTTAGGTTTAAGTAGTTTTAAGTTCTAGGGCACTTATGACCGCAGAAGTTAAGTCCCATAGTGCTCAGAGCCATTTGAACCATTTTTGTATCATAAATCCTGCAGAGCTGTCCATAAACCGGGAAGAGTACGAAGGGATGGAGATCTCTTAAGAAGAGCATGTTGCAAATCATCCCAGATATGCTCAATAATATTCATGTCTGGGGAGTATTGTTGCCAGTTGAAGTGCTTAAACTCAGAAGAATGTTCCTGAAGCCACTCTGTAGTGATTATAGACGTGAAGGGTGTCGCATTGTCCTCCTGGAACTGCACACGTCCGTCGGAATGCACAATGGACATGAAAGGGTGCGGGGCAACAGAGAGGATGACTGCATACGTGTCACCAGTCATAGTCGTATCTAGGCATATCAGGGGTCCCATACCACTCCAAATGCAGACACCCCACAGCATTACAGAGCCTCCACCAGCTTGGTAGGTCCCCTGCTGACATGCAGGATCCATGGATTCATGAGGTTCTCTCCATACCCGTAGACGTCCATCCGCTCGATATAATTTTAAACGAGACTAGCCCGAGCAAGCAGCATGTTTGCAGTTATCAACAGCCCAATGTCGGTGTTGACGGGCTCAGGCGAGGCGTAAAGCGTTGTGCTAGGAAGTCTCTCTAGACCTGCCGTGTGGCGGCGCTCGGTTTGCAATCACTGATAGTGGCGACACGCGGGTCCGACGTTTACTACCTCACCGCGGCCGATTTAAAGGCTACCACCTAGCAAGTGTGGTGTCTGGCGGTGACATCACATTTTCCTTTTAATCATCTTCATCACTGTCAAACACTACATGTTGAGTTGTCACTGTCACTGTAACTGTTTCACTGCTTTACCAGGTGTAAAAGCAAACATGGCGGCCAGGGAACAATTGAAGGTGTAAAAACAAGATGGCTGACAGTAGAAGAGTTGAAGGGGTTCCTGGTGGTTGTTCTGCATCTTTCAGAGGAGTCTGTGATTTTTTTCCTGTGTGTGTGTGTGTGTGTGTGTGTGTGTGTGTGTGTTATTAAAGCATTATACATATTATTGAAGCAAACACGGAAGAAAGAGCTTCATCCCCAAGATGATTATGGCTGTTGCTGTTGCAGTTTGGTTAGTTCATCATCATCTTCGTCTGCAGTCCTAAATTACATGAACATTCTAAGCAGCTGTAAATTATTAAGGTGAAGAAAAAATGCCGCACTTTTTGGATTTTATGGGATTCGTTATTCGAGTTCAAGACAAAACCATATCTAGCAAAACCAAGTCGCAACAAATAGGCTTAATAGAAATGCGATTTAAAAAAGCAGGCTCTGATACCATCATAACTATGTGCAGTGTGGCTAAGAACAGCTAGCATGAACTCTGTACTGTCCCTGGATTAGCTCAGTGAGCCGAGGCAACGTCATGCAGGCTCGCCGATGTTCGAGTCACATTTGGACCAAACTTTTTTTTTAGTTAAAGCATTATACTGCATCCACTGTATCCATTTTACTCCTCCACAACGCAGTATCTTGTGTATTTCTTTCTGTGGCTGTTATCTTTATTTAAACATAAAGCCTTTATATGAACTCCTTAAGAGACATAAACGGCCACTTCACGTTGTTACGTCAATGGCACAAATAAATCCAATGAAAACAACAGTAAATACGGTAACATGGTCTGCATCCAGTTATGTACAAAAACACAATAGGCAGGCTACACCAGGCTGTACATTACGCTACGCACAATAAGTGCATTTTGTACGTTTGAAGTCCAGTGTAATCTTCACAGGGCCAGTACGGGCATGTAGGAGCATCGTTCACTTTAGAAGAAATCAGCAAAGCGACCATCCTGCATTTTCAAACACTTCGCCATTGGTGAGTTGCGTAGGGTAAGTATAATCCAACATCCACCAATGCCGAAGCGGCATGCACACGAGCTATTAGGTCGTGTACATCCATGGATGTAATTCTATAAACTGGCCCCTGTAAGTATCCCCACAAATAAAAATCTAGTACATAAAGGTCTGGGAAACGTAGAGGCCAGAACATTAAACCCTCCACGACCAAACCATTTCCCTGGTAGCGCTTCACTGAAATAGTTACCCAGACTCATTCCAAACTGTTGCAGTACAGTATCATGCTGAAATCATAGTGTCGCCAACCACCAAGTGGAACGTTTTTTGATGTGGCAGGCTAAATATTGAAAGAAACGTACGATAAACGGAAGCATTCAAGTTGTATGAAAATAAGTATGAAAATAAGTAATGACCCAAAAGCACTGCTCTCACTATTCTAGAGCTGAGGTTTCTGCCAAAGCGTGTCTCAAAGATACGTTCATGAGTTACACATGTATTCTGTTCTGACCAGTAATCGCTGTAGTGGAGGTTGAAAATAACTTCACGAATGAAGCTAGATCCTCATGTCATATGAAGTTATTTATATAATATTCGCTATCGTTCGCTTGGTGCAAAAGCCCTTCACAAAACGGTACTCGTCTAATGCAGTCTTCTGGCCGCTGGTAACTCATAATGGTATCAATGCATTTCTCCACAGTGGAACATTCCAACAACCAGTTTTTGATATATCTGGAACTGCCTTCCAATATGATGGGTACTTGACTGTGGTTTCTGGTTAACGGTTTCAGGAAGCGGGTCTTTTATTTATGGAGGACATCTAGTCCTTGGACAACCGGTTTCCCAAAGACGTTGCATCAGGCATCGAAACACGTTCTTATCAGGATGCCCCTTTGAGGGTACTGTGCATCATATGCACAGGCGGAAGCAGCAGATACACCACCACCAAAAGCATATCGATATATTCATAGTTTGTGTACTCCATCAGGAAGCCGTCCTGCATGAACATGACAGGAGCAGATATGGTTCATGCAGTGTGCGGTTAGTAGACACATTCGTGTAGTTTAACGGAACCCATTGTCTTGTGATAGGCTAGTGTCATGTGATAAAACTTGTTTATAAACGATGAGAACTAGGGAACGGATATCTACAAAATGAAAAAGGAATTTGATGATGATCTGAACCATTGTTCCATGATGGATGTTAGTTCGATGTCCCTGCAGTCTACTCAGTTATCTACTAGTGCAGAACGATTATGTCTTGAATCTGGATGAGGAAGCATACGCCGACCTCCAACTGTGGCATTTTTTCTTCAACCTGTATACCAGTATCAGTAACGCAAGGAAATTCACTAAATGGCTCTGAGCACTATGGGACTTAACATCTGAGGTCATCAGTCCCCTAGAACTTAGAACTACTTAAACCTAACTAACCTAAGGACCTCACACACATCCATGCCCGAGGCAGGTTTCGAACCTGCGGCCATAGCGGTCACGCGGTTCCAGACTGAGCCGCCTAAAACCGCTCGGCCACACCGCCCGGCGAAATTCACTAGATCATGTCGATATACAATCATGCACAAACACCCACAAATACACATTTGCTTCGTTAATTACTCGAAATGCCAGTATCTTGCTCGATACCAGCATATGCTTTGCGGTCAGAATAAAATATTTCACATTTGCAAGAAGTGTCTTCCAGCTTTTTCACAACATATATCTCTTTAATGGTTGCCGGTAATACTTTCGACATTATCCACAAATCATATGTTCAAATGTTACCTGCAGTGATGTGTGCAGCAGCCTTCATCTGCATCTACATCTACATCATATTTAGCAAGCCACCTTATGGTATGTGGCGGAAGGTACTTTGGCACCAACATTTGTCGGTAAGCCTTTGTATTGGCTCTAATTTCTCGAATTTTCTCCTCGTGAGCAATACACAGGCTGTATGTGGGGGAAGTAACATGTTGTCCGACTCCTCCTGAAAAGTACTGTCCCGAAATTTCAACAGTACATCTCTCCGTGATGCACAACGCCTTTCTTGTAACGTCTGCCAGCGGAGTTTGCTTAGCATCTCCGTAACGCTCTCTCACCACCTAAATGATCCCATGACGAAACGCGCCGCTCTTCGTTGGATCTTCTGTATCTCCTCTATCAGTCCTACCTGACAGGGATCCCACATAGGAGAACAGTACTCAAGAATCGGGCGAACAAGCGAATTACATTTCCTTGAGATTGCGATGAATCTGAGACTGTTGCGTGCTTTTCCCACTATCTGTTTTATGTGGCCATTCCACTTAACGCCGCTCTGGATAGTTACACCTAGAGAACTAGGGAACAGATAGCTACAAAATGAAAAAGGAATTTGATAATGATCAGAAAACATTGTTCCATGATGGATCCTCAATAATTGGTTGAGCATTGACATTTAGAAGAAAATCCGTCACTGCTTGCGGTGTTGGGGCCATAAATGCAAAACTATCATCATCGTAATAAAGCATTATACACCACTATGACAGCGTCTTGCATTTACACCCGGTGGTTGGTTGAGTCCTGCAATAGCAACCCCATCGAGCACTTTCATTGTAACATGTACGGAACGAAACGCTAGATAATGAACACACACAAACAATGTCCTAGACATAAATCTGCAAAGTCCTCAACCAAGTGAGCGCACTTGCTAGTATCAACACCACGTTGACCGCAAGATGAACACTTCATAACTGTGGATGCTGCCTAGAGTAGGTAAGCCAGCCATCACCGCCACCAGTAGCGAGATAACAAGCTGACGTGGCCACAGCAGGCGCACTACAGCCAATCAGCCACACCCACTCACATCTGAGCTGCTGTACTGGAGACCAACGACGGGAGAAAGTCCTGAAGTTGGAAATTCGAAGGCTCCGACCGCTATGTGGACGTCAATCGCTACTAAATCACTCACATTATTACACTGAAGAGGCAAAGTAACTGGTACACCTGCCTAATATCGTGTAGGACTCCCGCAATCATGCAAAAGTGTCGCAACACGACGTGGCGTGGACTCGACTAATGTCTGAAGTACTGCTGGAAGGAAGCGACACCATGCATCCTGCAGGGCTGTCCATAAATCCGTAAAAAAGTACGAGGAGATGAAGATCTCTTCTGAACAGTAGGTTGCAAGGCATCCCAGATATGCTCAATAATGTTCATGTGTGGGGGGTTTTGTGGCCAGGGGAAGTGTTTAAACTCAGAAGAGTGTTCCTGGAGCCACTCTGCAGCAATTCTGGACGTGTAGGATGTGGAGTGTCCGTCGGAATACACAACGGACACGGATCGATGCAGGTGAACAGAAAGGATGCTTACGTACGTGTCACGTGTCAGAGTCGTATCTAGACTATCACGTGTCCCGTATCACTGCACACGCCCCACACCATTACAGAGCCTCCAGCGGCTTGAACAGTCCCCTGCTGACATGCAGGGTCTATATACTCATGGGGTGGTCTCCACACCCGTAAACGTCCATCCGCTCGATACAATTTGAAACGAGACTCGTCCTACAGGCAACATGTTTCCAGTCATGTCCAATGTCGCTGTTGACGGGCCCTGGCGAGGCGTAAAGCTTTGTGTCGTGCAGTCACCAAGGATACACGAGTGAGCCTTCGGCTCCGAATGCCCTTGTCTATCATGATTCGTTGAATAGTTCGCACACTGACACTTGTTAATGGCCTAACACTAAAATCTGCAGCCATTTGCGGAAGGGTTGCACTTCTGTCACGTTGATGATTCTCTTCAGTCGTCGTTGTCCAGTTCTTGCAATATCTTTGTCCAGGCGCAGCGATGTCGGAGATTTGATGTTTTACCAGGTCCCTGATATTTGCGGTACACTCGTGAAATGATCGTACGGGAAAATTTCCGCTCCATCAAAAAAAAATGGTTCAGATGACTCTGAGCACTATGGGACTCAACGTCTGAGGTCATTAGTCCCCTAGAACTTAGAACTACTTAAACCTAACTAACCTAAGGACATCACAAACATCCATGCTCGAGGCAGGATTCGAACCTGCGACCGTAGCGGTCTTGCGGCTCCAAACTGCAGCACCTTTAACCGCACTGCCAGTTAGGCCGGCCCCGCTCCATCGCTACATCGGAGACGCTAAGTCCGATCGCTCGTGCACCGACTATAACACCACGCCCAAACTCACTTAAATCTTTATAACCTGCTGTTGTAGGAGTAGTAACCGATTACACAACTGGTTTCCTATATAGGCGTTGCTGACCGCAGGCTCGCAACAGATACCTGTATGTAAACAGGCAGAATGCGTTCTGCCTGTTTACATACGGGTATCTGTATTTGAATACGCATGCTTATACCAGTTTCCATGGTGCTTCAGTGTTAGTTGATAATAGTCCGGTGACGATACTTTCCCTTTGAGGTGTCAGGCTTTATGGTGGGCATCTCCCATTTGCTTTTCGTGGCCACAAATCTTTTGAGGCTCACACTTGGAAACTTTGTTCGACGAAAGTCCAGGTAAAGGTGACGAAGACTGTATAGCTTTAAGACTGGGCATCGTAGGACAGGTATTTCCTGATTTAACAAACCTCTACGGATTTGACTTCATCCAGAGAAACATTAAACTCTCACAAAAGAGCCTCTGACCTATGTTCGAGGGTCCCACACTGTCATGATGTGCCAAGATTTTTCAGCTCCTTTTTTCCGATTTGTTGATAGCAACTAGCACTCTGATAGTTAAGCAACTAAGTGATTATAACTGTTAGAGGAACCGTCTAAAGTTATGTACGAAGTTTTATTTCATTGTTCATATTAAATCATCCACGTAAATCCCGCATTACAACCAGACGGGCATGTAAGTTAGTGGCCACAGAACGTATAAATGTGGCAGTACGCAATGTAGCGCCCCACGTGGTGTGTGTTAAACTGACATATCGCATTGTCCATATGCGTAAGATACATTGTATATTGCCTCATTTATATGTTTATTGGCCAGTAACTTACATGCAAGTCTGGTTTTAATGAAAGACTTATGCATGAGGATGGTTTGATGACGGACAAGCTGTCCGAACCTGGTCATCGATAAATGAAACTCCCTACGCAATTTAAGATAGTTCCCCTAACACTTACTGCAATCGCATACAAGTTTCAGGCCTCTTTCAGCCCCCAGCATGCTAGAGACAGAGGAAAGAAGTGTGTGTCTGAGGACTCAAATTGGCTCCCGACTTTATCATTTGTGAATCTAAAAATTAAATGAATGTGTTCACAAATGATGAATTTTACGGCTGAATCGACACCGCTGCAGATTTATTCATGAAGAGTGGCTTTGCGGTCAGAATAAAATAGTTCACATTTGCAAGAATTGTCTTCCAGCTTTTTCACAACATATATCTCTTTAATGGTTGTCGGTATTACTTTCCACAATCTCCACAAATCATATGTTCAGATGTTACCTGCAGTGATGTGTGCAGCAGCCTTCATCTACATCATATTCCGCAAGCCACCAAATGGTGTGTGGTGGAGGATACTTTCGACACCAATATGTGATCCCTCCAACCCTATTCCACTCGCGAATAGTGCGTGGGAAGAATCATCGTCGGTAAGCATCTGTATTATCTGTAATTTCTCGAATTTTCTCCTCGTGCTCAATACACCGGCTGTATGGGGGGGGGGAAGTAACATGTTGTCTGACTCCTCCTGAAAAGTGCTGTCCCTAAATTTCAATATTAAATCTTGTAACGTCTGCCAGCGGAGTTTGCTTAGCATCTCCGTAACGCTCTCTCACCAGCTAAATGATCCCGTGACCCGCCGCTCTTCGTTAGATGTTCTCTATCTCCTGTATCAGTCCTACCTGACAAGGATCCCAGATAGACGAACAATACTCAAGAATCGGGTGAACATGCGCTTTATTGAGCCACTTCTTTCGTGGATGAGTTACATTTCCTTAAGATTCTTGCGATGAATCTGAGACTGTTGTGTGCTTTTCCCACTATCTGTTTTATGTGGCCATTCCATTTAATGTCGCTCTGGATATTACACCTAGATATTTTACGGCAGACGTTGTCTCCAGCTGTTTGTCATCAATAGTGTGGCTGTAAAGAAGTGTATTTCTTTTCCTGTGTATGCGCAATACGTTACATTTATTTACGTTTAGGGTCAACTGCCAGAGCCTGAACCATTCATCAGTTCTCTGCAGGTCTTTCTGCAAATTCTTAGAATCTTCTGGGATTGCTACTTTGGCATAGACAATTGCATCATCTGCGAATAGCCTTAAAGAGCATCCGACGATTTTTCTACTAGATCACTTATCCATACTGTAAACAACAACGGTCCTATCACAGCTTACTGTAGTACTCCGGTCATTACCTTCATATTTGTCGATTTAGTTCCGTTAAGAGCGAAGTGTTGAGTTACACTTGCAAGGAAGTATTGAATCCAATAGCAAGTCTGCTCCTACACTCCGTAAGCTCGGATTTTTTTCTTTAAACGGCAGTGCCCGACGGTGTGAAATGCCTTACTGAAATCAAGGAAACGGCATCAATCTGAGCGCCGTTGTCCACTGCGCTGTGGATCTCATGGAGGAACAGAGCGAGCTGAGTTTCATAGGATATCTGTTTGAGAAATCCATGTTGACTATGATAGAGGAGATGTTCATTTTCTAAAAACGTAATAATTCTTGAGCATAAAACATGTTCCATAATTCTACAACAGATTGACGTCAACGTTATAGGTCAATATTTGTGTGGATCTGTCTTACCACCTTTCTTAAACACGGGAATGACCTGCGCTTTTTCTCCAGTCGTTAGGTACCTTTCGTTGCTCAAGCGATCTACGATAAATTACTGCTAGAAGGGGAGCAAGTTCTTTCGCATAACCGTTATAGAATCTTATATGTATCTTATCTGGTCCTGACACCTTTCCACTACTAAGCGATTGTAGCTAATTTTCAATTCCGAGATCGGCTATCTCAATATCCGCTATTTCGACGTTCTACGACGATTGAAAGGAGGGACAGTGTTATGATCTTCCACGATGAAACAACTTCGGAAGATCGAATTCATTATTCGGTCTTGTTTGAGGTTGATACTTTAGGTGTCACTTTTTCCTTATTTAAATGTGGAAACCTGCCATACGACATGTCTTGCAAGTACCTCATAAGTGCATAAACGCTCACGTAAAGTCACTTGGGCTTCTTTCTCTTCATGTACGATTCATCTCGCCACGCACTCTTTCCAAGCTCATGTTGGTGATAAAGCCGTTTGTTGGTAACAGGACGCCGAAATGCGTAAGTGGCCTTGTACGTTTTGTCAAAATACATCCCAAATTCCGAAATATCTCTCTTGTTCCAGGTAGAGTGGTCCATAGCTTTCTTGGTCATTGTGTTTCAATAATGTCATAATAACGTTATACACCTGTACTTGATTTTAACGTCACTTTACCTTATACCATTTCTTTCTCCACGCTCTGTCAACATGGCGCAAACAGAACGGTCTGTACTTGGGCGAGGTGGCGTAGTGGTTAGCACACTGGACTCGCATTCGAAAGGATGACGCTTCAAACCCTCATACGCCCATCCACATTTAGGTTTTCTGTGATTTCCCTAAATCGCTCCAGGAAAATGCAGAGATGGTCCCTTTAAAAGGGCATGGCCGAATTCCTTCCCTTTGTGCCCTGTCTGTAATGACCTCAATAGTAGTGGAACAAAGTTTGTATCACCCCACGTTGTACTGTTGCCAAATTTATTCAAAATGGCGGATCCAAGATGGTGGCGATAGATGTGGCAACGTCGCAAAGACGACATGGAGGGAAGTTAAAATTTTGGCGGGAAGATAGGTCAATTGGGCTACCTCCACTAACCTAAACCCTCCCCCCCCCCCCCACACCGCTCACCTTGCCGAGAAAATGGCGGGAAGTTCAAATTCCATCAGGACAATACAACACACCATAGCTACCTCCACTAACCTAAGCAAATGGAGGGAAAATAGGCAACTTGGAACTACTTCCACTACCCTAAGTCATCCGACCACCACCTCTTCATATTAATTGGTGGGAAAAGGACTCAGCCTGTGCTGGGTTGGATGGGACATAAGTCTTCACCATGAGGTCTGGAGTCCATCTGACCTAGTACACAGTACTGCCACCTGACGGCACTGTCATTCTTTCCATGATATAATCCAAGATGGCGGTCTGGGGAGGAAAAATGGCGGGAAAAGGACTCAGCCTGTGCTGGACTGCCAGATAGGATGGACATAAGTCTTTATTTTGCAGGCAGTCTTTATTTAAACAATCTGAGGCAGTAGCTACACCCAGTGTCTCCACCATGAGATCTGGAGTCCAACTGACCTAGTACACAGTAGTGCCATCAGAGTACAGTTTCATCCCATGGTGGTCTGCGAAAAAAATGGCACGAAAATGAGTCATCCTGTGCTGGGCTGCTGGAAAGAGGAAGGAGTGTACCTTATTTATTTTGGAACAATTTATTTAGTGACGGATTTCACGTAGTTTATTTATTACACTGATACAAAACACATGCTTCGACGTGCTTGGGGTCACAATTCACAGACTGCAAACTATTCGTAAATCACCTAAATAATGCAGTACAGTGATGTACCGACACACAAACAACTCCTAAATTGTCAAAATAATGCGTGTATTATGCTCTACAAATACGCTTGTCAATGGTAAACTGTCGAAATAATGCACTGAACAGCCTACAGAACTACAAACTACTCGTAAATCACAGAAAAAATGCAGTTCACTGATCTGCAGACTCGCTCACTAATTATTAACTGTCTAAATAATGCATACAATTTATTTAGGGACGAATTTCACTTACTTTATTTATTACACTGATACAAAACACTCGCCCTGGCGTGCTTGTGGTCGCAGTAAGTAGTCTACAGACCTGCAAACTACTCGTAAATCACCCAAATAATGCAGTACACTGATGTGCAGAGATGCAAAAAAACTCGTAAATTGTCAAAATAATGCATGTAAAAGGCTCTGCAAACAAGCTTGCTAATCATTAACTGTCAAAACCATGCATTTCACAGCCTACATACCTGTTCACCAAATAATGTGACAGACACGAAAATAACTCATAAAGCACCGAGACAGAGCAAATGTAATGCTCTGCCAGCACACTCACATCGCTTAAACAGCTGAAAATAATGCACTGCACAAACATTCAGCGCACATAAAAAATGCTTTCGAACTATAGTCAACTGTGACATATCAGTGTACTTCTCCCTTACACTCTGGGCAACAAGCTCAGTCCAGTCCCATATGTATGACACCTCTTGGCATGCATGTTTACCGTTGCTGGCATGATACCCCTCTACCTGTGGATACTGACGTCACAGGTCGTGCTATAGATATCTGTTCCAGAATAACATCGACTGCCTTCTCCCTGGCGATCCTAACGGGACGTACGAGCTGCATCTAGCCATGCACGCATTTACCAGCTGAGCATGGCTGACACATCGCCGCAAAATGCTTGCATAGCTACACGCCATCACAAGTGACCTAAAAGATTCTCATTGTTATAATGATGTCACATGGCTGTGTAAAATAAGAGCCAAGTCGACCTCTCGGAAATTGTATAGGGTCCCAGAAATAGTTAACGGTCGTTTTTGGGGAGCTTTTGTGATCTCTCAGCTTGTCTGCATGGAAATTCTTGTCCTAATAGAACCTGGTTACTAAAATAGCGCAGAATAACGCCGAATGAATTCCTTCTGATAGTCCTAACGCGGCACCCCGTCCATCATGTGTTGCCCTCCCTGGAAATCGTTAAGTCCTGCTTTCAAGAAACATCTCTGAAACGCAAATGTTCTCACTGCGGTGTAGAGACTCCTACATCCTGGCACAAAGGATGTCCTGACAATGAATGGAGCATTGTGATTGGCTCTTTTTGAATTTACCCACCAAATTACTGATGCCGCCAGTGTGGAAGTACTGTCTGCCTTTCCTTTTCTTTTTGCAGACGAGACTATCAGCGGCAAAAAACTATTTTACACAGATCACCACATTGCTCTGACGATTAAACCCTGTGAAGTGGCCTACAGATCGTCAAATATGGAAATAGTCTTACTTAATTACACTGCTCTGCCACTGAGGACAGAAGCTTGAATATTAGAGCAAGAAACCGATCTCCAACCTAGCAATATATCACTGTGTAGCGTGTTGATGTAGTAAACATGCAGTTCACATCCTGCACCACAAAAAATTGCCCCTTTTACATCATTTGTGTAGCTGTCAGCCACTAGACACTAGTACATACACCGCGAAGACAGACAGCATAAGCACATGCACTGTAGGCTTACTCCTCATTGCACTAGATATTCCCCACAAGTTCACATGGTCATCCACTCCCAACGCATGACCAGAGTGCCCTCAGCAGACCGAAGTCACTCTCACAACTGTTCTACAAATTCGGGATATGCTCCCCTCGGCACGCAAGCATCACTGCTTCAAGCCGCGATGTGCTTCCTTGCTTGCTTTTCTACACCCATGTCCAGACTCTGGGATTACAAGAACATATGTAATTTCACATGGTTTCCCAGGATATCATACAATTTTTGCGATACTTCTCGATATTAAGCACATACCAATATCACATGCATAGCAGTATCGCTCGCACAGTATCATTCCACAGATATAGACTGGAAATTATTTCTCTAGAAAACCAAAATAACAAGATGGAGCACACACACATATCCATCCATGTGTGTGTGTGTGTGTGTGTGTGTGTGTGTGTGTGTGTGTGTGTGCGAGTGTACACCTGTCCTTTTTTTCCCCTAAGGGAAGTCTTTCCGCTCCCGGGATTGGAATGACTCCTTACCCTCTCCCTTAAAACCCACATCCTTTCATTTTTCCCTCTCCTTCCTTCCTTCCTGACGAAGCAACTGCCAGTTGCGAAAGCTCGTAATTCTGTGTGTGTGTTTGTGTGTTTTGTTCATGTGCCTGTCTGCCGGCGCTTTCCCGCTTGGTAAGTCTTGGAATCTTTGTTTTTAATATATATATATATATATATATATATATATATATATATCTCCTGTGTTGTGGTATCTCGGTCATATCATAAACAGTCAAGGTGTACATCCTTTTCAGTCACATTTGTTAGCCATACGTGATCTGCCAGTTCCTTATAGTTTCACAGAATTGCAGTCAGTCTTGGGGAAAATGAACTATTATATTCAGTTCATACCAAATGCTGCACAAATTACAGCTCCATTGCATAGCTTGCATCACAAGAATGTCCCCTTTGTTTGGACAGATGAGGGTGCAGAAGATTTTCTAAAAATTAAAGGTGCAGTGCTCAGTGATCAATGCTTTGTTCACTTTGATCCTGACAAACCAGTTGTGTTGGACGTGAATACTTCTCTTACACAATTGGTGCAGTAATTTCACACAGGTTTGCTGATAAAGACAGGTCTATTGGTTTTGCATTAAAAGTGTTGTACAAAGCCCAGTTTAACTATTCTCAAATAGAGAAAGAGGCATTGCCTACTGTGTATGGTGTCAATAAATTCCACCACTATTTGTATGGCAGAAAATTGTACTTAGTAATGGATCACAAGTCACTGCAATCCTTGTTTCATCCGATGAAGCCGGTTCCTGTACGGATTGTCCAAAAATTGCTAAGATGGGCTTTGTTGTTCCTCAATACCAGTACAAGATTGTGTATTATCTGACACCTCAACATGGCAATGTGGACACACTTTCATGTCTTCTGATTGGACCTGACATAGACTCTGATTGTTGTGTGGCATCTTGACACATCAATGCCAATGATTGTGAATTGCTTCAATCCATTCCTCTGAACTATAGGAAAATTTCAGAGGCCACAGAAGCTGATTCAGATCTGAACATTTTTCTAAAATACATTTGCACATCTTGGTCCTGCTCGTTGCATAGCATAAAGAACACTGTAATGTGCCAATAGTTTGCAAGTCAGCATAGCCTCGTGATACAGAAAGCACAGGTGCCGACTCCATGGGGCCTGACGGGGGCCCCTCAAAAAGTCATTCATTATGGAGACAGCCCCCCCCCCCCCCCTCCAATACTTTAAGAAAATTATTAGTTATATACTTTGTAAAATCACAAAATTATGTTTTTTTTATTTTCCTTGTTTGACAATAGTAGCTTTTAAAATACACTCAGTAATGAGTTAAAAGAAATAATTATTATGGTAGTAAAAAGGTTAACTGAAAATGAGTGGTGTGAATTGTGATAGTGCTACGGTGTTGCAGTCTCACTTAGTATTTGTCCCGGTGCCCGAACCTTTGGGTAAAATGTGGCACTGGTGGGCCAGTGTTGCAGCCGCAGTGACATAAAAAGGAGTGGAGCAAAAGCACCTGGGACCTTCTCCCTTGGCTCGGGTTGATGCTTCGAGACATTATGACGCTGTGGCTATATAAAGCCCACCCTGCTGTTGCAGTCATTCAGTGTGGATAGTTTTGTTCAGTGCATGCAGCAGACATGTTTAGTGTTCCAACTTTAGTGTCTAGTGGCCTATTTTTATTCGTTTACTTTAGTCACATAGTGTATTGTGAATTAAGTTTGCAATGGATAAATTTGTTACCAAAAAGGCACGCTTGGAAGTTGATGATACTGCAAGTCAACCTCCAACATCATCTTCAGGCAAGAACCATTCACAGCCAAAATCTGGACAGTTCGCTAAGGGAAGATCATTTCAGAAGTCTTGGTTGATCAAATATACATGGCTAGAATATGAAGTATCTACTGAAAAAGTTTTTGCAAAATCTGCAAAGAGGGAGACGCTTAAAAACTATTCAAATTTTCATCAAAAAGAAGAAGATGCATCCTTAGGGTTTCCTAACTGGAAAAAGGGTTTGGAAAAATTCTGTCTTAATGAAAATACATTTACACATAAATAAGGTGTTCTGAAACTAAATTCTATCACTAACCGAAGTGTGGCCTCCCAATTGAATGAACAGTTAGATAGTTATATGAAGAAAGGCTGTTTAGCTCTTGAGACAGTTTTTACTACCATGCAATTTCTATGCTGACAAAGACTAGCAATTAGAGGGCATGAACATGAAAACTCAAATTTTTTTCAATTGTTGGGACTCCAAAAGAATGACATACATGAGTTTAAAGATTGGTTAGGGCATTCGGGGTATAAGTGGATGTCCCACGTTATTCAAAATGAGATCACTGATCTACTAGGAAAGTCTGTGTTGAGAAAGATACTGGCTTCAATCAAGAAGACTGAACATTTTTCTATTATGGTTGATGAAACAAGTGATTCTTCAATTCATGAACAAGTGTCATTTTGTATTCGTACTGTTCCTTAATCATCAACAAAGACTTTATTGGCTTATACGAGATCCCCAGCACTGAATCACAAACTCTGTTTAGTATTTTAAAAGACTTTTTGCTTGTCTTGGTTTGTCAATGGATAACATAAGAGGACAGTGTTATGATGGTGCCTCAAATATGAGAGCTAAGTTCAAAGGACTAAAAAAAGTTAGTTTTGTATATACAACCAAAAGCATGTTATGTGTACTACACTGTCACAGTTTAGACTTGGCAGTTGTAGACAGTCTCCGCCATCTTACATCTATGAGGGATATTATGGCTTCAGACAAGGATTTAATAAACACTGTAAGAGAATCCAACAAAAGGAGGGGAATTCTCAGAAGTATACGCTGTGAGAGCATCGACGACCAAGCTGGTCTATGACCCCTTTGCCTAACTCAATGGACTATGTGAGCTTCTAGAATCTTGAAACTATTGAAAAGCTGTGAAGAACATCTAGAGATTTTTGAAACATTTTCTTCAGAGGAAAAAACAGGGGCATGTTACAAATGTGCAGGCTGCCTTGAGTCAATGTTACAATTCAAGACTTATTTCTTTTCTTTTTATGTCTTGGTTGCCATGCAATGAGCCCAGTAGAGGATGACAATGAAAAAATTCAATGGCCTCATCTAAGTGTTGCTGATCTGGAAAAAATATATGAGGGCTTGATTTGTATACTGAATGGGAGGCCTGATAGGTTTGAACACTTTTGGGAATTGTGTTTAAAAGAAAAATGTTCACAGGTTGATAATCCTTTGCTTCCTCAGAATCGAAGCATACCAAATAAGTATGAAAACAATGAAGCCAGCTCAATGCACACTTTTAAAACCCCAAAGGAATACTACAAAACGATTTACATTGAAGTTCGTGAAACGGTGCAGTCTTGCATTACTGAGTGGTTGGCTTCAACTGGACTCACACAGGTCATTGCAACTGAACAAGAGTTCTTGCTTTTAATATACATAGGTTAAACAAATTTGGAAAAATCAACTTTGTTTTTAAAAAAGTGACCTAGACATTGAGAGACTGTGCTTACACTTGAATATGTTAGCCGATATCACTAATAAAAAACAACTGGTCTTGAAAAACATGCGTGATGTAAGACAGTACATTACACTAGAGCCTGCAGTTGGAGAAATGTTATGTGAAGGAGTGAAGTTCATTAAGCTTCTCCAAGTAGTTACAATCACAACAGCAACAGCAGAACAGCCATTTATCACATTTAGACGTCTAAAGTCATACCTCCAATCAACAATGCGACAGAAGTGACTGAACAGCTTGACTGTCATGCCCACCAAGATATTTTGGATGAATTGAATATCTCAAAAGTCATCAATGACTTCATATTCAGTGACCCAGTCAGATGGTCAACATTTGCACCTTTCTAAAGACACTCTAGACCTAATAATGGCATTTAGAGCAATATTAAAAATATTTATAAAATAGAGAATTAAATACATACATAATATTAACTTTGCAGTTTCAAAATATTAGTACTAGTTTAGTACTGTATTACTATATTTCTATAGCATTGCATTAGTTATTTTCAAATATTTAAATATTTATAGGGTGTAAGATCCAATTAAAACCTGCTATTTACATACTTTTTGACTGAACGTATTAGGCATACTGTATTAACTTTATTAACTGTATTAAAGGATTAATTTTGAGATATTGTTTTTATTTAATGAACCCTGAGCCTTATTCAGAGTAAGCTTAAATTAGCTTTTTCATGTATTAATCAAAGTGCTATTACTGTGCGACAGCAATATTTTATGCTTTATTCTTTTAATGATAGTTTACAAGTTATTTAAATATAATGTCAGTTTTTTCAGGCATCACTACTTTGTAATAGTCTACAAACACGATTACTACTGTGAATTAAATTAGCTTTTCAGTAAAATAACATGATTGTTTATGTTTTGTTTCTTTTTTTTCAAAGCCAAAAAATGTGTCAGGCTTGTTGAGTTTCCCAGAGTGTCGAGTTATTGACAGTCCAGATATGACTCTAAAATGCTTTAAAAAACTTTAAAACTCACTATTTTTCATCTAAAATTTAGAAAATTTCCTGGGGCAAAACCCCCAGGATGGACCCCCCAAAATTTTTTATAAGGAGGCCTTCCTGACAGCAAGGTGTGATTCTTGCTTAAAATGAGAGTGGACAGCCTTGTGTGTTGATCCCCAAAGCAGTGCAAAATGAAGTGTTGCAGTCACTTCACCAAGGAGATTGGGGGATTGTTCATAAAAAACAATTGGCGCATTGACACAGTACTTGGCAGGGTGTGGACATCCAAATAGAACAGATGACATCACAGTGTCGTGCATGTGTGGAAAATCAGTCTGATCCACCACAAAAATTCTATGCTTGGTCTAAGTCACAATAACCATGGCAACATGTGCGCATAGACTTTGCGGGACCTCTTTGGAACATTCATTGGTTGATGGTGGTAGACTCTTATAGTAAGTTTCCCTTTACTGTGCTAGTGACCTTGACAACATCACGTAGCATAGTTCAGATGTTGTCCTGTATTTTTTTACCTCAAAGGTTTGCCTGAAATCTTAGTGTTGGAGAATGGCCCTCAGTTCATGCCAAATTAATTTGAAACACTCTGTGAATGCAATGGCATACAGCATCTAACTAGTGCACAATTCCATCCACAATCCAGTGGTGAAGCAGAATGTTTTGTCAGAACCTTCAAGCAGCAGATGGCCAGACCATGCACATCACACACCAAGGATGAAACATTGCAACTGTGTCTCACCTCCTATGATTCACATCCATGAGATGGACAATCACTGGTGGAATTGCTTCACAGCTGCCACCATCACACACTGCTAAACCTGCTTCACCTGCTCCACCCTCCACAGCATCAGGCGTCAAAGGAAGGTTGCAAGTATTGCCTTGCGCTGCATGATATTGTGTTTTTAGGGTTTCCACTGACAGTAGATGGTGGGCATGAGACAAGATCCTTTGTTGACTTGGTGCATGCATGTATCTCATTTCAGGCCTGTACAAATTCCAGCTCCAATATCACAATAAAATTCACCACTGTCATGATCCTTCCATATGATAGAGAAGAGATGATTGTGAGAAGATATCAGCCACTTGCACTATGACCGATGCCTCTTCAGGATGACAATGCAGCAGCAGCGGCCTCCATTTGAAGAGAACATAAGCGCCATGACCAACTGGTGTGCCCCAGTTCAATTGTAACTTCAAGCAATTTGGATAGAAGTGTCAATGATAAATACTTCACTTGTACTGTCTGTGTAGGACAGACTTGGGATTTTTTATACTGAAGATGATTTCTTATTTTGTACGTCACACTTTGCTTGCGACACTTCTGTGCAGTTGTCAAAGTTAAGTATGGTCATTTACTTTTATGTAATAAAACTCATTAATACAATTTGTTTGAATGTTTGTCTAGCAAACCTAGTAAGCAGGCTTCCTACACCCCATATATTTGATGAGGCTGGACATAATATTTGATGACAATATTGAAGACATAATAAACTGAGCAACAGAATACCACAAAAATCATAGCTGCTGTGGACTATTAGAACAAGAGATATCAGTTGTCAAAGTTATGATGAGAATGCATAATGAATGATTTATTACACAAACATATTATTTGAGAAAAACAATATGGCATGAAAAACACTATAACAAGTTTACTTATGTGGCAAAACAATCATAAGCAATATGTATGCAAGTCAGTAATAAGAGCACGGTCAATGCATAGACAGTTCTCACAGTATGCATATTTGATAAAGCAGATTGCTCATAGTTTTTATGGATAATCATTCTTCAAAGCAGTACTCCAAGGGTGTTTGAAATACACCAGGAAAGTCTTTGGTGTAGCCATATCAAAAAACTGTGAATTTAATTATGTTGGAGAATGATGACAACAAGAACTGAAAACATACAAATGACTGCAGGCAAAAGATGTGAAACCTATGCCATATGTTAATGTCACTGTCCGAAGATACCATAATTGTATCTGTAATGAATTTCACAATATTTGATATGGGCAGGAGAAGAAAACATCAAGGGATTGCACAATGCCTATGCTCTTTGCTGAAATCAGTTTCTTGGTGAATGCATTCAGAAACTGTAGAGGTGTATAGTTTATCATTGCTATTGGCTACTCAGGAATCGAAATAAGAACTTTAGTTTCCAGTATATCTGGCCACATTACTTGTTCCAGGAAGACTTAAATCCCTCTTCATCATATTGACAGACTTTCTAGCAAACACAACGATGTTCAGTGACTTTATATTCATGCTTCCATGGAAATGGTCTGTGGGCTCTGATGCAAAGACATGCAAATGGGAATGCATCTTGCCATCCATCAAAATCCCAGTCATTATAATACAAGAGTGTTTGGTTGCCACTATGGATCTGACCACATCAAAGACATGCCTTCATCCCTGCAGTGCAGAAGGCTGTCCAGATCATTGCTCTCTATCAAATTTTGTTTGGTAAGCATTAATTACTTGATCTGGTGGCAGACATTTTCCCCAATGCCATACCTGATTTATCGCATGAATAGATAAGCTTTAGGTTGAATAGCAGCATTCCCTTGAACCAACCACTTGCTAACTTTGTGGGTCATTTTGCGACACAATATTTTATTCTTACACTTAAATGTCTTTACCCACATGTTGGAAGCTTACAACTGCAGTGAACTGTAAGAATAAATTCTCTTCTTTATTTTTAATGCCAACAGTCTGAATGTGCCATCATGTATTATTACATTTTCCTGTCTCTAAGCTACAAAATGATCAAGTAATTAACAATTTATCATATCCTGCAGAATTAGTGTGTTCAATGAATTCCATTGTTTTAGCCTATTTCTCATTCTTTATCTTCGTTTTATGTGCCAACATCATTTTAATTTTCAGGTGTAGTATCAAATCAATTATTAATCCATGATGACACAGTTGGGGAGGATCAACATTTCCATCTTTCTCCCTTGGTTGTTTTGTCCATATTTGCATGCATCAGCCAGATATCCTTCTGGTAACTTTGTTCACTTTCTTGGAGGCAATAAGGCAATAGCTGACAAGCTGGATCTCTGCTTCCTTGGCAATTTGCTTCATTCCTTACTGCCAAGGCACTACCATTTTCTTCATCTGATGCCTCTTCATCTATTGAAAGTGTAGTGGCCTCTGCTATTAGAGCATCCTCTTAAGTCAGCTAATGCTTTATTTGTTCAAAAATAACATGGTCTTTTCCTGTAGGTACATCTTATGGCAAGGCACTCCAACAGTTTCACAATAAATACTGTCTGTCTCATTGCTCATTGATAAACACTAACTCTGTAAACACACTTCCACACTACAAAGATAGTCTGATGTACTCCAACAGTAAATAGAAACCAATCTGATGTATTCTTACAGGAAACACAAACCAGTGACCACTGCTATACCTGCAGAGTGATACATAAATGGAGGGCTTTAGTAGAGAGGTGGCAACCTATTACTGCCCTACCTATTCCTTCCTTTCATGTCAATACCATTTCAGCATAGCAGCTAAATCTTTACAAAGAGTTCTCCTTTCTAGTAAGTAACAAGACAAAAAGATTTTATTCCAGTCTCTATGACAACTACTGTGACCTTCCCTTGTAAGGTCTGTAATAGATATCCAAATTTAATTAAGTCATCTTGGATTACAGTAATTTCCAGCTTTAGTTGGAAAACATAGAGCTGTCCTCTTCCAGTCCCTGCACTTTAACACAGGGCCTCCTAATTTATCTACCTCAGATATATACCACATCTTGTCTTTAATAAAGAGGTTTCTCCCTTCATTGTGATCTGCCAGCAGGATACTTCTTGTGGATTGTTGGGAACAAGCCGTCATATTATGTTTTCAGCATTTGGAACAGAGATTCAAATGAGGCACTGGTCCCATCTCTCCAGTTTTCTGCTGTTGATTCACACAATATGATGCTGCTTTAACATCAATTAAACTCTCTTCTTTTATAACTCTTGTACTGAATGCATAGCTTGAATACCATATACTTGGTTGTAATTTACTCATATGCTTCATGTTGTCTTCAATTACTAAAGCACTGTGGTCTGCAATCATTGGATAAACTACACTGGTACTGTAATTGCATATATTGAGATCAGTGATAACTGCGCCTAGGCATTCATCACACCTTGTTGGGTGTTGTTTTGCTACAAACAGCCCATAGCTGTTTATTCATTAAAACTACTTGTGAGCCAAGAGGATTTACAGAAAGGGAGTGAAGGATGAAAAGAAGAAATACAATGAAAAATTCATTAAAGAGGTTCATAATCCGTGCAATCCATGCAAAGCCAAACGTTGCCTTAAATTCATGTACTCCTGATGCCTTCAATCATTTCTTTTGTAAGAACAGTAAAAAATTGCAATGAAATGAATACCCCTAGCTGCATACAGGTGTTGATATAAGTCAATGGGGACAGTTGTAAATGTGTGCCCCAACTGGGACTCGAACCTTGGGTCTCCCACTTACATAGCAGATGCTCTAGCCACCAAGGACACAGAGGATAGTGCAACTGCAGGGACTTATCTCTTGCATGCCTCCTGTGAGACCCACATTCCCAACTCATATACAGTAAAAAATACTGAAAATGAAATTGCAGACTCAGGCTTAGATCCCACACTCACAGACAAAACTCAAGTTATTGCACTGTTACGAACTGGAAGGAAGTGCACCCTAAGGACAATTGAGAAAATAGTGAATACATACAACCATTCCTAGTGCAAATCTCTCTGGCATGTCCTGCACAGGCCTCAAGATGATTATTCCAGAGCTTACTCAACCACTAACCACAGTAAACAAAGAATGTTTATCCATTGGTGTCTTCCCAGAATTCTTGAAAATGGCATAGACAGTACCAGTTTACAGAAAAGGTGACCCATATGAAGTGTTCAGTTTCAGACTAGTTTCCATAATCCCCATCCCAGCTAAAGTTATGGAGTCTGTGATGAAACACAAGCTAAAAATTGACTTCAAAGACAAACTCTTTCAGGACTTGCAACCTAGTTTTCACAAGGGAACGTTGATGGTTACAGCAGCAATGAAACTGATTAGAAAGGTAAAGCAAGGGTTTGAAGACATGGGAAATGTGGCACTGACGCTATGACCTCAGCAAGGCATTTGACTGCATATTGCACAAAATATTGTTTAAAGTGTTATAGTATTGGAAGTGCTGTGCTGGCTACTCTTCGATCCTGTCTTGAAAACCAGTAGCAGTATCAGTTTGTGGTGCAGTCTATAAAGAACAGAAGCTGCAGCATGGTGTACCTGAGGAGTCCATCATAGGACTTTTCCTATTCCTTATTCATATCAACAATCTTGACATGTCACAATTTGCTAATTATATCAAATTTTGTGAAAGGAAAAGGTGCTGCACAAGGTCTGCAAGCACCAAATGTACTCTTTGAAAACATCAAGTAATTGTTCATCAACAATAACATTACAATAAATGAAGGAAGACACATCTGATATGCATCCTTATTAGCGTTGGATGCCACAATAAACTGGAGATTACCAAACTTCTTGGATTCATGATTGACAGCAAAGTAGCAATGAATGAACACACATATGTGGACTCCAAGCTCTCACCTGTAATATACCTTCTGAGGAGACTAAAAGGCTAATTAACTAACTCATACATTGTAACAGTGTATTATACACTATTTCAGAGCCGCATAAATTATGGCCTACTGTTATGGGGATGCTACAGGTTGCTACAAGGGAAAGCAATCAGAATCATTGTATCAAGCAGAAGAATAGATCTTTGCAAGCTAATACTCACCTGGTTAGAAATAACAACAGTCTTCAGCCGGTATGTGTTTTTATGCCTTGTCAATATGAAAGAAAACCAAGGAACTCACTGCATAAGGCAAAAGATACATAATCATGACACCCACACCAACAGCAATATTGGTAAATGAAGTTGTCTACTGTCTGGAATATGAGATCATTTTCCAATCATTACTTTAAAAATGTTCAGCTCTTTGTCCTGGGAAGTATGATCCCTACCACCAGAAACTTCCAAAAGGAAAACTTCACAGGACCTAAAAGAGTATCCATTATACTCCATCTTATGCTCCATCATTGCAGAACTGTTAAAAAATATCAAAAATTGTAAATAACTCATATATGTAGTCTTGATATAGTGCAGTCATGACTGGTAAATGATGCAGATCTAACAATAAAGTGATAAACTTACTGACCACACACAAATTACCAGTACCTGTTTCAAATTTTGTAAAGATAGCACAGCAGTTTGTTAAGACATATCATGACATACAAGCAATCGATCACAAAGTATGGGCAGACAAAAAGTCAAAGCTAAAGAACATACTGAGATTATCAATAGAGAATACCTAAAAAGAGAAGCTTCCACAACCATTTGTACATAATCCCATTTTGTTTTTGTTAAAACGCTACATTTAGTTTAGTCACATAGGAGCTCATGTTTCTTACTTTATTTCGTGGTTCAGGTGCACCTAGAAATGGGTTAAACTTCGAAACTGGCTGGTAGTCCTAAAGTATTTACTTTAAGCAAATACACTAGTTGAAACCATACCTTCCTCTTCAGAACCACAGAAATTTGCAAGTCATCATTCCAGAGTGACATTATCTAAAAGTAAAAAAAAAAAATGTAGAGGTAAAAACAATGCAAAGGGGGCGTGATAAAACATGAAATTTCTAACAATAACATTTAATCAGTTTCTCAGGCTTCAGCTAAATTCAAGAATTTCTCTTACATAAAAAAAGGCTAAATTGTTTGAAGCATGGATTCAGAGCTTGGGAGTAATATTTGCAGGAAAAAAGTCATATTGCTGATACATATTCACCATGGCTAGGGCACCTGGTTTTTACCCACTTCATAATCTAAATTACTATGGGATTAGGTCCTTACCAACAAGTGGATACACTCACACTTTTATGGCTGTCTACAAATCACAGAAATGAAATATCAAGACACAGCAGTGGTTATGTTTAGCACTGACCGTAATTAAAAATTATATATAAAATATGGAGTCCTCAAGGGACAACTCTATGTGTTACCCCACTTCTCCTCTTCCTCTGTGTAAATAGCTTAGCACAAGACATTTCTAAAGAATCTATAGTCCGTTTGCAGACATTTTAATTACATGCCATATGTAATTAAGTAACATGGTGATGTAACAGTGACAGCACAAAAGGGGTCAAATTACCTGACTGACTGGAAAAAAGTGTCCATCAGCTTTCAAAATACACAACAGGTCTATTTTGGGAAACAGCTATTGTCATGAAAGCACAATAGGTTTGGCTACAATAAAATGTTTGCATATACAAGAAGATTAAGGGCAAGATGTAACTATTAAAGATTTAATTACTGAATTACTGATTTACATAAAAAACTAGACACTCACAGATGATTGAGGAATTCTTATAAACTACATGCTGTTCATCAGTGCCATCAAAGTACATTTGCAGAATCAACTTACTTCTTTTGTCTGGATGTGTTTGTTGTCTGAAATGATAACTAAGGGGTTCACCAAAGTTCCAAAAGGATTTTACTACAAGGCTCCAGTTAGTTGTTCAGCAGCAATAAAACGAGTTCAGAACAAATGAAGAGTCACAAACGATGTTTCTTTAAATACTATGGTAAATTGAGGCCCCACCTCTCTTTCACATATATTGATTGTCCTGAAAAGAAAGATCACAGGATTTATTGGTTGGTTGGGTGATTAAAGGGACCAAACTACTAGGTCACCAATCCCTTTTCCTCGAACAGACAGGTCTAAATGACAGTAGATCAGAGGGAGCCTACCACACAAAACCCAGGGGCTGATGACATCAAGGTCTACCAAAGGTCAACAAAGCTGAGATAATAGCAAAAAGAAGATATGAAGACAGAGAATGAAAGGGAGACAAGGTACCCCATCTAGGTATCAGCCAGAAGTCCCCAAGAGCAGACTTCAATGAGGAGACATACATTCACAGCCCCTACCAGTTACCAGAGGTACTCCACTCAGAAATTGTCTAGGAAAGACTGGCAATATGGACAGGACAAGAGAAGCACACAGACAAAAGGTGAACATGTGTAACAGACCATGCAAGAGGGGAAGATGAGTAGAAGAGCAGGTAGGGTCATGACAGGAAAGAACCAACGCATCCAGACAGTTGCAACTGTGTCTGGGCAGAGAAGGCATAAGAGTGTTCTTTAACCCTTCAATGGGCCAATAAGGTTAAGCGGCCCGCCCTTAAGGAGAGTAGTAAAAGCCCCTTTCATGAATAAAACGGAAAAGTAAGTCAACTGTTGAGGCATTGTCTCCTAACACCAGGGGTAGTGAGTCAGGGAAATTTTCTGCAGGGTGGCTAGGTTGGGACAGTCCAGTAAAATATGGACCACCATAAAATGGGAACCAGAACAACAGTGGTATGGGTCCTTGAGATGGAGGAGATGACTGTGAGATAGTCACGTGTGGCCCATGTGGATGCAGCAAAGGATGGTAGTTCTTGTGCGAGATCTGCATGGAGGGTAGTCTCCTTTATTACCAGTAGTTAGTTTGGTGAACTCAGGGCGTTCCTGTGCATAAGTCTTGCTGGGCAGTTCAATAAGCAGCAGCTTATTGGTGGTCCAAATGTGTTTTGTGGACTGAGAATGTGGTTCACATGTGATGTTTCTGCTGTCTTTGGAGGCAGTACATGGTTGACCTTGGCTGTTGTATGAGGGAACCATGCAGATTATGGTGGCATTCAGACTTTCCCTGATGCAAGCATCTTGCTTGGAAGATGTGGAGTATAACAGAGAGTGCAGGAGTACTAGCTAAGGTTCCCTATGGTACCTTGGTTCCAGGCAAGCCGTTTAATTTGTCCTAATGAAGAAAGATGAAGCTGAATGCAGATGAGTACCTGTTTATTTCGGCCAAAGTAGGCAACAACAATTGTAAAATAAAGATTACTGGTGATTGTATGTCATATTATAGACAATAAAAATTCCTTATCTCCTTTCCTAATTCCTTATCTTTCCAAAAAAATATTCATTCACTCACATACACTTTTAGCATATGTTTACGCACTAGGTGTAGTGTGACCATGAGACACCTGGTGAGTTTTGTCTGGTGATGAGGCATTTGGTACCATAAAAGAGCAGACTTCATCTCAGGTGCGGCCTGGGCTATGCATCGCTACTAGTATTACGTAGCATTGCACAAGCTGAAATTGCATCACCGGAAGTTGTTAGGTGAGCTGCAGCTGGGCGAGCAGCCGTTGCTCATAAGTGATGCCGTAATATCAATCGAAGGTCTGCTTCTGGAATACTGATCTGAAGAGTCAGTTTCACTGGTAGCCAGTTTTGCCAGGTTATCAGTGAATTCATTCCCTGGGGTCCTGATATCACCCAGGGTTCCAGACAAAGGTCACTGATCATTCACATTGTTCAAGAGCATTCCAGTATCCTGAATAGCAATGATCAATGGATGGTGAGGTTAACAATGATTGAGAGCTTGCAAACTTCTCAAGAAGTCACTACAGATGAGAAACAACCCCACCAGTGTAGGAATGGATATGTTCAAGAGCATGAGAGACAGCTATCAACTCAGCAGTGAAAACATTACAGCATCCAGCAAGGACGTCCTGTGTGACTACATGCAATGCCCTTGTGACCAGCAACCATCAAGCCATCAGTTTATACTACTTCTGAACTTCAAGATACGCCGAGGATGGAGAAAAATAGGGGGTGGAGGACCTTGGGAGGGAATGAGTATTTCATACCTTGTGAGGGATCAAGAAAAAGCTGTGGCCAAGGGATGCAGCATGGAGATGTGATGCAAAGGACACACACACTAATACAAGGAGGGTGATACTGAGGATCCCACAGCTGCTGCTAGATCATTGATGGCTACTAGGGGAGGGTCACTCAGTACAGAGCCATGTGGGACCTTATTCTCTCAGATGTGGGAGATATTGTGGGAAGCACAAAGTCAAACCCGAAACATACTGTGCAACTCTCAGTTCTGAATAAAAAGTCAAGGACAGACACCAGAGACACCACTATTTTAAGGTAGCAAGGTTGTGGTGTCGCTGTGTGGTGTCATAAGCCTTTTGCAGGTAGAATAATACAACTAAAAGGTGCTGACATTGGGCAATACCTGTGTGAAAGGCAGCCTCCAGGTAAACCAGATTATCAGTAGTGGAACAGCCTTGGCAAAAACCACCCTGGGGCAGAGCCAGAAGACCTCAAGACTCAAGGAGCCAACACAGCCACCAGCACAACATGCATTCAAGTAACATACAGAGAATGTTGGTGGGACTTATTGGGCGATAACTATCTATCTCTAGAGGGTGCTTACCTAGTTTTAGCACTGGGACAATGATGCTTTCTCGCCATTGCTATGGGAGCCCACCCTCTCTCCTGATGCATTTAAAAATGAAAAGATATGATGCTGACAATTCACCTGCAGGTATTTGATCATTTGGTTGTGGATATGGTCTGGCCCTGGGGCTGTGTAAGGGCAGTGGGCTAGGACACCGACAAATTCACACTTGCTGAATGGGGTATTATATGTCTCCAGGTAGCGTTTAGTAAAAGATAATTGCTTTCACTCCACTCGCTGTTTCTGAGCATTAAAGGCAGGTTAATAATTCTCAGACCCTGTGGCTCGCTCACAATGCAGAGCACCATGTTCGCCGATGGTGTCTTTCCAGCTAGACAGTGCCATTCAATGTAATGCCAGATACAGCTGCTGGTGTCTCGTATTTGTAGAGATGTTTGATCTCAACCCACACTTCTGAAGGAGAAGGAACATGGTCTGATAGTTTAAATGTACCATTCCCAGCATTCTCGCTTTTGTCATTTTATTACATGGTGGACCTGGGCACAGAGTCCCTTAAAGGCAATGTGGTGCTCCATCTGTTGGTGTCGTTTATGGCACTGGAGAGCCTGCCTATGATTTCTAATGGCCTCTGCAATTTCCGATGACCACCAGTGTACTGTCTTCCACTGAGCACTACCAAATCTGCTGGGAAAAGAAGGGCTGTAGTTGTATTTTGGACTGCCTCATCATTATCTCCATGCAGCAGGGAGCCAAGGGTGACAGCAGAGGTGAAAGAACCCCAGTCAGCACTGTTGAAAAGTCACCGGGGCAGGAATCCAGGGGAGTGAAGCTGAGCAGGGACTGGAAAATCAGGAAGTGGCGCTACTACACAGGTAATCATGGACATTCCAGTGGACGGATGGGATATTACAAGGGCTGCAAATGGATAGGTCGATGGACAAGAAATTTTCATGCGCTACACTGAAGTGTATGGGGGTACCAGTGTTCAGGAGGCAAAGGACAACCTACGCCAGTATGTTTGCAAGGTCTTTATGATAGACAGTGATCAGTGTTCCACCTCACAAAGAGTTATGGGCATTGAAATAACTGAAGATTAGGAAAGGTGTGGAGAGCTGACAAACCACGGCAGACAAATTTTTCTGAGCCACTTCACCATCAGGATGGAGGTAAACACTGCAGGTAGTACTATTCTGAAATGCCTTACCTGAACAGCAACAGCCTCCAGAGGTGTATTAAAAGGCACACATCCACTATATGGAATGTCCAGAACACATGAGCAAACTCTGGCCAACATCTGGTCGCAGGCAGCACCAATCTTATATATCTCCAATATCCATGAAGGGCTGTGGTCTACGTAGCTGGAAACCATTTCACCTGAAAGGCAGTGAAAAAGGCAGGGGAAGTGTTTGAAAGATATAATATCTCTGCCAGGGGGTGGAGAAAACCACTACTATTCCACAGGAGAATAATATTGTTGTACTGTGAGGCCAAGAAAGGATGAAGGAGGCTGGTTGGTTGGATGGTTTGGAGTACAAAAGAGACTAAGCTGCAGGATCATTAATCCCTTCATCCATCAAGTGGGAACCAGGAGCAGTAGTTAAAGAAAGTAGGCGAAAGACAAACCTTGGAAAGTGTAAGTGTAACTAACTAATAAAAGATAGATATAAAAGCCCAGAAAGAACAGCACAGAGAAGTCGTTAAAGGATCAGTCAAGACAAGCTATTAAAAACAAGAAATGAAAAAGGATCAAGTGAACAAAAAGGTAGGAAATACGCACCAGGCTGAGCCGCCCAAAAAAAGAAAAAGCTGCATCTGGTGGGAGGTGCTCCACCAACCCCATAGACAGTCAATGATGCCAAAGAGAGCTACCTTACAGGGATGAATAGAAACCACCTTTGCAGGCAAAATGTAACACCAGGTCAGCCGAGTTGGCATCATTTGCTAGCACCAGAGGTTTATGTCAGGACAATTAAGATGCCACCTCAAAGCAGCCAAATCAGGGCAATCTATGAGGAAGTGGGCCACCACCAGGCAGGCTCCACATCAGCAGTGAGGGGAACCTCACATCTGAGAGTGTGTCCGTGGGTCAGCTGGGTGTGGCCGATGTGTGTCTACAAAGGACACTGGATTTCTTGTGAGAAGCATGCAGGGAATACTGAAGCATGGTCGTGGTCTCCTTAATTGTCCTCACTTTGTTTGGGGAAATCAGAGCAGACCATTCTGAATTCTAGCAATCAATGATGTATAAATGACCAAAGGTCCGATTCTGGGACCTCCATTTCCAGGACTGGCATCCTGGTGGCCATCTTGGCCAACCAGTCAGCTTCTTCATTTCCCAAAATTTCAACATGACTGTGTTTCCAAACGAAAATTACTGGCTGTCCATCTTGATCACCATCAGAGACAAGATCCTGGAAAGCCGTAACAAGTAAGTAAGAGGAGTAGCACTGGTTTACTGCCTGAAGGCTGCCAAGGCATCAGTACATATTAGGATACTCTTGCGAGTGAAAGAACGAATATCGCTTAGAGCTAAGTTAATGGCCATAAGTTCAGCAGTGAACACACTGAAGCCATTTGGCAGACAGTGGAATTCACTAGACTGTGTAAACGTGCATGCAAAGCATGTTTGTCTGCCGACTGCTGCATCATTGGTAAATACTGCTTCTGAACATAGATACTTCTCAAGGACATCCAAGAATAGGTAGTGAAAAACTGTGGGGTCCATGGAATCTTTTGGATCAAAGGGGACTTTGACACAAATCTGAGGTTCGGACACAAGCCATGGGGACAGATGCAATGCCTCTCTGACCAGAGGTGACAGTGGAGGAAGTTGCAGTTCCAAACAGAAACTAGAGGAGTTCAACAATTGTAAACTCAGTTCTGAGTCGCATTGTGGGAGGTGAAGCTCCCATCCATGGAAAACAACATGGTAGCTGGGATGCTCAGGGAAGCAACAAAGCACGTATAGAATAATCAGCTGTTGTTGGAGGAACTCCAGACTCAACTAATACGCTGTTCACATGACTGGTTTGGAAGGCTACTGTCGCAAGTCAGACGCCGCAATTATCAATGAGTTCCAGTATCCCCAATGGTGAGGGTGATGCTGAACCATTTACAGGACTCCCATAATCAAGAAGGGACAGAATCAAGGCTTTGCAGAGCCCCACAAGGGTAGAGCAATCTACATGTTACTGAGGCAGCGAAGTGTATTGAGGTGCCCCAGCACTTTCACTTGAGTTTGCAAAGGTGGGGAAGCCATGACAGCTGGGAATTGAAGACTAGTCCCAAGAAAGCGGTATGTTTCAACTAAAAGAAGTAAATGATCATTGAGGTAAAGCTCTGGGTCTGGATGGGCAATGCATAGTGATAGAAGTGCATGAAATTAATCTTGGTGGCTGAAAATCGAAAGCCATGGGTGAGTGCTTATAGCTCCGCTTTTTGTATGTTGCCGCTCAGCAACAGCCATACTAGAAGAGCAATCATGAAAGCAAAAATCATCAGCATAGAAGGAGGGCGACACTGAAGATCCCACAATTGCTGCTACACCATTGATGGTCACCAGAAAGAGGTGACACTCAGTACAGAGCCCTGTGGGATCTTGTCCTCTGAAAAAGGGGGTACTGTATGAAGCACCCACTCGAACCTGGGACATATGGTGCAACAGAAAGTTCTTGGCAAAAATCAGTAATGGACCCCAGAGACCTCACTCATGTAATGCATCAAGGATGAGGTGATTCCTAGTCATGTCATAAGCCTGCTGTAGGTCGATGCTGACAACGTACAGAGACCTTCTGGATGGTGGATTCTGGGTGAACCAGATTATTGGTAGTGGTGCAGCCTTTGCAAAAACATTCCAGAAATAAAGCCAAAAGTTCCTGGGACTCAAGGAGCCCACGCAGACAAGATGGCCGCCGAGTAAGTGACGCCAGAAACTATTTCCAGAAAGTCAAATGATTTAGACAGGAATATAATTTAGCTTAACACCGACAACAAATTGAATACGTGCTTTAGTGTATCGTTTAGTCTTGCCGTTAAAGGTTTCACTTTTCTTTGCGTATTTTTTCAGAAAACACGAAAAGATCGTTACTTCGCGAAATCGCTTTTAGGCTTAAATTTTGTAAACGTGTTTGTTTCTTGATTCACGATAATTTGACTAGTTTCTCGGTAACAAATAAGTAAACTACCTAAATAGTATATAACTTCATTGTTTTAATACAGATTTCAGAAAAAAACAGCGTAACTTTATATCAGAAACTTGCTTATATACATTTGTTTATAGGCCTAATTCTCGTAACGTTTTTGGAGAATCAAACTTAAAGTATCACGTTTAATTGTCCTTTTTTTCATTCCATTGAGTGAAATATATAATAAATAGCGTATACCCTCATTGTTTCAATACAGATCTCAGAAAAACAGCGGAATGTTAAATCAGAAACTTGCTTATATACATTTGTGAATAGGCTTAATTCTTGTAACGTCTTTTTTTGATTTTCGGTAATTTAATTGATTTATTCTGGCTATAGTATTATTTTTGCCATGAGTGAGAAGTGCCTGACTTGCCGTAGAATTGTTAGTTCCGGGGTTTGGTGTGATGGATGCAATAGTTTTTCTCATTGGGGGGACTGCAGTGGCCTGGGTGTCGGGAAAGAGGATCAGGCTCATCAGTGCTTATGTAGGATATGCAGCAGAGATAGGAAGATAGTGGAACAGGAGGGGAAAATTGCTGCCCTTCAGGCTGAGCTAGATCAGGCTAGGGAAGATCTGGACGGGTTAAGGAGGGAGAAGAGCAAAGAGAGGTGGGACGTGGCAACAGGTAACAGAAGGAACAGGCCTAGAACTAAGTCTGTCAGTTTTGTGGTGAATGTCAAAAATAAGTTTGATCTGTTACTTCAGTTAGAAACTGGTGAGCCTCAAGCAGAGGTAGGTGTAGACAGGACACAACAAACTTTCAATAGGAAATTGAAAAAGGATGTAGGAAAGTCATCAAAAAGGAAGAAAAGTTTTGTTGTTAGGCAGTTCTCATGCCAGAGGTGTAGGCCAACTTCTGCAGGAGGAATTAGGACCAGAATACCTGGTCACAAATTTTTTCAAACCAAGTGCTAGTCTGGATCAGGTGACAGAGGATTTAGGTTCACTCTGTAAAGGATTTACCAGGGAAGACACTGTGGTTATTGTGGGATGGCCAGGGAACAGTATCAACAGAGATCCTGGGTACAGCATAGAGTGTGACCTGGTAAAGATTGCTTCAGCATCGAGACACACCAATGTTGAGTGTGTATCTGTCCTGAGACGCCATGACTGGCCTCATTTGAACTCTTCTGTTGGGAGAGTTAATTTGGAGTTGGAATGGCTCATATTGGTCTGGTTCCTGTTGATTCTCTCAGTAGGTGGGAGTATACCAGGCACGGCCTACATCTCAACAGGAAAGGGAAGGGTAAACTGGCTGGGGTAATAGCAGGAAATTTAATGGGGGCAAGCACTGCCATGAATGGTAAAATACCAGTGGTTACAGGTGTTGTAGCAGCACCTTTTTTTAGGATAGGTAAGACAGAAAGATGTCAAGTTCTACAAGAGGTCAGGATTGAAACAAATCTTCAGTTTAGGAAAGAAATTAAACAGCACAATTCTAGCACATTGGATCACCAGTCACAGCTGTCAATTATAAATTTTCACCAATCACCAGGAATTTCATCTCCACCAAGTTGTATCTCAGTCCTAGATAATTGCATTGATGAATTAAAGTCAGCCAACCAAGTTGTCACAATCTGCCTCTCTGAACACCATGTGGCCACTGGTATAGGAACTAGGCCTAAGCACAGTGAGAAACTCAGACAGGAGAGTACTGCAAATGTTAATATAAGGAAAGGTTCTCATAAAAGTATAATTAAAAATAATGTAAGTATATTTCATCAAAATATTGGGAGTTTAAAGAATAAAATAGATGAGCTTCTGGTTTGTTTAGAAGATTTAGAAGCTGAGGATGAAATAAATATACTATGCCTGTCTGAGCATTATATTGTTACTGATATGGATAAGGTAAATGTAAGTGGATATAAGCTCTCTGCACTTGTAATGAGAGAAAATATGGAGAAAGGAGGAGTTGCCATATATGTCAAAAGTTATCATTGTGCAAAAAGTATAGAAACAAAAAAGTTTTGTGCAGAGAAACATACAGAAGCATGTGCCTGTGAGCTTAAATTAAATAAAGGTGCATTTATAATTGTAACTGTATATAGGTCCACATCAGGAAATTTTCATCTATTTATGAAAAATTTGGACTCCTTGTTGTGCTATCTGTCAGACAGGGTGAAGCAAATTATTATTTGTGGGGACTTCAATGTAGATTCTCTGAAAGAGGGTAATAAGAAAAATGACCTTGAAGTATTACTCAGTTCTTTCAATTTGACACCTGTTATTGATTTTCCTACTCGGGTGGTAAAGTATAGCAGCTCACTTATAGATAACTTCTTTATAGACCAAGGTACGTTTAACCAGATAAATGCTCAGCCTGTTGAGAATGGTCTTTCTGATCATGGTGCACAGCTAGTTACACTATATGACATAGCTCCATTCAGCAGTACTAAACAGTCCTCCAAAGTAGTACATTGATGAGAGATTAAATTGGAATAAAATTCAAGAGTAACAAACATAATTCATATCAACATGAACCTACAATATCCAAATTTCAGCCTCAAGAATGTTCCCCTAGATATGAGAACTGAAACCAAGAACAAGAGAAAATGAAGATAAGTAAAAAGTTTTCCTTCTATATAAATCTTACAAGTGTTGAAGCTTTTGAAACTTTTAGAGATAGAAAAATTTAAGGGTGATGTGTGGGAGGGTAATTACAAGCACGGGAATCAGCTGTGATCTGTTGACTGATAACAATGTTTTGTTTGTTGTAGAAGAAGAAGAAAAAAAGGGAAAAACAGAAGATTTCACTTATTTGCAGATTATATATTAATGAAGTCCCAATAATGAGATGAAAGAAGACCCAAGGACTGCCGAACAAAGCCATATCAACATTGATGAGATATCATCGACAATGATGGACTAGGTCAATTGAAAGAGGACTTGATCACTACAACAAAGGGAATCAATAAGAAAAAGAATAAGTGCAAACTATTTCTGACCCTTTTTTTTTTTTTTTTTTTTTTTTTTCTCGTGTGATTGGTAGGAAAATGAATAGGGACGAGTGTAGTGATGTAGATGTGAAAGCTATAGGACCCAGCAAGAACATGTTTCATCCAAGTGAAAGTGTAGTCAAGAGAAACAGGGAAAACCAATATTTTGCTGTTGATTTTAGCAAAATGAGAGAAAATGAAGATGGATAACAATAACAATAGCAAATTTTGGGCAGTTAATGGTTAGTTAACCAAAAAATTTACTTCACTACAAGGATAATTAAATGACTTTAAAACTGCAAACAATGGTAAAATGGACTGGGTACAATACCAAATAGCCCAACTTAGTAATCAGGTTTTGGAGCTAAGAAATGGGTTGTCAGAGGGATTAAAAAGTGTGAATGAAAAAGTCAATGTCTAGAAAATAAATTTATTGTTTTGGAAAATGAGTTACTTGCACAATCTTTACAACAGGAGAAGAATGTTAATATCATCAGAGTTCAACAGATGGTCATAGAGACAAAAATGGAACAGAGGTTTAGCAGTTTAGATCAAAAAATTTTAAATGTTGAAAGCAGTATGCTAATTAATGTAAATATTCTAGATAAAAAAATGTCAGTGGTTATGGAAAATTGTATTCACAAAAATATTTATTCAAACAATGGTACCAACATTCCAATCAAAAGTTTTCCATCAGACAATTTACATCCAGTGGATTTTCTATACCACTGTAGAGATAGTTTTGTGCCAGGAATGAGTGATGATCAAAAAGTTAAATTTGTAAAAAAATGTCTTGAAGGTGAAGCTCCGTTTTGGGTAAATTTAAATTTAAGTCAGTGGGAAACATACTACAGTTTTAAAAAAGTTTTCTAAATAAATTTTGGTTGGAAGCAGAGCAAGGGAGAATTAAAAATGAATTTCTGAATGGTCCAAATTATAGGAATAGGGACAGTACACTGAGAGACTTTTGTAAGAATCAACTTAACACTAGAAGTACTTAGTGGGTTATTTTTGATGCATAAGGGATTTCGAGGGCCTTACCCCTCTCCATAACCATTGCAGGACCAAATGCTCTTGTGACTTTTCATCGCTTATGGTGTTGTACAATTCTCCTATCCCACATAGAAGTATGAAACATTTACATGTTATACCAATAGTACCATGTGAGTCATTTTTGACCCGTATGCATTACAACACTATTTGATGTCAGTAACACCACTTTTCAGACATTAAATAGTTTCTGGACATGCCTCGATGTTATTCACAAGATGTTGGAACAAATTATGACACTTTGGGCCAAAAAGAATGGAAAATATGAAGAATTCATTCTGATACATTATATCAGCATGTCTTTTCATTTTATATGGACTGGTAACATGCAGACCTATGGAGTGACACTGGGAGCTACAGAGTATCATATTATAGAGTGGGAAAGCTGCCTCTCCCTGCCCCCCTCCCCCTGCCTACACTGCTGCTGTCTGGGACATTGCTAATTGTTCTGTTACACGGCAGCAGATGTCAGGTGTGTCGACCTTATGCAACATCATGACTAACAACTTCACCTCTGTGAAAGTTGTGGATAACCTGAATCAAAATGGAACAAGTTTAGTTGGCACTCTCTGGAGATTGTCCCTCATGCAGAGTGAAGTGGAGATCACGCATTGTATGTAACACACTTACAAATCAGGCGATGATCTACTCACAACATACTAAGGGAAAAAGAAAAAAGGCCTGATTCTGAGCAACATGCATGCTGCATGTCAGATGACTGAGAATACTGAGAAGAAAGTTCCAGAAACTGTGAAGTTTTATAATGAAACTAAGGATGGAGTTGATACAGTTGACCAAATGGCTAGACTAGTGTCCGAGCTGGCACCCACCTCTTTTACAATATTCTTGACCTTGTCATAATCAATGCTTATGCTATTTTTAAGTTACTTACCTCTAAGATTTCTCACCAAGAATTTATCCTCAGAGTAGTAGATGAGTTTGCTGCCCTGTACAAACTGCAGAGAGGAGCCAATCTCCCCTTGCAGGCACTTGATACCAGTGCTGGCCAATACTGAACTAGAAGGTGTTGTCAAATTCAAATTTCTTGCAAACAACAAAACAACAAAAGAGGAATAAAACGTCATACGTAAGGTTCAAGTGCTACAAATGTGTGTGCAAAAGCTGCCAAGCAAAAACTCTTGTCGAATTTCTGAACTGTGAGCCCATCCCAGTTTAGGGAATTCTGTCAAGTTTTTGTTCCTTAATATTTCCAAATATTTATTATTATAGACTGAAGTTGTTCATTCTCATGTTTTAGTTCCTCAATTATGATAAGCAAGAAAACACCCAGAGCATTTTAGTCACCTGCTGTGTTTCAGAATCTTTCACAAATACTCAGTACTTAATTTGTCTGTAAAAGTAAAAATACTGTTAGTACTTACATAAACAATATCTTTTAATCCTGTTTCAACCTTTTTATAAGGAACAACACTGTAACATTATTTTACTTACTTGTTTTAATGATGATTGATGACAGACTGTGGAATTTGTAAAGCAAAAGGTTTGTTTCTGATAATTTATGTTCGTCGGTGTACTATTCATTTTAAACACCAAATTATCCTTACACTTTATAATCTTTCTGAACATAATGTCAACATGGTGGTACTCAAACTACCACCCAAATATGAATAAAATGGCGGTTCCCTAGTGTGGGTCAAAAATGACCCACATGGTACTACTAGGGATATAGCAAAGTCTGTTAGTGTTAAGAAACTAACATACCTTGACAAAACGTTTGATGAAATAACTTTGATTGATACTCTCAAAAGTAGATTACCAGAGAAATTGCAGTAGGATTTAGTTCACAAACATAATGATTGAAATGAACATTTTTTTACAATGTGTTGACAGGATGGATAGACCCTGCTTGGACTTAGTACATGATTTTGATCTTCATTTCTAATTTCACTCCAAGTGCTTCTTCACCTTACATTAACGATTATATGACCCCCATCATTGGGTTTGATGTGCCATCTTTCCCAAATTGTACAAAAGTGTGTGACATGAGGAGAAGGATTCCCAGTATGGTGTAGGCAATGTATCTGTACCCTTCCACCCTGGCACACTTCCTTCCTATTGTAGTATGCCTTAAGCACAGCACAGTAGCCACCCTGTTGCGGGGGTCGTGGGTTGTCAAGTACCTGCATAATGGTAGCCAGCTGACCAAGCAGGGATTACACTGCTGGTGCCTGCACCATGTAATCATACATGACAGACAAGAAGCACTGCGTGAGATAACGGCAGGAAACTCTAAGGGACGTACGACGAACGAATCCGTTAGGACAGTGCGGCGAAATTTCCCATTAATGGGCTATGGTAGCAGCCGGCCGAAGCAAGTGCCTCTGCTAAAAGCAAGCCATCGGCTGCAGCACCTCTCTTGGGCTTGTGACCATATTGGTTGGACTCAGGACGACTGGAACACCGTGGCTTGGTCAGATGAGTCCCGGTTTCAGTTGGTAAGAGCTGATGGTAGATTTCGAGTGTGGGCCAGATCCCACGAAGCCATGGAGCCAAGTTGTTAACAAGGCACTGTACAAGCTGGTGTGACTCCATAATGATGTTGGCTGTATTTTTTTTACGTGAAGTGGATTGGATCCTCAGGTCCAACTGAACAACATGGAGACAATTTGCAGCCGTTCAAGGACGTCATGTTCCCAAGCAACGTAGAAGTTTTATGGACGACAATGCTCCATGTCAATGGGCCACAGCTGTTCATGATTGGTTTGAAGAACATTCTGGAAAATTCGAGCAAATGGTTTGGCCACCCAAATCGCTCGATATGAATCCCATCGCACACTTATGGAACATAATCGAGAAGTCAGTTCGTGCACAAAATCCTCCACCGGCAACACTGTCGAAATTATGGGTGCCTATAGACGCTACATGGCTCAATGTTTCTGCAAGGAACTTCCACCGACTTGTTAAGTCCATGCCACGTCGAGTTACTGCACTACGCAGGGCAGAAGGAGGTCCGACACGACATGAGGTGTCCCATGACTTTTGTTCCCTCAGTGTATGTATGTATTCCTTTCTGCGTCTTGAAAGGATCAATTGCCTAGGTTGGCTGGGGTTGGGTTGAGTTCTTTGGGGAAGGAGGCGAGACAGCGGGGTCATCGGTCTCATCGGATTAGGGAAGGACGGGGAAGGAAGTCGGTCGTGGCCTTTCAAAGCAACCATCCCGGCATTTGCCTGGAGCGATTTAGGGAAATCATGGAAAACCTAAATCAGGATGGCCGGACGCGGGATAATTGCCTAGGACAAACAAGACAGTAACTCACTTCACAACTGTCACCAGCTATGTCATTCACTTTCCACTTGATTTTGTAATGATTGAAATAAAATCAAATAACGATCATCTGCACGAACCGGTAACACTGAAGGCTGCGTTGCTTTCCACATGACCTTCTGTGGGATTGCATGCATTTATGGCCCAGTGACAAATCTGCCACAGTTACATGCAAAGTATAGGTATCGAACATGGTGCTCCCTTCACTTGTTAAACCATATTTCGTCTCTTATATTGTGTAGGCAACGCGTCGTGACAACTGCCATCCATCACACGACGGGAAGAATATTGAAGAACGTAATCTACCACCACAAGCATCATTTTACTGAAAAAGGTATCTTGGTGCATATGTTCCAGGAGATATTGCTTGGCATGTTGTCACACAAGTTTGCAATAGGTATATTTATCACTCGTCATTTTTTATTTCTTGTGATGAATTACAGAATGCTTCGACTTCTTAAGTAATAGAAGCCAGCACGTTGTCCTCGATGGTGAGTGTTCATCGGAGGTGAGGGTATCATCTGGAGTTCCCCAGGGAAGTGTGGTAGATCCGCTGTTGTTCTCTGTCTACATAAATGATCTTTTGGATAGGGTGGATAGCAATGTGCGGCTGTTTGCTGATGATGCTGTGGTGTACGGGAAAGTGTCGTCGTTGAGTGACTGTAGGAGGATACAAGATGACTTGGACAGGATTTGTGATTGGTGTAAAGAATGGCAGCTAAATCTAAATATAGATACATGTAAATTAATGCAGGTGAATAGGAAAAAGAATCCCGTAATGTTTGAATACTCCATTAGTAGTGTAGCGCTTGACACAGTCACGTCGATTAAATATCTGGGTGTACCATTGCACAGCGATATGAAGTGGGACAAGCATGTAATGGCAGTTGTGGGGAAGGCGAATAGTCGTCTTCGGTTCATTGGTAGAATTTTGGGAAGATGTGGTTCATCTGTAAAGGAGACCGCTTATAAAACACTAATACGACCTATTCTTGAGTACTGCTCGAGCGTTTGGGATCCCTATCAGGTCGGATTGAGGGAGGACATAGAAGCAATTCAGAGGCGCGCTGCTAGATTTGTTACTGGTAGGTTTGATCATCACGCGAGTGTTACGGAAATGCTTCAGAAACTCGGGTGGGAGTCTCTGGAGGAAAGGAGGCGTTCTTTTCGTGAATCGCTACTGAGGAAATTTAGAGAACCAGCATTTGGGCTGACAGCAGTACAATTTTACTGCCGCCAACTTACATTTCGCGAAAAGACCACAATGATAAGACAAGAGAGATTAGGGCTCGTACGAAGGCATATAGGCAGTCATTTTTCCCTCGTTCTGTTTGGGTGTGGAACAGGGAGAGAAGATGCTAGTTGTGGTACGAGGTACCCTCCGCCACGCACCGTATGGTGGATTGCGGAGTATGTATGTAGATGTAGATGAATGCTACGCATTTGAATCTTACCCAGGGTCCTTATGAAAAAAATTGTTACCTCATTTCAGATATGACTATTTAGACTTGAATGATCACCAGATTGACGAAGACCAACAGATTGTGACGATGGAAGGACGTTTCTATGATTTGTCACTATGGTCCACTTCAGTTCCAGGCAAGTGTGATGGGCTGAAATCTTTAAAACTTCGTGAGACATTTGCAAACAGTTGGACATGTTACGCAAAAAATAAAAAAGACTACAGTTAGAGGTCCCATGGACTACAAGGTCATTAGAGAGTAAGCAAAAAACTACGATTGGGAAGGATGGGCCTGGAAATCTAATGCGCTGTTTCAAAGGTAAGACCTCACCGTTTATTTCGTCAGGTAGATAATGTTTGGCCAAAATAAAAAAAATATCCCGAGGAAAGGCCAGTGTAAGTCTTCGGAATGTAACGTCATGCATCGAGTGGCCAAATAAGACGATTCGCGCTGCGAATTGCATCCTGGGGGTATGATCATTGCAGTTGGCATGATGACAACAACTGAAACGACTTGTTATCACACTATAAGAAAAATGATCAAGGAAACCGTGGTGTACAGTTTCGATACCACACCATCTACATCTATATCCATACTCCGCAAGTCACCTGACGGTGTGTGGAGGAGGCTACCTTGAGTACCTCTATCGGTTCTCCCTTCTATTCCAGTCTCGTACTGTTCGTGGAAAGATAGATTGTCGGTATGCCTCTGTGTGGGCTCTAATCGCTCTGATTTTATCCTCATGGCCTCTTCGATACGTAGGAGGGAGCAATATACTGCTTGACTCCTCAGTGAAGGTATGCTCATGAAACTTCAACAAAAGCCCGTACCGAGCCACTGAGCGTCTCTCTTGCAGTCTTCCACTGGAGTTTATCATCGCTTTCGCGATTATTAAATGATCATGTAACGAAGCGCACTGCTCTCCGTCGGATCTTCTCCATCTCTTCTATCAACCCTATCTGGCACGGATCCCACACTGGTGAGCAGTATTCAAGCAGTGGGCGAACAAGTGTACTGTAACCAACTTCCTTTGTTTTCGGACTGCACCAGGCAGAACGAATTCCGAGGTTAGCGGTAAATCACGTAACGATCCCACCAATTCGCGACCGGCTCCGGGACACACCTTCCGCTGCACGCTCACGTGGCGCCGCCACCGAACCAGCGCCACCACCGAGCTGGCATAAGAACACGCGGTAACGGCGTCTTCCCAGTCAGCCGAAGCCTCAGCAGTGCTTATAAAAGTCCCTCCGTATTGTGATTATGTATGACGACTAGCCTCTGATTTACGGACTCTCAAGGACTTGTGGCTGGAAGTAAGGAGGTGTTATTTAGATTGCATGTGTTTCTAATCATTTGTGATTTCTCAGCACCCGTCTATTCCACGGCACCCACCCCTGGCGGATCCAACAGAAACTGCATCATATGTTACTACGGTACGAGAACACCTGTCTGTGCTCTCCCGATTTCACAAAAGAACATATCCCGGAGCTTCATTGTAAATCCATCTCTACACCACAGATCCCAATCTTGTATCCTGAAACGACTAACTCTCTCGCTCCTTATCGAACAAACCTAACGAAAAAATTTTAAAGGCTAAACAAGCACATTGAATTTAGATTGACGACAACCTCATCCCTGAACCAGTAGATTTCGACTAGTATGGAACCCAAAAGCTGTGTGAACATCATCAGACTGTTTTACGCTGAAGCACCAAAGAAACTGGTACTGGCATGCGTAACCAAATACAGGGATATGTAAACAGGCACAACACGGAGCTGCGGTCGGTAACGCCTACATAAGACAACAAGTATGTGGCGCAGTTGTTGGATCTGTTATTGTTGCTGCAATGGCAGGTTACCAAGATTTAAGTGAATCTGAACGTGGTGTTATAGTTGGCGCACGTGCGATGGTACACAGCATATCCGAGGTAGCGATGAAGCGGAAATTTTTCTCAGGAGCGTACAGTGAACATCAAATCTCCGACATCGCTGCGGCCGGAAAAAGATCCTGCAAGAACGAGATCAACGACGACTGAAGAGAATCGTTCAACGTGACAGAAGTGTAACCCTTCCGCAAATTGCTGCAGATTTCTTTGCTAGGCCATCCTCAAGTGTCAGCGTGCGAACCATTCGACGATACATCATCGATTTTGGCGTTCGGAGCAGAAGGCCCATTCGCGTACCCTTGATGACTGCACGACAAAAAGCTTTACGCCTCGCCTGAGCCCGTCAGCACCAACATTGGACTGTTGGTGGCTGGAAACATGTTACCTAGTCGGACGAGTCTTTTTCAAACTGTATCAAACGGATGGACGTGTACCGATGTGGAGACAACCTCATGAGTCCATGGATCCTGTATGTCACCAGCGGACTGTTCAAGCTGGTGGACGCTCTCCAGTGGCGTGGGGCGTGTGCAGTTGGAGTGATAGGAGACTCGTGATACGTCTAGATACGACTCTGGCAGGTGACACATACTTAAACACCCTGTCTGATCACCTGATCCATTCATTTCCATTGATCTTTCAAACGGACTTGAGCAATCCCAGCAGGACAATGCGACACCCCACATGTCCGTAATTATTACAGAGCGGTTCCAGAAACACTCTTACGAGTTTAAACACTTCCTGCGACCACCAGATTCCCCAGACATGGACATTATCGATCGTATCTAGGATTCCTTGCAACTTGGTGTTCAGAAGAGATCTCCACCCCCTCGCAGTCTTACGGGTGTCAGTTCCCTCCAGCACTACTTCAGGCTTTAGTCGAGTCCATGCCACCTCGCGATTCGGCACTTGCGTGCTCGCGGGGGCCCTATTAGATAGGTGTATCAGTTCCTTTGGCTCTCCGGTGCAGTTAATGTGAAGGAATATATTGTTGACAATTAATTCGTCTCTTACGTTTTTCTTCGATATTCACTAAACCAATTAGAAACGGTATAAAAATATTCACAGTTCTAATACAAATGAATTACAACATACCATTGTAGCCTCGTGATAAAAGACTAATTTAATACCTGTAACAAATAGTATCTGTAGTAAGAGCTTGCCCAAAATTTCCTGCATTAGTAATATGTCGTGCATTCTTTATCTCGATACGGTGTGTGTCAATGTGAAGTCCTGTGTCCTACCCAAGAGGCATTCCAGGACTACAGTGAAAATATTTAAACTGTCAGTGAGAGTAAACCCAAAAAGAAACCCAGCTAACTAATTATTCAACGTCACAACCAAAACAATCAAATTGTGTAATCACGAAAAGCTAAAAGGACATGTCAGTGCAAGCAGAAAGACAAGGGTTTTAATAAGGGAACCATGTCGCTATTTCTTAAATTTTCAACTCTGGTTCTACAGTGTACTAAATCAGGGTTGTGAGAAGGTTTCAGATGGAGAAATTAACATTTCCTTAGTGATTACTGATCTGGAAGTTTGTATCTCGGTACGACAGGACATAAAAAAAATTACAAATCGTTTGGATCTCCACGAGACTGGTGCCAAGAACTGCTATATATTCCCCTTCACAAAGCAGCAGCGTTACCACTTAGCTCACGGACCAGTACCGTCTGAAGTACGCTCTCATTGCGATACGGATTGGTAACGCTGATACGTCATAAGGGAAATATGAGATAAGGTGTAGATTGTGCCTTCCTGGAACCAAACCATATAGTTGTTTAACCAGTGTTACACCTTAAGCAGGAATCACTCAGCATGTTTGTTGGAAACGACAAGAAAATATCATGTGACTTTATCAGAATAATTCTGAATCACACCAGGAAGTAACTCGACACTCACATAGTTGCCAAGCATGTTGCACAATGTTTCCAGTTCTCCATTAGGCTAGTGACATTAAGATACCTTTGCAAAGCTGGTGTGTCCCTTGAGATGGCTCGATGTTGGGAAGTTCACGCTTGGAAGGCACGTTATCGCCAACTGCCACCACGCTGACTGGGAGTCAAAACATCTAACGTACAGGCCAGTGAGCTGTATTCACATTTGTGCAGCTATGATGTGAGTCTGAAGTGTACGTGTGAATAACATGCAGCTTCACTGATTACAACTCGAATATCATAAATAAAAAACAGTGCGAATTATTTAGGTGGCCCACTCCTCCTGTGCACTTGGTAGCTATTTTTGTTTTTATCTCTTAAGCACACTGGAATCTAGAAAGGTTAATCACCCAAAGGTGTTGGCTTGTTTAGTACTACTAGAAGCTATTATGAGTAAATAACATTCTCTAAAATATTATACGCTTAAAAACATTTTTCCTTAAGAATGCTTTCATTGACACTATCCCTAACACACAATAACACAAATGGAAACACACCATATAACTGGTTACAAACCGTGAACATCAACAAGAAATTTTACAAGTGCAGAAAACATACAGTTTCAAATCAGAAAATCAAACTATGTAAGGAGATCTTGTACAGTTACCGAAGAATGGAATTCAAAAAGCCCTGAAGAAAATGAAACAAGCGAATGAGGTCTGTGTAATTTCAATTTCGATTCCAGTTTCTGATAACATGAAAGGAGGAGTAGCTGTGACGAGCATATGGAGTAAAGAACACAGAAGAGTGATAGTAATGACTGGAACAAGTTGTCATTCAGTCTATATAAACCAGAGGAAAGAATAATATCAGGTACTCGTAATGATTACAGTATAACAGCTGGTGACTCTTTCCCAATAAAAGCAAACACACACAATGAATTAGCTTCACAGTTTTCACATAGCCTAAGGCGGAGAGAAGGCAAAGAAACTGGTAGTTCATCTAGCTGAGCGAGGGACGGAATTTGTAAGCAATTCCTTGCAGTTGACGCATTTTGCTAGTACTTTATTTCCTAACTGTTTTATGCTAGCGACGCCTGTAGGCTGTGGGAAGATTCGTATGATAATGATCGAAGTGTAATTATTAGAACAGACTGATACATTAATTACTACGTATCTTGCGCCCACATGTGCCTCAGTGGATAGTGCTAATCGTAATTGCATGTCAACTTGGAGATCCACCTGAAAGGCATAATAACGCTTTCAAGATAGCTCCTGTGCGTATAAGTCTGGTTTGTGATACTATTGCGAATCCGCTCTTGCTTAACTAAAAATATTAAGGACCATTTAAGGGGAGCCAAACTGTAATGCCAAATAGACGTTAGGACTAAACACTTCGCTCTAGACATCATCGTAGAATAACTTTAAAAAGTCGAAAATTGGTGAAGTAACACTTTTAGGACATTAATGAATTAAATTAAACATTTAGAGGTCAGACATAATTCATTACTTCCAGAAGTATTCACATTTTTAAATCTCTCACACACAGCGGATAACGACCAGTTCGAGACGTACTTAGGAGCTCAAGGTCGCGGGAGGGGGGGGGGGGGAGTTTAGTATCGCAATATTGGTGTGATGTAGCATGTGATCTCACTGTGTGACACATTTCTACGGTTATTGGAAAAAAAATTACCAGTGGACCCAGGTAAAACCACATCGCTTTAGTGATATCGCAATAGTTTAGATCAGGCTCTCCAGCCTTGCCTTCAGCCGAGAAGGGAGGATAAACAAGTCTTCAGCTCTATATCACCGTCATTAGGAAACCAGCTTCCAGTCTCCACACAACGCCAGCTAGCATCCTGTAACTTCATCGGATGGCGCAGCAAAAATATACGCTCTGAGACAAAGAAGAAAAAAAAGAATGAAATTTTCACTCTGCAGCGGAGTATGCGCTGATATGTAACTTCCTGGCAGATTAAAACTGTGTGCCCGACCGCGACTCGAACTCGGGACTTCTGCCTTTCGCGGGAAAGTGCTCTACCATCTGAGCTACCGAAGCACAACTCACAGTCGGTCCTCACAGCTTTACTTCTGCCAGTATGTCGTCTCCTACCTTCCAAAACTTTGCAGAAGCTCTCCTGCGAATCTTGCAGAACTAGCACTCCTGAAAGAAAAGGATACTGCAGAGACATGGCTTAACCACAGCGTGGGGGATGTTCCCAGAATGAGATTTTAACTCTGCAGCGGAGCTCCTGTAGAGTTTGCAAGGTAGGAGACGAGATAATAATCTGCCAGGAAGTTTCATATCAGCGCACACTCCGCTGCAGAGTGAAGGTCTCATTCTGTAAACATCCCCCAGGCTGTGGCTAAGCCATGTCTCCGCAGTATCCTTTCTTTCAGGAGTGCTAGTTCTGCAAGGTTCGCAGGAGAGCCTCTGTAAAGTTTGGAAGGTAGGAGATGAGATACTGGTAGAAGTAAAGCTGTGAGGTCCGAGCCTGAGTCGTGCTTCGATAGCTCAGATGGTAGAGCACTTTCCCATGAAAGGCAAACGTCCCCAGTTCGAGTCTCGATCGGGCACAGAGTTTTAATCTACCAGGCAGTTTCAAGAAAAAAGAAGGGTTGAAGCAGTAAGGAATTAGCAGTCTGGGGCAGAAATCGGCATGTGTTATGTACATGTACAAACAAACAAATGGTTACAATTTCAGAAGAATCAGATGATTCATTCAAGAGAAAGAGCTCCAAAAATTCAACAAATCAATAACGTGGTCCTTCTCTGGGCCTTATGCAAGCACTTATCCGGCATTACTGAGCATGTCAATTTGTCAATCTCTTTCTCTTCAATAAATCATCTAGTTTTCTGAAGTCCTAATCATTTGTGTTTCTGTACATGTACATCACATTTACTAATTTCTGTCCCATTCGGATAATTCCTTCGTGGAGCATCGTTTCTTATTCCTTGGAGTGTAGTTTCAGGAAACTGCTGATGAACTCCACGCTCTTGAATGGGAAATGAAGCCCTGCAGTATTTCCACACAAGAAATGAAGCTCGGCCAATCCCTACTGATCCCAAATATCTTTCTCAAGAAACTAATATATCATCGAAATTGATCACCACATTTTAAGTCCACCAGATCTTGGGCGTTGATAGGGGTCTGCTGATAACTTTTTTTCTGTTATCGCATAAATGAGTCACGTAATGAGATCACATGCATCGCATAGGGGCCTCGAGTTACCAAAAGAAGAGCCTAAAGCGACTCGGAGATTTCTTCAATAACATCTATTTCACATTTATTCGCAGCGTACGGGTGATATTAAAACCGGAATACTTAAAGAAGAATGAATTATGTCTAATCTCGATGTGTTTTATTTATTTAACCACCCTTATATCACCTAAATTCGTTTATCTTACCTCTTTACAACTTTTTCACGTTATTCCATAGGAATGTCAAGTGATGAGTCTAGCCTCCACGTCTAATTGGCGTTCTCGTTTCTCCCTATTTATGTTACCATTACGCCTACTTTTTTACTTACACTAGAGCCGATGAGCAATAATTTCAGGAAACAGGTTAGTGTGTGCAAGAGCTGTCTTGAAAGCATTATTACGTCTTTCCAGTAGTATCCAAGATTAAATGAAACGATAATTAGCGTTGACCGTTGAGTCAGATACGGACACAAGTACCATAATATTTAATACAGCATTCTGTTCTAACGACTACACTTCGATAATTACCATTATTATTCTGATAGGCTAGAGGCGTCGTTAATGTGAAACAAATAGGAAATAAACTATGGTCGAAAGGTGCCATTATAAGGAGCTGCACACAAATATTTTACGCAGCGAACTATCTGTGCTACCGATCACTAAGGCAATGAGCACTAGCTGCATATAACACCGGCTGAGTAGCAAAGTGGTAATGTGTCCTCTCCGTGAAACGGAAGCCTCAATAATTCTCGTCCCAGTCTCATTACAGACCTAGATACGTTATTTTATCTTCCCGAGATAAAAGCTTCCATATCGATAATAGTTAAAGAACTACTGATTTCTTCATCTTAAATCTTTTCGCAGCCTTGATTTATTACTGCCTATATATAAAGGCGCAAAACTGAAGAAACCGCGACATTGTACCCTCGATAAAACATATATTTGTGCATTTTTAATCAAATTCAATGTTTTTGATTTTTCGTGAATTACGAGGTAGACCCGGAATACTTCACGATGAAACAGACCTTATCGAGGTCTAAAGTCGTTATCTATTACTAATGCACGACGTTTTGAGGATTTCCGTATTACAGATAGTATCTGTTTTATTAAATTAGTGTTTCCTCAAAAGTTATAACGGTAGGTAAATGTTCATTTTTATTAGAGCTGTGCATATTTTATTGTATTTCCTGTTGATTTACTGAATGCAAAAGTAAACATAAGAGAGAAATGAATCAACAACCATGTATTCTCTGACATTAACAGCAGCAGTATGACGATGTTCAGGCAGCTTTTGGATTCCAAGCCTGTAGAAGGCCAGTGGTTCAAAGAGAAATTTTTTTTCTCCAGGGTTCTTTCGATAAGAAGCCAGAAAGTTGAACACCTGAGGGCACAGGATTAGAATAACTGGACTAGGGACGGCATTCCAACCAAGTTCCTGTATGGGCAAGTACAGATGAGCATTCTCGTACAGAAGCAACATCTGATACTGCTTCATCGGTCGTTTTTCTTGTATTGCGACTGCAAGACGTCTGATTTGTTGACATCAGATGACAACTGCGATGCTTTCACTCGTGGGCTGCAGTTCTAATGCGAAACATCTTTGTGCCACCAGATGCCTAACGTTACTTTCTGAAGACTCGCTTTGTCCTTTGTTTCACACATTTCTTCTGTGAATCAAACATTATTTTCGACTCACGAGGTTAACACACGGAGTTCCAAGTCCGTTTCTAGCCATCCTGACTAGAGCTTTCCTTTATTTCCTTAAATTGTTCGGTACTCCTATACAATAAATGGGCAAATTTAAAAAAGAATTGTGGCATGAGAAAAACTGGCGAATACAAAAATGTGATAAGGGAATCCCGCTGTAATTTGTTGTGTATTGCAAGTGTTTTGTTAAATTTGATGTATCTGAACAATGATTTTAGGTTTTAATTGCTGTCGATTGGTTATTATAAATTTTTTTAAAGTTTACTACACGCGTTTTCGAAATAGCGTTGGGAATTTTAAACTTTTTATGACAAATAGTTATCAAAATTGTGTTGAAACTTTTAATTGATGTTATAATTGCTTTGGGCCCAAATTTGGCACTACAGTATCACCGGTATTTTACCCTTGATGTTGGATCAGTGTAAATATTGTTAATTAAGAGTAAACCTTGAAATGGGTACCAATTAACAGCAAAATAGAAGGATCGGACAACAAGTTTTCTAATAACTATTGAGTAACAATTGTTTGTTAGTAACTTTTTTTCAGAGAATGTCTGAATTCATGTTTTCCAGGCACCTGCACCTGCCACTCCTTAATAGCCCCTACCATACCACAGATACAACACGTAATCAGAACGGAAAGTGCGAAGCAGAACACTTCGCATTCCTGCAAAATCGGCAGTGTAGTACATGCAGCAGTGAATATGTGGCAGTTGATCAATGGGCAAAGATAACAGCAACATGTTACTCACATGAAACAGACACAAATTATACGGAAGAAGGCAAGGAATAACAAACACCTTTCACAGAGGAAATTGGAGGTGTAGACTTGGAATGTTTTCTATCGAGTAATTAGCAAAATAAATTCCAATGTGATCGTGTAAATCATCCTAATAAACAGAAATGCGGTTCTCATTCAGCAGAGTAGGACAATAAATAATATAGATCGAAGTACTTCGAGCACTAAAGCTCTAGAACACATAACCCTGATAAATTGTGATGTTATAATCCATCACTTTTCTGAATATTTATGTAAGAGCTATGAACTTCCGTGGTTCAAAGGTTACACCAGCAGCATAGTACTATAAAAACTATACATAAACCAAGAAATTAAAGAAATATAGATGATCGTTAAAAATAGCGTAAACAGCTGCTGTTCTGCTGAAAATGGCCGCCTAATGTGGTTTGAGTTGGTTATACGTAATATAAATGTTATTAAAATATTAAAATCAGACATTTTTTTACTAAAGAAATATATAAATTATTAAACTGAAAATAATTGTAGATGAATTTTGAAATATTAGTTCATTGTAGCTGTGATGTTAGAAGTTGTAGATCCTCAATAACATTTACAAGTTATGAAAAATTATTGTCATGAAAAGTGGAAAAATGAAGTTATTATATTGGTTAACTGTGGTCACGATGGCTAATATAAAATTACATCAGCATGTTGTGCTGCCAAACCTATGGCATCTGTGTGATTAACATACTAACACAATAACGTAAATCATAGGGTGGATTTGGATTATACGAAAATGTGGATATGATTGTCTCACAAAGGGGAGGCTATGAGGTTGGGATCACAGATTTACTTCAAATTTTGTTTCTCTTTAGAAGGCCATTCAAACAGCGTAATGTGCAAGCAGTAACGGCACTACTCTGGTAATTCTGAGAAGATCGTAAGCGATGTTTACACTTCTGTTATATGACTCATGTATCTGTGCGTAGAGGGTGGACGTTAGAATTAATGGTGGACAAGTGCTGAGTATTCGACCTTCGTAAGGTAAACGTAAATGAGGCGACAGTTTGACTCCCACACAAACTTAATTTTTAATCTGTACCATCAGAAGAAAGAGAAATTTTGCAAAATGTCAACGACGTATGTTTTCCCTTAGAAACTCTGATCATTCCCTACAAATGGGGGAAAACTGCATTCATTCAATGTAGAATATGCCGTTTCAATGTATGTTTTCCGCGTCTGTATGACAGATACTATCCTGCGACGTGTAATGTGGAGAGCACATCCGGCGAATGATTGAACATTACTCTTGTGGTCTGGCATATTGTGGCTTATTATATTACTGAATAACATCATTCGCATCATTATTTATCGAAGTTCGACTTGGTCTTCCCATGCCTGTCCCTCGTCCTTGAAAATTTAATTAAAAATAGCTAATAGCCAAGTAACATGTAAAATTCACTACAACTTAATGAAAATGCACGTGGTTTTTTTTCATTATATTACCTCTCAAATGTCGCATAATTTAAATAATATGACCAGCAATGAAAAATATAGATTAAAAAGTAAGTTTTCCTAGGATTCGAACCTTCGCCTATTCACAACCCTCTTGCTAAGCGCGAACGCTACCTTCTTGACGACAATCACATGTTAGAGACAACACCTTCGCCCGGATACATCAGTTACATGATAGAATCGTAAACATGACAAAGTAACTTTCAGACGTAGCCAGAATGTAAGCATGAACGTCATCCTAAACGTAAAATAAATACAAGGAAATCTTAGACGCAGCCTCTGCATCTAAGGAGTACGCACGTAGAACAAATGGTTAAATGCCCACAAATTGTCCACAATAATAGATACCCCTAGGGATCAACATAATAAAGAAAAGAAAATGTCCATGTGTATTACTTTATGTCGTCCATGTTGGATTCTTTTTTAAGGAAACTTTGACTGTTTTGACAATAAAAGTTCAAATAAAACAATTTATCTGTGTGAGTCACTTTTTATTTTCTCCCACGACGAGTTTCTTGATTTTATACTGTTATCCTTAGATGGAAAACACGGATATCTTGTTACACATGTACCAGCTGGATGCAGATAGTTGGTTTTTTTTTTTTTTCTTTCTGGATCGGTACCAGTGTACAGAACCAGGCAGTTTGTCATAAATGAACATTTTTAGTTGATTTTTCACACAGAAACACGAACCACTAATATAAGCACACCAAATATTGACAAATAACTCAGTTTCATCGTGTTACTTAGACAAATTTTGAAGTTAACTTGACAGTAACAAAAACATAGGAATAACCCTTATTAGACCATCGAAGAGTACCGAACAAATCTACTGCTGCAAATTCTTTTAATCTCAATTTAATAACTGGCACATGAGTTCCTATTGGTGGTTTCGCCTTTTGACAGTACTTGTGCGAAGCCAACATCTTATGAATGTGCTTCTTCATATGCTTGTGAACACCCATCCTTCCAACAAAGCGAGGATAATTTCAATGAGTATGCCAAATCAACTTATTGACCATTTTGACCGGGATGCATGCAACCAACTCTGAATGATCTTCACTTCTCTTCTTGAATAAGATGTCTTTTCTGACCTCATAAAATTGTCTTATGGGCAATACTCTTGTGATTTCTCAACTTTGCCTCGAGCGTCTACCACAATGGATGCTTGGCTTGCTTCTCGGCAATGTTTTCAAGAGAAGTCATAATGAAATTACTAACTGCAACGTTCTGCGAATACATGGTACTGAAACTGTTCTTGAGGTCCTCATCAGCCTCATAATTCAACCCTAGAGGAGTCCTTGAAAGATCGTTGCTAACGACGTTGTCTTGACCAAAAACGTATAAAGACCTGAAATTGAACTTTCAAAAATATAACGCTCATCTGGCTAAGTCACCATGAGCTAATATCGCATTCATTAAAAATTATAATGCTGTGTTGTCAGTATAAATCTTCTTCATCTGACCAAATATGTAGCATCTAAATTGCACAATGACCCACACAATGACTAAAGCCGCAGTTCAGTTACTAAATAGTTGTATTCACACTTGGTGTGCATTAGGCTCACAAAAGCAATATTACGACGCCTTACCACTCCATCTATTTCAAATTCCCAGAATATCTCAGCACCAACGCCCACATTAGAACTGCGTGAGCCTCGAAAAAGATTGCTCAGGCATTGCTCTAGGCTGGATGCCAAATGAGAGGAGCCTCCAAAAGAACCTGTTTTGTACTCCCAAATTCCGTCCTTGCTCAGGTGTCACAGTTCAAAGCAGTTTTCTCACCCATCAGCGAATGCAAATGTGGCTTAGTGAGAACAGTCAAACTCACAAACCTTTTACAAAAATTAATGCGCTCCAAAAATGCCAAAATCTGCTTCCTGGTCTTAGGAACAGTAAATTTCCTAATTGCTTTGGATCAAGTAAAATGCCTGATTGCAGACACAATGTATCTCAGAAATTTTACTTGACTCCATCCAAACTGTAACTTTTTTTAACTTAACAGTTACACTGAACTCGTTAAAAATATTCAACAACCTATAACTTCATTATGTTTCTTCCAAATCTCATTTGCAATTATCACATCAAAATATATGGTCAATCTGTTTTTCTTGTCTAGTGGAAGAATGCTACTAAAACTTCTGAAAAATACAGCTGAACTGATATTCAACCTGAAGGACAACTGGTGCAACTGACTACAACTGCCGCAACACAATATTCTGTGAAATTCAGAAATGAAGGATGCTGCTCAATCTACCAGTAGCTCTCTCGTAGATCAGTTCAAGGCAGGGCCTTAATACCGTCTATTTTTCGGATCAGCTCATATGATGTTGATGGCCTTTCCATATGTGAAATAACAATTCTATTAATCTGCCTGTAACGCAACATCCATCTCATACCACTTCCTTACTTGGCACAACTAGCGACAGATTATTATAAGAGCTGACAGCAAGTTTAATTGCCCCTTGCTGCAATATCTTCTCAATTTCTGGTTCAGATCTCTCCTTTCAGATTTCTGGTAGAGGATATAGTGTGACTAAGAAACTCGTACGTTTCTTAATTTTAAACTGATCAACAAATCTTTTCATAATTCCAGGGTAATCTCAAAACACTGAAGAATGATGACACTGTATCTCAAACAAAACTCTGTTTCGCCACCTCATCTGCCTCCTCAATAAAGTCAACCCAGTTTCTTAGCTCTTGTTCAGCGTTAACACATCTTCGGCAGTCTAGTAATAGATTTTCATTAACCATACTCTTTTTCACAAGAGACCTCAATAAAAACGACAACCTAGGCCTCATAAGAAATTTAAGACAGTGGTTCGAACTCTTCTTCATAACCACACGTTCATCAAAACATGACATCAACATAGGCCGATTATACTTCAACAACACTCCACCAAGGAAACAAGTCCATCATTTCTTGGTTTGTAGATAAAGGATAAATTCCGAATGTAGTATCAATCACCGGCATCGGCACAATCAAACAATTCACGGATAACCTCTTATCCTGACACGAAAATTCACCAAGCTCCTGCCTATTTACTTCAGCACGTCTTCTAAGGATTGCTCCCTTCACCTTAGTCTACTGTAAGGTTATAACAGGCCATGAAGCTACACATTCACCCCACTGGAATGCCGCCTCATGCAATACAGATCCCTGGCTGCCCATATCAAAATACAAGACAAAATAATTCCATTGATATTCGCCTAAAGCACTGGACTCACAAAATAATTTACATTTTCCTGTTTCTCGTCAGGCAGGTCTCCCTCATATCTTCAAAATTCAACTGCTCACATCCGGTATTTGTCTTTTTCACACTACAGTACACAAATCAGCCGCTGACTGCAATTGTCAGTCATCTGGCAGCAAGCTCTCTGCATACACATTATTCCACGGATCAGCTGACCGCACCTACACAGTGCGCCGGCCTGAATCTCTACCGTTCCTGTGACTGTCCCTGCCGTTACTTCTACTTCTGTAATTACCAAAACGTCCAGCATTCCAATTGTTCCTAACTATCTTGTACTCACTATCTGCAAAATGATTGGGTCATTTATCCAGATGCCTCCACCTGCCATTGCCATATCTGTCACATCGTAAAGCACGTCACCCATCACAAAAATTTCCATTTTCTTGTTGCCTAGAATCTGGATAAACACACTGGTTATTGTTCCTACCATGACTGTTCTCATCACCATCGTCTTACTCCAACTGCAGTACCAAACATTGGAAAACCTCCGAGTCATGTTTCATTTGACTGACGAGAGTAAATAAGTGTTTGAAGGAAGTTTCATAATACAAATACGAATCAATTCAGTAGGACTAAGAATTATATAAGAATTGATTATTTAACAACATGTGTTCAAAGAATGTTGTTGTTTAACAAAGTTCAAAATGGCTAAAATTTTCATAAACAGACTATGTTTCACCTTTCTTGTGTTTTCTCAGACCAATATGCAGACAAGTATTAGTGCCAAAACTCTTTATGATTCACATCTCGTAATCAGTGTATGCATGTGTACAGTAGATTCAGCTTCCAAGTAACTGCACACAAATTCAATCTCGTATAGAGCAGACCATGTAGGCGGAAGTGAAAAACCAAACTACTCCAAAGAAGCATGAGCATGAATACTGTTGGCTGAATTTCTAAATATCTGAAAATTTTTGATGGTTAAGAAACGATTATAGTCAAAATTAGACATGCCCTTTGCGTACAGTATCTTGATCAGAATCACTGCAACTATAAAGTATTATCCTTCTCTCATAATGAGACAAAGTATTTGGCTCATCTCCATGGACTGACTCTAACTCATTACCAGATACATGACCTTTAATATAGTATGGACCCTCACCAACGCCTTTACCTATGTTCCCCTCAATCCTCAGTAATCACTCGCTTCTCTTGTGCTAATTTTATTCTCCTCCTATTAATCTCCATTATATCCTCATTAAATCCTAGTACTCATCCTACATCCTAGTAATTCCCAATCTTGACAGTGACTGTACCACTAATACTCTGCGCCACATTGACTGCTAATTCAGGAGCCAAACTCATCAACTTTCTTTACTGTTTGATTAAATTATTCGTCAGTACAAAGCTTCAACTCTTTAAAATTCCTTTCAAAGCCTTCCAAAAACATGGCATGACACAAAAATTATTCTTAAATTCAAGTAATAACATCTCGATCAGGCACCTTCTCAAATATCTCTGGATATTCTGTTATTTATCTCCCATTCTTCCCTTAAATTTCGAAAATTATTTTGTAAATGCTTAGTTTGCTCATAAGTAACTAACAAAGATTGATCCTGACCTTCTTCTATAGTAGCAAGTTTGCTGTCAATGCCTTTGTTGTAAGCCATGAATTTTTCCTTGTAACGTAGTAATATTAGTCTCATATTCTCAGTTAGCTCCTTTGCACTTGCTTTGATCATTTCCCCTAATTTATGATCTGTTCTCTTCACACTGGTTTCTATTTTCTTCAAAAATGGTTCAAATGACTCTGAGCACTATGGCACTTAACATCTGAGGTCATCAGTCCCCTAGAACTTAGAACTACTTAAACCTAAATAACCTAATGGCATCACATACATCCATGCTCAAGCCGGGATTCGAACCTGCGACCGTAGCGGTCGCACGGTTCCAGACTAAAGCGCCTAGAACCGCTCAGCCACACTGGCCGGCTTCTATTTTGTCTGATAAAATCTTGTACAAACCTCTATCATTAATCTTGTTACGATCCTCCGTCTTTTCAAATTCCATTTCACTAATTACCAGTCTTCAGTCTATCCTTTCAAATTCTTTTCCATTGATTTCTCGTTTTCTATCTATCTTTCCAAATACTCCTTCATTGATCCATTGGCTTCTGTCTGTCTTTTAAAAATTTGTTTTTCGTTAATCCCTAGACTTCTCTGTATCTTTACATGTTGTTTCTCAGTAGGCTCCATAGTCTCCTCTTTAATTCTCTTGCAGTTACTCTGTTTTCTTCCCTCACGGCAGGTATTAATTCCAAGACTGACGGAGCATATTACTGTTGTGTAACTGGCCTAATATTCTGCGGGTCAGCCTGAACAGAACACACTGCAGAAGTGCAAGAAGGATCTATCTATGTACCTTAACTGTAAACTGATTCTCTTGGCTGAACTACACTCCTGGAAATTGAAATAAGAACACCGTGAATTCATTGTCCCAGGAAGGGGAAACTTTATTGACACATTCCTGGGGTCAGATACATCACATGATCACACTGACAGAACCACAGGAACATAGACACAGGAAACAGAGCATGCACAATGTCGGCACTAGTACAGTGTATATCCACCTTTCGCAGCAATGCAGGCTGCTATTCTCCCATGGAGACGATCGTAGAGATGCTGGATGTAGTCCTGTGGAACGGCTTGCCATGCCAATTCCACCTGGCGCCTCAGTTGGACCAGCGTTCGTGCTGGACGTGCAGACCGCGTGAGATGACGCTTCATCCAGTCCCAAACATGCTCAATGGGGGACAGATCCGGAGATCTTGCTGGCCAGGGTAGTTGACTTACACCTTCTAGAGCACGTTGGGTGGCACGGGATACATGCGGACGTGCATTGTCCTGTTGGAACAGCAAGTTCCCTTGCCGGTCTAGGAATGGTAGAACGATGGGTTTGATGACGGTTTGGATGTACCATGCACTATTCAGTGTCCCTTCGACGATCACCAGAGGGCTACGGCCAGTGTTGGAGATCGCTCCTCACACCATGATGCCGGGTGTTGGCCCTGTGTGCCTCGGTCGTATGCAGTCCTGATTGTGGCGCTCACCTGCACGGCGCCAAACACGCATACGACCATCATTGGCACCAAGGCAGAAGCGAATCTCATCGCTGAAGACGACACGTCTCCATTCGTCCCTCCATTCACGCCTGTCGCGACACCACTGGAGGCGGGCTGCACGATGTTGGGGCATGAGCGGAAGACGGTCTAACGGTGTGCGGGACCGTAGCCCAGCTTCATGGAGACGGTTGCGAATGGTCCTCGCCGATACCCCAGGAGCAACAGTGTCCCTAATTTGCTGGGAAGTGGCGGTGCGGTCCCCTACGGCACTGCGTAGGATCCTACGGTCTTGGCGTGCATCCGTGCGTCGCTGCGGTCCGGTCCCAGGTCGACGGGCACGTGCACCTTCCGCCGACCACTGGCGACAACATCGATGTACTGTGGAGACCTCACGCGCCACTTGTTGAGCAATTCGGCGGTACGTCCACCCGGCCTCCCGCATGCCCACTATACGCCCTCGCTCAAAGTCCGTCAACTGCACATACGGTTCACGTCCACGCTGTCGCGGCATGCTACCAGTGTTAAAGACTGCGATGGAGCTCCGTATGCCACGGCAAACTGGCTGACACTGACGGCGGCGGTGCACAAATGCTGCGCAGCTAGCGCCATTCGACGGCCAACACCGCGGTTCCTGGTGTGTCCGCTGTGCCGTGCTTGTGATCATTGCTTGTACAGCCCTCTCGCATTGTCCGGAGCAAGTATGGTGGGTCTGACACACCCGTGTCAATGTGTTTCTTTTTTCCATTTCCAGGAGTGTAGATCACAAATGGTAGCAGTCTCATTCATGATTGCCCTACAGGTATCCTTGATATGTATCAGTAGCATGCCATCTCACTGCGCTTGCTTGTCACAAAATTAATAAAAATATTAAAGTAACGATGGAGAGAAGAATCAGATGGGAATATATGTAAATGGATGTGAAATTTTATTAAAGTGAGGTTGGTGGAAACCACATCGTATCCGAGCTAGGGATGATGAAATGTTTAAATTTTTTACGGACATGATAAGCCAAATTCATGGTAGCTGGTGGCAGACACAAGAAGCCATTGCTGAACAGAATGGCGTAGGCGTGCAAAAGTTCAGGCAGCGGCATCTGGAAGTCTGAAACGCTGGCGTCAGTGTATTAACAGTGACAAAAAAGTAAAAATATGTCACTGCTTGCAGGTGCCAGCACCCGTTAGCTATGACTTGATGGAACAGCCCAAGGCAATAAAGAAGGAGAAAGGGAAAATAGTTCACCATAAAAATACTGATTGTCAGACTTAGGAGGTGGAAGAAACTATATCACGTCCCACTGTGAAAGTGTCCCCATTGGAACCATCTATAATATGAGCAGCGCTAATATTCGTAAAGAGGATAGTCTGAAGGTTAGCAATGGGGATCATAAACCATTGTTCAAAGAGAAAGCGGCTGGTGTTGAAAGAGATGGTATGTGCAATAAACATCTGCCGCCGCCTCTAAGTGGTAATATGCTTTTTTTATGCCTATGTCGAGTTAACAACGTCTGATCAAGCACGGTCACATACTCAGTGCATTTGACAGGTGCTATATATTTTGATTTGCAACAACATAGTTCGACTTATGCAATGGTATCAAAGCGTGTAATGCATGATTACTCCAATTTACGTGATTAAGTGGATGATATGTCTTCTCGCTTGTTTACTGCCTCAGTGTAGTGATTATATTGTCGCGATTTCTTGGTCACGACGGCAGGTTTAGATACTTTTATGTCTTGCGGAGTACGAGGTTATTAATCGCCAGCAGATCTTTACTAAGCTGGCGTTTTGTTTTAAGACCCATCGTGCAGAGAGTATAAAACACATGCCGTGCAGCATAGCAGTGTTGTGGCTGGTCAGACTTGTAAATTCATTCAGGAGTAAATGTTTCGTTAGGGGCGGAGTTCCGTGTTGAACGGGAGTAGTTTTGATCGCGTGAGCTCCGTGAATGCTGATAAATGCTCCTCTAACTTTGCACAGTTGATGTAATGAATGTACACTTATTAAACTGGAGGGCGCTGGGCTTCTGCGGTACATTAACATGTTACCAGATTGATGTTCTATTCATTTGTTGGTGTACCGAACTCTCCCTGAGTGCTGTTGCCTTCAGAGTTCACATGTCGGAGTGCAGTGTACTGGCAACTGCAGTGCAGGTAAGGGCAGGTAACTTTCCAAGTCGAGGATGTGCAGGTGCACTTCGAAGATGCAGTACCAACAGGTTAAAAAAATGGCTCTGAGCACTATGGGACTTTACTGAGGTCATCAGTCCCCTAGAACTTAGAACTACTTAAACCTAACTAACCTAAGGACATCACACACATCCATGCCCGATGCAGAATTCGAACCTGCGATCGTAGCGGTTGTGCGGTTCCCGACTGTAGCTCCTAGAACCGCTCGGCCACTCCCGCCAGTACCGACAGGTAGATAACAGTTGTAACCCAGTTACAAACCCTGTTAGGCTTCCACTTCCTGGTACAGGCAGTTTCAGACATAGGGAATTGTTAGAGTTTGGGCACTTATTTTCTTTGAATGTAAATGAATGTATTTTATTTCATTTATCACCAAAAATGCCAAAACACAAGAGGAAGTAATAGAAATGTTCCATCCTGGTTGCCAGTAGTAACACTGCTAGATGCATCACCCTCTGAGTGGTAGGTCCAGCAACTGAATCATTGTCAAATACATTATCATTTCCCTCAACAAGGCCTTTGAATCAGAGCAATCTGTAACTAGATATTCTTCTCTTTTTCTACTTCTTTCAAAATAAGTTATCCGGTGCCCTTTCTGATTAACTGTAGATTTCTGCATTACGTACTGGTTGTGAATATCACCAAAAAGAAGAACGAGCAACAATCTCAAAATCACCTCACAAAACAATAAGTTATAAAAACATTTATAAATCGAGAATTGTTTAAAAATGAAAACACTTCGCCAAACTGCATTACTGCGCTTTCATTATACCCACCATAACAGCTGTGACTCACCCGTGGAGTGGACGATTGCACCGAGACGGCACTGCATACCTCACACGCCCGGTAATGTAAGTACATGTAGCCGTGCCACTGTCGAATGTTTTGATGCTTAGAAGCTTTGTTTTACTACTCTGTGGGTGAATGATGATTTAGTTATTAACATTGCTTTGGTGTTAGAATTAATTTATTGTCTCCCAGGTCCGCACAAAGGAAAAATTGAGCGTCTTCTTCTGCAATCATCTGACGAAGAAGATTGCGCAGATATCTCTGACAGCGATGAGGAAGCAGTAATAATTGAAACTGCGGATCATTCCAGAGAATCTGAGCAGTCATGCATTAACGGGAATGAAGTGAAAGGAATGCCACATGATGACTGCCATTTTTATATTGGTAAGGACCAAGAATCTTTGTGGATAAATAATCCGTTAGCATTAGCAGGGAAACCAAAACGTAAGAATATAATCAAAGTCCTACCTGGCCCGAAACGCAATGGTAGAGAATCTAAAACGGAAATTGAAAGTTTTCTCAAATTGTTTGATCCTGAGATAACTGATTATGTCTTTGCAAACATAAACAAGTACATAGATAACAAGAGATCATCTGTGAATTACTCAAGGGCTAGAGATTCCAAAACTACTTCTGCTCCTGAAACAATGGCTCTTTTAGGAGCACTGTTTCTAATCTCTGTACAAAAAGGAGGACGCACAAATTTATTAGAACTGTGGGCATCAAATGGAACAGGAAAGATTATTCTAAGGGCAGCATTTATCTACAAGCGCTTTCTGTATTTGCTCCAGTCACTGAGGTTTGGCGATACTTGTACAAGAAAAGAACGACTAGCAACTGATAAACTTGCTACTATGCGCAGTCTCCATTCAGCATTTCTGAACCACTGCAGAAATAACTACAGTTCAGGGGAGTACACAACCATAGACGAAATGCTTGTCCCATTTCGCACACTTGTGGTTTTGTTCAGTACATGCCCAATAAGCCCGCTAATTATGGATTGATTTTGTATGCATTATGCGATAGCAAGACATTTTATACTTTCAATTTTGAAGTACACTGTGGCAGACAGAATCCTGGACCATATGTTGCATCTAACCAACCAATGGATATTGTGAAGAGATTGGTTGCGCCAGTCAAGGGAACTCACAGGAATGTAACTACGGACAACTACTACAGTAGTTACCCTGTAGCCCAGCATCTCTTAGAAAATGGGCTAACCTTCATTGGAACATTGAAAAAGAACAAGAAGGAAATTCCTCCAGAATTTTTGCCCAACAGATCGCGAGAAATTGGAGATTGTCTTTTCGGATTTCCAGATGACTTCTGTCTTGATTAGTGCCAAACAAAAAGAAACAAGACTGTCCTTTTCCTGTCGCAAATGCATGAAACTTCTGAAATCGACACCGCTACAGGCAAGTCTGTTGTAAATTTGGACTACAATGGAACAAAAGGTGGAGCCGATAGTGTGGATTATTTGTATACATCCAACTGTACACAAAGGATCACATGAAGATGGCCCTTAGCACCTGGATATTGCTGGGATAAATTCCCAGGTCTTGTTTTTTGCAAACAATTCAGAGAAAAGATTCAGAAGAAGAACCTACCTAACAAACCTGGCCTTTGCTCTGATGGACTGCCATTTGAAAGAAAGGGCTCAGCTCTCTACTCTACCACGAGATATTCAAGGATTTCTGTCACCTCGTCAATCAATTCCCACCAATCACGATGAGACTGGAAGAATGTGTGGGAGGTGCCATCTTTGTGGTGGTAGAAAAATAATAATAAAACTACTGTCATTTGCAATAGCTGCAAAAGATTCGTTTGCAAGCAACATTGACACAATGTTGTCACATGTAATGATTGCAGAGCTTCTCCAGAGGAGAAAATACTACAAAGTATTTATACATATTACAGGTTTTTGGAAAACTTGCTTTAACAATGATAAACAATCGAATCACATCTTTGGTTATAATTTATTTGGAATTTGTTATTAAAGTAGGGCTTAGGAAATATCCTGGAAACGTATGTCAGATTTTCTGTAACAATTTTAATTTTCCCATACACCTTGGATATATGTATACAGATCATATTAAAAGTTGCTGTTATGAATGATGTTATAAACAATAAATAATTAATACCACCAAAGGATAAAAAAATGCTTTTTTATGTATTTAATTGTGGACGCCACTGAGTGCCGCAGGGTTAATTTCGGCTGGAAGGAGTTCCGGCACCGCCCAGAGTCACTTTTTTTTTTCAACGGTTCAGCATCGGAGCGCGCTTCATGCTTTAGTTTGATTACAGAGAAATAATCAGTACGTGCAGAAAGAAAGAGATGGAACTGAATTTCTGAGGTAAGTGCAAAAGACCAAAAGCGGTTCTCTGGGCGCTGGGCATTCAAAAGCACGGATCGGCATGCCACCACTGGCAGCGTGTGCTGCTGTTCCTGTGAGCTGTTTTAATGTCGCCGCGACCAGCTTTGATGCTGCCGCCATTGTTACTACTATGCTGAAGTTACGTGCCGATTGTTCATACGCGGCGACCCTCTGCTTGTCCCGGTCAACGGCGCCACGGAGTAGAGTTGTGTCAAGGACGCCAAAAATTACAAGCAATAATAGTGGTTTTTCAGTTCAATTTTTACACGTAGAGTCTCACGTTAATTAAATGGTAAAGACCTTTCTCTTTGGCTAGTAACAAAGAAACTACTTAATTGTTTTACGAGTGTAAAAGTAAGTCATAGATATTTTTTATTCTATTAGTTTCATTTTACATTTGAAAGCGAATTCCTTTATAACCTGTATAAATAAAACTTGTGATTTCTTTTTCACTCACTATCGTAAAAGGTTCAAATGACAAACTCTTACTGAATAACATTACGTATAGTCTTTCCCCATGGCAGTGTAACAGGGTGTGGAGGGGAGAGGAGGAAGATTACGGCAGCCTCAGGGTAAGGCGTTACTGCTACTGCGCCTGCTATACAGACGCCTGAGTCACAGCTCTCGTACAAGATAAGTAATTTAAGTAGTAATAAACTGTTTTTAACACTTTAAACTAATTTATTACGTTAATTATAGTGCTCTTCAAGCGTACCATTAACGGTTTTTGTCTTACTCGCGTATTTTCACAGTAATCACGTAAAGTTCGTTTTGTTTACATATCGCGGCCAGGCCGAACTTTTGAGCTTTCAGGTTAAATTTCATACCGCAATTTTGAGTGCATTTACTGATAGTTTAGTGTGCTAAATACATTTGCTGCCCCTTTATATCTGTAGAGTATCGTCATCTCTTTAAGTAATTTCCAGCAAAAAACATCTGAACCACTGTTTACATAGTCGCGAGCAGGCCTAATTTTTCGTACAAGTAATTTTCATTGTTCTCTGGTAACTTAATTGTCTTTCTGTCACTAAAATCGATTTGTACCACGAGTGTAAAGTGCCTGACATGCCGTAAAATCGTTAGCTCCGGAGTCTGGTGCGATGGATGTAGTAACTTTTTTTCATTGGGGCGATTGTAGTGGCGTGGGAATTGGGAAAAGGAGCGAGACTCATCAGTGGTTCTGTAGGATATCCAGTGGAGATAGAAAGTTTGTGGAACAGGAGGGGAAAATGTCTGCCCTTCAGGCTGAGTTAGATGAGGCTAGGCGAGAACTGGTCAGGTTAAGGGGCGAGAAGGGTAAACAGGGGTGGGAAGAGGCAAAAAAGGCATAAGGAACAGGACAAGGAATTCTTCTGACAGCTTTGTTATTAATGTACAAAATAGGTTTGACTCGTTGCCTCAGTCACAAACTGATGAGTCTCTCACATTGAGTAAGAATGTAGGGAAGTCTGTAAAGAGAAAGAAAGTCTTGTTGCTAGGTAGTTCGCATGCTAGGGGTTTGGGCCACCTTCTGCAGGATGAATTAGAGTCAGAATACCAGGTCACAAGTTTTTTCAAACCTAGTGCTGGACAGGGGCAGCTTACATAGGATTTAGGTTCGCTATGTAGAAGCTTTCCCGAGGAAGATACCGTGGTTATTGTGGGTGGGCCAGGCAACACTACTGACAGAGATCCTGGATACAGCATAGAGCGTGACCTGGCAAAAATTGCATCAACGTCGAGTCATACCAGTGTTGGGTTTTTGTCGGTTCTGGAGCGCCACGACCGACCTCATTTGAGCTCTTCTGTCAGGAGAGTTAATCTGGAGTTGGAACGACTACTTGGATCTGGTGCAGGGCACACATTGCTGTGGTTCCTGTTGATTGACTCTGTAGGTGGGACTATACTAGACATTGCCTACACCTTAACAAGAAAGGGAAGAGTAAACTGGCTAGGCTGACAGCAGGAAATTTAAAGGGGGCAGGAGCTACATCTCATGGTGGAAACTCTTTTTCACTGTAAGATCAGTGTCCAGTGGGAAACTCAGCCAGGCAAGTACTAAAGACGTTAAAAAAGTTCAAGATACCCACAAAAGTAAAGTGAAAAATAATGTTAGTATATTTCATCAAAATATTGGGGGATTGAAGAATAAAATTGATGAGCTTCTGCTTTGTTTAGAAGATATAGAAACTGAGAATGTAATAGATGTACTATGCCTGTCTGAGCATCACATTGTCGCTGATGTGCAAAAGGTTAGCTTCAATGGGTACAAAGTAGCTGCACATGCAAGTAGAGATAATATGATGAGAGGAGGAGTTGCCATATATGTCAAGAGCTTCCACAGTGTAAAAAATTTAGAAACTAAAAAATTTTGTGTAGAGCAACATATGGAAGCATGTGCCACTTAACTTAAACTAAACGATGGCACTTTCATAATTGTAACAGTGTATAGGTCCCCCTCAGGGAATTTCCAGCTATTTCTAGAAAACTTGGATGCTTTGTTGTGCTATCTGTCAGACAGGACGAAGAAAATTATCATTTGTGGGGATTTCAATGTTGATTCCCTGAAAAAGTATAGTAGGAAGAATGACCTTTCAGTATTACTCAGTTCTTTCAATTTGAGCTCTGTCATTGATTTTCCTACTCAGATAACAAAGAACAGCAGTACATTAATAGATAAATTTTTTATAGACCAAGATAAGTTTAAGGACATAAATGCTTATCCTGTTGAGAATGGTATTTCTGATCATGGTGCACAGCTAGTTACAATACATGTGTAAGTAGGCTGTTTAGGTTTTTTTATTGGTAACGCCGCCGCCACGTAGCGCTCTGTATGAAAATCACTGGCTGTGCCGTGTGCAGTCTGTGGCTGGTTTGCATTGTTGTGTGCCATTGTAGTGTTGGGCAGCGGCAGCTGGATGCTAACAGCGCGTAGCGTTGGGCAGTTGGAGGTGAGCCGCCAGCAGTGGTGGACGTGGGGAGAGAGATGGCGGAGTTTTGAAATTTGTAAGAATTGGTGTCATGAACTGATATATTTATTATGACTATAAAGGTAAATACATTGTTTGTTCTCTATTAAAATCTTTCATTTGCTAACTGTGCCTATTAGTAGTTAGTGACTTCCGTAGTTTGAATCTTTCAGTTAGCTGGCAGTAGTGGCGCTCGCTGTATTGCAGTAGTTCGAGTAACGAAGATTTTTGTGAGGTAAGTGATTTGTGAAAGGTATAGGTTAATGTTAGTCAGGGCCATTCTTTTGTAGGAATTATTATTGAAAGTCAGATTGCGTTGCGCTAAAAACTATTGTGTGTCAGTTTAAGCACAGTCGTGTACAATTTTCAAAGGGGACATTTCATATAGACCAGTCGTGTTATAATTTTTCTAAGGGGACGTTTCATATGTCGACCCTTAGCCGCGGATACCTCACTGGAATCTTCTGATTTTTTTCTTGTAGTTTGTGTAATAAGTGTAGATTTTGTTTATTGCTAGCGCGTAATTGTAGAGAGAATTTCCTCTGTAGTTGCAGTCTTTCATTGTTGTACAGTAAAACAGTTGTGGCATGCATGTCGATTTGCACCAAGTATTTCGCAGCTGCGCTTGCAATTAACTAGATATTATTTTCAGTGCTATGTTAATGTGTTCTCTTATTTTTGCTCTTCAAATTGTGTTTTTCTGTGTTGTCGTTTGAAATATTGTGACAATAATGGCGTGTGAAAAACGTAATACTAGGCTCCAAAGTAAACTGAGAAATGACAGTGAAGACGAAAGCAGTATGTTAGCGCCACCATGTAATGTATTGACTAATGTTCAAAGTAGTAATTTGGTAATAGTGCATAGGGAAATGGAGCGGGCTGCAAACAATGGTGTAGACAGTGAAACGATTAGTGAACAGGGAAGCATTATCGATCGATCGGTCGGCAACAGCTCGCGTCAGGAATCCGAAACGACAGGACACAATCTAGGAAATACTGTACATTCAGGTTTTGCGTCCTCACCGTTTTCTCAAATAAGTCAAGACACATTTTCTGCTTGTCAAAATGTGAATGTTTCTGGTGCAAATGCACTGCCGAAAAGCATAGAGGAACAGATTCCAGACACTAATACATTATTATAGCAATTAATGCAGCAAATGAAACAAAATCAGAGACAAACACAGCAACAGTTAGACAGAATGGATCAAAATCTTCAAAAGTTAGACAAAATGGAACAAAATCTTCAAAAGTTAGACACAATGGAACAAAAGCTTCAAAAGTTAGACACCACACTTGAACAAACACGTGAAGATTTAACTAATGAGTTACATAACATCGAATCGAAATGTCAAAAAGTCTGTAATGACGTATAAATACAAATTTGTGAGCATTGCCAACCAATTTTTTCGCGGCATGAAAATGCATTACAGAATCACGAAGCAGCCATAAAAGAACTGCAAACTATTTTTCATGAAAATCATGAGACCTTGCAAGCTAAAATTGACTCAGTTGCATCCACCGATTCGGTTACCCAACTTGCAAGAACTCAGGAAAACTTAAAGGACATAGTAGATTCGATTTCAACACAAATGGACGCTCTGAAACTCGGTTCAGAAGAACACACTGAGGAAATGTGTTCACTATTGGAGAAAGTAGCCGAACTTTCAGATCAGTTCATTAACTTATCTACAAAGGTAGATGATGATCTGAATGATACAGAAGAGTGCGAACAAATTAGAAAATTCAAACAAAATCAGAATCAAATTAATACACAACACCAAAGAGAGATCCGGGAAGTGCAAGATTAGCTGACACAGGTAATACAAGAATTACGTATTTCAGAGGACACTCGCGCTCCAACACGGGAAGAGGGACTTAGAAATACGGAAAAGCCACAAAGTAATAACACAGGGCATTTCGGAAATTATGAAAGAAATTGGCAAGGTGCACCGAATTTTGAGATGGAACCGACGACACGATGTAACAATGACCGATATGCTACCCGCCGACACGATGATTTTGACTATAAGCTGTTCATTACTGCACGTAAATTCAAAACATTTAAGAATTCTGGCAACTACATTCATCCACAAGCGTGGCTCCATCAATTCTCTCATTGTTTTCCTCCCAACTGGTCATTAGAACACAGATTAGAATTTGTGTGTGGCTACTTGGAGAATGAACCAGCTGTAAGAAAGCGATCGCTCATTCGCGATTGTGACAGTGAAGGAGAATTTTACCATGCCTTCCTCTCAGCATATTGGTCTCAAGCTACACAAGACCGAGTAAAACATAGCATCATAATGATGAAACATTTCGAACAATCTGAATTTTCCAGTCTTGTGAAATATTTGGAAGACATGTTACATAAGAATCAATATCTTTCAAACCCATACAGCCCCACAGAACTCATCCACATTTGCTTAATTAAATTGCCTGAACATTTACGACATATTATTTTGGCAGGACGTTGCAAAGACGACATTGAAGCTTTTCAGGGGCTCTTACAAGAATTAGAAATTGACATAGACAGTCGCGGGATGCGAAAACAGGAAAACAATCACTACAGGTCACATCCGTCGCAATTCCGCGATGAACGAAGTAATAACTGGACACGACAAGGCTGTTCTCACAACACAAATCGTGACCAAAACGCACACCACCCATATGACAACCACTGGCAGAGTAATAGTTACAGAGGAAGATCGCATTTCCGTAGTAATGAATATCACACAGACAATCAGAGAAACAGACAGTACGGGAACCAAAACAATTATTATCAAGGCAGACGGAATTACTTCAGACGCAACGGTCCAGCGCGCAGTTACGATTCAGGGAGAAATTCTCCACCACATGACCGACAAGAAATTAATTACAGAAATTACCGACATGACGACAGACGATATGATGCTAACGACAGACCTGAATTGCATCAGAACTGGCGGGATTCAAACAGAGCAGGGCCCTCTCGGCAAGGTGAATTTGTAGAAGTTAGGTCTCCTAATCCCAATAACGTCGCGCGCCAACAAAGAAACAGACAATGACTCGCACCGCAGGCAGCCGCGTGCGCCGGCTGGCTCACAGAAAAATAACATAAGCTAACCTTGAGCAAAATTCCAGTGTTCCTTGCCGACGTACTCACATGATAATTGCTTTTCAGTTGACAGTCTGCGTACTAGGAAGAGTAAAGTTTTACACCACATTTTACATGTAAAACCGTTTATTGAAATATAATCAGCTTTTTAACTTTGTCTTTGCCATAAAACATTTCACTTGACATTTCTAGTATGCTTTGTCACACTGAGAAACTGTTAACATTCAACAGTGTTTTGAAGTTAACTATCCAGTCTAGAACCTAGGGAACATTTTTAAACAGAAATTACGAATGCATTGTTATAGTGAACAGACGACACAGTGTTGCTATTTGTACATTATTGGTTGTTAGTTGCACGATTACGTAACGACTATAAGGCTTACATACTTAGAACATATACTGTTAATGAGGTTTTAATGCAACACGATAAATATAATCGTTTCAGAGAGAAGAGCGTGGCAAATGTGACGATCTGGCATGAAGTTGATTCGATAGCAAATGACGAAAACGTGCCGATTTCTCAGGTTTTTACTACATATGAACACTCTTCACATTATCCCGTGGAACGTGGGTGCTAGACCTCCCTTCATACAAAATCGTTAGGTCGTAGCTCATGTTCAAGGCACCAAAGCCATCTAAAAAGTCAATAATCGATGACTAAAACTTGAATTGTACTGCCTGTTACTGGCTATTACATCAACTTAGAAGCTTCTTCTGTGTTCTACTCTGGTACGTATAGTGTCTCCGCATAGCACAGCACGCGACATAGCTTTGCACACGATAAATATAATCGTTTCAGAGAGAAGAGCGGCAAATGTGACAATCTGGCATTAAGTTGATTTAGTTGAAAAGACATTCTTTATTTGAAGTACTTTCTGTGAGATTAAAGATGACTTAGCATTTGCTTTCTTTGATAGCTACACGATTATATCACGACGCTACTAATGTGTGACACAATTTACATTGTGCTTTTGCGGTGTATCTGTTTTATATCTGCACAGTTTTTCTGAATTCTTCTGGAAAGGAAAACATGTTTTAGTAGTAACTTTTGTGGTATAGCTACAATGAGACAGCCTTTTCTGTAGCACAACAATACGTTACAGTACAGTACATACTTCATCACGGCAATAAGCGTAGTAACTACGATATCTATAAGCAAAGCATTTCACTTTTGTTTATCATGATATAAGTACATTGACTTCTGTAGAACTTAGCTTTCGGAGGACGATAACTACGACACTTCCACAGAGATTATCTTACAACACGATGCACAGTTTAGCGCTACAGTACACGTATTTGAGTGCCTAATTTTGTACTTAAAACATTTATTTTTAAAGATATTTGAAGTACAATGATACAAAGGTTTTCCGTGATACATTTCATTCCATTGTTGTAATCTGCAACACCTGAGGATATAATTGCATTAATCCTCAGGGGGGTACACACTTACTTTGTGTACCATGTGTGTGGCAAGCACAAGGAGCCCTAGCTAATATGGTATTTGCTAATACAACTTTTCACATCGGTACCATATTTCTCTAACACATAAATTATACAGCTATCTGATCATTTAACAGAGAAACAAACATTTTTTTTACTACATCAGTGACAGATGTTTACGCAATTACGCAGTTCGATAATTTTACACTTATGAAATTGTATTTTGTCTATACTTTGTGAACTCTTCATATTTTTTCAGAACCATTGTGATACTATGAGAGCTTTGAATGATGTATTTGGTATGTGATCAGGATTTTTAAAGTACATTTGAGGCAGATGACACTTTTGACATGAGCAGAGAATTTTTTTTTAGGTTTTGAAATTATTGGAGGACGCTACGACGATTTTGAGATTAGGCTGAAGTTTTATGATGTTATGATGACGATGTGTATTACGCTGTTGCGGTATGTTTATGATTAATAAGCTGATGCTATATGAGTTATTTGATTACGCTATGCATCTGTTATGATGAAATATTGAAGACGTGTCAACGAATAAGGTAAGGTATAATAAGTAGTGGTTAGGGACTTTGGTTTGTGAAAAAGGTTGTTGGAAACCAAGAATCGTACTTTAAGAGTTATGAAATGTATGTAAATGCGTGAATGTATTACAATGCCGACGAAAATTTTTTGGACACTGTTATATTTATAGGATTTTATTTTCTACACATTTGTAACGCAAATTCTCAACCTGTGAAAATATTTTTATATAAGACTGACACTGTAGCGGAATCTGCTGTCGTAAATATTTCGGTATGAAAGGTAAGTGACCGTGACGTAATGCGTTGTGAGCGTCCAGGTGTGCCAGCCGCCTTGAGATAAAGTCATTAGTGTGTGCCTTTCAGAGGCAGAGGTGGAGAAAAAAGGAGGCCATTAACCTCGCTATTGACATTCCTTTGCAGAAAGCATCGGAAATACGACACGCCCAAACTTGAAAACATATGATTACACTGTGAAGCTCTTAATTTATGGTATGTACTGAAATGAAATGATGAGAAACATTTTATATCTATTGTCTTTCTAGCTGAGAGATAGCTCATTTTGTTTAATATCCAGTTTCTATCTGCACTGCAGCATTGGTTAAAATAAAATTTAATAGATGTACTAATATCACTATTTTCTGTCTACAGACCCAGTAAAGAATCATTTTATGATGTACTTTCTTAGAAGACAGAGCACAAATAGACATTTCCCTTCACAGGAATTGCAAAAATAATTTTTTTTTTGCGATTTGGTAACTTATCTGCTAGCGTATGTTCTCGTGATGCATCACTCTAGTGTTAAAGATTTGTTACTGTAATATTTTTTCTGCTTTAGCTTTGTCATGTTTAGATATAAGTTATTGCATTTGCTGCTGCTGTTTGTCAGGCATAGTGTTACTGAATTTGTTTTCGTATTACTCTGTTAAGCCAGTTTTACTACAGATTTGTTTTTCTTGTTTGCTGCACAGCGCCTTATATTAGTTGTAATATTGCAATTGCTTTACCAATTTCCATTTTTTTTTGGGACATTGCTGTTTGTATTAATTTGTTTTGTGCTGCTGCTTTGCCTCGTCCGTTAGTTTAGCATCTGAGCTCAGTATATTTAAGTTAGCTTAAGAGGGGGTAGACTATATAAGAATCTAAATATGATGAATTGGAAGAAAAGCATTGAGAAGCTATAAGAAAATGGTTTGGCCAAAAAAGTTGTGTACAGTGGAGAAAAACTATTTTTGAAAGAGGATGTGAATAGAATACAGAAAGCATGCTTGGATAGGATTTTTTTGGAGGAAACAAATGTTGAGATACGACGAAAGATCTACAGAATGAAGTTTTGGGTTGAACTGCAGTACCAAATGTTACCCTGAAATCAAACCCTGTCCTTTCCTTTTGTGTATCCCACTATATGTTTGTGTACCCTTGTGTATTTGTTTTCTTCCTGTCTCTGTGTACAGTTTCATAGAATTTTTTCTGTTCTAATACTAAGCTACATTCACTATGATGAGGAATACTGTTATCCTCAAATATAATTTGCATCAATAATATGTTATTTACTTTGTAAAGATCTTTAGACATTGTTTATTCTATTTTGTTTTAATGCTCATGTGTGAAGTTGATGTTTCGAAATTTATTCTGACTTTTTATGTATGTGATCCTGTCATAATTCCTGTAACACTGATGTATATGTTATTTCGATTCTTTTGTAAAGCCTGTATTACTGCAAATGTTATCTGTACTATTATGTTCTTTAATGATATATTTTGTACATTTGTTATTGTATTCTCATGTTATAAAATTGTAATTGACACCTGTTCATCAAATTAAGTAACTCGTAAGTTACATTTCACTGCATACATTTCTGTTGGTCATAGTATATGGACAATATATGAGAAGTAGGGACTGATAGTGTTTGCACGTGTGTTAATAATTCAGTAGGGGACTGGATAACAGCATTGCTGGTTCTAAGGACATTTCAAAAACAATTTTTGTGAGTGGACAAGTGGTGGTTTATGGACTTGCTGTATTCTCTGCAAGACTCTTCGAGGGTGATTGTGCACATGCACAGTCGCAACAGATGGCTGTTGGCCATCTCTACAAGGACTGAAGTGGGTCTGCACCTTCAATGGCCCACTAATACCATTATTTCTACATGTACTGCAGTGGGTCTGTACCTCTGGTGGCCCACCAATGCCCTAATCTCTACCAGGACTACAGTGGGTCTGCTCTGTGATGACCTACCTACCAATAGTCTTCAACTTCAACTGACTCTGCTGTGAGTTTGCTCTGTTGTGTCCCATTACCTGTCTGCATGTCAAGAGTCAGCACTGTCTTTCCGTTGGAAGGACAACACTACTTCTTCAAGACTGCTTAGAAATCCACCACTTACAAGTGCAATTTCTTTTATTGCTCAGACTCTGAGAAAAACAGTGCAATTTTACTGTGATGAACGATCAGAACTGTCTTTATGGACTGTGAGAAAATTTTAGCTTTTGACCAACATTGTATCAATAAGTGTGTGCATTTGATATCTTTGTTATTGTAATGATGAAAAATTTTATCAAATCATTATTGGCCAGTGCCCAAAACAATTTGTAAAATTTTTTTGTGAGGAGCATTGGGGCTATGTAAGTAGGCTGTTTAGGTTTTTTTATTGGTAACGCCGCCGCCACGTAGCGCTCTGTATGAAAATCACTGGCTGTGCCGTGTGCAGTCTGTGGCTGGTTTGCATTGTTGTGTGCCATTGTACTGTTGGGCAGTGGCAGCTGGATGCTAACAGCGCGTAGCGCTGTGCAGTTGGAGGTGAGCCGCCAACAGTTGTGGATGTGGGGAGAGAAATGGAGTTTTGAAATTTATAAGAACTCCTATATATATTATGACTTTTGATGACTATTGAGGTAAATACATTGTTTGTTCTCTATCAAAATCTTTCATTTGCTAACTATGCCTATCAGTAGTTAGTGTGTTCAGTAGTTTGAATCTTTTGTTTAGCTGGCAGTAGTGGCGCTCGCTGTATTGCAGTAGTTCTAGTAATGAAGATTTTTGTGAGGTAAGTGATTTGTGAAAAATATAGGTTAATTTGTTAGACAGGGCCATTCTCTTGTAGGGATTATTGAAAGTCAGATTGCGTAGCACTAAAAACTATTGTGTGTCAGTTTAAGCACAGTCGTGTACAATTTTAAAAGGGGACATTTCATATAGACCAGTCGTGTATAATGTTTCTAAGGGGACGTTTCACATGACATAGCTCCACGCAGTATATCAAATCAGACTTTCAAAGCAGTGCATTCATTTAAAAATATAAATATTGCAAACTTTAGGGAAAGCCTACAGCAGCTAGACTGGGATGAAATGTATAAGGAACCCAATGCAAACTTGAAATATAACTTATTTTGTGATACATTTTTAAGGGTATTTGTAATTCCAAGAAAACATATAAAAAACATTGGCTAACTAAAGGAATAAGAATATCTTGCAACTGTAAAAGAGAACTGTATCTAACAGCAAGAGGGAGTACTGAGCCTGAAATTGCTCAATATTGTAAGAACTAATGTGCAGTACTAAGAAAAGTTATTAAAAAGTCCAGAAGCATGTGTATCATGTCTGAGATCAGTAACTCTGATAATAAAATTAAAGCAATTTGGAATATTATTGAAAGGGAAATGGGGCAACCAAGAGCACAGGAAGACTTTAGTGCCATAAAACTGAATGACAAGTCTACTAACAAACGATCAGAAATTGAAAATATTTTCAATAATCATTTTTTAAATGTTGTGGAGAAAATAGGATCTAGATCTTCACTAGAAGAGGCAAGGCTACTAACAGAAGAGGCCATACCTGTGCAGTTTGAAACAACTGTAATTCCACCAACCTCTCCCTCTGAAATCAGTAAAATAATAAACTCACTGAAAAGTAAAAGCTCTTACGGAATTGATGGCATTTCCAGCAAGGTACTTAAAAGTTGTTCCTCACAGGTAAGTAGGATTCCTATAAACGTATGTAATAGCTCTTTGGAGCAGGGTGTTTTCCCTGATAGACTGTAATATGCCATTGTAAAACCATTGCATAAAAAGGGAGATACGTCAGATGTCAACAACTACCGCCAAATCTCTCTTCTGACAGCTCTATCAAAAATGTTTAAGAAAGTAATGTATTCAAGAGTAGCCTTCCATATTCGTAAAAATAAAGTACTAACAAAATGTCAGTTTGGTTTTCAGAAAGGCTTTTCAACAGAAAATGCTATATATACTTTCACTGATCAAATATTAAATGCTCTGAATAACCAGACATCACCCATTGGTGTTCTTTGTGATCTCACAAAGGCCTTTGATTGTGTAAGTCATGGAATTCTTTTCTATAAGGTAAATCATTATGGTTTGAGGGGGCAGAGCGCAAGTGGATTAATTCATACTTAACTGGAAGAATGCAGAAAGCTGAAATAAGTGGTTCATGTAATGTTAAAACAACAGCTGATTCCTCAAATTAGGGCGCTATTAAGTACGGGGTCCCACAGGGTTCGGTCTTAGGTCCTTTACTGTTCTTGATATACATTAATGACTTACCATTCCACGTTGATGAAGATGCAAAGTTAGTTCTTTTTGCTGATGATACAAGTACAATAATAACATGTAAAAACCAAGAACTAAGTGATGTAATTGTAAATGATGTTTTTCACGTTTATCACAAAATTATTAAATGGTTCTCAGCAAACGGACTCTCTTTAAATTTTGATAAAACACAGTATATACAGTTCTGTACAGTAAATGACACAACTCCAGTAATAGATATAGACTTTGAACAGAAGTCTGCAGCTAAGGTAGAATTTTCAAAATTTTTAGGTGTGTCCATTGCTGAGAGGCTAAACTGGAAGCAACACATTGGTGTCTGCTGAAACGTCTGAGTTCAGCTACGTATGCTATTAGGGTTATTGCAAATTTTGGTGATAAGAATCTCAGTAACTTAACTTACTATGCCTACTTTCATTTACTGCTTTAGTATGGCGTCATATTCTGGGGTAATTCATCGTTGAGTAGAAAAGTATTCATTGCTCAAAAACGTGTCATCAGAATAATTGCTGGAGCCCACCCACGGTCATTCTGCAGACATCTATTTAAGGATCTAGGGATCCTCACAGTAACCTCACAGTATATATATATTCACTTGTGAAATTTGTTGTTAATAATCCAACACAGTTCAAAGGTAATAGCAGTGTGCATAGCAATAACACCAGGAGAAAGGATGATCTTCACTATGCAGGGTTAAATATGACTTTGGCACAGAAAGGGGTAAATTATGCTGCCACAAAATTCTTTGGTCACCTACCAAACAGCATCAAAAGCCTGACAGATAGCCAACTAACATTTAAAAATAAATTAAAAGTATTTGTAGATGACAGGTGCTTCTACTCATTGGCTGTATTTTTAGATATAAATTAAGGGGGAAAAAGAAAAAAAAACTTAAACATTAGTGTCATGCAATATTTTGTGTAATGTAATATCTTGTACAGACATCTTCTATTAACCTGACACGTTCCACATCATTACGAAGTGTCCTATTCATGCTCTATGGAACAAGTATTTAAAAAAATAAAAAACAAAAAAATAGAAAGGGGGGAGGCGGGGAATGTGTTATCTTTACCTTGCATTGTTATCAACTCAGGCGCGATGCAACGATCAGCTGCTATGGTACAAAATGCACACGGAATTAACGTTTCATGAAGACGTGGGAAATCGGAATTGTACGAGACCCAGATGGAGCGGGAATATCTTCATCGTCATTAACCGCTAAATGCCTTGTTGATTAATACTGAACAAACGTTCTACAGCAGCTACAAACCAACTGTTCGAACGTTGAGGCTGGAGGCATTTGAAAACATGATGTCATAGTCAAGAAGACTACCAACTTGTGCCAATACGTATGAAACAGAACTGTGGAGCAAAGTAACACTGGTATGATGGCAGGCGGTGGCAGCTGTATTGGAACCTTGTGGTGTTATGTTTTTGATTATAATATATTATGGTTTAAAAACCTGATTTTCAGAACAGTATTTTCTAAAGTCCTATCACAAGTCTGTCTCTGCAGGGGGGGGGGGGGGGGGGGGGCGGTCACAGCCCCACCCCCTCCCGCGCCGAAGGAAGCTTGTGTCTTAGTAGCACAAAATTTTTCAATAAAATGCACACTAATATTACTCAGTGTATTTAGAAATTTACTTACACTTGTTAGGCAACCCAGAGATAACAAGGCCCCTGTTCTTATTTATCAACCAATCTGTATAAAACAAAACAAAACCTCTTTTAATCCTGGCAAGATGATTGGCAGAAGTGTAGTGTCCGTAAAATTGGATGTGACGTCGTTAGTAGCACCGGACATTCAAGTTTGGCTTAAAATTGCCCTAATTAAAGGTGCAAGTGAGTAGAACCCGAAGTAAATAATATTATTAAAAATGCTTCAAATGGCTCTGAGCACTATGGGACTTAACTTCTCAGGTCATCAGTCCCCTAGAACTTAGAACTACTTAAACCTAACTAACCTAAGGACATCACACACATCCATTCCCGAGACAGGATTCAAACCTGCGACCGTAGCGGTCTCGCGGTTCCAGACTGAAGCGCCTAGAACCGCTCGGCCACATCGGCCGGCCAGATAATATAATTACACGAATTGATTGTCTTCAGGTATGATTTGTCTCAGACATGCATATGTAGTGCAACGGAAATTCTTTTGGTATCTGAAATGATCTACTGGTGATTATTGTGATCTAGTGATGGATGGTTGTCACGGAAAATAATAACGAGACAACATAACAGCTGCTGCTCTGAAGTTCCCGAGGAAATGGTTCAAATGGATCTGAGCACTATGGGACTCAACTGCTGTGGTCATTAGTCCCCTAGAACTTAGAACTACTTAAACCTAACTAACCTAAGGACATCACACACATCCATGCCCCAGGCAGGATTCGAACCTGTGACCATAGCAGTCGCACGGTTCCGGACTGCGCGCCTAGAACCGCGAGACCACCGCGGCCGGCCCCGAGGAAATCCTGCCTTTCAGAAACTCAAATAGTTACTAAGATAAAGGAATTCTTTGCTCAGCTTTATGGTTGGTTCGGCATGAGTAATAATTATTATTGAACTTTTAAGTGTGCTAAAGCCATAAAACAGTTTCATAGTTATTCTTACAGAAAGGATTAGTGTAAAGCATTATGTGTTAGTCAATATTACCATCTTGCAAACTCATACCTCATTAAATTAAACTGTTGAAAGAAACGAAATAAAAAAACAAGAGCTGTGCTCTACTGTTAATTTAGCAATTATTGGGTCCTTGAGAATACTAAGATTTAAACGAATGGATGATATTACTGTTACAGAACTATTACTGCGCTGTCAGCACAATCGTATGAAGAGATATGAGGAACGTATAAGGTGACAAAAATTTTGGCGAATGAAATACGGGCTTGCTAAACCCTATAATGAATCAGACTGAACATGTAACCAGAACGGAGAAGTTCCAAAATTGATCATAAGCCCAAGTACCATTCTGCTACTCATTTGCTAGCTTTGCATAAGCAACCACGCTGTTCCAGTATAGTTCGCCTGGTCGTAAAATAGAGGATCATTACCTTCTGTTCTGGAATCAGTCTATACAAAACATTATGTACGGTTCTCGGTAGCGCTGCATTAAAATACAACATTAGCTGTATTTGGTTATCACTTCCCTTCTTACAGAGAGAAATTTAATGCAGCCTCGTTCAAACTTACACCATATCACACATGATAGTATCACACATGTTTACTGCAGAGCAGCCCAAATGAAATAGCTACGTTACTTTCCATCAAAATTGCTAACACCCTCCCCCTCCCCCATGAACCATGGACCTTGCCTTGGTGGGGAGGCTTGCGTGCCTCAACGATACAGATAGCCCTACCGTAGGTGCAACCACGGAGGGGCATCTGTTGAGAGGCCAGACAAACGTTTGGTTCCTGAAGAGGGGCAGCAGCCTTTTCAGTAGTTGCAGGGGCAACAGTCTGGATGATTGACTGATCTGGCCTTGTAACACTAACCAAAATGGCCTTGCTGTTCTGGTACTGCGAATGGCTGAAAGCAAGGGGGAAACTACAGCCGTAATTTTTCCTGAGGGCATGCAGCCTTACTGTATGATTAAATGATGATGGCGTCCACTTGGGTAAAATATAAAGGGGGTAAAAAAAAGTCCCCCATTCAGATCTCCAGACGGGGACTACTCAAGAGGACGTTGTTATCAGAAGAAAGAAAACTGGCATTCTACGGATCGGAGCGTGGAATGTCAGGTCTCTTAATTGGGCAGGTAGATTACAAAATTTAAAATTTGAAATGGATAGGTTAGAGTTAGGGAAGTTTGGTAGCAGGAGGAACAAGACTATTGGTCAGGTGAATACAGGGTTATAAATACAAAATCAAATAGTGGTAGTGCAGGAGTAGGTTTAATAATGAACAAAAAATAGGAGTACAGGTAAGCTACTACAAACAGCATAGTGAACGCATTATTGTGGCCAAGATAGACACGAAGCCCACATCTACTACAGTAGTGCAAGTTTATATGTCAACTAGCTCTACAGATGACGAAGAAATTGATGAAATGTATGATGAGATAAAAGAAATTATTCAGGTAGTGAAGGGAAACGAAAATTTAATAGTCATGGGTGACTGGAATTCAAGAGCAGGAAAAGGGAGAGATGGACACATAGTAGGTGAATATGGATTGGGGCTAAGAAATGAAAGAGGAAGCCGCCTGGTAGAATTTTGCGCAGAGCATAACTTAATCATAGCTAACACTTGGTTTAAGAATCATGAAAGAAGGTTGTATACTTGGAAGAACCCTGGAGATACTAAAAGGTATTAGATAGATTATATAATGGTAAGACAGAGGTTTAGAAACGAGGTTTTAAATTTTAAGAGATTTCCAGGGGCAGATGTGGACTCTGATCACAATCTATTGGTTATGAACTGTAGATTAAAACTGAAGAAGCTGCAAAAAGTTGGGAATTTAAGAAGATGGGAACTGGATAAACTGAAAGAACCAGAGGTTGTACAGAGTTTCAGGGAGAGCATAAGGGAACAATTGACAGGAATGGGGGAACGAAATACAGTAGAAGGAGAATGGGTAGGTTTGAGGGATGAAATAGTAAAGGCAGAAGATGATCAAATATGTAAAAAGACGAGGGCTAGTAGAAACCCTTGGGTAACAGAAGAAATATTGAACTTAATTGATGAAAGTAGAAAATATAAAAATGCAGTAAATGAAGCAGACAAAAAGGAATACAGACGTCTCGAAAATGAGATCGACAGGAAATGCAAAATGGCTAAGCAGGGATGGCTAGAGGACAAATTTAAGGATGTAGAGGCTTATCTCACTAGGGGTAAGACAGATACTGCTTACAGCAAAATTAAAGAGACCTTTGGAGAAAAGAGAACCACTTGTATGAATATCAAGAGCTCAGATGGAAACCCAGTTCTAAGTAAAGAAGGGAGAGCAGAAAGGTGGAAGGAGTATATAGAGTGTCTATACAAGGGTGATGTACTTGAGTACAATATTATGGAAATGGAAGAGGATGTAGATGAAGATGAAATTGGAGGTATGATACGGTGTGAAGAGTTTGACAGAGCACTGAAAGACCTGAGTCGAAACAAGGCCCCAGGAGTAGACAACACTCCATTGGAACTACTGACGGCCTTGGGAAAGCCAGCCACGAGAAAACTCTACCATCGGGTGAGCAAGATGTAAGAGACAGGTGAAATACCCTGAGACCTCAAGAAGAATATAATAATTCCAATCCCAAAGAAAACAGGTGTTGACAGATGTGAAAATTACTGAACTATAATAAGTCACAGCTGCAAAATACTAGCACGAATTCTTTACAGACGAATGGAAAAAATGATAGAAGCCTCTGGGCAGATCGGTTTGGATTCTGTAGAAGTGTTGGAACATGTGAGGCAATACTGACCCTAAAACTTATCTCAGAAGAAAGATGAAGGAAAGGCAAACCTTTATTTCTAGCATTTGTAGACTTAGAGAAAGCTTTTGACAATGTTGACAAGAATATTCTTTTTCAAATACTGAAGGTGGCAGGGGTACAATACAGGGAGCGAAAAGCTATTTACCATTTGTACAGAAAGCAGATGGCAGCTATAAGAGTCGAGGGGTATGAAAGGGAAGCAGTGGCTGGGAAGGGAGTAAGACAAGGTTGTAGCCTACCCCCAATGTTATTCAATCTGTATATTGAGCAAGCAATAAAGGAAACAAAATAAAAGTTTGGAGTAGGTATTAAAATCCATGGAGAAGAAATAAAAACTTGGAGGTTCGCCGATGACATTTTAATTCTGTCAGAGACAGTAAAGGACTTGGAAGAGCAGTTGAACGGAATGGGCAGTGTCTTGAAAGGAGGGTATAAGATGAACATCAACAAAAGCAAAACGAGGATAATGGAATGTAGTCGAATTAAGTTGGGTGATGCTGAGGGAATTAGACTAGGAAATGAGACACTTAAAGTAGTAAAGGAGTTTTGCTATTTGGGGAGCAAAATTATTGATGATGGTCGAAGTAGAGAGGATATAAAATGTAGACTGGTAATGGCAAGGAAAGCGTTTCTGAAGAAGAAATTTTTTTATCATCGAATATAGATTTAAATTTTAGGAAGTCGTTTCTGAAAGTATTTGTATGGATTGTAGCCATGAATGGAAGTGAAACGTGTACTTCAAATAATTTGGACAATAAGTGAATAGAAGCTTTCGAAATGTGGTGCTACAGAAGAATGCTGAAGATTAAATGGGTAGATCACATAACTAATGAGGAGGCATTGGATAGAATTAGGGAGAAGAGAAGCTTGTGACACAACTTGACTAGAAGAAGGGATCGGTTGGTAAGACATGGTCTGAGACATCGAGGGATCACCAATTTAGTATTGGAGGGCAGTGTGGAGGGTAAAAATCGTAGAGGGAGACCAAGAGGTGAATACACTAAGCAGATTCAGAAGGATGTAGGCTGCAGTAGATACTGAGAGATGAAGAAGCTTGCACATGATAGAGTAGCATGGACAGCTGCATCAAACCAGTATCAGTACTGAAGATCACAACAACAACAACATGTGTGGCCACTGGCCCCTCACCACTCTCGCCTCAAATACTGGGTGTCCCAAAAAGAATGACCCGATTTTAACTTGTAATAATATTGAGACAAAGGTCAATAGGTAACTGAAACAGCGGTAGATGTAATCGGCATGGTCTAGGGTTTCAGAAAAAATTCGCTAGATGTCACTACGAGCGCTGACCTGGAGTGAGCAGCCAGTCTCGTGCAATATGGCGTCCGCGCAACAGAAGGCGTATGTGTTATAGAATTTAGTCTTACTCAATCAGTGATCGCGGTTAAGCGGCGTTTCATATTCGATTTCGAGCTAAACCACCATCACCAAAGAACATTTGGCAGTGGTATAAACAGTTTAAAGAAAGAAGGTGCCTCTGTAAAGGCAAAGGCCCTGGCCGGTCACACGTTCCAGAACAAACACTGGAACAAACCTGATGAGCATTTCAGCAGAGCCCCCACAAGTCTACGCGTTGTGCTAGCCGAGAACTTGTGTTACCACACATAACAGTGTGGCATGTGTTACGGCGTCGTTTACCCCTCAAACCGTACTGATTACAATTGGTACAAGCTCTTCGAGTTACTGACAAAGTGAAGCGAATTGACTTCAGCACATGCTGTTCAAGAGGACATGGAAGATGACGATTTTATGTCACAGTTGATGTTCAGCAATGAGGCAACTTCCCATATTAGTGGTAAGGTTCACCGTCATAATGTGCATATATGGGGGCTCGAAAATCCTCATGAAACGATTGAACACGAACGTGATTCACCAAAAGTGAATGCTTTTTGTGCTGTTTCGCAAAGCAAGGTTTATGGACCCAGCTTTTTGATGAAGAAACCATAACAGAACAATCATATCTTGCAATGCTATGGAACTGGTTATTCCCACAACTTGACTCTAAGAATTTCATCTGTCAGCATGATGGAGTACCACCACACTGGCACAACAACATGCAGTCTCCTCAATGCCAACGTGCCTCAATGTTGGTTTGGGCGTACAGGACCGTGAGACCAGGCTTTACACTCTTCGCCTTGTAGGTCCCCTGACTAAACACAATGTGATTTCTTCCTGTGGGGATATGTTAGACAATGTGTTTACATTCCTCCCATACCTCGTGACACTGATGAACTAAAAACCAGAATATCAGCTGCTGTAGCTTCAGTGACAGAAGATACCTTATGCTCAGTTTGGGTTGAATTTGGCTATCTGCTAGATGTTGTTCATGCAGCCAATGGAGGACATATTGATCATTTATGATGGATTTTTATAACCTTCTGTCTTTTCTGAGTAATTTAGTATGCAATTTGTTGGTGTTAAGCCCTTATTCCTAATAAATAATTCTATTTAAAATCAGGTCGTTCTTTTTAGGACACCCTGTACATGGTGTCCCACATAATATCGGTATGCGACACACTCGAGCTTCAAGTAACACTGAATTAACTAAAAAAGAATAGATGATAGTAATGTTAAAAAACATACAGTTACTTGTTAATAAGAGATGCTGAGAGTGGTGGACATGGGCACACAGGCATTGTTGACTTCGTGTGATGATGTTACCACAAACACGCTGTAATTCTCCAGGCGTGGCGTTGTTAATTTCTCTAGTAATGTTACATTTAAGATCGTCTATTATGTGAGGACAGTCAGCATATAATTCGCTTTTTAGTCTGCCCCATAAATAAAAATCACACAATGTCATGTCAGGGACCTAGGGGGCCAGAGGCCTCTACTGACAAAACTGTCTTCAAGGAGCACATTGTTAATGTAAGCCGTACTTTGACTGTGTCTGTGAGTGGTTGCCCCATCATGTTGGAATACTGCACACAGCTTCTCTGCGTCTGTTTATTGTGTATGGAAAGAGTCAAATAACTCTAGATTATCGTGCTGTTGAAAATGTAATTGAAAAGTTGTTGTTGTCGTGGTCTTGAGTCCTGAAACTGGTTTGATGCAGCTCTCCATGCTACTCTATCCTATGCAAGCTTCTTCATCTCCCAGTACCTACTGCAACCTACATCCTTCTGAATCTGGTTAGTGTAGTCATCTCTTGGTCTTCCTCTACGATTTTTACCCTCCACACTGCCCTCCTATACTAAATTGGTGATCCCTTGAAAAGTAAGGGACCAATAATGAGCATGCCAGAGAATGCACACCAAACGCCTAACTTCTCTGAGAAGAGAGTTTCTTCATGCAGAATATGTGTGTTGTCTAGCGACAAGTATCTGCAATTTTGGGCGTTTACATAACCTGACAAATTAGACCAGCTCTCATCTGACTTGTAATAAAGCAAGAGATCCAAGTAGCCTCGACCAGTTGATGTTAACACCCAGTTACAGTAATTAACCCTTGTTTCCTGATCCTCAAATTTCAACACTTGCACCACACTCAGGTGACAGGCTTTTAATTTAAAATCTTTTAGTACACTATGATCTGAGGTACGAGATACACCCAACCTGTAGCACTAAACTCTTTACCGACTTGCGAGGACTTCTCTTAATGCCCATGCGAATTCTGTCTGTAGTTTCAGAGATCCTCACTGTCAGTTGCCTATTTCTCTGCAAATTCTGAACGGATCCTACAGCCTCCTACTCTTGTAGAGATCTTGAATAGTACCCGGTCATGGGGAGTTTCCTACCGGGATACTTCACTTGAAACATTTCTTTACATTCCTTGATGGAACCTATCTTCATGTAACACTCCACAATATTAATTCGCTATTCTGATGCAAACCATCCCATTTCTGTAACATCTCAACAATACGTGCATTTCACAACAGATAACGATCGAACACAAAGTTGTACTCAACTTTACGATAAAATGCAATGTAGCCAACCTTCGACACAGTGTTCCCAGTTCACAAACAATTCCACTGGAGATGGTTAACCGGTACGTGAGGTGTATCTGTTTTATGTGGGACACCCTGCACTTTTGCAGTGAGACAAGTGTTGTCAATGCAGGAGTGAATATGCAGTAGTTGATCAATGGGCAGAGATGTAACACCAAAATATTGCTTACAGGAAACAGACACACAATAAACCAAATATATGGAAGATGGTAGACAATAACAGTCACCTTCCACCTTTCTTCTCGCATATCTAATAAAGTTTATTATTCGTTGTAACTGATAAAATTGAATATCGTACCAATATTGTGAAGTAAAAATTAATTATTTACATAATGTAAACAGAATATTTTGTAAAATTTGAGAACAGTTTATTAAAACAATGTAGTAAGCGCACTATCAGTGTCGGGGACACAAATCATGAAACAGTCTGATTGGCACCACAAAAGCAGAATCCTTAAAGTAATATTAAAAAAAACCAATAATTCCCACCTTCCTTCTTTAAAGAATCAGACCCCTATCTCTAAAATAGCTACAGATGTGTGTTATTTTACAAATGAGGTAATATGGTAAATATTTAACCTTATTGCCGGGTATCCCAACATGGCCTGATGTCCGCACAAAGACCACAGAGCGGCCGAAACGGGGAAGAGCATGGAGAGACTCCTGGACAGCCAACACCAGACGAGAGTAACACTGGTTGATAGCTTGTAAACTGCTCATGGAGTCGCTACAGATAACGAAGGACTCACCTGAGCAGGAGAGGATATACTCTAGGGCACAAAAGATGGCGAGCAGCTCAGCAGTGAAAACGCTGCAGCCAGCAGGCAATGAATGTTGTTCATAGTGGTCCCCTACAGTCAGAGCAAACCGACATGACCAGCAACCATCGAACTGTCAGTGTAAACAACGCCAGAGCCCAGATACATGGCAAGGATGGAATAAAAGTGGCGGCGGAAGGCCTCCGGAGGGAATGAGTCCTTTGGGCCCTGTGCCAATTCGAGCCGAAGGCGAGGGCGGGGTACACACCACGGGAGCGTAAGCAGAGGAGCCTGGAAAGGAGGTGGAAGAGAGAAAACCCCAAGCCCAGAGAGAAGCTCTCTGATGTGGACCACGATCGTACAACCCGAGTGGTGCTGACGTTCTGGGAGATGAACGACTGACTGTGGGAACAGGAGACGATAATTAGGATGCCCGGGCAAGCTCCATACATGCATAGCAGAAGCAGCCAGTAAACACTGGCGCCGTAACCATAGTGGAGGGGCACCTGCCTCCACAAGTATGCTGTCCACAGGGCTGGTCCGGAAACCACCAGTGGCGAGTCAAACCCTGCTGTGAAGGATTGGGTCCAATACCCCCAATGCAGATGGGGATACTGAACCATAAGCCAGGCTCTCATAATCCAGGTGAGACTGGATTAACGCCTGCTAGAGCCGCAAGAGGGTAGATCGGTCAGTGCCACAGCCAGTGTGGCTCAAGCACCACAGAGCATTAAGATGCCGCCAACAAGTTTGTATAAGCTGCTGAATATGTGGGAGCCAAGTCAACCGAGCATCAAAAACCACACCCAAAAACCGATGTGTCTCCACCACAGCAAGAAGTTCACCGAAAAAAATAAAGCCGCTGCTCAGGGTGAAGTGTTCGTCGCCAGCATAAATGCATAAACTGGAAGCCGTGTGCTACAGCCCAAGACTGTGCCTTGCGGATAGCGCCCTGCAGCTGACGTTCAGCAGCTGCAATGCCAATGGAAGTATAGTAGAGGTAAAAGTCGCCAGCATACAAGGAATTTGAGACAGATGTTCCCACCACCGCAGCGAGCCCTTAATTGCAATTAAAAGCAGGCAGACACTGAGGACTGACCCCTGTGGTACCCCGTTCTCCTGAACTCGGGAGGAACTATGGGAGGCCGCGACTTGCACGCGGAAGGAATGATGCGACAAAAAATTTCGTAGGAAAATCGGGAGGGGACCCCGAAGTCCCCAACAATGAAACGTAGAGAGGATGTGATGGCGCCATGTTGCATCGTACGCCTTCCGCATGTCGAAAAAGATGGTGACGAGGTGCTGACGGTTGGCAAAGGCTGTACGGATGGCTGACTCCAGGCTCACCAGATTGTCGGCGGCAGAAAAGCCTTTACAGAACACAATTTAAGACGGAGCCAGAAGGCCCCGATACTCGAGTACCCAACTAAACCGCCGGTTCACCATGTGTTCAAGCAACTTGCAAAGAACGTTGGTGAGGCTAATGGGATGGTAGCTGTCTGCCTCCAATGGGTTCTCGCCAGGTTTCAAAATGGGGATAACAATGCTTTCCCACCATTGCGATGGAAACTCACCCTCGAACCCAAATACGGTTGTAAAGGTCGAGGAGGCGTCGCTGGCAGTCCACTGAGAGGTGTTTCAGCATCTAACAGTGGATGCGATCTGGCCCAGGAGCTCTATCAGGGCAAGCAGCTAGGGCACTCTGAAATTCCCAATCAGGGAATTGTACATTGTAGGATTCAGGATGGCTCATGTGAAAGGAAAGACTCCGATGTTCCAACTGCTCTTTAATGGAGCGGAAAGCCAGTGGGTAATTCACAGATGCGGAACCGAGAGCAAAATGGTCTGCTAAGCGGTTGGCAATTGTGTCGGAGTCAGCACAAATTGCCCCATTCAGTGACAGCGCAGAGACACTGACAAGGGTCCGATAGCCATAGAGGCGTCTAATCTTGGCCCAGACCTGCTATGTAGAGACATGGAGGCCAATGGTGGAGAAATACCGTTCCCAGCACTCGTGCTTGTGTTTGCAAATGATGCGGCAGGGCTGCGCATGGAGCCGTTTGAAGGCGATGATGTGTTCTATGGAGGATGTCGCTTATGACGCTGGAGCGCCCGATGGCGACCTTTAATCGCCTCAGCGATCTCACGCGACCACCAAGGCACAGTCCTCCGTCAAGGGGACCCAGAAGAATGGGGGATGGTAGATTCTGCAGCAGTAACAATGCCAGTGGTGACCGACTGAACCACCGCATCAATTTCTTCATTAGAAAGAGGTGCAATAGCGGCCATGGATGAGAATATGTCCCAGTCAGCCTTATTCATAGCCCATCTGCTAGAGCACCCAGAAGAGTGACGCCACGGCAGTGACAGAAAGACCGGAAAGTGGTCACTACCACACAGGTCGTCATGCACACCCCATTGGACAGACAGTAAGAGCCTAGGGCTGCAAATCGAATGGTCGATGGAGGAGTATGTGCCATGTGCCACACTGAAATGTGTGAAGGCACCATCATTTAAAAGGGAAAGGTCGAGCTGTGCCAATACATGCTCAATGGTGGCGCCTCGACCTGTTGCCACTGACCCACCCCAGAGAGGGTTCTGGGCGTTGAAGTCGCCCAGTAACAAGAAAGGGGACAGCAATTGGGCTATCAGCGCAGCGAGGACATGCTATGGGACATCACCATCTGGTGGAAGATACATACTGCAGAAAGTAACAGCCTGTGGCTTCCACACCCGAACAGCGACAGATTCTAAAGGTGTTTGTAGAGGGACAGACTCGCTGTGAAGAGAGTGAAGGACATAGATGCAGATGCCACCAGATACCCTTTCATAAGCTGCCCGGTTCTTATAATAACCCCGATAGCCACAGAGGGTGGGGGTTCACATCGCTGGAAACCAAGTTTCCTGGAGAGCAATGCAGAAGAAAGGGTGAAGGCTGATAAGTTGTCGGAACTCAGCTAGATTGTGGAAGAAACTGCTCCAGTTCCACTGGAGGTTGGTATTGTTCATGGCTGAGAAAGGCGTGAAGGGACTGGGAAGGCAGTTTACGCCGCTTGTTCACTCGCTGCCACCGATTCAATACCCGCACGAGTGACATCCATGGTGTCTGAGGGACCGGCGAGATCAAGGTCTTCAGCAGACGCCAGAATCTCGACCTTGTCCTCAGACGCTGAGCTTGTAGGGAGCGTTGGGACGGGTAGCACCACAATTTCGGGATTCTTGGGAACCTTTTTCTTTTTCTGCTTCTCTCGCTGTGCCTTCGGTGATTCAGGCTGGGAGGGCTTCCCTTGGTCAATCTCAGGGACGGACGACGACCGTGAGGCCCTACGAGCAGTGACTAGTGGTTGTTTCAGCCACTTGCGGGTATCCGCATTTCCGCTGGTCTGAACTTGCGAAGGGAGGTCCCCAAGGGATCCCTTCCTGGTGAGAGGAGCTGAAGAAGTATGACGCTTCTCCAGCTGGGAAGGAGGAACTGATGTCCCTGATGGTTGGGGGTGTTGCTCCTGAAGTAGATGGAGCACGAGCAACAGGGAATGAAGCGCCCCCACCCTCAAGAGGGCAGGTGTGGTCCTTCGGCTCTGAGAGCTGACGGTGTGTGGTGCAGCTATGGGAACTGTAGCAGGAGTGACAGTGGAGTACTGGATGAAGTCGTTCAAATTTCCTCTTACCCTCAATGTAGGTCAGTCGATCCAGGATCTTGTATTCCATTATTTTCCGTTCAATTTGTAGAATCTTACAGTCCAGCGAGCAAGGGGGATGGTGCAGTCTGCAGTTGACACAGATGGGAGGCGGGGCACATGGAGTGTCAGGATGGGATGGTCGACCACAATGGCGACATGCGAGGCTGGAAGCAAAGCGGGAAGGCATATGGTCGAACTTCCAAAACTTGAAGCACCGCATCAGGGGAGGGATATATACCTTGGCATCACAACGGTACACCATGACCTTGACCTTCTCAGGTAATGTGTCACCCTCGAAGGCCAAGATGGATGCACCGGTAGCAACCTGGTGATCCCTCAGACCGTGGTGGACGTGTCGGACGAAATGGACACCTCGTCGCTTGTAGAACATTTAGAGGATAACTTCAGGGAGGTGGAGGGCTTGTCCAAAATGCAGTCAGGGTCAGTCTTAATAAAAACAGCATCCTCTGCCCAGTCACGAGCTTTGCTCGCTTGTAAGAAGCTGGGGGATGTTTCTGTTACTATCGCCCCGGATAAAAGCTTAAATTTGGTCCAGGGCATTATTTTCCACAGAGATCTTTTACAGCCCTGACTTGAGTCCTCCTGATTTCTTCCTATTTCCGAAGGTCAAAAGATGTCTGACGGGTAATCGTTTCGATGATATTCCGAACATCCAACGTGCTGTCACGAAGGCACTAAATGGGATAACTCAAACGGACTACAGTGGGAACCTATAAAGCTTGGAAAATGCGCTGGCAACGTTGTGTCGACGCCCAAGGCGAGTACTTTGAAGAATATTAACGTTTTGTACAAACTGGATCAATAAATTTGTTTTTCTAGACTGAGTCTCATTACTTATCTACCACAAACTCTACAGGGTGATTTTTTCCACCGTTTGCAAACCAGAGGGGCAGATCGCCTGGAGGATACGGAACAAGAAAGGCGTAAAGAACTTATGTCGGGAAATGCTTTATTTCCATGCTACAGACCATCTATTCAGTCACACTTTGTTACAGAACGCACGGCTTCATACGCGCTTCACCGAGCAGCCGGTTACAGTATGCATGGTGTTCTACTAATGGTGGTACTGTTCGTCATACGCCATATCCTAGCGCCCTCTCCCGCCGTGGTCTTTGGTAATATTGTGTCCGGTTGACTTCTCTTTCTGACTCGCCTTGTACTGTATGTGGTAGAGCGTTGTACACAGTAGAACTACTGTGTATTTGGGTCGAAAGCTTGCCGACATTGTGTTCACGTACTAAAAGGCAAATGTCAATGGAAGGCGGGCAGCAACGTTGCATCAGGAGACCTATTCACGCCGACAACTGCCACAGCATTCAATGTTTGCAATAGTGTTTCGCCATTTGTCTAAGACAGGGTCGTTTCAGGAAGCAGGAAATCATGAAGAACGCACCCGAAATGTTCGGTCGTCAGACTTAGAAAATAATGTGATTAACACTATGGAAGGCGACTGCCGTGTCAGTACAAGGCCGGTTGTCCCGCCCGTGCAGGGTAAGCTAGACGACCATGTAGAACATTCTCCACGACAATTGTTAGTACCCTGTCACTTACAGCGTGTGCAGGGCTTGTTATCGACAGACTTTCTATATCTGGAGTTGTTTTGAGCCGATTTCTTCACCAGGCAACCACGATTCCGGGATTTGTGTCATCCATCCTATTCACAGATGAGGCCACCTTTGTGCGGAGTGGAACAGTATGCAGAACGGCCATGGTATGGCGACAGAGAATCATCAGCATCGGTGTAGCTGGAATGTGTAGCCCGAGATAACTGGCGACTGTATTTTGGGACCAGTCTTTCTTCCACGTGCCTAACAGGCCGGAACTATCGGCGTTTCTTTCGGGTGACTTTGCCTCCCCTGCTGGAAGAAGTGCCATTGATGATTCGAAGCGTTATGTGGCTGCTACACGATGGTGCCCCAGCCCACTTCGCCGTTAACCTCCGGCCGCATCTCAGTCGTGTCTTTCCTGGTAGACGGATAGGACGAGGGAGTTCAGGGTGCATCGCCTGCTCGTTCACCGGATTTCAATCCGTGCGATTTCTGGTTATGGGACCATCTCAAAAGCATCATGTATGCAGAGCCCATTCCAGATGTGGAGACTCTGTACCAGCGTTTTCATGCTGCCTTTGACACTGCTCGGATGCAGCCTGGCCGAAGTGAACGTGTGCGTCAGAACATGCCATGGCGCGTACACGCATGCGTTGAGGCACATGGAAACCATTTTCAACACATACTGAAACTGTGGCTTCACGTATTAGACCGCAGCCTATGTAACAGTGTTTGATTGAATAAATGGTCTCTAACAAGGAAAGAGTATCCTATCATCGATCAATCCCTAGTGCTTGTACACGGTGGAAAAAATCATCCTGTATATAGTTCATCCATCCTGGGAATCGAAAATCTCATCTATTTTGCCTGTTCCCATATAGAAACTGGCATGATATCTGTCCCTGGAATTCCAAGACCATATCAAAATCTCTACACTACTTCCTCGGGTTAGCACAGACGTACAAAAAGAAGCGAGCAGGGAGCTTCACTTCATATATTTATATATAGAACATTTCATAAAGAAGTGTTTATTTACTCACTAAAACATTACTACAACTTACATTTTATGTTTGCATACAGTAATATCCATCTATTATGCTTTTGACCGATGATGAATACAATGTATGTTATGAAAGCAAAAGATATTTTTATGTGATATAATTTAACAGTTTCCAGATATTTTTACTTCACTTGTGCTGTGAAACCTTGCTTCTTGCCCAGTTTCATATTCTACGTCAATGGGTAGTAACCTGTAGATTTTGATGAATGAGTTAGCTTTTATAAAATGTGTGACATAAATGGCCGAATGTTTTGATTGGATTAACTTAGAAGGTCAAATTTTTTAGGCCGCCAAGGGACCATAGACATTATTAAATAAAGTAAATATGAATTTGATACGCCAACCTGTTCACGAGTAAAAGGGGATCTTAATAGCCGGACAAACGGATAAAAAAAGAGAAAAAAATATTTGATCGCTTTATATAATTACAAATTAACAATTTTCGGATTTTTTACTCTGTCTGTACTGTGAAATCTTGTTTCTTCCTGAATTTCAAGATTCAATGTTGACAGGAAGTACCATATAGGTTTTGATGACTGGGTTTACGAGTTTAAAAATATGTGACATAAATGGCGGAATCTTTTGATTGACTCTGTAGCTTCACTGTTTTACACCGCCAAGGGATCATACACTTTTGTATGTGACACAAATCTGAACTGTTCAAGAGGAAAATGTGTCTTAACAGACGAACAGACAGAAAGATGGAAGAAAAATAATACATTAAAACTGACCAGGTGCGAGCAGGACACTCGCACTCAGGATTCCCGACAATCTTAATTATAATTTTTATTTTGGCTGTAGCCACAGTCATGGCATTTTTTAACTATTCTGTCGGTATTTGACTGTGACAATTTTTATTTTACTGTTATACAATCCAGATTTCGGCATAAAGCAGTTTTCAAGATCAAAAACTTATTTATATATCAAAAGACATCAGAAAGGTATGAAATACTTGTCGAAAAGGAACAAATATTATTTTTCGACAAGGACTTGTATTTACTTTTTTAATTTTTTTATTTATTTATTGTACCGTGGGACCACATTAAGGAGAAGTCTCCATGGTCATGGAACGAATAATACATGAAATCATAACACGATTGTAGAAACAGATAAAATGAAATTTAAGAAACATATTCAGTTGTAGGTTGTAGAAACAGATAAAATGAAATATAAGAAACATATTCAGGCGACAAGTCATTAGTTTAAATAAAGAAAACCAAGAATGTAACACTGGAATTTGCTTAATTTTTTAGCTCTTCCAGGAGCTCCTCGACAGAATAGAAGTGAGCCATGAGGAAACTCTTCAGTTTAGACTTAAAAGTGTTTGGGCTACTGCTAAGATTTTTGAGTTCTTGTGGTAGCTTATTGAAAATGGATTCAGCAGAATACTGCACTCCTTTCTGCACAAGAGTCAAGGAAGTGCATTCCACATGCAGATTTGATTTCTGTCTAGTATTAACTGAGTGACAGCTGCTAACTCTTGGGAAGAAGCTAATATTGCTAACAACAAACGACATTAAAGAAAATATATACTGTGAGGGCAATGTCAAAATTCCCAGACTATTGAACAGGGGTCGACAAGAGGTTTTCTAACTTACACCACACATAGCTCTAACAGCCCGTTTTTGAGCCAAAAATACCCTTTTTGAATCAGAAGAATTACCCCAAAAAATAATACCATATGACATAAGCGTATGAAAACATGCGAAGTAGACTACTTTTCGTGTGAAATGTCACTTATTTCAGATACTGTTGTAATGGTTAATAAAGCGGCATTTAGTTTCTGAACAAAATCCTGAACATGGGCTTTCCACAGCAGCTTACTATCTATCCGAACGCCTAGGAACTTGAACTGATCCGTCTCGCTTATAATATGCCCATTCTGTCTGATTAAAATATCAGTTCTTGTTTAATTGTGAGTTAGAAACTATAAAAACTTAGTCTTACTGTGATTTAGCAACAAATTATTTTCCACAAGCCACAAACTTATTTCATGAACTACATTATTTGATACTGTTTCAATATTACACACAAGATCCTTCACTACCAAGCTGGTGTCATCAGCAAACAGAAATATTTTTGAATCACCTGTAATACTAGAAGGCATATCGTTTATATAAATAAGAAACAGCAGCGGCCCCAGCACCGACCCTTGGGGAACGTCCCATTTAACAGTGCCCCATTGGGACTGAACATCACTACCACTCTCAATATTGCGGAGAATTACCTTCTGCTTTCTGTTCTTAAAGTAAGAGGCGAACCAATTGTAAGCTACTCCCCTTACTCCATAATTGTCCAACTTCTGCAGTAATATTTTGTGGTCAACACAGTCAAAAACCTTCGTTAAGTCAAAGAAAACACCTAACGTTCGCAACCTTTTATTTAATCCATCCAAACCTCACAGAGAAAAGAGACTGTAGCATTTTCAGTTGTTAAGCCATTTCTAAAACCAAACTGTACATTTGACAGCAAATTATGTGAATTTAAATGCTCCAGTAACCTTGTATATATAACCCTCTCGATAACTTTAGCAGACACCGATGGCATAGAAATAGGTCTATGATTGTCAACATTATCGCTGTCTCCCTTTTTATAAAGTGGCTTCACTACCGAGTACTTTAATCAGTCAGGAAACTGGCCACTCCTAAAGGCAAAGTTGCAGATATGACTAAGTACTGGGCTAACATACATGGAACAATACTTCAGTATTCTGCTAGATACCCCGTCATATCCATGAGAGTTCTTGGTCTTTAGTGATTTAATTATTAACTCAATCTCCCTCTTGTCAGTATCATGGAGGAGCATTTCAGGTAACAGTCTCGGAACACTTTTTCCTATGAGCGCTATATGATTCCCTGTTGGAACTAGGTTTCTATTTAGTTCACCTGCTATATTCAGAAAGTGATTCTTAAATACTGTACATATATGCGACTTATCAGCTACACGGACATTCCCACTACGCACTGATTCTATATCCTGGACCTGTCTCTGCAGACCAGCCGCTTCCTTTACGACTATATGGTTTTAATTTTATCCTGAGACTTAACTATTCTATCTGCATACCACATACTTTTTGCCTTCCTAATAACAGTTTTAAGCATCTTACAATACTGTTTGTAAAGGGCTGCTGCATTTAGATTGTGACTGTTTCTAACGTTTTGATATAATTGCCACTTTGTTCTACAAGATAGTCTTATCCCTTTAGTCAGCCACCCAGGCTGCCTGTTTGTGCTAGTACCCTGTTCTGAACGTTCTAACGGAAACCAACTTTCAAAGAGCACGAGAAAAGTCTTGAGGAAAGCATTATATTTGTCGTCTACTGTATCAGCACTATAAACATCTTGCCACTCTTGTTCCTTGATAAGGTTTACAAAAGTCTCTACAGCAACTGGATCAGCTTTCCTAAAAAGTTGGTAACTGTATTTAACATGTGTTGCAGCACAAAAATCTTTTAGACTTAAAATTTGTGCATCATGATCTGAAAGGCCATTCACCTTTCTTTTTTATATTATTCTGACGTCTTTTGATATATAAATAAGTTTTTGTTCTTGAAAATTGCCTAAAGCCGAAATCTTTGCCGTATAACAATAAAGTAAAAAATTTTACAGACGAATTTTCACAGGTAACATCATTAAAAAACAGCGTAATTGTGTATATAGACAGTTTATCCACTGTGGGAAGTTTTTGCCTGTTATAGACAGTGATACTGGAAAGATATCGGTCCCAGAGGTTCCAACACTTTTGAGAATGTTTTAGTTTCATCTGTGGAGCTGGATAACAAAAAAACATGATAACTATTTTTTCGTGTGCTTCATCTACGAAGAAACAATTCCGTATTTTCTCTTGACTTGTACATTTTGATGAGTGCGTTTTCGAGAAGGAATATGTGTGACGTTAATTGTCGTATCTTTTGGCTGCACTGAACTAAAATCTTAATTTTTTTTATATTAGGAGCATGAGATCCAGACTCAGTTTCTTTTTCCAGTGTTGATTGATTGAAACATCATGATGTCTCTCCTTTCGGGCAGCGAGAATGCTGAGGATTTTTGTCAGTAGAAGCGGAATGACATATTAGTGCATGTATTGCATCTTTCATATTCTGCAAATAGTAAATTAGTTGACACTACTGCAGCTGTAAAAATCAGCAGCATAGAAAAGTTTGTATACACAGCCTTTGTATCTATACATCACTTTTTTTTAATACTCTGCAAGTTCTTTGTATAGTGTCACCAAACAAATCGAGTCGTCATTTATTTACTTTTCCTTCATACTGAGCCAAACATTGTATCATGTCGTAGTAATTCTATTTCACACGAAATTCATGTCACGTATTATAATTTATATACACTTTTGTATTGTATATGGTGTTAAAAAGGTCATAACAGTTCAACTTCTTAGAAAAAATCAAAATGGTCAAAAAGAAAAAATGCTTCTCCTCCGTCAATTTTAAACATTTTTAGCTCAAATTTTTTGTGGATAGATTCAGTGTTAACCAACGACTCCACGTATGGGTTTGAAAAAAATTATTTTTTCAAAGCTCAAAAATACAGAAGTACGAAAAATTTATTTTTTGAAAATTGGATTTACATACTTAATTCAACATACCAAGATATCTCACAAAACAAATTTTCAGTCGCCAGTCATTTTTTTTTACGATCGGGTTGAAATTTCACCGGTACCTACCCTTAATTTGATTGTAGCTGCTTTTCTAAGTTTTCCCTTTTTCTTATTTCCTCAGCGCAGTAATCGCTTTTTTGTATCATAGATCCTAAACGTATATATTTGTCGATTTCCTCAATGATTTCTCCATCGTCACCACATTAGTTTTCATTCTTGTCGTCAATTATTTTCCTTCAAATTTGGCCTTAGACTAACGTTTTCACTTTCTTCTCGTTTTTTTATCATGCGTTTAATGTCTTCTTCACTGCCCATTACAAATATAGAGCCAGTTAAGTTATCTATTCAATACTTCCCCCCCCCCCCACTTCGAATTTTAATTCCCGTCTCCATATCTGTTCTAACTGTACTTCTACACATGGAGCACACACAACGAAAAGAAACGAACATAGTATGCATCCCTTCCTGACTCCTTGACCCACTCCGAAAGTTTCCGCAAGTTCTTGCTGGTTTTCACTGTTGCATCGTCGTGGTTTTTTTTTTTTTTTTTTCAGACAGATTTCTTATTAGCTGTATAAGGCACTCTGATATTCCCATAAAACTTAATACTTCCAACATTTTTAATGACTTAGAACGTGCCAAATTGTAGACTATCGTCATACTGTTATAGCAGTAACCCTCATTTGAATAACAATAACAGTAATTGTAGTTTGGAACACTATTAAAAAGAATGTAATCTGTCAGTTTTCAATAATTTCGTTTTTATTCCGTTATAATTAATAGTTTTTGTACTTATTGTGCTTGTATACACCGATGACTTGGGTGTCTTACTACATCGTTGGAATACTTACGTGGTGCTAGTGTAAAACTACTGACATTTCAGGGAATGACTCTTAAGAACAGTGTTTGGGAATTAGAAAAGATTTGTTTTTCGGAATTTGCAACAGTAAAGAGATGTAGTAATGTCTCGTAGGTTCATTATTACCGTGTTGCGTACAGCAGTTTTCATTTATCATTCTTTCAGTCTACACATTACGTGATTTTAAATTTGTTATTCTTCCTCGGGAACAAAATATGCGTCATCATCAATACGAGTGTAAGTCATAGTTAGTGGACAGAATAATAATTATTATTACATCAAATGTAAAATTTCCACTTCACAACTGGAGACCGTATTCTTTTATGATCTTATTATTATTTCCCTAATCGACCCCACTTGCAGCTAACCAGTCTTCACTTCAACATTATTACTATTCACTTCACTAAGCTATCGCTAAAACTATGTAATAAATACCATCCTGATTATTAATTGGATGCTTTCCCACATCGATTTGGTTAAAAAAACTTCAGAACTGATGCTTTATCGACGTGGTAGGAAGACTCAGTCAGGACTTATTAAGCCGAACGAATTGGGAGGACCATTCACCGTGCCAGCTACCACCGATTCACAAAACACCGATCAAATGACACCCTGAAAGCCACGTATCAAGGCAATCAAGATGTATGCAGTATTTCTTGGCGTCCGAAAAACGCGTGATTCATTACCACGCCTATACTAATTAATGAAAGTACTATCTAATGGGGTACGACACCAAATTTTCAACTGGATATAAGATTTTCTGGAAGGGTCGACACAGCATGTTATCTTGAATGGAGGGTCATCGTACGCCAGCCAAGTTTGCTGGAATCCTTGCTTTTCATATTGCAAGTCAGTGACCTGGCATACATTATTAACAGTATCCTAGGCTTTACGCAAATGACGTAGTTATCTTTAAATATTCAGAAATGCAACAATCCGTACATCACAAAACGCAGGAGTCTAGTATTCTGTGACTACGCTGTTAGTCAAATCATATAAATACCTGGGTGTAACAATTTGTGGGGATAGGAAATGTAGTAATGACATGGGCTCAGCCGTATCAATATCTTCACTGCGCGATAACAATGGTGAAATTATTGATGACAGCGCCACTAAAGTTGAGTTACTAAACACGGTTTTCCGAAATTCCTCCACAAAAGAAGAAATAAATACTCCAGAATTCGAATTAAGAACAACTGCCAACATAATTTGGTGTAGCGAAGCAGCTTAAAACACTTAAGGATGGCAAGGCTTCAGATGCAGATTGTATGCCAATCAGATTCATTTCAGAGTATGCTGATACAATAGCTCCACACTTAGCAATCATATACGCGTACAACCGCTTGCTCATAGAAAGATCTGTATCCAAAGACTGGAAAGTTGCGCGAGTCACACCCTTACCGAAGAAGGAAAGTAGGAGTAACCCGCTGAATTACAGACCCATATCACTGACGTCGATCTGCAGTAGAATATTGGAACATCGAAGAAAACTATTCGTAGACAGATAACCATCATGGACACAGAAAATATCGCTTTTGTGAAACATAACTAGCTTCTTGTTTTCAAGAAGTAATGAGTGCTACGGAAAAGGGATGCAAATTGATTCCATACTTTTAGATTCCCAGTCGGCTTCTAACTTTCTTAAAGTCACTGCTAATCTAATCGCCTGCCTATGTAGTATCGTCTCAGTTGAGTTACAGGATTCGTGATTAGCTGTAAGAAATGCCACAGTTCGTAATAATTGACGGAAAGTCATCGATTAAAACAGAAGTAATATCTGGCTTTCGCCAAGTAAGTGTGTTATACGCCAAACAGAATACAAAGAAGGGGAACACGAATGGTCACAGATTTTTTGACACACCGTGGAGCGTCACGGAAATCATGAAATAATAGCTGGAGAAAGATGCCAAACATTCCGGGAAACCTACTTAACAAAATTTTCAGCGATGGATCTAGGAATATACTACAGTCCTCAACGTATTGCCTCCGAACGGGGTGCGAAGACAAGATAACAATAATTACAGCACGCACCTTAGGAGTTTAAGAAATCATTCTTCCTAAGCTCTGCGAGAGAATGGAGGCAGAAGAAAACCTGATGTGAGGTGTAGTGAGAAGTACCCTCTGCCATGCACTTTACAGTAGTTTGCAGCGTACTGGTGCCGATGCAGACACTTAGATTTGTTTCTTTCTGTCGCATCATCTGCAAACCTATTTAGAGAGATGCTGAGATAATACAACTACATCATCCACCCTTCGACACGTATTACAAGCTGGCTTGTGGATTATTGGCGTAAATCTAATTGAAAACGTTTAGTGTCGATGGAAGGTGAAAGCGCAGTGAAAATTTACAAACACATAATGAGAAGAATGGTTACTAATAGCAAGGACCGTAGCGTCTACTTCAATTGTTCTTATTTCGTACTTGCTTAGTCTGTCACAGCATTTCCGGACTATCTTTGGAATCAAAGACGATAGACCCTGTTGTCAGCTTAGTGCCGAGGTGTGTTGCGGCGTAAATGGTTGCGGTGTGATGCGGTAGCTCCATTAGTAGACCCTGCCGACAGGACTCTTCCGTGCGGCTGCCTACAGCAACATGGCAAGTACAGCTGAGCTCGTTCTTTGGCGAACTGGGCACATTAATATGAAGTGCTATATTTGGGTCTTTTTTTTTCGATGAGCTGTCATAGTTTTGTATTTCTTCCTCTCCCTACTTTGTACGGCTCTGTATTTACATTGGTAAAAACGGAATCCTTATTGGATCACTTTGCTGTCTGTCCGATTATCAAAAACAAATTCTTTCAGGGAGGTTTAGACGTATCAAGTAAAATGTCATATGCTAAGGTCCACCGTCCCTTGACGTCGTAAAAAATTTAATCTTTTAAGTCAATTCAGTCAGAAGATGCGGCCAGTTACCTCACGTGTTTTGATACTCTGTGTCCTTAAGACCTATTGGGTATTTCCCATTGACCCAACATCATGAAATTCAGCAAGATGTAAGGTTTCACAGTAAAAGTGAAGAGAAGAAACCGAAAATTTATTTGTGACTATCATATGCAAAACATTTCGTTCAAATTAAAAAGTAAAAAGTTTTCGAAAGTTTTGGAATCCCGGGGGCCAGTATCCTGCCAGTATTAGATTCTATATTAGGCGAAAATCTGAGATTCTCGAGAGGTGTATGCTGAAAAAAAAAACTTGGACAAAATGTTTCGTGAGATTCTATCTCCTGCCACCTTCTGTTTTTCGTACATTTAATCCCCTTTTTTTCCTGATTACAAATGTACCACGTAGGTCCTTTCGCATTGAACACGTTATTCTTATTTTCTACGAGAACCGGTTTTCCCTGTTTGTTAGTACTGGTGTTTGGGATTCCTCTGAATTTTTAATTTCACCATAATATTTTCCAGTTTGTCATGCAGACGTAATTTGTAGTCATCACACCCTCTTTAGTTCAAGGGAAGTGTCAGATTCCAGATGATACTTTTAGTGGTATTTGTGGAGTTTTGTGATATCGGATTTTTTCGTTGTTTTGTGTGGTTTTGTATGGGGCTGGGTGTCTAAATTTGTTTATATTTAGTTTGCCCCCACAAAAAAACAGCCCATTTCCCGCGCTTGTCCCGTTAGTGTCATTAGGCTTTTTGTGGAAAGTGTGTGTGTTTTTCGATCTATTTTTGGTCTCATGATGTGTACGTAACGACTTTATATGAGCCACATTGGAATCGTCGTTTATGGTCGTTTCTGCCATATTTGTGACGTTATGGGTCAAATCATACGGGCGGGATCGGACGCTTCCGTATTTCCCAGACTCGCATCATCCCCAGTCTGGCTGATACACCTGCTGGAACGTTCGATGTTTATGCAGGATGTGACGCTCCAACCCATATTGCTAGCCGCGTGAGAGGTTTTTGCTCGCGTCGTTTGGTGGTGATCGTGTCCTCAGCCGCCACTTCCGTAATGCTTGGCCTCCCTGGTCCCCAGACTTCAGTCCGTGCGATTATTGGCTTTGGGGCTACCTGAAGTCGCAAGTGTATTGTGATCGACAGATATCCCTAGGGATGCTGAAAGACAACATCCAACGCCAATGCCTCACCATAACTTCGGACATGCTTTACAGTGCTGTTCACAACATTATTCCTCGACTACAGCTATTGTTGAGGAATCATGGTGGATATATTGAGCATTTACTGTAAAGAACTTTTCTTTCTTACTTTGTTATGCTAATTATTGCTATTCTGATCAAATGAAGCGCCATGTATCGGACATTTTTCGAACTTTTGTATTTATTTAGCGTATGGCTCATAACATCACAGGAAAAATTACAGAAACACGATGCAAAAAAAATCGCATATATATAAACAGAGCAATAAATGTTTCTATATGACACCGCCAATTGTAAGTTTACTCACAGAAGAGCAATCACAGACAAACGTCCAGCTTAGATAATATGTAGTCGATTTCCTCTTGGGTCGCCATTAGGAAATGCTGTGAGTCACCCTCATATGCCCTTAGTGGGCATTCCTGCACGACGTGTTTGACCGTCTGTCTCTCAGCGCCACAGTCGCAAGCGGCCGAAGGAAGTTTATCCCATCTGTGTAAGGAGTTTTATGTTCTAGTAAAACACCATGTTATTCCAAGCATGTACGTCTCTATCTACATTATTCCGTGATTTATTCAGTTTTCAAATTTATATTTCCTTTTTGATCACTCGGTACTATTCAGCAATGCATTTTCATGGTGGTTGTGGCGACACTTATTTGTATCGTGCCTGAGGTTGAAGTTGCGTTATAAGGTAATTTGTTTCGGTTCTGAAGCCAGTGAATATCATGAACACTGTATAAATTGCGAGTTCCGCAGCTACTTTTATGTTCATGGTGAAAGGCCGTTATTCATCTGGTATATTTTCAAGTTTTTAACATGTTGCAGAACATAGTATCATCCAGTGGAGGTCCTGTTAGGTTAGTTTCGCTAGTGTTGTTAACCTCATCCACCGGTCTTTGTCTAGCTTCATGCTTCCATCTTGTTAATGTCAGAGGTCTGTCGGCTGGATATAGCATATACTAATTTTACGACACTGTTTACCATTATTCTACAAAAACAACGGTAGACGGCTTTGAGTTTAGCTGAGCTGACACTGGTCTGCACGGTAACGCAAGGTCTGGTTGTTCTAAACGATAATTCGTTTGAGGATGCGAATGCGAAATAATTGTCCCAGTAACAGCACAGCCTGACATACAACGCTATCCTAAATGGTTTGTTGCAACCGTCTGACGATTGGAACAACACAATCACCAAGAAAAGTAGCTGTGAGGTTGTTATTCCGCTACTTACTAAATGAATTACTTTCCTACATCTGAATATACTTCGTAATACACCGTCCTGTACTTGGTGGAGGTACCTTGTGCCACTACTAGTAATTTCCGTTTCTGTTCCACTCGGGAAGTGACGGAAAAATTACTATCTTTATGCCTCCTTATGAGGCAAAGTTCGTCGAATCTTCGTGGTCCTTACGCGAGCTGTAAGTCCGTGGCAGTAGAAGCGTTCTGCATCCAGTTTCAAATTCCGGTTCTCCAAATTTTCTCAGTAGTGCTCCGCGAAAAGAAAGTCGCCTTCGCTCCAGGGATTCCCATTTGAACCCCCCCCCCCCCCTCCCCCCAAGCCACTCCGTAATACTTCGGCGTTGGTCGAACCAATCCGTAACAAATCTAGCAGCCCGCTTCTGAATGTTTCGATGTTTTCCTTCAATCAGACCTGCTGCGGATCGCGAAGACTCCAGCACACGTCGATATGCGGTCTCTTTTGTAGATGAACTACGCTTCCCCAAAATTCTCCCATAAATCGACGTCGACCATTCGCATCCATCATTCGCTTCTATCAGTTTTCCATTCGTCTGTAAAAAAATCGTAACACTATTTTGCAGCTGTGAGTTATTAAACTGAGAGATCGGTAATTTGCACACGTGTCTCCATCTGCATTCTTTGGAATCGGAGTTATGTTCTTGAAGTCAGAGGGTATTTCGCCTGCCTCATCCACCTTGCTCACCAGATGGAAGAGTTTTGTCATGGCTGGCCCTCGCAAGGCCATCAGTAGTTATTACTAAATGTTATCTACTCCCAGGGTTTTTTCGACTTACGTCTTTCAGTGCTTTGTCAATTACTACAGCAGCATCTACAGCCTCAAAACTCCAAACTCGCATCGCTTCTCAATATTTCAACATTCCATTTTCTTGAACTTTCATTCTTTCTGATTATTTTAAACTGAAGCCTATTCATTATCGATTTTCCATCTGACTCTATTCTTGCGTGTTTTTAAATGTGTGATGGATAGAATTAGGCCTTCATTTTCCCATGCCTCCTGGCCTATCCCGAATGTAAAGACAGTTCTTGCGATTTTACGGGCAGTGTGTTTACTATTATTAGCTGAAATTTATTGTAGAAATACGTAATTTCTCCTCTCGTTGATGTAGCTGAATCCTAAACCTCCCGTATGTCTTCCATTCCTTACTTTGATATAGCGTTCCAACCCCCTCAATGACAAATATTTGTACAAGTCCTTCATGCACTACCATGTACTTAATACGCGCTCTGGTACATCTTGACGATAGTAATTGACGTTGGTTTTAGATTTTGATACGAATAATCTTATCGATGAACTGTTCACAGTAACCACTTGGCCTTTTCCATTTGCAACGGACACCACTTCTACTACACAATTCTTATCGCCTGGATGTACACGCTTGTTTCCAGCTTACGAAAGCGAAATGTAAGTGTCCTGAAAAGTGGTCATCATTAAAACTGCAGATTTTAACCGCATAGCGCTCAGGGTACATGGCTTTCTTGGAAGTGCACGGTGAAGATCTTGCACAGAAACGAAATTCTATAATCTTTGCTATAGGCATCAGCCCCATGTTTCTAAGATTGATACTTGAAAGCTTGTTTTCTTTGCATAAGTTCATTGTTATAAAATAGTGTTGTATTCAAGCACTTCTGTAAACATATTTATTTTAGGAAAGGACGGTCAGACATATCTAGTGACAGGTCGCGACATTGGTGTGACTAGATGCATATCGCCCTGTGACCTGGAATACGGAGAAGTGTCCTTGAAATCCGAACCTGCATCGAAGCGAAAAGCTTCAGAATTTTAGGTTAAGAAAGGAAAGTTAGGCAATTATGAAGGAAATTGCAGGTTTTAAAACACCGATATGTACCGTAACAGTCGTTGGTTCTTAAATATTTCGGTTGCTTGTTAAGTGTTCAGTAGCCTGCGAACATAAGGCGGGTGTTTTCTCTTATACACACTGAGGTGACAAGTCATGGTATAGCGATATGAGAATAAGTAAATGGCGGTACTAACGTGTGCACGAAGTAAAAGTGCTGTGGATTGGCGGAGCAGTCATTTCTAGTAAGGTTATTCATGTGAGGTTTTCGACTTGATTATGGCGCACGACGGGAATGAAAACTTTGAATGCTGAATGGTATTTGGACTAAACGTATGGGGCTTTCCATTTCGAAATTTGCGAGGACATTAAATATTAGAGATACAGTGTGAGGAGTGTCGAGAATACGAAATTTCAGGCATTACCTCTCGCCGCATGCAATGCACAGTGGCCGACGGCCTTCACTCTCAACGCCCAAGAGTAGCGACGTTTGCGTAGAGTTGTCAGTGCTAACAGACAAGCAACACCACCTTGAAATAACCGCATAAATCAATGTGGGAAGTACAAGGCATATATCCGTGGACAGAGTGGCGAATCTTGTCGCCAAAGGGCTACGGCAACAGTGACTTCGTTAACAGCACATTTGCCTACACTCTCTCCTGGGCTCGTGACCATATCGGTTTGACACTAGGCAACTGGAAAACCATCACCTCGTCAGATGAACCCCGATTTTAGTAGTAAGAGCTGATGGCAGGGTTTTAGTGTGATGCAGAACCTACGAAGCCATGGACCCAAGTTGTTGAAGGCACTTTGCAAGCTGACTGTGCCTCCATAACGGTGTAAGCTGTATTCATGGAATGGACTGGGTCCTCTGGTCCAATTGAACCGATCATTGACTGGAAATGGTTATGTTCGGCTACTATGAGACAATTTACAGCCCATTGGACTTCATGTTCCCGATATTGGGAGATGCCCCATGACTTGCCAACTCGATGTATAAACCCTTGAATATAACGACAAAGCCATATTGTCTGAAACTGTTTTACCCTGAACTGCGTAGTAGTTTGATACAGACTAAAGCTTGAAAACGAAAGTGATGAACGCATATAATTTTAGGTCATGTGGAAAGATCAGGATTTGAGGTAAACAAAAAAATTTTTCAGTTTGCAGGGAACGGTGTCGGTTCACAGGGAATGTATGAAATTATTTAAAAAAATATGGAAACTGCTTAATCACGTGACAATTATGCAACAAAAACAATTTTAAGATAACATGACTGTAAACCGAACTAGAAAGTAGGAAGTTTCTCCTCCCAAAAAGATAGGTCTAAAAATTTGTGACTGAATTTTTATTGTCTTTGAAAATACTGGTAAGATTCAAACGAAAAGCCTGAGAAGCACGCAGGGCATAATGATTCTTATTAGTTCGGCTCCTAACTTTGAAGTGAAGCCCTTAGCTGTAAACATAGCTAAGGAACAAGTTGGCTGTTTTGAGAAATAGCGCACGAAAGTTCCAGTGCATGGAGTGAAATTTTTAATTCACCTAAGTCAACATTTACAAATATATCGACAGCAATTTCTTTTAAAATTGTAAATTATATCCAAATTTTCATTTTAACAATTCGTCAATGGGTACTCAACGTTGTTTACTTTCAAACTGAGTGCACTTCACACTGGTTAGTATTGACCTTCCAGTATTTTATTGCCGGGTGATTAACGAAGCATTACTGTGGAACCCCTCAAAATTTCAAATGTAATAGGTTATAATTGTTGTTTTGCTAATAAGATTTGCATCAACAATTTCTTCAGTAGTGAAGTAAAACGGTTAAAGAATGTTCTTCAGCACATTAGAAAATTAATTTTTCGCAAGCACCTTCCTACCGCTTGTAAATAGTATCTAGAAAGGCCCTAAATATTTCCGCTGCCATACTGTCCACGTAAATTCGTCCAAAAAGCCGACACACTTACCTGCTGAAATAAACATACATATATACCTAGAATTCCGCTCTACTAAAATTTCTGTTCTATAGTTATGGTACAGTAAACGAATGACTCTGTAAATCGTAAGATTTTCTGTAGTACTGATAGCGTGGTTCAGGAAAGAAACTTAATGAATTTGATAGACAAACTGGGAGCCGACAACTCCTGTTTCTCTTTGATTACTCGTTTTGCGTGTAATTACAACCGCACATCAGTTTGTCCGCTGTGTATATTATATTCTTGCAGAATATAAATTGCATTTTATATGTAATAAAAACGAAACTTCGCGTAACTTCTACACCTTTATATAACCAACATAATTGCAACGTGCGGCTCTTAAATCCGGACAAATGAAACTTTTTAAAAGAAAATTTATTAATACAAAACACAAATGTAAATCCTTTTATACGTAAGTAGTGGTATCTTTCAGGAGCAACATTACTCGATGTAGCCCCCTTCAGATGCAATGACCGCCTCGAATCTTGTCCTAAAGCGATCGCAAGAACTCTTTCAAACAGCGTTGTCCTTAGCAGCAAATGCTGCTGAATAGCGATGCGTGGATATGCTACATCAGGGTACCTCGTCTTTTTGGTAATTCTTTCGACTACACTCCAAACAGAGCAGTAGAGATGGTTCAAATCCGGGCTATTCGAGGGCCAGAACTACTTTGACCAGAACATGTCAGCGTTATCCTAGAGCCAGTTTTGGGTTAAATTGCTCGTATGAGGACCACCTCTGCCGTGCGACGCATTGTTCGCTGGCTAACATTCAATGCTGACGCCAATTTCCTCAGCGATTGCCCCGGGTCCTTTGAAATCAGCGCCTTGACCCTTTTCGATGGCTGGCGCAGTTCGTGACACATGTTTCCTCGAATGAGATTTCCTCGCTGGGACAGTGGAAACTCGCTCAGACTCATCAGAAGCATTACACTTGGCCACAATATCATAAACAGTTGATCTCGTATATCACAGCGCCCAGCTCGAAGAGTTTCGATAATCGCGACTCTCAGGTTGTACCTCGGAGTTGGTCGAGATGTTCTGGAAATTTTGAGGTTCTGACTGTTTACCAGATGCCACCGGCTTTCAAGAACGCTAATGGCGACCTCCGGCGGAACTACTATATGGCAAGAAATTCAAACTGAAATTTGTCCGGATTTAAGCGCCGAAACCTGTACTTTTAGGGAACCTAGTAAGACACCAATCGCATGCGTAAAAAAGCGATCGTAAAGAACTTACTCGCGATAGGTATGCAGCACACCTAACGCACACGTAACGTAGGTACGAGCTGAACTGAACAATGCTACTAGGAAAATTACCGTAGTCTAGGCTGAAGTGTGTTAACTTTTAGATGGCAGACCTCTCTCTAATCCTGAATCGGTAGAAGTCGGTAAACGTCGGGAGGTTTCGACAGGCACGCAGTTTCGACTGCTGCCAACATTACGTAGCTGTCTATGTTGTACAAGGTAGACATTGTCGTCTGCTTCGTTGTTTTACGCTGTACTGTTCTGCGTGTTTTTATTGTGCAGTTGTGCTAAAGATCAAAATGAGTGAAGAGGCAGTTGCTGGCCTATCTCGGGAGTCGCCAACAACCCCTACGGTTAGAAGGAAACCAGTATTACGTAACGATGCTCGCAAAATTATATTGCGTGTGATTGAATACTGCGAAAGGGAAAGGGAGCAGAAAAAATTGCTTCACCCCCATTTACAAATCTACAGCAGAGCTGCTACATACACAGGACAAAGCATGCGTAGTATTGGAAGATTCAAACAGTTTTCCAAGAATCATCCTGGCGTATCACCACAAACGCCTCGCAAGAAAAGGTGAGTTTCCATTTCAGATATTTTGTTCGCGATCACTTTGAAGGAGCCCCCTATTTCGTCCGAATTACCTTGTATTTCATTTTTCCTTGCTATCGTATTGCTTTGTATGGAACCACCACTGGTTACTATATTATTTCGAAATACATGCTCTCATTCTCAAATAGTGGATGCATAAATCTGGGTATTTTCACGCGGTGGCATCTCATTATGACTTCATATCTCCTCAAGAATGTCTTTTTTTCGGCTACGAACCTTCGTGGGTGTATGGAGAACAAACCACCAAAATTTCACCGCAATCGGATGAATGGTTTGGGAACGCACAGAGGGCAGACATACATACATTCATTTTTATATGTAAAGATTCAGTTAAGTTATACTATACCACCTGTTTAAGTATATTTAAATTTTATAATTAATAGTTTAACATTGCGGGGAATGAAATTGCGAGTAGTGGCAATCGAACCCGGGTCCGCTGCATGACAAGCCTTTACCTAATCTATTGAGCTACACATGCTACAGTGACCTAACTGTTGAAACATAGTCCACTACTCCTTTCGGGCGTTCGGAGAGCTAATCACCAAAGTTTCATTGCAATCGGATGAATGGTTTGTGAGCGCATAGTATACATACATACATTTATATATATAATTTTAATGTGCATGACATGACGATTTTAGTATCGTTTACGAACATTTAAAGCAAGTTTTACTTCCAAGCCTTTCGTGTAAACATGACGCGCAAGTTGTAGTGCCAGCACTGCAACTGGTAGGCGTGCCTTGTCCCGCCCCCCCCCCCCCCCCCCACTCCAACGCCTCCATATAATGCTTGCTCCCTCCTTTCCCCGCACTCCCATCACAACTCTGCCGTCTTACAGTTAACACACTGTACAGTAGCCTGCAACAGTTTTACAACTGTAATGTACATTGTCAGCAACAATTTTTGCAAATCATTTGCGCTCAGGAACATATTCGGGATATTTGAGTAGTGGTTATCCACACCGTTCTCAGATTAGTGCAAATCTTCCCTGAACAACATTGTCCTGACACGAACAATGCATGCGTTAGTACTGATAGTAAAAACTTCATAGTACTTCCCATTGTTGCTTCACTCCTGACAAAGTTGCCATTAGTGGGAATTTGAAATATGTGGTAGAAGCCACATCTCGCCATATTGTAGAGCAATGAACTAGGATCAATAAAACAAATCATTTCCCATGTTTTACACACAACCGTTTCTCATAGACTCGTTTACCATTGTTAACAGCTGTCTTCATGTACTGCAAGCCACCCTCTTGTTTTTCGTTATGAATCTAAGTATTTTCATAGTTATTAAAAATCGACAATCACAAATTTTCAGAATTGTCTGTATGAGGGTTAGGAATCAATGTGTGTTTATAATGCGTTTAAAATTAGTTGCGGCTTTCACGTTCGGGTGATCGGAGGTGGGCGTGACGCCGTTGGCCACGTAACACCACCAACCGCAAGCCGGCTTTCCCTAGCTCGCCGACAGCCGTTGGGCTGGTAAAGCGCCCGTTGCCACGCCGTGGATAAATAGTACTACGTGGTGTCACGCATTAGATGCGTCTGTATACATTAGCTCTCATTGTGAAGCTGTATTTTCTGGCGTTGAAGTGTTCTGTAGTCGTCAGCCATTATGAAAAAGTGTGTTGTGTTGGCGTTGGATTAATAACAGAGCGGCGCATCTAAATATGAGATTGACAGCAAAAGTGTCGTCCAAGAACACATTCACCGGCTGGGAAGATAAGGTTCTGCTGCAAAACACACCTCAGAATTCGGCAATAGCAATGGACCAAACGCCATACCAATCTGTTGTGGTGCATAAAGCTCCACAATGCAGTAGAGAAAAGCGGATATTTTGCTCTGGGTACAAAGAAACGTTCCGTGAGATAATGTTGAAACTAGCACTTATAAGGCGAAATTAATGAAACTTGTAGTGCTGTAGAAGCCAAAACATCAAGCTACCAGGTCGACGAACTGGCTAATGGTAAAAGGAATAGGTAAATGAGACTTCCTCCAAATTATGCCCAACTACCGGGTGACCAAAAAGTCAGTATAAATTTGAAAACTGAATAAATCACGGAATAATGTAGATAGAGGTACAAATTGACACACATGTTTGGAATGACAAGAGGTTTTATTAGAACCAAAAAAATACAAACGTTCAAAAAATGTTCGACAAATGGCGCTTCATCTGATCAGAATAGCAATAATTAACATAACAAAGTAAGACAAAGAAAAGATGTTCTTTACAGGAAATGTGCAGTCGCCTTACATGAAGCCCCATGGGCAACGCCAGTGCCGCTGTGGACAACAGCAAACTGTAGCCAGAGAGAGGAGCCGAAAGGCGCATTTCGCAGTCGAGCCACGCTATCCCACATGCTGTGCACTAGGTCAAGATATTGCAGACCGCAAACTTTTGGTGGCCAGACGGTCGTCATGGTCAACATGACCATCATTCCTCAACAATAGCTGTAGTCGACGAATAATGTTGTGAACAGCACTGTAAAGCATGCCCGGAGTTATGGTGAGGCATTGGCGTCGGATGTTATCTTTCAGCATGCTTAGAGATGTCGTTCGATCACGATACACTTGAGACTTCAGGTAACCCCAAATCACGGACTGAGGTCTGGGGACCTGGGAGGCCAAGCATGACGAAAGTGGCGGCTAACCACACGATCATCACAAAACGACGTGCACCCCCTGCGGATTCGGGGGTTCGAATAGGCCCGCGGTATTCCTGCCTGTCGTAAGAGGCGACTAAAAGGAGTCTCAAACTTTTCGGCCTTATATGACGGTCCCCTGTTGGGTTTGACCTCCATCTCTCAAAATTTTCCGAAGAGCGAGCCGGTTGGGGGAGGACGCCTTACTTGGTGCATGGTGTCCATCTTACGATCAGGCTTTTCGCCAGCTTATACACCGTTGAATTGCAGTTCTGTCCGCTCTCCGTCTCTTGGGCATGACTCTGTTTCTGCGTGCAGATTATACCTTGCACTGTGCAGTGCCTCTTTCTGCACCGACGGCGACCATGGACCACATGTTACCTAACATCCAGCACGGTAGCCAGTCCGTTATGGTGGGGCCGCCATGTACCCTGTTGGTTGTAGCCCCCTGACAACACAGGGATCGCTCTACTGATGCCTGCGCCGTGCCGTTAACTCCCCACGTATGCCAAGGAGTAGATGCCTATCCTCCTGGGGTATCGGGACTCCCGGCAACGGCCATCCTGCCAGGTGGCTCTTGCCGTGGCTGGGTGGCGCCCGTGGGGAGGGCCCTTCGTCGGAGTAGGTGGCATCAGGGCAGATGACCCGCAATGAAGCGTGGTACATCGTCTCTTGCTGGTGGCCAGCCGCCAGCAGTCTCTAAGCGTTCTCGAGCTCAGTTTAACGCTCAGAAGTACGATCCGGAAACGTTCCCCTCCCTGGCCACACCGTGGGAGGAACGTAAGTCTCAGGATGGCAGTAGCAGTTATTCGCCCCGCTTCTTAGTTTGTACGAGGGCTGATAGTCTTTTCTCTCCACAAAGCCTTAGTTCTTCGTCGAGCATTTAGAGGACAAGTTTGGGGAAGTGGAGGGCTTGTCAAAAATGCGCTCTGGGTCAGTCCTGATACAAACAGCATCCTCTGCCCAGTCACGACGGTTACTCGTTTGTGACAAGTTGGGGATGTTGCCGTTACGATCACACCCCATAAGAGTTTAAATATGGTCCAGGGAGTTATTTACAGTAGGTATCTTCTTTTGCAGTCTGATGAAGAGCTGCACGCCAATTTAGAGCGTGGAAGTGTACATTTCGTCCGGCGCGTGTATCGGGGTCCGAAGGAAAATCAGATTGCTACCGGTGCCTTCATCTTGGCCTTCGAAGGGCATACCTTACCGGAAAAGGTCAAGGTGATGGTCTACAGATGTGACGTTAAGCCCTATATCCCTCCCACGATGCGGTGCTTTAAGTGCTGGAAGTTCGACCATATGTCTTCTCGCTGCACTTCCAGCCTCACATGTCGAGATTGCGGACGCCCATCACATCCCAATACTCCATGTGCCCCGCCTCCCATCTGTGTCAACTGCGGGGAGCATCATCCACCTTGCTCGCCAGACTGCCGACTTTTCCAGAAAGAGCGTAAAATCATGGAATACAAGACCCTGGACCCACTAACCTATACTGAGGCCAAAAGGAAATACGACCGACTCCATCCTGTGAGAATGACATCTTCCTACGCTGCTGCTACAACACCTGTGCTAGCCCCGTCTGTTTCTCAAATTGTGGCCGGATCGAAAAGTAGTACAACTCCTCCTGCCCCCTCGCCAGTGGGAGGCTCTACCCACCGGGTTGCTCCTGCGCCACCTACCTCAGGAGCAACACCATCCCACCCACTTCTAAGCCGGAGAAGTGTCCAACTTCTTCGGCTTCTCACGCTCGCAAGGGGTCCCTTGGGTCCCTCCCTTCCCAGGTTTCCGCCAGCGAGAAGGCTGACGACCGACAGTGGCGTAAGTGCCCGCAATCAGCTGGTCGTCGGGCTTCACGATCCTCCTACGTCCTGGAGACTGAATCGGTGAAGCCCTCCCAGTCGGTGCGACCCAAGGAACAGTGTGAGAAACCCAAGAAGAGCTCTCAGCCCAAGGAACTCGGGGTGGCAGCCATGCCACCGCAACCTTCCAGCTCTGCATCTGAGGATGCGGTGGAGATTCTGGCGTCCGCTGAGGACCTCGATCTCGCCGGTCCATCAGACGCCATGGAAAGCACTATCACAGGTGCTAAATCGGAGGCAGCAGGTGACCCAGCAGCGTAATCTCCCTTCCCAGTCTCATCACGCCTTTCTCAGCCATGGACAACACCATCCTCCAGTGGAACTGCAGCGGTTTCTTCCACGATCTAGCTGAGCTCCGCCAACTTATCAGCCTTCACCCTTTCCTCTGCACTGCTCTGCAGGAAACTTGGTTTCCAGCAATGTGAACCCCCGCCCTCCGTGGCTACCGGGGTTGTTATAAGAACCGGGCAGCTTATGAAAGGGTGTCTGGTGGCGTCTGCATATATGTCCTGAACTCTCTTTGCAGCGAGTCTGTACCTCTCCAAACACCTTCAGAGGCTGTCGCTGTTCGGGTGTGGATGCCACAGGCTGTTACCGTCTGCAGTCTTTACCTTCCACCGGATGGTGATGTCGCACAGCATGTCCTGGCTGCTCTGATAGCCCAATTGCCGCCACCTTTCTTGTTACTGGACGACTTTAACGCCCATAACCATCTGTGGGGTGGGTCGGTCAGGTCGAGGCGCCATCGTTGAGCATTTATTGGCGCAGCTCGATCTCTCGATATTAAATGATGGTGTCTTCACACACTTCAATGTGGCGCATGGCACATACTCCGCCATTGACCTTTCGATCTGTAGCCCTAGCCTCTTACTGTCTGTCCAATGGAGAGTGCAGGACGACCTTTGTGGTAGTGATCACTTTCCGATCTTTCTGTCACTACCACAGCGTCAGTCTTCTGGGTGCCCTAGTAGTTGGGCTCTGAATAAGGCTGACTGGGACTTGTTCTCCTCCACTGCCGCTATTGAGCCTCCAACGATGACATTGATGCAGTGGTTCAATCGGTCACCACCGGCATCGCTACTGCCGCCGAATCTGCCATTCCCCGTTCTTCTGGGTCCCCTCGGCGGCGGACTGTGCCTCGGTGATCGCCTGAGTTAGCTGAATCGATTAAAGCTCGCCGGCGGGCGCTCCAGCGTTACAAGCGACATCCCTCAGTCGAACACCTTATCGCCTTCAAACGGCTGCGTGCGCGAACCCGCCGCATTATCCGCCAACGCAAGCAGGAGTGCTGGGAGCGGTATGTGTCCACCATTGGCCTCCAAGTCACTCCATCGCAGGTCTGGGCCAAGATTCGCCGCCTCTATGGCTATCGGACCCCTGTAAGCGTCCCTGCGCTCTCACTGAATGGAGCAGTTTGTACTGATACCGACGTCATTGCAAACCGCTTGGCAGAGCACTTTGCTCTGAATTCCGTTTCTGCCAACTACCCCTTGGGCTTCCGCTCCATTAAAGAGCGGATAGAACGTCGGAGTCTTCCTTTTCGCACCCACCATCCAGAATTGTACAATGTTCCATTCAGTGAGTGGGAATTCCGCAGTGCCCTCACCGCTTGTCCTGATACCGCTCCTGGCCCAGATAGCATCCACTCTGATGCTGAAACACCTTTCAGTGGACTGCCAGCGACGCCTCCTCGACCTTTACAACCGCATTTGTGTCGAGGGTGAGTTTCCGTCGCAATGGCGGGTAAGTCTTGTTGTCCCCATTCTGAAACCGGGGAAGAACCCTTTGGAGGTGGACAGCTACCCTCCCATTAGCCTCACCAACGTTCTTTGCAAGTTGCTTGAACGGATGGTGAGCCGGCGCTTGAATTGGGTACTGGAGTCTCGGGGCCTTCTGGCTCCGTCTCAGGGTGGGTTCCGTAAAGGCCGCTCCGCCGCCGACAATCTGGTGAGCCTGGAGTCGGCCATTCGTACTGCCTTTGCCCGCCGTCAGCATCTGGTCGCTGTCTTTTTCGACATGTGGAAGGCGTATGATACGACATGGCGTCATGTCATCCTTTCTACACTTCATGGATGGGGCCTTCGGGGCCCTCTGCCGATCTATATCCGCAATTTTCTGTCGTATCGTACCTTCCGCGTGCACGTCGCGGCCTTATATAGTTCCAAGTCCAGGAGAACGGTGTGCCACAGGGTTCTGTTCTAAGTGTCTATCTGTTTTTAATAGCCATTAACGGGCTCGCTGCGGCCCTGGGAAATTCTGTCTCCGCTTCGCTGTATGCTGACGACTTCTGCCTTTACTACAGCTCTATTGGCATTGCAGCTGCTGAACGTTAGCTACAGGGCGCAATCCGCAAGATGCAGCTTTGGGCTGTAGCGCATGGTTTTCAGTTTTCGGCAGCCAAGACCTGCGTTGTGCATTTCTGCCTGCGACGCACTGTTCACCTGGAGCCGCGGCTTTATCTTGATGGCGAACTTCTTTCAGTGGTGGAGTCACATAGGTTTTTGGGGGTCGTTTTTGATGCCCGGTTGACTTGGCTGCCTCATATTCGGCAGCTTAAACAGGCGTGTTGGCGGCATCTAAACGCTGTGCGATGCCTCAGCCGCACCGGGTGGGGCGCCGACCGATCTACTCTACTACGGCTTTACCAGGCGTTGATCCAGTCCCGACTGCACTATGGGAGTCTGGCTTATGGCTCAGCATCCCCATCTGCGTTGCGGCTGCTGGACCCAATCCTCCACAGTGGGATACGCCTTGCCACTGGTGCCTTCCGGACCAGCCCTGTGGACAGCATACTTGTGGAGGCAGGTGTCCCTCCACTGCGGTTACGACGCCAACAATTACTGGCTGCTTATTCTGCCCATGCTTTTAGCTCGCCCGAGCATCCAAATTATCGTGTCCTGTTCCCGCAGTCAGTCGTCCGTCTGCCAGAACGTCGGCCCCAGTCGGGTTGTCCGATCGCCGTACGCGTCAAACAGCTTCTCTACGATCTTGAGTGTTTCCCTGTACCACCTCCTTTCCGGGCCCCTCGGCGTACACCCCCATGGTGTGTGCCTCGCCCTTGCCTTCGGCTCGACTTGGCACAGGGCCCGAAGGACTCAGTCCCTCCGGTGGCCTTCCGACGCCGCTTTTATTCCATCCTGGCCACGTATCAGGGCTCTGGCGTTGTCTATACCGACGGTTCGATGGTTTCTGGTCGTGTCGGTTATGCACTAACTCTAGGGGACCATTCTGAACAACGTTCGTTGCCGGCTGGCTGCAGTGTTTACACTGCTGAGCTGGTCGCCATCTTTCGTGCCCTAGAGTATATCCGCTCCTGCTCAGGTGAGTCCTTCGTTATCTGTAGCGATTCCCTGAGCGGTTTACGAGCTCTCGATCAGTGTTTCCCTCGTCCTCGTCTGGTGATGGCTATCCAGGAGTCCCTGCATACTCTTGCCGGTTGCGTCAGATCTGTGGTCTTCGTTTGGACCCCGGGCCATGTTGGGATACCCGGAAATGAAACTGTTGACCGCCTGGCGAAAGAGGCCACTAGTGCACCATCTCTGGAGATTGGCCTCCCGGCGACTGATTTGCGGGCACTATTACGCCGCAAAGTTTTCGATTTATGGGACACTGATTGGTGCAACCTGCCCGTGCCAAACTAACTCCGCCGTATCAAGGAGACGACTACTGTGTGGCGGTCATCCATGCGAGCCCACCGCAGGGAATCAGTCGTCCTTTGTCGGCTTCGCATTGGCCACACCCGACTCACGCACAGTTATTTACTGTGTCGTGAGGATCCCCCTCTTTGTCGTTGTGGGGCGTCCTTGACGGTGGTCCATATTCTGTTGGAGTGCGCCCTTTTAACTGCTCAGGCAGACTTCTGCGCTGCCTGATACGCTCTCTGCGCTTTTATCTGACGACTCTTCCATAGCGGACCTAGTTCTGCGTTTTATTCGGGCAGGGGGATTTTATCGCTTAATGTAAGTGTGTGTTTTTGTGTTGATTCTGGCCTATGGCCTACGATTTGTCTTTTTTTTTCATGTTTCTCGGTGGTTGGCTTTTCCCCTTTTGTTTGTATGGACGGCCAACCACCGTCACACTCTGTGTGATTTTAGTTCGTCTTGTCTGGTCTTTGTCTACGTTTCTCTTGTTCTATGTCGTCTGTCTTATCGTCTGTTGATCGTTTTTATTCTCTGTGGGTGTTTTTAGTATTTGGAAAAAGGGACCGATGACCGTGGCAGTCTGGTCCCTTTAACCCCCACAAACCAACCAACAAAACGACGTGCGCAAGAGACCTTTCAAGCGTCTAGCAATATGAGGTGTTTCTTGTGTTCGAATGAAACCCCATGTCATTCCAAGCATGTGTGTCAATTTTTACCTCTATCTACTTTAGTCCGTGGTATATTAAGTTTTCAAATTTATGCTGACCTCTTGATCACCGGGTGAATCGAAGAGTATATGGGCCTAGGTTAAAAGTAATGGGCCAAAAAACAAGCAGTTAACGCTTACTGAGGTTGAAATGTTGACAAAGGAAGCCACTGAAAATGCTAGGACAGATCCTGAGTTGTCAACAATATGATGAAAGTAGTTAATAGTTACGGAGACACTGATTCATGAAGGACTGTGACGAGTTTTAAGGAATAAGTAACTTCTCTTGTTGCCATATTAAAATCTGCTTCTTCTGTTAAAACTGAGTAGTTTGGAAACATTCATCTCATTAACATTCTGATGGAGAAATTGCGACAATCCTGTAATAGCGTTATTACGCTAACAACTGACTGCAAGTCAGGTCAGTAGTCCATGAAACAGGTCATTCTCAATATAAAAGTAAACTTGTAACTCCACTTAAATTGTTAAAACACCCACAGGTGTTCTCGTTTAAGCAGCTATCAATGACAATTATTAAATTATTTCATTGAAAAATCTGTAGTCGCTTGAATATTGGAGTAAGTACGGAAGTTTCGCATATTGATCAGATGGCAAAACACTCCTGTCTTCACCCCAGGGGCTCGCCGCTCCTTGGCGGGTTCATGCTTGACTACCATGGGGTCCCAGCATTTGCAGCATCTTTTCCCTTCCGTGCTGCAGGTCTATCCTCTGGCTATGCTTTTTCTCCCCCCCTTGGGAACATGTCTGGGATGTTACTGGAATGTTCCACATTGTTTCACTGGCATAAGAAGTGTCAATACTGCCTTTCGTTCCCTTTTCCTTTCTTTTGTTACTTACTTCGTTCCTGCTCTTCGGCGTTTGAGGTTCCTCTTTTTCTTCCTCCTCCTTGTGCGCTCCTGAAATCCAAGTCGACGCGCCTGACGCATAGTAGGTGATCTGATGACGCGTAACTCCCAGTGCCGGGTCGACAGGCCCAGGGAAGAGCGAAATGGTTAAAATGGCTCTGAGCACTATGGTACTTAACATCTGAGCTCATAAATCCCCTACACTTAGAACTATTTAAACCTACCTAACCTAAGGAATCACACACATCCATGCCCCAGGCAGGATTCGAACCTGCGACTGCAGCATCAGCACGGTTCCAGACTCTAGCGCCTAGAGCAGCTCTGCCAGGGAAGAGCGACTGATTGAGCTGCAACCTACCCACATTACCAAGTGGTCTCTCTACCAGGTGTTGTGGAGCTGTGCCCCATTGTGAAGGGAGCCCCCAGTTGGAAGGAGCATGCCATCGGTGACACTGGCAATCATGGGGCATTTTCACGCAATGAGTCAATCATCTTCACAATCAACGCCTACGAAACGTGAAGGGAATGAGGTTAACGATACAAAGACCCTTCCAGCTGCGCCACGGTTCCACATGGTTTCACGTACTGAAGACTGTCAATCCTTCTAACTGGTAGTAAGTTTATTATTCAGAAAGTTGTTGATGCAATTTCCGGCTCTGAAATCCTGCTGTCATTTACAGAAGGGCACTTCGCGTTTCGAGACTACTTCTGATTCTCAAGCACAATTACTGCTTGCCATATAACTTCTCTATGGCTATTCTGTTCGTGTCGAGGCCAATAGAACTCTGAATTATTCCCATGGTGTTAACTAGACTGCTCGACGGTCTGACAAGAGTACGAAATCCAGTCTTAAGTCTCTGATAAGGGTGTCACTGCAGTCCGTCGGGTGATGAAAATGGTAGTCCTCCTTAGTGATCAACTGAATTCCTTTTCTCACCTATGACAGAGTTGTGCTTTTTTCCAAGATCAAAGCAGCTATGAAATTCAGTCTGACCGTACGTTCCGAACCTGATGCGTTGCTACCAGCGCAATCGTTAAAACTTGGTAGGGATGCACATGAGAGCGTTTGTTCACCTCCCCCTCCCACTGTATCAACTGTAATGGCGGCCATGCACCTCCTCTAGGGATTGTTCATTTATCTCAATGAGTAGGCTGTCCAGGAGATCCCGGTCAAGGAAAATGTACCTTACCCAGTAGCCTGCAAGTGATTCGCTAGTCGCAAAAACTGCGTTCTCCCACCTGGAACTCGCAGTTCTGTTCTTGTAATCTAGCTTCATGAAGGGCATCGCCACAGACATGCGACCTCAGATTCAGCTCTGAGGTTGTGAAATCGCCCAGTGTCAAGTAGCATCGCCATCCCCCCATCCGGCTGTGCAGCAAGCCATCAAACTCTCGCCTCAATGGGCGAAGCCACCAGGTACACAATCGGTAGGTCGGAAAGGACAGGAGTATTACTTCCATGAAGACTCCCTATGTCCCTCCAGGGCCAAACACCACCTGGGTCGTCTTCTGCTAACAGAAATGATCGAAGTAGTCTAGCAATGGCAAACGGTCTTCTCCTTCACTGACTCGAAGATCGTATTCAATGGTGCTGCCACGTGATACCTTATCCCAGCTGACATCCGTGTCGCCAGTGTGCACTGCCAACAGTTCTTCTGCGTTAGACTCCACAGGCTGACAGTACAGGCAAGCTGATGCTTCTATGGACTTCATTTAACAGGACACTCCTGCTTCTGTGCCCTGTAGCAGTGAGTCTTCGCAGACTCTCTCTCCGCAGATGCTGAGATGTCATCCTCTTCATTCCTTCATCACTCTCTTCCAATTGAACGTTCGTGGCCTTCGGTCCCACAAAGGATTTAAGGCAACTTTCAGCATTGTGTCGTGCCCTTGTATTCTACTTTCACGTTTCTTCCCAGTTCGTTCTGGCCTTCCCTCTGAGGTCAGCATTCCATCTCATGGGGGCGTCATGCTGCTCATTCGGCTTGGCATTCATACTCAACCCATCTCCCTGACTACCCATCTTCAAGCTGTTGTAGTTCGCCATTTCCTTCCTCACCTGAGTTTTTCCGTCGGTATCTTTTATATCCCTCCATCATTCGATGTCGCTAGGGCAGACTTACTTTAGTTTATTGGGCAGCTACCTCCCCCATTTCTGCTATTCGGTGACTTCAATGCATATCATTCACATTGGAGTTCTCGCAGAACCTGTCAGAGGTGTCCTCTTGGCTGATCACCTTACTCAACCTCGCCTGCCTTAATACTGGAGCACCCACATTCCTTTCAGACTCCTCGCACACCTATTAACATTAGGACCTATCCTTCTGCACTGCTCAGCTTGCCCATCATCTTCAGTGGTTAGTTCTGACACCTACTCGAGCGACCATTTCCGATGTACTATCCGTTCGCTGACTCGTACCCCATCAGCATGCACACCCAAATGGCAGCTTACTAAGGCTGACTGGAGGCTTTACTCATCCCTGGCGATCTTTGAAGAACAAGATCTCCCCAGTTGTGATGACCAGGTGCAATATCTCACAAATGTAATCCTTACTGCCACAGAACGTTCCATTCCTCACAGTTCCAGCTTCCCACGCTGTATACCAGTCACTTGGTGGACCAAGGCATGGAGTGACGCAATTCGCGTGCGGAGATGTGCTCTCCGTGTTTTTAACTGTCATCCTACGATGGCAAACTGAATTCATTATAAACAGATAAGAACAAAGTGTCATCGCGTTCTTTGGGATAGAAAAAAGCTTGCTGGATGTCATTCACTAGTTCTTTTAACAGTTCCACCCCTTTCCTCTGTGTGGGCCAACCTCCGACAGCTTTCTGGGACGAAGATCCATTCGCCAGTTCCCAGCCCGACAGTAGTGGACGATGTCATCGTGGACCCTATTGCTATCACAAACACCTCGAGTCGCCATTTTGCAGAAATTACGAGCTCTTCCCATTATCACTCTGCCTTTCTTCCATTTGAAACGAGCGCAAGAGGCTCGGTAGTTAGCCTTCTCTTTACAGAATCGTGAGTGCTACAATACTGCCTCCACTATGAGGGAGCTAGATGATGCTCAGTTAATCCTGATCCTCTGCCGCAGGGCCAGACGGTGTCAACATTCAGATGTTGCAGCACCTTTCTCTCAGGAGCAAACACTTTCTGCTTTAGCCGATTATGGGCAGAGGGCACATTTCCCGGATGTTGTCGTACACATACCTAAGCTCGGTAAGCACAAAAGCATTGTTTCTAGTGACTGTCCCATCTCTCACCAGCTTCGTTTGCAAGGTGATGGAACATACGACCCATGCTCAGCTAGTATGGTAGCTTTAGCCTCACAATTTACTAACGACTACAAATTGTAGCTTTCGAGCGCAGCGTTCTGCAGTTGACGATCTCGTTATTTTGCCCATCCACGTTATGAAAGGTTTTCTGCGGAAGTCCCAGACTGTGGCCGTGTTTTTCGATTTGTAGAAGGCCTACGACACCTGTTGAGCTGGTATCCGCTGTACTCTTTACGTGTGTGGCTTCCATGGCTGCGTGCCCTGTTTCCTTCAGGAATTTTTAAGACAGTTTTCAAGGAACGTGTGGATTCACCCTTGTAGGACACGTTTATCCAGGAAAACGGTGTGCCTCAGGCTTCCGTCCTGAGCGTCGTCCTCTTTGCTATCGCCATTAACACATAAGTGCTCTGTCTCCCACTGCGCATATCCGGCTTCCTTTTTGTTGACAATTTTGCCTTCTATCGCAGTTGTCCACGGACCTGTCTCATTGAGTGGCGTCGTCAGCAATGTCTTGATAGTCGTTACTGCTGGAGTATTAACAATGGCTTTTGTTTTTCCACTGACAAAACTTAATGTATGAATTTCTGGTGGCGCAAACGGCTTCTTCCACCATCTCAACATCTTGGGCCTGTTGCCGCCCCCCCCCCCCCTCCCCATTCATTGAAACTATGAAATTCCTGGGGCTCATGCTAGACAGAAAACACTCTTGATCCACCCATGTGTCCTACCTGGCAGCCTTCTGTATGTGGTCCCCCAGTGTCCTACGTGTCGTCAATGGTACTTTCTGATGTTGTGACCGAACCGCCATACTCAGTTTGCATTGGTAACTTGTCCGTTGGAAATTCGACTATGGTGTGCGTGTGCGCGCGCACACACTAGAACCCAATTAGTCTGACGAATGTACTTTGTGAACTGCATGAGACGATGTTTAGCTTTGGGTACTCAAACAGTAGAGCGTTTGTATGGGTTCTGGGAAGGACGACCTCCAATGGACTATTTGGTTTTGAAATAACAATCTTACAGGCTTTTAATAGCTGCTGGCACCTTCTGACGGCCTCCTTCGACCTACATAAGGCATACGATATGGCTTGATGCCATCACATTTTTGGTACCCTCGATGACTGGGGCTTTTGCAGGCCCCTTCTGATGTTTATCCAAGAGTTTTTATCCCACTGCCTCTTCCAGGTTCTACTTTGCACTTTACTCAGCTCCCCTCGGATTTAGGAAAAGAGTATCCCCCAAGGTTCTGTGTTAAGTGTCACACTCTTGCTCATAGCCACCAACAGGCTTGTAACATCTGTTGGGCCTCTCGTAACCCTGGAATTGTAGTCGATGGTTATTGCAAGTGTTGCAGCTCCCACTCAGTAACTGCTGAGCGCCGGCTCCAAGACGCAATCGACAGGCCTCTGCATGGATCATATCCAGTGGTTTCCAGTTTTCTCCATCCAAAGCGCAGGTTATGCATTTTTGTCATCGACCCACAGTACACCCCAATCCATAACTTTATTTAGGCGAGCAACTCCTAGATGTGGCAGCACCGTGCCGTGTCTTTGGCCTTATTTTTGACAAACTGATGTGGCTGCCCCTTATTTGCCACCTGAAGACTACATGCTTGCGCACGTTTTGTGATATCTGCCCTCCCTGGCCCACAGATCTTGGGGTGCAGACTGTGCTACTCTTCTCCAGACTGGATATTATGGTAGTCAGGTTTATCGCTGAGCCACTCCTTGCACTCTGCATATTCTTGACCCTGTTCACCATTGTAGGGTCTGTCTGGCTACTAGTGCTTTCGCACTAGTCCTGTTCAAAGACGTGGGATTCGTCCTCTACAAATAAGACAGTCAACTCCTGGTTTCTTACGCAATCGCCATTCGCCAATTGCCTGAACAACCCATGTACCCTGTCCTCTTTGCAAATGAGGGATGTCGCCCTCCTGATAGCCACCCACAGGTGGGATTGCCAGTTGTAATGCGTGTCACTTCCCTCTGTCGGGGTCACGATTCAATAGCAGCACTCACCCCCTCCCTTCCCCCCCCCCCCCCCCCCGCCCCGGACTTGGATGGTGCCTAGACAACAGATTACATCTATTCCAGGATTCCAGGCTCTGTCAATCCTATAGTATTGTGGCGTCTTTCATGTTCCATCTTTGCAGAGTTCTAGGGTACTGCCATCTTAGACACTGCTGGATCTAAGACTATAGGTAAGGTGGGATGCGCTTCCATGTGTCCTACTGGCTTCGAACACTATTTATTGCTGGGATCCTGTGTGCTCACAGCAGAACTGCTAGCCATTAACAGGCCCTCAATTTTGTTACTCAGGCCTCTCTCCACATTGTTCTAATATGTACCGACTCAGTGAACAGCCTGCAGCCTATCGACCGAAGCTACTCTCGTCACCTTTTGGTCTCTCTCCATGACTTTTTCTCTGCCCTTGGCCATAACGCCTTCGCAGTTGTCTTTCTCTGTGCGCCAAATCATGTGGTCATCCGAAAGAAAGAACTGTGGATATGCGGATCTACGTTAAATCTCTTTGCCCAAAAGTGGAATGAAGTGTGGTGTGGTGCTGCTGCTCTCAGTAATATATTGTCCAATCAAGGACGCTAATGTGGTTTGAAGCTCGCCCTTCCACCCCTGTCAGATGGAGTCCAAAGTCTTTTGTCGTCTGTGCCGTAGTTATACCAACCCTACCCAATGTTTCCTCTTGCGTAGTGAACCGTCCGCACAGTGTGATTGTAGAGCCAGACATAGTATGCCATAAATTGGTGCAATGTCCTTCTTTTGGCTCTGCTTGTAAAGTATAGTCTTCAAGATTCCTTAATTTTAATATTAGCAGACTATTCGCGGGTGGTTGAACTGGTTCTGTTCCCTCTGTGAAACTGCTATTTTTCAGAGAAAAGGTTATGCTTTATTCCTGGGGCAGGAACAGGTTGGTTGTGGTTGGGACCTCTCTCCATGTTTCCTCAGTGAAGACTCCCTCTCTACTTTCCCAGTTTTAAGATTGTCTATCCTTTTATGCCTTCTACTGCCTCATAGTTTGACACTAATTACTGGATCCGTCCACTTTTAGCAAAGCCTCTCTCTTTCACGTGTAACTTGGAATCCCAGGACTGATGACCTCGCCAATTGGTGCCATACGCCGCCTCCCCCCCCCCCCCCCCCCCCACAAAATCAATAAATTAGTCTATCAGTCCCCATCAGAGATACGATGAGTTTCCTTGCCAATAAATTCTCAGTCCAGCCACATATATGGTTCTTTGAACCATATGATCGTATTGTGGTTAATATGCTTTCGGATGGTAATTTTCATAAAGCAATAAAATGCTTCTGCCTCGATATAGGGCTTTCTCGACAGAAAATATGCGGTTTGAACAGTGTTAGACCGACGTTCTGCCATCATACAAGGTTTTCCTTCTCCAACTGGCTGTAACAATCCACAGTAGCTTATCCTGTAAAAGATGGTTTATCTCTTGTAAATATTGCAACCAACATTCATTTCCACCTAGTGCTTATTTTGTTGTCTTGTTTTTTCCTGCAAGAGGGCGTGCTGAAAATTAACGCCTGAGAATTTTTTCTACTGTTTTCGATGTTGGATGTTGGCTGAGGTATTACATGTCGTGCACATTGCTCGATAGACTTGGCCTTTTCGCTGGCGCCACTTGCAACTATCTGCCTCTAAAGGGTTCCGAAATGTTGCGAGTAAAATAATTACGTCGATGCGTGAGAAACAACTTACTGTAATAGTTTCTTATCGCAGAAAACGTGCCTCCAATCGAAACGTAAAAAAATTGAATTCTGTGTATGGTGACTGTATCGCCGTAAGTAATGTGCGACGTTGTTGTGTTTATGCTCGTAATGGTACGCCCATTAATAAAGATGTGAAAAGTTAGCTTTTTATTTAAAACGTTTCCAGCATTTCAAATAAAAAATGCGGAGGAAAGTGCCATCTTCTACTTATTCAGCCTATCAATCTAATCTTTAACGTTTAACTGTAGCTCCAAGCTTCACAATCTTTTTCTGATGTTTTCCTTCTCTACAAGGATACGCTCAACACAATTAGCTTATCATTCAGTAACATCTTAATTTATATTAAACGTCAATACGTTTCTCTCTTTCAGAAAGGGTTTTCCTGCTGGTGCCGGTCTGCATGTTATGTCCTCTCCAGTTAAGCCATTTTCTGTTCTTCCTCTAACGAAATAGCTAGACTAATGTCCTACATCTAGTGTGTCATTACCTAACCTTATTCCTAAGTATTGCCTGCTTCAGGACATTCAAAGACCCTTGTTTACTCCTATCATATCTTTAAGATACTTCATTCCGTTCATCTACTCTTCCAAATCATTAGCATCTGCGTTTTCCCGCTGAAATTTTTAATTCTGAAAAAGTTTCCATTTCTACCACAGCTTGCTCATAGTTCTTACCACATGTTCATATCTGATTTCTCGCACTTCAGAGTGGAAGGAAGAGGTTGCCGCCCGTGCGGAGATCTCCGCGGCTGCACGGGCAGCCAGCTGAGCCAGAGCCAGAGGAAGAGGAGGGAGAGAACACGGAGTCCTCCAGCGACGACCGCCACCGCGAATCTGCAGACACGCCAGCCGAAGATTCGTCCGGTTCTTCAGAGACGACGTCGCAGGCTCGGGAAGTAAGTCGTGCGTCCGCATTCCTTTCTTGTAGGTAACAGCACAGATTACTTAAAACCCACACCCTTCCGTGCTCAGTTTCCATTTCCACTATCCATCAGTCTCTCTCTCTCTCTCTCTCTCTCTCTCTCTCTCTCTCTCTCTCTCTCTCTCTCTCCCTCCCTCCCTCTGGTTTTCTTGATGCAGGTCTGTCAGGTTTGACCTGCCAGCAGTTTTCAAAATCCTCCAGAACTGCGGATTGTGCAGGGAAGGTCATGCAATGTGGTGATTGATCTACCTTCTTTCATTTTCATCTTTGCACCCTTCGCTCTAATACGATAGTTAAATGAAATGACGTGTGACGAGGGCCTCCCGTCGGGTAGACCGCTCGCCTGGTGCAAGTCTTTGGAGCACACCCAAAAGACAGCACAGTAGCCATCCTGTTGTGGGGGGGGGGGGGGGGGGCGTGAAGGGGGGATGGGGTGTTACCAGGTACTTGCATGGCAGTAGACGAATTACTACCAATGAGTCAAGAAATCAAACACTAAAAGAGGTCTCCCAGGCTGTGCACAAGTCAAAAAACAATCGAGCCCCTGGGGAAAACAGCATAATTGCTGAATTAATAAAAATTGGTGGTCAGGCTGCAACAAAGAAACTGCACACATTCATATCAGATATATGGGAAGCAGAAACTATGCCACATAATTGGAAAATTGGAATAAGTCCCCATTTATAAGAAAGGGTACAGAACAGCATGTGAAAACTAGAGGTGTAACACTCCCAAGTACAGCTTATAAGATCTTCACAAGTATATTAAACGAAAGGATATGGAAGTGTGCAGAAGGCATACTAGGGGAATGTCAGTGTGGCTTTCGACCAGGCACAGGAACAATTGATCAAATATTTGTGATACGGCAAATGATGGAAAAGTTCTAGGAATATGATACAGATGTGCATTTATTACTCATCGATTCCAAACAAGCCTTTGACAGCATAAATCGGCAAGAACTATACAGAGTACTGAAAGAAGTTGGTATATGTGCTGAATTAGTAAGATTAATCAGAATGACAGTGACAGAGACAAGAAAAGTAAAGGTCCTTAGCAAAGCAAGTGAAAGCTTTGACTTTAATAAAGGTGTGAAGCAAGGGGATAGTCTCTCCACTGTCCTATTCAACATAGCCCTGCATAGTGCAGTAAATAAAATCAACAGAAGAGGCACCATATTTATGAAAAGTAGCCAGATATGTGCATACGCTGATGACATTGCTATAGTAGGAAGAAATACCAATAATACACTCCTAGAAACATACTGGGCAATGGAAACAGAATCCTTAAAAATTGGCCTCAAAGTAAATGAAAACAAAACAAAATATATGGTAATGTCACAATCTGAGGCCAGAAGAACCCTTAAAAACCTAAACATCAATGGGAAATGCTTCAATGGAGTGTCCGCTTTTAACTACTTAGGAGCCCTAATAACAAATAATTGTATTGGAAAGGCTACAAGGGAAAGAATACAAGCAGGAAACAGAGCTCACTTTGCAAATATGCAGCTTTTCAAAAATAGCCTTGTTACAAGAAAAACTAAACTGCTAATATATAATTCCCTAGTCCGCCCAGTTATCACGTACGGCTCAGAGGTATGGACGTTGACAGAACACGATAAAAATGCTCCAAGAAGCTTTGAGTAGAAAATACTACGCAAAATCTATGGGCCAATAAGGGAGGAAGAAGGCTCGAGAATACGCTACAATACCGAATTACAAGAGTTAATACAAGGCAGGGACATAGTAAAATTTGTGAAATCACAGCGAATACGATGGCTAGGACACTTGAAGAGAAAGGCAGAGGATAGAATTCCAAAGAAAATAATGAAAGGTATGATCCATTCAGTTAGGCGAAAACGGAGACCAAGAAGAAGGTGGATAGATGAGGTAATAATGGATATCAACAATATGGGAGTCCGGGGGTGGAAAAGAGCAGCAAATAACCTAGAAGTGTGGAGGAAGATTGTTGAAGAAGCCAAGGCTCACCAAGGTCTGTAGAGCTTCTGAAGAAGAAAAGACGAATTACTACACAGGGCGTGCACAGTCGGTGCCTGAGCTGAACTCCCCCCCCCCCCTCCCGCATGCCAAGGAGTATGTGCCCATCATGAATGGGGCATGGGGACGTAAGATTACTGGCCAGGTAACCCTTTCTCAGGCTGGGTGGTGCCCTTGGGTACTGCCCAGGTTCATAGTAGGTGACACCATGCTGAATGAGCAGATGTTCTCTTGCTGGTGGCCATATGGCCCCAGCAGCCTCTACGGAAGGAAAGTCCCCGTTTAATGCAGAGAGATAGAATCCTAAAATGTTCCTTTACCTGTCTACGTGGTGGGAGGAACATAGGGCTTTAGGGGCAAGCAAACCTCCGCACAACATTGGCTTGCACAAGAACTGATGGGGATTCCTTCCTGGACACAAATCTCTCATTCTTTGTAGAGAACAAAGACAGGTTTGGGAGCAGTGACAGCCTGCTCTAAAAGGGGTCAATTTTTATCACAACAGCATCCCCTACCTACTGGTAGCTGCTGTTTAGTTGTAACAATCTGGTAGATTGTGCTGGTGACTCGCTCCCTCTAATAGTGTAAATATTGTTCAGGGCATCATTTTCCACTGAGATCTGCCCTTGCAATCTGGTGATAAGTTATGCACCGTCTTGGAGTAACGGTGTGTACACTTGGTCTATTGCATCCATATGGGGCCGAAGGACAATAGGGTTGTTACCAGTAATAACTTCCAAAAACCAAGAACTAAGTGATGTTATTGTAAATGATGTTTTTCACAAAATTAAGTGGTTCTCAGCAAACGGACTCAGTTTAAATTTTGATAAAACACAGTATATACAGTTCCATACAGTAAATGGCACAACCCCAGTAATAAATATAGACTTTGAACAGAAGTCTGTAGCTAAGGTAGAATTTTCAAACAATTTAGGTGTGTCCATTGATGAGAGGTTAAACTGGAAGCAACACATTGATGGTCTGCTGAAACGTCTGAGTTCAGCTACGTATGCTATTAGGGTTACTGCAAATTTTTGTCATAAGAATCTCAGTTAATTAGCTTACTATGCCTACTTTCATTCATTGCTTTCGTATGGCATTATTTTCTGGGGTGATTCGTCGTTGAGTAGAAAAGTATTCATTGCTCAAAAACGTGTCATCAGAATAATCGCTGGAGCCCACCCACAGTCATCCTGCAGACATCTGTTTAAGGATCTAGGGATCCTCATAGTAACCTCACAGTATATATATATTCACCTATTAAATTTGTTGTTAATAATCCAACAAAGTTCAAAAGTAATAGCAGTGTGCATAGCTATAACACCAGGAGAAAGTATGATCTTCACTATGCAGGGTTAAATCTGACTTTGGCACAGAAAGGGGTAAATTATGCTGCCACAAGTCTTTGGTCACCTACCAAACAGCATCAAAAGCCTGACAGTCAACCAACATTTAAAAATAAATTAAAAGAATTTCTAGATGACAACTCCTATTCATTGGCTGAATTTTTAGATATAAATTAAGTGATGGGAAAAAAACTAACTTAAACATTAGTGTCATGCAATATTTTGTGTAATGTAATATCTTGTACAGACATCATTCATTAACCTGACACGTTCCACATCATTACGAAGTGTCGTATTCATGATCTATGGAACAAGTATTTATCTAATCTAGTGCCTTCATCTTGGCCTTTGTGGACGATTCATTTCCTGCAAATGTGAAGTTGATAGTCCACCGATGTGACGTGAAACTGTAAGTCACCCACTCCAGTGTAGTGCTTAATGTTTGAAATGTGAGCACATGTCTTCACATTGCAATACTAGCACCATCAGTAGAGATAGGGGACGACCACTGCATGTGAGCTCCTCTTGGGCCCCTCCCCCCCCCCTCTATGCCAACTGTGGAAAGCAACATTCTCATTGCCCACCATATTGCACTATTTTCCAGAGAGAATGAAAAAAGTAAGAACACTATTTCACGAAGTGTTACTAAGTTAAAACCTATATTCTGGCAATTTAAATAACTATACAAACACTTAGTTTCAATGAAGTTCAGATTTTGATGCCTGTGTTCTTTTCAATATCGTTTCTTTTCTCCACATAAATGTCGATATTCCGCGTAGTCAGTAGATAGAGGTAATCCCGGTTCCGTTCACCTCGAACTATAGACCGTCCTTTATAGGAATACTGTGTGCGAAATGTTGCAAATAAAATAGCAGTCATAGATTTAAGCGTCATGCACGATGCGGCAGTTGCTCACGCATCAGCGTTTGACGTCATCTTCATCATCAACCAATTCAATCATTAAATGTGGCCTCTTCGATTCGCGGATTCAGGTAAGCTTTCAGCAGCCTTCTCTAAGTGTGATGGTCTCGGGTCGATCTCTGCCAAGTGTCACCAGCGATCTTGTCGATGTCTGTCCCATCCGTCTGGTGGTCTTCCTCTAGGCCTCCAGTGCTCTCTCGGACTCCACTCCAGTACTAGCTTCGTCCATCTGTTGTCTTTTCTTCTTGCGACGTGGCCAGCCCACTGCCGTTACAAGGAACCTACTGTCTCTAAGAGGTCATAAACCTTCGTCACAGACAGGATGTCACCTGCCCTTTTCCTGTTCTTTCTTGTATAGCCCAGCATTAGTGCTGTCCTAAGTTTCCCTTTTGTAAATGAGTTCATAGTCCATGTCTCACAGCCATACGTCATCACAGGAAGAATGCATTGATCAAATTGAAGTCATACTTCCTGAATAGAGTGTTAAGCAGCATTTCTTCTCTACTGGGCTCACATCATGGATAATGTCATCCTATATCTTCTTTATACATTTACAAAATTAGCTGCAAATATATTTCTTGTTGTATTTACCTAGGTACACGACAAGCTTATTTCGACATTTGTGCCATTTTCAAATGTTCCTGCCAACACTGCATTTACAAAGCATTTTACTCTGCGTCTGTAAAAATACTAAGATTTTTCTTACATTCTACTTAGGTCTAGAAGTAATTACGTCCATAAAACATGTTTCAACGTAATTGCTTCTATTCACTGCTTTGTTAATATAGGTCATGTATATACACTCCTGGAAATGGAAAAAAGAACACATTGACACCGGTGTGTCAGACCCACCATACTTCCTCCGGACACTGCGAGGGGGCTGTACAAGCAATGATCACACGCACGGCACAGCGGACACACCAGGAACCGCGGTGTTGGCCGTCGAATGGCGCTAGCTGCGCAGCATTTGTGCACCGCCGCCGTCAGTGTCAGCCAGTTTGCCGTGGCATACGGAGCTCCATCGCAGTCTTTAACACTGGTAGCATGCCGCGACAGCGTGGACGTGAACCGTATGTGCAGTTGACGGACTTTGAGCGAGGGCGTATAGTGGGCATGCGGGAGGCCGGGTGGACGTACCGCCGAATTGCTCAACACGTGGGGCGTGAGGTCTCCACAGTACATCGATGTTGTCGCCAGTGGTCGGCGGAAGGTGCACGTGCCCGTCGACCTGGGACCGGACCGCAGCGACGCACGGATGCACGCCAAGACCGTAGGATCCTACGCAGTGCCATAGGGGACCGCACCGCCACTTCACAGCAAATTATGGACACTGTTGCTCCTGGGGTATCGGCGAGGACCATTCGCAGCCGTCTCCATGAAGCTGGGCTACGGTCCCGCACACCGTTAGGCCGTCTTCCGCTCACGCCCCAACATCGTGCAGCCCGCCTCCAGTGGTGTCGCGACAGGCGTGAATGGAGGGACGAATGGAGACGTGTCGTCTTCAGTGATGAGAGTCGCTTCTGCCTTGGTGCCAATGATGGTCGTATGCGTGTTTGGCGCCGTGCAGGTGAGCGCCACAATCAGGACTGCATACGACTGAGGCACACAGGGGCCAACACATGGCATCATGGTGTGGGGAGCGATCTCCTACACTGGCCATACACCTCTGGTGATCGTCGAGGGTACACTGAATAGTGCACGGTACATCCAAACCGTCATCGAACCCATTGTTCTACCATTCCTAGACCGGCAAGGGAACTTGCTGTTCCAACAGGACAATGCACGTCCGCATGTATCCCGTGCCACCCAACGTGCTCTAGAAGGTGTAAGTCAACTACCCTGGCCAGCAAGATCTCCGGATCTGTCCCCCATTGAGCATGTTTGGGACTGGATGAAGCGTCGTCTCACGTGGTCTGCACGTCCAGCACGAACGCTGGTCCAACTGTGGCGCCAGGTGGAAATGGCATGGCAAGCCGTTCCACAGGACTACATCCAGCATCTCTAGGATCGTCTCCATGGGAGAATAGCAGCCTGCATTGCTGCGAAAGGTGGATATACACTGTACTAGTGCCGACATTGTGCATGCTGTTTCCTGTGTCTATGTGCCTGTGGTTCTGTCAGTGTGATCATGTGATGTATCTGACCCCAGGAATGTGTCAAAGTTTCCCCTTCCTGGGACAATGAATTCACGGTGTTCTTATTTCAATTTCCAGGAGCGTATCTTCTACAAAAAGTTCGTGTTACTTTTGACAGCTGTCGAATGCCATCGTTCTATTGATGCATTACTTTCACAAGTAAATTATAACTTTGGTAGTAAATTATTTCACCAGAGATAATTCTACATTATATAGATTGGCGATACTAATGTTGTCTATTGGTTTTTGTTTGGCGTGATGTGTTCATCCCTTTCCTTTCACTATTATGTTAATAGTGACCCAGATAATTTTTGTTTGAGGTCCACTGTTCGTTTAGGATGTCATTCGCGTATCAGTGCTTGTACAAATTTCTAGTTCCTCCAAAATCTGAATAGTTGGATCATTTGGTAGCGTTTGCATAATTTTCAAACAGTTTTAGATTGTGTTCACTCTGTGGTTATTTCCTAAGTGTACGTAAAAACTTAACTGGTTGCTTTATCAATCTCTCGTGTGTTCTATAAATGTTGTACTAAAGCTTCATCCTCTTGGTCCAATGTAAAAACTACTGCAGTTGTCACAGGAAATTTTTTATACACCAGGATTAGAAAAGATTGGGATACCGGTTTTTCCTGACCTCAGCTTTGTATGCCGTTGGTAGTTCGAAATTGTGGTTGTATTTCCGTATTCCTCTGTGGCATCCTGCCCACTAATCGAATATGGGGTGCCTATGAAACCTGTTTTTTCGCATCGCTAGGCAACAATTCAAGCAAATCGTGGTAATGAAGTTGATTACATAAGGAAATGATTACTGTACTTTGTGTTAAACATATGTCGCAAGCAAAGGATGACAGAAAAAATAAGAAATGTCTTCAGTATAGACGATGCTACATAGAAGCGAAATGACTAAACTTGATACTATTCTTCAACTCGCTGCTGCAGCCAGTCGGGTGTAGCACTTCAGTTCTTACAGTAGAGGGCACTGCCGTCGTGTTGTCCTTGAGGGGTCGGAGGGGTCGGTCCACGTGCAATTTGCTGATGCCTTCTTCAGAGCCTTCTCTGTTCTGTCGTTCAGGATCGGCGTGCCGTTGCTTGACTTTACGCTGTAACATCTCTGTGCATTTTGTGTCATATGTTGCCTATATCTATTGTCGGTAGATATGTTTGGTTTTGTCATCTCTTTTCAATGTTATTTCCTTACGTATGTTGTCTGTTTTCAAGCAAGATACAATTTAGAAGGTATATATGGTGGGATACGTGTCATATGTTGCATATATATATTGTCGGTAGATATGTTTGGTTTTGTCATCTCTTTTCAATGTTAATTCCTTACGTATGTTGTCTGTTTTCAAGCAAGATACAATTTAGAAGGTATATATAGTGGTATACGTGAATATTGTGAACAAAATGTGTTTGGAATACATTTACTGATAAAGAAGTAATAAATTGAAACGTCATACCTGACGTGGCAGTTGCACTCCATGAACAGCTAAAATGTAGTATATATGGTTCTCGGGCAAGACGTTGGATGTCATAGTGAAAACTCCACAGTATTTCATCAGCGCAACTGGCAGATATCTTCAGGTGCGACGAACACACTAATAAGGCATGTGTAGAGCCCCCTATTTATGCCAGTCTTCGGCAAGACGTCTCAAATATGAGATGGACAGGAAGTGCAAAATGGCTAAGCAGGAATAGCTAGAGGACAAATTTTAGGATGTAGACTTACCTCACTAGGGGTAAGATACGTATTGCCTACAGGAAAATTAGAGACCTTTGGAGAAAAGAGAACCACTTGTATGAATATCAAGAGCTCAGGTGGAAAGCCAGTTCTAAGCAAAGAAGGGAATGCAGAAAGGTGGAAGTGGTATATAGAGGGTCTATACAAGGGCGATGTACTTGAGGATAATATTATGGAAATGGAAGGGGATGTAGGTGAAGATGAAATGGGAGATACGATACTGCGTGAAGAGTTTGACAGAGCAGTGAAAGACCTGAGTCTAAACAAGGCCCCGCAAGTAGACAACATTCCATTAGAACTACTGACGCCCTTGGGAGACCCAGTCCTGACAATATTCTTCAATCTGGTGAGCAAGATGTATGAGACAGACTAAATGCCCTCAGACTTCAAGAAGAATATAATAATTCCAATTCCAAAGAAAGCAGGTGTTGACAGATGTGAAAATTACCGAACTATCAGTTTAAATAGTCACAGTTGCAAAATGCTAATGCAAATTCTTTAGAGACGAATGAAAAAACTGGTAGAAGCCGACCTCGGGGAAGATAAGTTTGGATTCCGTAGAAATGTTTTAATACGTGAAGCAATGCTGACCCGACGACTTATCTTAAAGAAAGATTAACGAAAGGCACACCTACGTTTCTAGCATTTGTAGACTTAGAGAGAGCTTTTGACACTTGACTAGAATACTCTTTCAAATTCTGAAGGTGGCAGGCGTAAAATATAGGGAGCGAAAGGCTATTTACAATTTGTAAAGAAACCAGATGGCAGTTGTAAGAGTTGAGGGGCATGAAAGGGAAGCAGTGGGTTGGGGAGTGAGACAGAGTTGCAGCCTCTCCCTGATGTTATTTCAATCTGTATATTGAGCAAGCTGTAAAGGAAACAAAAGAAAAATTCGGAGTAGGTATTAACATCCATGGAGAAGAAATAAAAATGTTGAGGTTCGCCGATGACATTTTAACTTTGTCAGGGACAGCAAACGACTTCGAAGAGCAGTTGAACGGCATGGATAGTGTCTTGAAAGGAGGATATGAGATGAACATAAACAAAAGCAAACGAGGATAATGGAATGTAGTCGAATTAAGTTGGGTGATGCTGAGGGAATTAGATTAGGAAATGAGGCACTTAAAGTAGTGAAGGAGTTTTGTTATTTGGGGAGCAAAATCACTGATGATCGAAGTAGAGAAGATACAAAATGTAGACTGGCAATGGTAAGGAAAGCGTTTATGAAGAAGAGAAATATGTTAACATAGAGTATCGATTTAAGTGTCAGGAAGTCGTTTCTGAAAGTATTTGTATGGAGTGTAGCCACGCATGGAAGTGAATCATGGACGATAAATAGTTTGGACAAGAAGTGAATAGAAGCTTTCGAAATGTGGTACTACAGAAGATTGCTGAATATTAGATGGGTAGATCACATAACTAATGAAGTATAGAATAGAATTGGGAGGAGTACGTGGCACAACTTGACAAAAGGAAGGGACCGATTAGTAGGACATGTTCTGAGACATCAAGGGATCACAAATTTAGCATTGGAGTTCAGCGTGGAGGGTAAAAATCATAGAGGGAGACCAAGAGATGAATACACTAAGCAGATTCAGAAGGATGTGGGTTGCAGTAAGTACTGAGAGATGAAGAAGCTTGCGTAGGATGGGGTAGCATGGAGAGGTGCATCAAACCAGTCTCAGGACTGAAGACCACAACTACAACAACAACAACAACATAGGCAAGAAGTGCGCATGCGTGGAAGGCGCCAACAGGTTGAGCTGTTACGTACCGATATGGCTGAGCCCCCTGACAATACAGGGATCACACTAGTGATACATGAGCTGCTCCCTTCTTGTGTATGCCGAGGAGTGGTTGCTTGTCTTCTTGGAGCATCAGAACTCCAGGTAACGGCCACCTTGCCAGACGGCCTTTTGCTGTGGCTGGGTGGCGCCCATGGGGAGAGCTTTCCCTTCGCTGGCTACACCATGGGCTGAAACCTTTCCCCCGTTACCTCGTCTGTACTAGGATGGATGGGGACACATTCACCGCCACAAAACCGTTGTTTTCTGATGAAAATATAGAGGACAAGTTTGGTGAAGTAGTCTATTAGTAAGATGCGGTCAAACTACCTATTGGTCAAAGCTTCTTCTGCCACCCAATCCGCAGTTCTTCGTGCCTGTGAGCGTCCCAGTGTCTCACTCCTCACCAATCTCTGAATATGGTCCAGGGAGTCATTTGTCATAGGGGCCTCTTCCTGCAAACTGATAAACTCCGGGGATAATCTGGGGTGGCGTGACGTTCATTTTGTTTGACGTTTGCAGGAGGGTCGCAAAGACAATCACGCCAATACTGGAGCCTTCATCCTGGCTGTCGAGGGCGGAATAAACTCCCAGAGAAGGTTAAGGTTATGTGCTACAGATGTGACGTGAAACCATGCATCTCACCACCTATGCAGTGCTTCCAGTGCTCGCGTTTTGGGCTGCTTCCTGCTGTACGGCGGACCCTTTGTGTGGTAACTATGGCCACCCCGTCGATGAGGGAAGCCTTTGTTCCGCCGCCTGTGCGTGTTAATTGTGCTGACTGCCACTTCCATCGCTCACTGGATTGCCCAACTTAAATGAGGCCAAAGAACATACAAAAATACAAGTACCTGGATCGCCTGTCTTACACTGAGGCTCGCAAAAAGTATGAGACACTCCAGTGTAACTATCTTCAACTTTTGACTGCTAATTCTTCATCTACCTCCTCCTCCCTCGTCCTTAACCCAGCCCCACCCCACTTTCCCCTCCTCCTTCCCTGCTGTTCCCACGACCTCACTCAATTAGTCGCCCTCTTCTGCTGGTGATTTGGCTTCCTCCAGGGAACCATCTCTCTGGTGTCTCAGGCCAGAAGACTGTTACCACCACTCGGCAATGAGACACACCATCTGTGGGGCTCCAAGGTCGTCCGCTCACGTTTTTGGTTCCCGATCTTGCAGACACCTATACTCCACCTGCATCCTGCCCTCCTCCACCTGAAGAAGAAGAAGAAGAAGAAGAAGAAGAAGAAGAAGAAGAAGAAGAAGAAGAAGAAGAAGAAGAAGAAGAAGAAGAAGAAGAAGAAGAAACATAAAAACTCCCCTCTCACAACCTTAGTCTGACACCTTACTCATGGATATCACCCCATCCTTGTTGGTGACAACTACTGACAGTGACCAACCTCCTCCTCGAATCCTTCATGCCTACCGTGGGCTCAAACCACAAGATCATCCACTGGAGCTGCAACAGCTATTATTGTCACTGGAAAGGCAACATCTTGTCTCCTCTTACTCTGCGTTCTGTCTTCTCCAAGAAACGCAGTTCCGTGACGAACACTCTCCCACTTTACGTGGTTATCGGGCATTCTGTCGGAACCATGCTAGCCCTGGGATATCATCTGGTGGACTCTGCACTTTGGTTCGCTCCAATGTCCTTAGTGACTTGTTCCTCCTATGTATGCCTTGGAAGTGATAGCGATAAGAGTGCAAATGACTCCAGCGATCACCATTTGCGATGTCTACCTCATAGGTAGAGGGTCTATACAAGGGCGATGTACATGAGGACCATATTATGGAAATGGAAGAGGATGTAGATGAAGATGAAATGGGAGATACGAAACTGCGTGAAGAGTTTGACAGACCACTGAAAGACCTGAGTCGAAACAAGGCCCCCGGAGTAGACAACATTCCATTGGAACTACTGACTGCCTTGGGAGAGCCAGTCCTGACAAAACTCTACCATCTGGTGAGCAAGATGTATGAGACAGGCGAAATACCCTCAGACTTCAAGAAGAATATAATAATTCCAAGCCCAAAGAAAGCAGGTGTTGACAGATGTGAAAATTACCGAACTATCAGTTTAATAAGTCACAGCTGCAAAATACTAAAGCGAATTCTTTACAGACGAATGGAAAAACTGGTAGAAGCCGACCTCAGGGAAGATCAGTTTGGATTCCGAAGAAATGTTGGAATGCGTGAGGCAATACTGTCCCTACGACTTACCTTAGAAGCTAGAATAAGGGCAAACCTACGTTTCAAGCATTTGTAGACTTAGAGAAAGCTTTTGACAATGTTGACTTGAATACTGTCAAATTCTGAAGGTGGCAGGGTCTACAGTGAGCGAAAGGCTATTTACAATTTGTAAAGAAACCAGATGGCAGTCATGGTCGAGGGACATGAAAGGGAAGCAGTGGTCGGGAAGGGAGTGAGACATTTGTATATTGAGCAAGCAGTGAAGGAAACAAAAGAAAAATTCGGAGTAGGTATTAAAATGTTGAGGTTCGCCGATAACATCGTAATTCTGTCAGAGACAGTAAAGGACTTGGAAGAGCAGTTGAACGGAATGGATAGTGTGTTGAAAGGAGGATATAAGATGAACATCAACAAAAGCAAAACGAGGATAATGGAATGTATTCGAATTAAGTCGGGTGATGCTGAGGGAATTAGATAAGGAAATGAGACACTTGAAGTAGTAAAGGAGTTTGGCTATTTGGGGAGCAAAATAACTGATGGTCGAAGTAGAGGGGACATAAAATGTAGACTGGCAATGGTAAGGAAAGCGTTTCTGAAGAAGAGAAATTTGTTAACATCGAGTATAGATTTAAGTGTCAAGAAGTAGTTTCTGAAAGTATTTGTATGGAGTGTAGCGATGTATGGAAGTGAAACATGGACGATAAATGGCTTGGAAAAGAAGAGAATAGAAGCTTTCGAAATGTGGTGCTACAGAAGACTGCTGAAGATTAGATGGGTAGATCATAACTAATGAAGTATTGTATAGTATTGGGGAGAAGAGAAGTTTGTGGCACAACTTGACCAGAAGAAGGGATCGGTTGGTAGGACATGTTCTGAGGGATTAAGGGATCACCGATTTAGTATTGGAGGGCAGCGTGTAGGGTAAAATCGTAGAGGGAGACCAAGAGATGACTACACTAAGCAGATTCAGAAGGATGTAGGTTGCAGTAGGTATTCGGAGATGAAGAAGCTTGCACAGGATAGAGTAGCATGGAGAGCTGCATCAAACCAGCCTCAGGACTGAAGACAACAACAACCACCTCCTTCCATGTTGGCAACTTACTTATGTTGCACTATCTACCTTAATTCACCAACATCCGCCCCTGTTTCTCCTCCTTGGGGATTTCAAAGCCCACCATCTACTGTTTCACATCAACAGGTCGGGGTATCCTAATCGACCAACTTATTACGAAGATTGATTTGTCTCCTCAATGATGGTTCCCCTACCCACTTCAGTGCCACCTACGGCACCTTCTCTGCTATCTATCTCGCAATCTCCTCCCCTACCCTCCTGGCTTTCCTACATTGGTCATCCTATGACCTTTGTGTCAATGACCACTTCCCAGTCACACTATCGTTCCCCTGTTGCTGTTGCTGCTGCTGCTGCTGCTGCTGCTGCTGCTGCTGCTGCTGCTGCCGCCGCCACCAGGCAGAAAGACCCCCACGTTGGGCATTCCACAGCGCCAATTGGCCTTTGTACATGTCTGCTTTCTGCTTTGACTTCTCCCTTTCGAATTCCATTGATGTAGTCGTGCGAGGCATCTGCCACTCATCTTGCTGCTGGCTCTGCTGTCCTCCTGTCCACAGGGCTCCTCATCATTGGGCAGTACTGTGGTGGATGTAGGACGTCGCAGTCGCTGTCCAGGACCGCCGACAGGCGCTGCAGCGATTTAAGCGACACTCCTCCCAGACCAACCTCCTCACTTTTAAGCCTCTTCATGCTAAGGCTCATTACATTATCAAGTGGAATGTAATGCTGAGAGCTCTGTTTCCTCTCTTGGGACATATGCCCCTATATTGCTGGTTTGGTCGAAGGTCTGTAGAGTTCTGGGCCGCCAGCAACAGCCAACTGTCCAGGGTCTGAACACTTAAGAAGTTCTGTGCACTGATCCATTGGTCCTCGCAGAACACCTTAACACACTTTGTGATGGCATCGTCATCCACTTCCTACCATCCTGCCCTTCTCTGGCAGAAATGATCAGTTGAACGGATCCCCCACCATTTCATCCCACATCATGTTGAGCCTTACCATGCTCCTTTCACTGAATAGGAATTGGTGCAGGCTCTTACCTCTTCATGAGAAAGACACAGGGCCAGACTCCATTCACAGATTATTCTACACTTGGAGGTTCCCCAGAGACAGCAGCTCCTCAGGGTCTTCAATCACATCACTCTCATGGGTGCTTTTCCGTCACAATGGCGAAACAGTATAGTTATCTACATCCTTATGCCTGGGAAAAACCCAACGTTTTTCGACAGCTACCACCCCATTAGCCTTACGAATGTGCTTTGTAAACTGCTCGAAATGATGGTCAACTTCAGATTATGTTAGGTACCCGAATCTCGGAGCCTTTTGTCACCATACGAATGTGGCTTCTGGGCAGGGCGATCTCCAACTGACCATTTACTCCTATTGGAATCCGCCATCCGACAGGCTTTTACTTACCACAAGCACCTTGTTGCAGTTTCCTTTGAACTACATAAGGCATATGACATGGCTTGGCGCCATCACATTTTAGTTACCCTCCATGACTGGGGCTTCTGTGGTCCCCTTCAGATTTTTATCCACAATTTTTTATCTTACCAACTCTTCTTGGTTAGAGCTGGCACTTCACTCAGCACCCCTCAGATTCAGGAGAATGGTATCACTCAGGGTTTTGTGCTAAGTGTCACACTCTTCCTCATTGCCATAGATGGGCTTGTGATCTCTGTTGGGCCTCTGGTTACCCTGGCGTTGTGTGTTGACAGCTGTTTACATTTGAAGCAACTCCCACTAGGTGGTGTCTGCTGAGCGCCAGCTCTAAGGTACCATCTGATGGGCCTCTTCGTGGGCCACTGCAGTTTCTCTCCAAAAAGCTGGTTATGCATTTTTGTCGTTGATCCACAGTACACCCTGATCCAGAACTTTATTTAGGCGACCAGCTCCTCGATGCTGTAGCACAGTCCCGTTTCTTGGGCTTTACTTTTGATAACAAGCTGACACGGCTGCCACACATATGCCACCTAGAGACTACATGAATGCAGAAGCTTAATGCTCGACTACTCTTGACTCATACATCTTGTGGTGCAGACCCTTCTACTCTTCTCCATCTTTACCATGCTCTGGTCTTGTCCAGACTGGATTACAGTAGTCAGGTTTATGGCTCAGCAGCTCATTCCACTTCGAAACTCCTTGGCCTTGTCCATTATTGTGGGGTGCGTTTGGCTATTGATGCCTTTCGTACAAGTCCTGTTGATAGTCTCCTAGCAGAAGTGGGGATTCCCCCTCTACACATCCAACAGAGCCAACTCCTTGTTTCTTATGCAATCGCCATTCGCCAGTTCCCTCACCATCCTGTGTACCTAGTGTTGCTCTCCAATGAGGGACGTCTTCCTCCTAACACCTGTCCACAGGTGGGATTGCTAGCTGGCACACATCTCACTACCCTCTGCTGGGATCTCCATCTGCACTCAATGGACTGCACTCTCTGCCTTTCCTCTCATACACCCCCCCCCCCCACTTGGATAGTGCTTAGACCACAGATTAGGACCTCTACTCTAGGGGCCTAAGGTATCTGTTGCTCCAGTGGTTTACCAGCATCTTGTATGTGCCATCCTTGCAGAGTTCCAGGGCGCCATCTTTTACACTGATGGTTCTAAGACTACTGATAATGTGGGATACGCTTTCACATCTCCTACCGGCTTTGAGCACCATTTGCTACCAGTATCATATAGTGTATTTACAGCAGAGCTTCTAGCCATTCACAGGGCCCTCCTTTCTATTTCTCAGGCTTACCTCAATAGCGTTTAAATTTGTTCAGACTCCACGAGCAGCCTGCAGGCTGTCGATCGATGCTACTCGCGTCACCCCTTGGTGTCTGTCATTCATGACTTCTCTGCCCTTGAGCGTTCCGCCTGTTCTATCGTCTTTCTCTGGGTCCCAAGTCATGTGGGAATCCTAGGGAATGAATTGGCTGACTATTTGGCTAGAGAATCATACTCCCCCCCCCCCCCCCAAATTTCCTTTCCCAATTCTAGCTGCGAATATGTGGATCTACTTCAAATCTCTTTGCCCAACAGTGGAATGCCATCTGCAGCGCTACTGCTCATAGTAATGAACTCCACAGAATCAAGGAGTCTACCGCAATTTGGAGCACTTCTTTCCGTCCCTCTGAAGGAGTTCACTGTTTCATGCCGTTCACACATAGGCCATACCTGGCTCACCCATTGTTTGCTCCTACGTAACGACCCACCCCCATAATGTGGTTGTGGCGCCAGACTGACACTATCTCATATTGGTGGCATTTCCCCTTCTTTCGACCCTTTGTGCTAAGTACAGTCTTCCTGCTTCCTTAAATTTAATATTAGCAGACGATCCACGGATGGCTGACCTGGTCCTCGGTTTCCTTCGTGAAAGTGATTTTTGTTTCCAGGTATAAGGTTCCCCTTTAGTCTTTGAGCAGGGATGGTTGGTTGTGGTTGGGACTCCTTTTGCAGTCTTCACGATCTGTGACCCCATGACTGCCCCCTTTTTCAGTTTTTACATATGGTTTCACTTTTTATGCTTTTACCATGTGTGTTTAATGTGAATTCTTTTATAATTTGACTCCTCATACTCCATCCACTTTCAGCAGACCCTCTTTCTTATGTAACCCACTTTGGAATCACGGGACTGCTGATCGCGCCGTTTGGTCCCATACTTTCTCAATCAATCAATCATTAGCCAAACATCATCACTTCCATATAATGGTCGGTCCATCTGGACCAGAGGAACCAATCTATTCCATGTAAACACAGCCCCCACAATTGTGCAGCCACCAGCATCTTGGACACTGCCTTGTTGACAAGATGAGTCCATGGCTTCGTGGGATCTACTCGAATCCTGCCATCAGCTGTTACCAAATGAGATCGTGGCTTATCTAGTCAGGCCACAGTTTTCCAGTCGTCTGTGGTCCAACCGTTATGGCCACGAGCTGGAGAGAAGTGCTGCGGGCGATGTCGTGCTGTTACCAAAAGCACTAGCGTCGGTCGTCTGCTGCCGTAGCCCTTAATGCCAAAGTTCTCTGCAAAGCCCTAACATTTATCGTACGTCCCACATTGATTTCTGCGGTTATTTCATGCACTATTTGTTGTCCGTTAGCACTGAAAATCCTACGCAAACGCCTCTATCTGTCGTTAAGTGAAGGCCGTCGGTCACTGCGTCGTTCGTGGTGAGAGATAAATGCCTGAAATTTGGTAGTTTCGGCACGCTCTTGACGCTGTGGATCTCGGAATACTGAATTCCCTGCCGATTTGCGAATGGAATGGCCCATGCTTCTATCAATATTCCAGTCGTGTGGTCATAATCACGTCAGAAACCTTTTCACATGAATCACCTGAGGACAAACGACAGCTCCACCACTGCACTGCCCTTTTCTACTTTGTCTATGCGATAATACCGCCATCTGTATGTGTGCGTATCTCTCTCCCATGACTTCGACACCTCAGTGCAGTTACTCTTCTACTGACAATCAGTTTTTACTGTCGTGAAGTTTATAAGTAAGCAATTTCTCGTCTATTTCGGTAAGTACCAACAACTTTGAAAACGCCTTTCAGTGAGTTAGGTCTGTGTATGTGCTGCACAGTACAATGAACAAAATTTGTTTTTAGTGGGTGGAGTGTGGGAGGAAAATGTTGCTCATAAATTCGTTTGAAAATGTATAATCTTCGGCACTGTGTCCCACGTTAATGTTAGTATTTTAAAATAAATTAAAATTATTGGTAACTCTTGCTATCAATATTACAGTCTAACGAAACAGTGATAGTAGTAATGGTCTTTAAAGATAATTTAGCTTTCCACCATTATATTTTTACTTCTCAGAAAATTTCTTTTTATCTCTTGGGGGTAATTAGCCCCAGATTGGTAACCACTGAGTTATACAATTCTGCAGGTTAAAACCTTGCTCTCAAAGCATGTGCTTTTCTTGTATAGCTCGTAAAGTTGATGCATTAAGTTGTTCTGAAAGCGGTGCTGATATTAAAGACAATAAAAGCGGATTAAAAGCTGTGAGCTATATGGGGAAGTTAACCTTGCATTAATGGTAAACTGTTTCACCAGGTATCCAGCCTAGCTTACCAAATTCCCAACCAGACTAACATTAATTATAATCTTTTAACAGTCATCCTACGACAGCCGGTGATACATAAATCAGTTCATATTTGGACATTTATTTTAACATAGATCATTGAAATTTCAGCATATTAAACTTGATTCATAACTAAACTGGTGCCTTATTTAAGATTGTGAGAATGAGTCTGTAATCATATGGAGACAAGATCGGGAGACTGCATACAACACTGCATTCATAAAACTACACACGAAGAAAGTTGACACATCTGCAAGAGGAAATTAATCACAACCACCCGATTCAGTTTTCACCCAAAGAAGTTACGTTCGTAGCCCAATCCTGTTCATCATGACATTACCTCACACTAGTATACTAAATTCATACTAACTCTCTGCGAAATCGTCCCAAAAAGAAGAGCTGAGGACTACTTTGATGATTACACCACATGCTTCACGTGGTCAACTTCGTTCACACAAAGAGTGTAACTCCACAATAATTTTGATAGTTAAAATAAATTACATCGAAACGCAATTTACAAAAGAAGAACCTCGAACTGGTTACTATCGCCTTACTATTAACCTGATGGGCCAAACAATTGTATAAGCACGTGGTACTTCTCTCACAAAGTACACACCACGTGGATTGAACATAAAGAAAAGTTGCTGTATTGAAAAATATTGTCGAGACGAGACGTTATAAACTCACCCACATTCGCATTTAAGATTCTTGATCTTAGAATTACAGATCAACACGTGGTTCCACTACACTGAAAAAGCAGTGACAAAGCAACTACTGGAAGATATTCTGAACTTCACGCTCGAATTACACTGCGTTGCAATTTAAGACAAGATATTTTAGATATAAACCTGAAATAAAGGAGATTACATTTTCAGTTAGGCTCAACTTAAGAAATCCATTGGCCTACGGACTTAGCAGAGATGCACTTAGCCAGAGATTCTTACCACTTCAGACGCTCGCTGCAGACTGACTGCTGTGGGCCCCTACCGAGGGTGCTTCACAGATGCAGACGGAAGTGACTAGAGGGGCAGGTTCTTATACCAGCATGACAAGGGACGTACAGGACCATACCATAATAGAAGAAACCTCTTTGCTTTTAGAAAGCGTAGCTAACTGTTCAGGCGTTGGTCCTACTGTTCTCTAGCAGACAGGCTTGTCTGCTACCATCAAGCATGCAACTAGAAATACATTCGCTCATTCGTCCTTTCACACAGAAGGGAAGGGGGATGACCGTGTCCTATCATATACAGTACATAAAAGAAAGCTGATGTAGGTTCCATATGAGATTGTGTGACATGAATTACATATAAACTGTGTTTTAAAGTGTAGTAGTGTGACAGATCGTTTTTGTTTGTGTGTAAAAGTAACACGTTCCACTGCTCAGTCTCCTCCCAGATAGTCAGAAATACAACAGTAAATTTAGAAGAGGAATTCATGCCGTAAATGACACCATATTTAAGAATTTAACATGAAAGGAATCCAACAGAGACCTTTCAAGCTCATTACTTTCCTTCTACTTTTTCAGCCTTCAGCAAGTGCAGTGTGGAAAATGATAAAGCATGGCTTAATTTCAAACATTTGTTTCAGCAAAACTTTCAAAGTCTGATACGTAGGCTGTTGGATCCAAATAGATCGAAGATTCAAGAGGCAGCGAGAGGCCGAACGCCAGACCCCCAGGCAGGACCATCGACTGCGGAAGATGAGCAGCAGCAGGGAGCGTCTTCGCCTTCTGGGGCGTCTTCAGCTGGCAAGGAGAGCACGGCGGAAGAAACACAGCAGAAGTTGGACCTCATGAGCCCCCTCTGCACCCCGTTCCAAGGCTCGCCCAGTGCACTGTCCGTAGGGGTGAGTAATAAAGCTTCTGGCGCATACTACTAGACATTACTACAGCTACCTCATCGGGTATCTTTGTTTGCACTGCGATAAGAGACCAACATCGCTAGTATAGTGACAAAAACTGTAAACAGCATTTTGCTAGCGGTGTTCATAGTATTCAAGCGGCCCGAGACAGGTTTAACAAGATGTGGTTCCAAATGAGCATGAAATTTTGACCCTTTCTGTCCTTGGTTTTGGTCCATTTTTACCTATTGAGGACTTAACGTGGAAGAGCGTTTGTACCTGTATTTTTTGCAGTGATGTCTGTAGATACTTCCGGTGAAGACATGCAGCCACGAAGCTCATTAACGTAAGGCTTCTGCATTGTTTAGAGCTTAGCTTATATTTCAGCTTTAACATATTGGAATATTGGAGTTGCGGAGTCTTACATTGTTTGTGTCTGTATAAGAAGTTCTTTATGATCAAATAAAAGAAATTATTCAGATAGTGAAGGGTGACGAAAATTTAAGTCATGGGTGACTGGAATTCGGTAGTAGGAAAAGGCAGAGAAGGAAACGTAGTAGGTGAATATGGACTGGGGCAAAGGAATGAGAGGAAGCCGCCTGGTAGAATTTTGCACAGAGCACAACTTAATCATTGCTAACACTTGGTTCAAGAATCATGAAAGAAGGCTGTATACACGGAAGAAGCCTGGAGATAGTGATAGGTTTCAGATAGATTATATAATGGTAAGACAGAGATTTAGGAACCAGGTTTCAAATTGTAGGACATTTCCAGGGACAGATGTGGACTCTGACCACAATCTATTGGTTATGGACTGTAGATTAAAACAGAAGAAACTGCAAAAAGGTGGGAATTTAAGGAGATAATACCTGCATAAACTAAAGGAACCAGAGGTTGTACATAGTTTCAGGGAGAGCATAAGGGAGCAATTGACAGGAATGGGGGAAAAAATACAGTATAAGAAGAGTGGGTAGCTTTGAGGGATGAAGTAGTGAAGGCAGCAGAGGACCAACTAGGTAAAAAGACGAGGACTAGTAGAAATCCTTGGGTAACAGAAGAAATATTGAATTTAATTGATAAAAGGAGAAAACATAAAAACGTAGTAAATGGAGCAGGCAAAAGGGAATACCAACGTCTCAAAAATGAGATCGACAGGAAGTGCAAAATGGCTAAGCAGGGATGGCTAGAGGACAAATATAAGGATGTAGAGGCTTCTCACTAGGGGCAAGATAGATACTGCCTACAGGAAAATTAGAGACCTTTGGAGATAAGAGAACCACTTGTGTGGACATAAAGAGCTCAGATGGAAACCCAGTTCTAAGCAAAGAAGGGAAAGCAGAAAGGTGGAAGGAGTATATAGAGAGTCTATACAGGGGCGATGTTCGTGAGGAAAATAGGAAGAAGAGGTAGATGAAGATGAAATGGGAGATAATATACTGTGTGAAGAGTTTGATAGACCACTGAAAGACCTTAGTCGCAACAAGGCCGCAGGAGTAGACAACATTCCATTGGAACTACTGACGGCCTTGGGAGAGCCAGTCCTCACAAAACTCTACCATGTGGTGAGCAAGATGTGTATGAGACAGACGAAATACCCTCAGACTTGAAGAAGAATATAATAATTCCAATCCCTTAGCAAGCAGGTGTTGACAGATGTGAAAATTACCGAAAAATCAGTTTAATAAGTCACAGTTGCAAAATACTAACGCGAGTTCTTTACAGACGAATGGAAAAACTAGTAGAAGCCGACCTCGGGGAAGATCAGTTTGGATTCCGTAGAAATGTTGGAACACGTGAGGCAATACTGACTTTACTGCTTACCTTACAAGCTAGATTAAGGAAGGGCAAACCTACGTCCCTAGCATTTGTAGACTTAGAGAAAGCTTTTGACAATGTTGACTGGAATACTCTTTCAGATTCTGAAGGTGTCAGGGGTAAAATACAGGGAGCGAAAGGCTATTTACAATTTGTACAGAAACCAGATGGTAGAGTTACATGAAAGGGAAGCAGTGGTTGGGAAGGGAGTGAGACATGGTTGTAGTCTCTCCCCGATGTTATTCAATCTGTATATTGAGCAATCAGTGAAGGAAACAAAAGAAAAATTCGGAGTAGGTATTAAAATCCATGGAGAAGGAATAAAAATGTTGAGGTTCGCCGTTGACGTTTTAATTCTGTCAGACAGCAAAGGACTTCCAAGAGCAGTTGAACGGAATGGATAGTGTGTTGAAAGGAGGATATAAGATGAACATCAACCAAAGCAAAACGGGATAATGGAATGTAGTCGAATTAAATCGCGTGATGCTGAGGGAATTAGATTAGGAAATGAGGCACTTAAAGTAGTGAAGGAGTTTTGTTATTTGGGGAGCAAAATAACTGATGATCGAAGTAGAGAAGATACAAAATGTAGACTGGCAATGGCAAGGAAAGCGTTTCTGGAGAAGAGAATTTCAACATCGAGTATAGATTAAAGTGTTAGGAAGTCATTTCTGAAAGTATTTTTATGTAGTGTAGCCATGTATGGAAGTGAAACATGGACGATAAATAGCTTGGACAAGAAGAGAATAGAAGCTTTTGAAATCTGGTGCTACAGAAGAATGCTGAAGATTAGATGGGTAGATCACATAACTAATGAGGAAGTATTGAATAGGATTGGGGAGAAGTTTGTGGCACAACTTGACCAGAAGAAGGGACCGGTTGGTAGGACATGTTCTGAGGCATCAAGGGATCAGCAATTTAGTATTGGAGGGCAGTGTGGAGGGTAAAAATCGTAGAGGGAGACCAAGAGATGAATACACTAAGCAGATTCCGAAGGATGTAGGTTGCAGTAGGTACTGGGAGAAGAAGCAGCTTGGACAGGATAGAGTAGCATGGAGAGCTGCATCAAACCAGTCTCAGGACTGAAGACCACAACAAGTTCTTGGTCACTGCCTTCTGGGTTTAGTTCTTCCCAAGCCAATGGGCTTTCCTGCTTCAGGCAAGGTGATTTACCTGAAAAGTTCACAAAAATATGACCATCATGCCTCCTGGTAAACTTCCTCGTATTAGCCACATGCCTTGCCATTACTCCCTACTGTGATGCGACAAACTTCAGAATTTGCAGCATCTCAATGGAGTTCGTACAGGACCTACCTACAGTCGATTAAAGACAGCCTCGATATGCTTTGGAAGGGTGTGCAAATTCTGTCTAAAGATGAGTGGCAGTCATCTGCAATTTACTGTTGACTCTTTCCGTAATGTTTAGAACTTCTATTTAGCCTTGAGTTTTCCGGTTCTGCCCTTCTGAGGTTCCCATGATCATGTCGTGTCAAACTTAAGATGCTGTTTCTAAAAGAGAAACTACTGCAGTTTTCTCGCGTCCTCTTTTTCAGTGTTCCACATATTCGTGTCCTCCACTGTTGTGCGGAGAACCACCCCATTCCTTAACTTTTTAGTCCACCTTACTCTCAACATTCTTATGTAGTCCCACATGCTAATTTTCCAGTTCTCCCACAGTACACAATTCACTACCAAACAATGCAGTGCTCTAAACGAACATTTTCCGTAATTTCTTCCCCAGATTAAGGTCTTCTTTTAATATTGGTACACACTAGGCCAGGAATAACCTTTATTCCAGTGCTCGTCCTGTTATGTCGTCTTTTCTCCATCTGTCTTAAGTTATTGTCCAGGTAGCAGAATTCTTTAAATTAAACTACTTCCTGATAACCAAGCCTGATAAGTTTCTGGCTGTTCTCATTAGTGCTCCTCAATACTCCAGTCTTCCTTCGGTTTACTCACTGCCGGTATTATATACTAATTGGACTGTTTATTCCATTCATAACATCCTATAATTCTCCTTCACTTCCATTGTAACAAGTGCACAGAGCTTAATCCCTATGATTACGTAAGACAGCCTACACAATAAGTAGGAAAATTAAATAGAATTTTACGAAATTCGAAACTGAGGACGCTCAGTACAATAAGGCAATTACGACCTTCATTGCTTTATCAATCCATCTGGTAGGTAATAGTAATTATTGCTCGTCAGCTAACTTGGGAATTTAACTACTAGTTGGTTTAAGCCTTAAGCTTTATCTAGCTAACTCCACTTTCCTCTTCCTTGCAACTGATGTCGCTCGGAAGCCATCAGTAGACTTACCACCTAAGGCACATACCAGTCCCCAACGTCAGAAGCCACCTAAGCCATCCCAGCAACCCAGGCAGCCTCCTCCTTCTGTCAGTAAAGAAAAACGTTATTCTAAAAGTTGTTCTAAGTTCAAGAAAATAGTAGGTAAGCCTTCGGATCGTTAAGCGCTATCCTTTTCTGATGACTATACTCTTGAAGATATGGACTTCCAACCAGAAAAACTAGAGAATGCAGAACCGGCTAAAGTTCCCCCTTGACCTCCCCAGTAAATCACCGCCTACAAGGGAGAAAGGAAAGAACCATCATTGCTAACCAATGGCTTCCATAGGGACTTCTGTGTTGCGTGGAATTTGAATGGATATCGCTCACATTTGGAAGAATTGCAGCTGCTGGTCCAGGGTAAACTATTCTGCATCTGCTTACAAGAAACGCATTTTAAAGTCACAGACAAACCTACATTACGGGGCTGCCACATACAGGAAAGACGATACTACTGTAGTCAGGGCTAAAGGCGGAGTGGATGTTTTTCTTGACTACAGATACCACTCTTCTGCTGTCCCTCTTGCCATGACCATCCAAGCAATTGCTGTGAAAATTTTTCTCACCATTTACTATCATAGTGTGTTCTTTATACCTGCTCCCCATGACACTTTGGATACGGACGAACTGGCAAATCTCTTCCATGCACTCTCGCGCCGATTCCTTCTTGTGGGGGACTTCAATGCCCACAATGTGCTGTGGGGCTCGGCTATTACTTGGTCCATTCTAAGTACATCTGCCTTTTGAACGCGGGTCAGATGACTCACTTTTCCACCGCTACAGCTATTGACCTTTGCTTTTGTTCCTCAGCTATTGCAGACTCAGTTCAGTGGCTCCAGATTTACATTCCAGTGACCGCTTCCCAGTGTGGATTCGTCTGCCGCCTAGGACAGTGAGCAGCTGGAGGATGGATCCATCTTTCTGTGATGTTTGTGGCGTGCCTCTTTCAGTTCAGCTTATTGCGGCTACGTGTGTCCTGTATACTGATAATAGGGCAGCCCTTGGTCTCGCTGGAGATGTACCCACCGTCCACACAGGTACTGATACCAGTGTTACCAAAGTGGTGAAATTTTGTAAACTATCAGGCCTCATTCCTTAACTGGTAGGGAAGGGCGGCAGACTTTAGTACATTATAAACTGCTCTGCCTGTGGAGACAGCCTTTGTCCCCACCCATGAGATTTCATTTTAATTTTTCGTCAGGGCGCTGATGAGTGATGTCGAGCACTCCTTCAACTCATCATCTTTTCCTTCCCCACTTGACTTTTCTCTCTGCACCACTTCTGTCCCTCAATCATTGGATGTCACCAGGGCAGAATTCCCCCAGCATATTGGGCAGCTACTTCCCCCATTTTTGCTACTCTGCAACTGTAATGGGCATCATTCTCTTTCAGGTCCTCCCAGAACCTGTTGGACAGGTGCCATCTTGGCTGATGTTAACCAACTCAACTTCTGCTGCCTTAACACTGGAGCACCCACATTCCTTTCAGACTCCTCGCACACCTATTCCCATTTAAGCCGACCATTCTGCACTGCCAAGCTTGCCCATTGTCTAGAGTAGTCTGTTCCTTCTGACACCTACTCGAGCAACCATTTCCCGTGTGCTATCCATTTGCTCACTCTTACCCTTGCTTCCCGCTCCCCCATCCCTTAATGTTGAAACGTCCCCTTAGAAAAATTATTTATGACTGCTTAAACTGACACACAATATTAGCGCAACACAATCGGACTTTCAATAATCCCTACAAAAGAATGGCTCTGACTAACATTAACCTATACCTTTCACAAATCACTTACCTCACAAAAATCTTCGTTACTCGAACTACTGCAATACAGCGAGCGCCACTACTGCCAGCTAAACAAAAGATTCAGACTACTGAACGCACTAACTACTGATAGGCATAGTTAGCAAATGAAAGATTTTGATAGAGAACAATCAATGTATTTACCTCAATAGTCATCAAAAGTCATAATATATATAGCAGTTCTTATAAATTTCAAAACTCCATTTCTCTCCCCACATCCACCACTGCTGGCGGCTCACCTCCAACTGCGCAACGCTACGCGCTGTTAACAGCCAACAGCCCAACACTACAATAGCCAACAACAATGCAAACCAGCCACAGACTGCACACAGCACAGCCAGTGATTTTCATACAGAGCGCTACGTGGCGTTACCAATATCAAAACCTAAACAGCCTACATACAATGTAATGTATATTCCTTTTTCCAAACTTTACGGAAAACGCTTCATTTAACGAAGTTATCTATATGACAGAAAATAGTTCTGGTAAAATTCTACTCAGAGGTGATCAAATGCATATTTAAGCAAGATAATGCCAAAATGTCTAGGTAAAAAAGACATTCATTTTAAAACACTTCTATTTATAAAGAACAATTTTGCTTTACAGTCTTTTACCTTAGATTTATGCTATTTAAATTATTGCAATGGCAAGTCATTCGTAATGAAAATTAATAAATACTGAAAAACTAATCAACAATTACTTCTGCTGTAATATATTTACAATCACATTTACAGCATGTAGACAATGAAAATGCCGTAATATCTATCAAATTCATGTAAATGTGTTTTTACACAAAACCATTATCCAAATAAATCATTGCGAAGCACATTAGTGCTTCTTTATGCATGACAGTTTTTGCACATTGTTGTGCAGTGTAGATCAGCCATCACACATCCACACTTCTTTCTGCATCCTTGAATGCAGCCGCATGAAATCAGTAGCAGTATTTTCTCTGAAATAGGTGGTCGTTTTATGTGAATCAGGGAGAGGGACGAGTTTTTCCGTCCAGCCCCAGTTTCTGGGATCAGAGCTGTTTCCCATCCATACCTGGATTTTTAGGTAAACTCGGTAAGAATGGGGGTGTCCATCATTAGTGGGTGGCAAACGAGATCGTATAACAGCATTGTTTGTCTGACCCACAAGTACATTAAAACATTAAAATCGAATGGCGTTTATCAGGGCACTGTACTTTTGCAACGGTATCAGGAGAGGAACCGGGATTGTTGAAAATCTGTGGCATATTGTGGAGTTGGGGATACCGGTTGAATAGTTGCAGCTTTCCTTTCCGAAAGAAGGCTTAAGTGCTGTCTCAACTACTTACCGCATGAAGAAACACTTTTGAATTCTTGCATTCATGAAAGAGTGAGAAGTTACGTATGTCTTCAGAACTGTAACACCTTGTTCTGATGCTACCTTTATCTTCCTTCATCAGGATTATGTCTGTGTCGACTGGAGCAAGAACGAAAAGTAGCACAAAATGATCTACATCTTGACCCACTACAAACACTTGTTCGCAAAATTTTGGGGCATTTATTGCTTTTAAAAAATTAACACCTGCATCTTCATCTGCAATCCTGGTTTCGATATCAATACTGTTCAGTTTTTGCACAAGCTGTTTATTAAACATCTCCTTATTGCTGAGGTTACTGGGAAAGGCAGACTGCGATGAAACACACAGTCTCGCCATTAAGGAAAATATCTTGTGTAGTCCGCTTCATTGTTCACCTTTGGCGTTAGATAGTTCTTGTGTTTAGAGGGCTTTCTGAATGTCCATCAAATACAACAGCATCATCTTTATAATGTCTCTGAATATAGGCTATTAAGGTTTTATAAATGTCACCAAAAGTTCGTCTCGGGCCACACGACTTGTTTGATAAGAAATTCTCCATCAATAACAGGGAACTTCGATTCATTGTTGTCAATATTACTTTCAGATAATTGACAGAAAGCTTGTACAGCGACAACTTTTTGTTTTCTTTATCAATCCACTGCTGTCAGAAAGACATTAGTGCACTCGATAATTCGTATGTAAGGCAATCCTTTAAATCATCAGGTAAATGAAACGTGCATAGGATTCGCTGTAATAAGAGTTGTATCTACTTCAGTTACATTTTTTTCAAGCCTAATAGGTGACTTGAGTATTGAAACACCGCTTCTAACCCACTGTGCATTGTTGCCAGATGTATTAAAGATGGCGATAATGTCATCTAAGATGGCGGTGTGTAGACTTGGCAACAACGCATGAAATCATCCAAGACGACGGATTTTGGCGGGAAGTTTGAATTTTGCCAGGAAAGTGCCACACACCCCCATCAGAAAAACGATCGAAGTTCAAATTCCAACAGGATAATGTCACCCCAAGAAAAATGGCGGTAAAAACGGACTTTTATTTATTATTTCACCAGTTTCAAGCAAGTGTGTTTTCCACGAGCTCTAGAGCCCAACTGGCGTAGTTCATATTGTCACCACCAGAGTGCCACTGTGATGTCATCCAAGACTGCGGATTTTGGCGAGAAGTTTGAACTTTGGCGGGAAGGAGATCAGTTGTGATACCTCCACTAACCTAACCCCCCTACCACCCCCACCCCAACCTCCGAAGAAATGGTGGAAAGTTCAAATTCCAACATACTGCATCACACCTAGGAAAACGGCAGGAAAAATGCACTTGTCTTTATTATTTAACCAGTTTCAAAGATGTGTGTTTGACATGAGTGTGGTCTCCAACTGACTTAGTTCATATCATCGCCACCAGTGTGTGCCACCATTACGTCATCCAAGACGGCGATTGTGACGTCAATCAAGATGGCTGCACCCAGTGTATCCACCACGTGGTGTAAGATTGTACACTTGGCCTACCTCCACGGACCAAACCCCCTCCCCAATTAAAATCGCGCTAAGTTCATATTCCAGCACGATAATGGCAGGAAAACCGGACTTGTTATTATTATTATTTAAAGAATATTGTGTGTTCGCCACAAAGTCCGGACTCAAACTATCTTAGTTCCTGCCAGCATAGTGTGCCAGCCTTAGCTCAGAACATGACGCATGTACCGTTATTCAAGATGGCTGCACCCACTGTGTCCACCACGAGCTCCAGAGCTCGAGTGGTTTAGTTCATATTGTCACCACCAGAGGACACTACTGTGACATCTTGTGATGACACATGATCTCTCTCGCTCTCTCTCTCTCTCTCTCTCTCTCTCTCTCTCTCTCTCTCTCTCTCTCTCTCTCTCTCTCTCAATTACTTAATTGCATTTCAATTTTACTCATATTAAATAATGTAATTTAAAATATCATATAGGTATGAAAAGGTGTTCAACTATCTAGTTTCAAATACTTTTCAAGGTCCAGACCGTCACCTCTTCCTAGGGGTGGGTGGTAAAACGACTCAGCACACACTATGCTGATGGAGAAAGGAAGGAGTGTGCTTTATTTATTTGCCAGCAATTTATTTACAGATGGAGTGTATGTATCACACAACCCACACTGACACACCCCACAGCATACAGACCTGCAAACTGCTCCTACACACACTCTTGCTAATTGTGAACCGTCAAAAATAACACAGTGTACTGCCTACAGACATGTGAACCACTCATAAACAGAGCATTTACATCCAGATAGCCAAACAACTCGTTAACTGTCAAAATAATAAGCCATGTAAAAGACTCTGCTTGCTAACTGTCAACTGTCGAAATCATACACCAGCCTTTATTTAAACAATTAGAGGCAGCACCACCACCAAGTGTATTCGCTACTAAGTGCATAGTCCAGCTGACTTAGTTCATATCGATGCCACTAGAGGACGCTGTAGTGACGCAAGTACTGTAATCTAAGATGACGCCACCTACTGTGTTGACCACGAGCTCCAGACCCCTACTGTCTTAGTACATTTCCTCGCTGTCAGAGGACGCCACAGTGACAGCAGCTGAAGACGGAAGTACAGTTATCGATGATGGCGGCAAGCAGTGCGTTCTCCAAGAGGACTAAGACACTGTCGTCCGTTTTGTGACGTAAACAAAGATCGCGAGGGAAAACGACTCGGCCTGCTCTGAGCTCCTGGGGGGAGTAAAAGAGTAGTTCACTCTATTTAGCTTCAAACATTTTCTTTAGCGATCGACTGACACAAAAACACTCGGCATGTTATGCTTGGGGTCACAATACAGTCTGCAGACACGCAAACAACTGTTATTTTCCGAAATAATTTCAGTACAGACTTACAAACTGTTCCTAAATAATACAGCACATTGATGTGTAGACACGCTAAGTACTCGTAAATTATCCAAATAGAGCATATCACGGCCTAGAGACCCGCTCCCGAAATAATGCAATCAACGTGCTCGAGCACAATCCACAGCCCCCTGTCCATTAGAGTACACGGGAGGTAGCAATAAGTGACGCATCCCTCAGATGTCCAAACGCGCACAGCCCCTGCTCGGCTTCCATGAGGTGGCGCCACCCCCATTCATACGTAACACCTCAGAAATTGCTATCCAAATACGTGTTCACCTACACACATGTTCTGACGTGATCAGGCTGGAGCGCAACCGCGAGCTGCAGCCGAAAGTAAGCCAAAGTAGGCGCCGCTAATGACGGGGCTTTTATTTACATAGCGCGCACTCAAAGCAGAGCCGTGCGCATTCGGTTGTCCTCTATAGCCTCACTCTAACTGCGGTCCGCCGAAGACGCTGCAGAATTCCGTTCCAAAATAGTAGAACCTGCTTTCTCCTTCGCGATTCTGACTCTACATCACGTTTGACTCAAGCTTCACCGCGCTTCGCTACATACCATCGCAAACGCATCTAGCAACTTTCTCTTATACTCAACTCACATTGCTATCTAAAATAACCATGTCTAACTCTACTAAATTCCGCCGGCCGCGGTGATCTCGCGGTTCTAGCCGCGCAGTCCGGAACCGTGCGACTGCTACGGTCGCAGGTTCGAATCCTGCCTCGGACATGGATGTGTGTGATGTCCTTAGGTTGGTTAGGTTTAATTAGTTCTAAGTTCTAGGGGACTAATGACCACAGCACTTGAGTCCCATAGTGCTCAGAGCCATTTTCTACTAAATTCCATAGGGCCCCAGAAATAGTTAACGCTCGCTTTCTTACTGTCACAACTTGTATGTGCCAAAATTCCTGTCCTAACAGAATCTGTTTACCAAAATATAGCTTAATCCAGATTCTTCCTCCCAGACATAGGGTGACAGCCTTCTTGCTCTCAACATACGCAAATGTTCTCACTGCTCCTATATCCCACCACAGTCAATAGAGCATTTTCATTCTTTGGCTTTCTGACGCTATTTTGCAAAGACCGCTAAATTGCACCGACAGTTCCCTCAATGTCCACACCCCCAACCTGTTCGTCCTTTCTACAGACGTTACTCAGTGGTAGTAAAGTACTTTAAACTGATCATTTTTCACAGGCAACTTAACACCATCCACGAGGCGTGCATATACGCAGACACACAGAAAGCAGATAAAACGCTCTCCGAATGTGGAGGTGACTGGATACAGTCGAGGGCAGTCCTATATTACACATCCTGATCAATGCATTTGGTGTAGGTGGTGGCTGCTGTACTACACTTACAAGTTTAGAACACAGAACGAGATATGTCATGATCGCATGGATAGAGCTGGCCTAAAATCGATAGAAATGCGAAAAATGACTAGGGAATAGGTATCAATTGACGGAATATAGACCAAAAAGCAATGAAATTGAGGAAGTACTTTGCTATCTTCTGATTCGCTTCGAACAATTTGTACGTGGGTCCAACTATGCTGAAACAGGAGGAACCCGAGAAAACGTGGACATCGAAACGAAGGGAATAAGGGAGGCAGTGATTTTTTTCTGATTGAGTTTGGATTATACTATTGAGGCACAAGTGATTCCCGATGCAGTCACGTGACATCCTGCGTTCTACTACGTGTTCCGTATGAGTTCAGTATGTGTTTTAATGTATTGTCTACTTGTGATCGTTAACGGTAAACCTGTCGGTAGTAAGGACTTCCATTTTATGTGTGACGAAACTTGACACACTCCTCTAAAGCTGTAGCAGGAAGGGGGTTCAATTACCCTCTGAAAATGTTCGTTCTCAATAATAAATGAATTACTTACCGTTCCATGATTTGTTAAAATGTTGAGTGTGTTGCAGAAGAAAATGAGCGCCACTGCCAGTTTTTCAGCTAGACGGATGGGTTTCTTAAACAGGCTTCATTTTTTTCTGTAAGGCGCAAAATGAGCATCCTAATCTTAAAGCCTGGATTTGGTGTCGTGCTTTACATGGTACCTGTTACTCGAAATGTTACAACCGTCACTATCAAGTGCCGCAAATATCCCATTGAGCTTCTTATTTTTCATGAAGTGGAGCAGCAACCATGATATTATAGTGTCTTTTTCTTCTTGTAGTTCAAAGTCAGATAAAATTCGGACGCGCTTCTCCCCATACTATTGCCGCCGGTGCCATCGCGTCACCGTATACCCAAGCGAGCAGGCAGCCCATTTGCTACCCCCGCCCCCCGGCGGGGTCTGTGGCTGCCGCAGGCCGTTGTCGCTCTTTGGACAACGGACTCGTCACATTTCCATGTGGGTCATCAATATACCTTAAATCTGGTGAACGCTCACAGGAATGTGTTAGGAGGTGAGCCTCGTAGACATATTTACAAACATCTAGAGCAGTAGCCCTTACCGTCTGCTGGTGAGCGTTCAAGTTGTCATGGTGGGCAGTAGGTGTTCCAAAACATTTTCATTATGTTTCCGTAAAATTTTGGCAGAGTATGTGGTAACGAATTCATACTACCAGCTGTACCAGTATGAAATGAGCGTTTTTTTGTGAATATGAAATACTAATTTTGAATTGAAAAGTAAAAACATTTTATTCAAAGTACTGACCATTGCTTTCTATAACTTTTGACCACCTTTTTGGCAATTTCTGGACACCACGCCAATAGAAATGTTCGTCTTTTGAAGGAAACCAATCGGACACCCAATTTTCGACTTCTTCGTAGGAATCGAAGTATTCCTCAGCCAATGCGAGTCTCATTGATGAAAACAAATGGTAGTCTGAAGGGGCTAAATCTGATGAATATGGCGGGTCGGGTAGCAGCTCCCAGCCGAGTGTTTTGAATGTATCCTGAACCAGTTTTGCTTTGTGTGTAGGTGCATTGTCGTGTAAAAACAATTACTTTGCCATGTCTTCTGGCCCATATTAATCTTCTTTCGATCAATGCATAGTTAAATTGATCGTTTGTTGTCTAGCGATTAGTATTCACTGTTTCACCGGGTTTTGGAAGCTCATGATACACCACACCTTTCTGATCCCACCAAACACAGAGCATTGTCTTCTTGCCGAGTCGATCTGGTTTTGCAGTCGATGTCGATGGTTATCCCGAATTAACCCATGGTTTTTGCCGTTTAGGATTCTTAAAATAAATCCTTTTTTCATCGCCAGTAACAATTCAATGCAAAACTGATTTTCTTTGTCTTTGAAGCAAAATTTGACACAAGGTATCTCAGTTTTCCATCTGTCTTTCATTCAATTCATGTGGCACCCATTTTCCACACTTTTGGATCTTTCCCACGGCTTTCAAACCGTCAGAAATTGTTTGTTGTGCGACATTTAGCATTGCTGCCATTTGCTTCTGACTCAAAGTATCACTCCATCCAATATTGCTTGCAATTGGGCGTCTTCGACCTGACTGCGGAGTCTTTAGCAGTAGCGACCGTCCAAAATATGTAAGAACGCGTATAATTTTCGAACTCGGTTTTCTCGGATACTGTTGAAGAGTTGCTTCTTTCTGTTCACAAAATTGAAATCTTAGTCGTGCCCTACCCAGCTTGTTAATATGAATCAAAGCAGTGAGAAGTTGAACGTTTCTCTTTTCAGAGTTGTGAAACACCCAGTGAAAAATCACGTAGAAATGTTTCAACTTAATTAAATCTGCAGAATGTCAACGCAAAGTCCTTGTTCGCTGCGATGTTACCAGTTACACTGCACTCGTCGTATGTAAGAAACCATGCACCATACAGACTCCTAAAGGCAAGCACATGACTTGGAAATTTGCTACTGACGCCAAGGTAAACTTTGTTCAATACGTAACTTAAAATTTTACCGTGAAGAAGATAGTCATGTGAAACTGAATGAAACTGTCTAAAACTCGCTGTATACTATTATTGATGAATGTTGCACACAGATAACAATTTCGCTTGGGATTTGTGGTAAAAGACATTATGTAACACATTACAAAATATGTATTTATGATTTCAGAAAATCCTTGAGGATCTCTCCACTACGAATTATTGGGAAAAAGTGCATATAATATAACATCTGTGCAGTCTTCATCTCTGCATACTACAATCAATTCTAGATCTTCCACTAAAATTCTTTCCCTCCCTCCCTAACCCCTCTCCCTCCCTAACCCCTCTCCCTCCCTAACCCCTCTCCCTCCCTAACCCCTCTCCCTCCCTAACCCCTCTCCCTCCCTAACCCCTCTCCCTCCCTAACCCCTCTCCCTCCCTAACCCCTCTCCCTCCCTAACCCCTCTCCCTCCCTAACCCCTCTCCCTCCCTAACCCCTCTCCCTCCCTAACCCCTCTCCCTCCCTAACCCCTCTCCCTCCCTCCCTAACCCCTCTCCCTCCCTCCCTAACCCCTCTCCCTCCCTCCCTAACCCCTCTCCCTCCCTCCCTAACCCCTCTCCCTCCCTCCCTAACCCCTCTCCCTCCCTCCCTAACCCCTCTCCCTCCCTCCCTCCCTAACCCCTCTCCCTCCCTCCCTCCCTAACCCCTCTCCCTCCCTCCCTCCCTAACCCCTCTCCCTCCCTCCCTCCCTAACCCCTCTCCCTCCCTCCCTCCCTAACCCCTCTCCCTCCCTCCCTCCCTAACCCCTCTCCCTCCCTCCCTCCCTAACCCCTCTCCCTCCCTCCCTCCCTAACCCCTCTCCCTCCCTCCCTCCCTAACCCCTCTCCCTCCCTCCCTCCCTAACCCCTCTCCCTCCCTCCCTCCCTAACCCCTCTCCCTCCCTCCCTCCCTAACCCCTCTCCCTCCCTCCCTCCCTAACCCCTCTCCCTCCCTCCCTCCCTAACCCCTCTCCCTCCCTCCCTCCCTAACCCCTCTCCCTCCCTCCCTCCCTAACCCCTCTCCCTCCCTCCCTCCCTCCCTAACCCCTCTCCCTCCCTCCCTCCCTCCCTAACCCCTCTCCCTCCCTCCCTCCCTCCCTAACCCCTCTCCCTCCCTCCCTCCCTCCCTAACCCCTCTCCCTCCCTCCCTCCCTCCCTAACCCCTCTCCCTCCCTCCCTCCCTCCCTAACCCCTCTCCCTCCCTCCCTCCCTCCCTAACCCCTCTCCCTCCCTCCCTCCCTCCCTAACCCCTCTCCCTCCCTCCCTCCCTCCCTAACCCCTCTCCCTCCCTCCCTCCCTCCCTAACCCCTCTCCCTCCCTCCCTCCCTCCCTAACCGCTCTCCCTCCCTCCCTCCCTCCCTAACCGCTCTCCCTCCCTCCCTCCCTCCCTAACCGCTCTCCCTCCCTCCCTCCCTCCCTAACCGCTCTCCCTCCCTCCCTCCCTCCCTAACCGCTCTCCCTCCCTCCCTCCCTCCCTAACCGCTCTCCCTCCCTCCCTAACCGCTCTCCCTCCCTCCCTAACCGCTCTCCCTCCCTCCCTAACCGCTCTCCCTCCCTCCCTAACCGCTCTCCCTCCCTCCCTAACCGCTCTCCCTCCCTCCCTAACCGCTCTCCCTCCCTCCCTAACCGCTCTCCCTCCCTCCCTAACCGCTCTCCCTCCCTCCCTAACCGCTCTCCCTCCCTCCCTAACCGCTCTCCCTCCCTCCCTAACCGCTCTCCCTCCCTCCCTAACCGCTCTCCCTCCCTCCCTAACCGCTCTCCCTCCCTCCCTAACCGCTCTCCCTCCCTCCCTCCCTCCCTAACCGCTCTCCCTCCCTCCCTCCCTCCCTCCCTCCCTCCCTCCCTCCCTAACCGCTCTCCCTCCCTCCCTCCCTCCCTCCCTCCCTAACCGCTCTCCCTCCCTCCCTCCCTCCCTCCCTCCCTCCCTCCCTCCCTCCCTAACCGCTCTCCCTCCCTCCCTCCCTCCCTCCCTAACCGCTCTCCCTCCCTCCCTCCCTCCCTCCCTCCCTCCCTCCCTCCCTCCCTCCCTCCCTAACCCCTCTCCCTCCCTAACCGCTCTCCCTCCCTCCCTCCCTCCCTCCCTCCCTCCCTCCCTCCCTAACCCCTCTCCCTCCCTCCCTCCCTCCCTAACCCCTCTCCCTCCCTCCCTCCCTCCCTCCCTCCCTCCCTCCCTCCCTCCCTCCCTCCCTCCCTCCCTCCCTCCCTCCCTCCCTCCCTCCCTCCCTCCCTCCCTCCCTCCCTCCCTCCCTAACCCCTCTCCCTCGCTCCCTCGCTCCCTCCCTCGCTCCCTCGCTCCCTCGCTCCCTCCCTCGCTCCCTCCCTCCCTCCCTCGCTCCCTCGCTCCCTCCCTCGCTCCCTCCCTCCCTCCCTCGCTCCCTCGCTCCCTCCCTCCCTCGCTCCCTCCCTCCCTCCCTCGCTCCCTCGCTCCCTCCCTCCCTCGCTCCCTCCCTCCCTCCCTCCATAACCCCTCTCCCTCCATAACCCCTCTCCCTCCCTCGCTCCCTCCCTCCCTCCATAACCCCTCTCCCTCCATAACCCCTCTCCCTCCCTCGCTCCCTCCCTCCCTCCATAACCCCTCTCCCTCCCTTGTTAATTCCAAAGAGCTGTTATTTCTCAGTCTTGTATATGGCCTTCCATTGGTTTGTTTCAGAGCTCTCTGCCCGGTTTTCAGGCGGTCTTTTCAGATGTGTTGAGGAATATGCAACAAGTAACTGAAGAACAAACGGTCCAGGAAGCTGAAGAATCGGTGCTGTTAGAGCAGGAAGGAGAGGAGGCGGTAGCTGGAGGATCTAGAGACAGTGGAGCACCAGAAGGTGCAGGTTTTGCCTTAACTGTACCTTTTACAATAGCCCTTTCAAAGGATTCAGTTTCTGGGAAATCTGCACTCGCATCGACACACACAGAAGAACGACATTTTCTATTCGCTTCGAAAGAGGCTCAAGAAAATGTCCCTGTAACGGAGAGCACTTACACAGGTTCAGCAACAGAAAGCGCCACAGATCTGATGCCGATCCCTAGTGCTATTGACTTTAATCTGCAAACTGTACACTTCAGCAGTGAAGACAAAATTTGCTTACTCAGGATGATTGGAGACATGGCTTCTTCCCCACAGCCAGAATCGCCAGTGCCATTAGAAATCCCAGTACCTGTTTCCGGAGGTGAACACCAGACGAGCGCCAAACCATGGAGAAATCCACAGTTCGCTGTCGGAGCGTCCACGTCATCCGCACATACCGCACAGATGGGATCAGTAGCATCTATGGAATATGAATCATTGCCACAAGTGGAAGCTCAAACTATTCCTTTGCCAGCACATCCACCCCATTCAGAGGCGTCTAGAATGATGGGAACTGAAGCTATCAGTGATACTATACTGACCCAGCCCCTGCCACATTATTCCTCACCGCCAATCCAGGTCAAATTGAGTTCCGTTGGCTCTGGATCTGGCCATCAACAATTTCATCAAGCTACTGGTTCCCAGACAGGGTTTCAACCCATGTCATATGATTCATGTACTGTAAGTGATATACCTCACATACCATTACAGCGACCTGGAACACTATCGCATGGTGCTCCACACAGTTCTACATCGACACAGCAGCTTTCTGTCATAAAACATTCCGCAAAAAGACACTGGAAACGTTCGTTACATTGGCAGGAAAAACGCAGTAGAAGCCAGGCATCCTCTGGGTCCTCTGGGTCGAGAGAGACATTATCATTAGATACATATGAGCAGCTCACTCCAGCCTCTTCCAGCCCATCCATTCCAACTGTGGAGACGTCCACCATGTACCAGGGTTCGGGCCAATATCTGCAGAATGTGCCACGAGACCTGAGGTCTTCACAGCAAATGTCTGCTGCGCCTGCAGTGCCAGTGGTAAGTTTCGTATTCAAACATTTTTTTCTCATTTTTCGAAAGACTTTGTTGAATCCTTGTTATGAGAGTGTACTGAAAAGTAATGCCTCAAAACTTTCATGTAAAAGCTCTTAACGCTTTTTTAAATAAAGCAAACTTCCTCTTTCTAGATTTTCTGTGTGTGTGTGTGTGTGTGTGTGTGTGTGTAGAATGTTTGACGCTATAGATGTACCCAAAACCTTGTTCATCCTTGCAATGTTTCACCACTACCAAAGTGAACGTCTTGAAAGCGTTAAAGTTCCGAAAACAGATGGTAGTCGGATGGTGCAAGTGAGGACTGTGTGGATTTTGATAGATGATCATGAAGGAAAAGTGTCGGATTGTTACAGATACTGCAGTGCTCGTGTGTGATCTGGCATTGTCATGCTGAAGGTGAGCATGCTCCATGAGCAGACAGAAGCTTTCCACGGTTATAAACTCGTCTGCAGCACGTTGTTCTTCAGACACCGACGTAGTTCGGTTAAACACCCCCATGATACACACTACAATTCAGAGCACTCAGGTTTTATAGGGCTGCAAATTGAGTTAGTATAGTGGGACAGTCGACTGAGTAATACGTGTGACAGGTGATACCTCTATCGATTTTGAGAACTGAATAAAATACTAGGTGATCAAAAAGTCAGAATAAATTTGAAAACTTAATAAACTATGGAAAAATGTAGATAGAGGGGTAAAAATTGACACGATTGGAGTGACATGGGGTTTTATAAAAAAAAACACCCAATATTGCTACACGCATGAAAGATCTCTTGCGCGCGTCGTTTGGTGATGATCGTGTGCCCAGCCGCCACTTTCGTCATGTTTGGCCTCCCAGGTCCCCAGACCTCAGTCCGTGCGATTATTGGCTTTGGGTTTACCTGAAGTCGCAAGCTTATCGTGATCGACAGACATCTGTAGGGATGCTTAAAGAAACATCCGACGCCAATGCCTCACCATAACTCCGGACATGCTTTACAGTATAGTGAACAACATTATTCCTCGACTACAGCTATTTTTGAGGAATGATTGTGGACATATTTAGCATTTCCTGTAAAGAATATCATCTTTGCCTTGTCTTACTTTGTTATGCTAATTATTGTTATTCTGATCAGGTAAAGCGTCATCTGTCCGAAATTTTTTGAACGTTTGAATTTTTTGGTTTTATTAAACCCCATGTCATTCCAAGCATGTGTGTCAATTTGTACTTCTATCTACATTATTCTGTGATTTATTCAGTTTTGAAATTTATACTGACTTTTTGATCACCCGGTATTTCGAGGAATTAATCGTGCACCACGTGAAATGCCATAACAAACGTATGTAACGTCAAATTGCAGTGCCACCAGGGGGCTCGCAGCTCTTTACCAGGTTCATGCTTGGCTACCATGTGTCCCCAGCCTTTGCAGCGTCTGTCTCCTTCCGTACTGCACATACATCCTCTTACTATTCTTTCTCCTCCCTTGGCGAACATGTCTGGGATGTTGTTGGAAATGGGTTCTGCATATTCAGTCGCCAATATCAGAACTCTCTCCCCACTATCTGTCGTTCCTTCTTTTTTTCGTTCCCGTCCTCCGCTTCGGCGTTTGAGGTTCCTCTTTTTCTTGCTCCCTGTGCGCTGCTGATGTTTAACCCAAGCGTCACGGGTAACAGGGTAACGCGAAATTTCCAGCTCGGGTTGACAAGTGGGTTCGCACACACTTCCTGGTTTAGGCCCAGAGGGGGTGATTGCCTGAGTTTCTACCTTTCTAAATGGCCGATTGGTCCCTCTGTCATGTCTGAGAGAGGTGTGACCTCAGGTGTTAACAATCAGCTAAGGTGGCTGCGCCCCCTTTTGAAGGGGCCCCAGTTAGGAGGAGACGATAGTAATAAACGAGATTTTCTGGCAATGAGCCAATTATTATATTAAGTCAACGTCGGCCATGGTGGCCGAGCGGTTCTAGGCGCCTCAGTCTCGAACCGCGCGATTGCTACGATCGCAGGTTCGAATCGAGTCTCGGGCATCGATGTGTGTGATGTCCTTAGGTTAGTTAGGTTTAAGTACACTCCTGAAAATTGAAATAAGAACACCGTGAATTCATTGTCCCAGGAAGGGGAAACTTTATTTACACATTCCTGGGGTCAGATACATCACATGATCACATGATCACACTGACAGAACCACAGGCACATAGACACAGGCAACAGAGCATGCACAATGTCGGCACTAGTACAGTGTATATCCACCTTTCGCAGCAATGCAGGCTGCTATTCTCCCATGGAGACGATCGTAGAGATGCTGGATGTAGTCCTGTGGAACGGCTTGCCATGCCATTTCCACCTGGCGCCTCACTTGGACCAGCGTTCGTGCTGGATTTGCAGACCGCGTGAGACGACGCTTCATCCAGACCCAAACATGCTCAATGGGGGACACATCCGGAGATCTTGCTGGCCAGGGTAGTTGACTTACACCTTCTAGAGCACGTTGGGTGGCATGGGATACATGCGGACGTGCGCTGTCCTGTTGGAAAAGCATGTTCCCTTGCCGGTCTAGGAATGGTAGAACGATGGGTTCGATGACGGTTTGGATGTACCGTGCACTATTCAGTGTCCCCTCGACGATCACCAGAGGGGTACGGCCAGTGTAGGAGATCGCTCCCCACACCATGATGCCGGGTGTTGGCCCTGTGTGCCTCGGTCGTATGCAGTCCTGATTGTGGCGCTCACCTGCACGGCGCCAAACACGCATACGACCATCATTGGCACCAAAGCAGAAGCGACTCTCATCGCTGAAGACGACACGTCTCCATTCGTCCCTCCATTCACGCCTGTCGCGACACCACAGGAGGCGGGCTGCACGATGTTGGGGCGTGAGCGGAAGACGGCCTAACGGTGTGCGGGACCGTAGCCCAGCTTCATGGAGACGGTGGCGAATGGTCCTCGCCGATACCCCAGGAGCAACAGTGTCCCTAATTTGCTGGGAAGTGGCGATGCGGTCCCCTACGGCACTGCGTAGGATCCTACGGTCTTGGCGTGCATCCGTGCGTCGCTGCGGTCCGGTCCCAGGTCGACGGGCATGTGCACCTTCCGCCGACCACTGGCGACAACATCGATGTACTGTGGAGACCTCACGCCCCACGTGTTGAGCAATTCGGCGGTACGTCCATCCGGCCTCCCGCATGCCCACTATACGCCCTCGCTCAAAGTCCGTCGACTGCACATACGGTTCACGTCCACGCTGTCGCGGCATGCTACCAGTGCTGAAGACTGCGATGGAGCTCCGTATGCCACGGCAAACTGGCTGACACTGACGGCGGCGGTGCACAAATGCTGCGCAGCTAGCGCCATTCGACGGCCAACACCGCGGTTCCTGGTGTGTCCGCTGTGCCGTGCGTGTGATCATTGCTTGTACAGCCCTCTCGCAGTGTCCGGAGCAAGTATGGTGGATCTGACACACCGGTGTCAATGTGTTCTTTTTTCTATTTCCAGGAGTGTAGTTCTAAGTTCAGATGTTGAGTCCCATAGTGCTCAGAGCCATTTGAACCATTTTAACAGTCAACGTCTACCAAACGTAAAAGGAATGAAGCTAACGATCCAAAGACCCTCCCAGCCGCACCACAGCTCCTCATGGTTTCACGTACTGTAGACAGTCAGTCCTTTGCTATGGTAAATCCGTTTATTAATTCGGAAAGGTGTTGACGCAATTGCTGGCCCTGTGAAGTTCTGCTCTCATTTAGGAAATGACATTTCGCTTTTGGAGACTGCTTCTGATTCTCGAGCCCAACTGCTTCGAGCTTCGCTCCTCCATGGCCATCCCGTTTGTGTTGTTGCCCATCGAACCCTGAATTCTCCCCATGGTTTTATTCACACTAGGCTGCTCGATGATCTGACTGAGGCAGAAATCCTAACGTGCCTCACTGATCAGAGTGTCACTGCACTCCACGTGGTGCTGAAAAAGTAGATGCCTACTTAGCGACCACTTGCACTCTTTCTCTCGCTATTGATAGATCGGTTCTTTCTTCAAAGGTCAAAGCAGATTATGAGGCTACCACAGTATATTTCGAACCAGACGCGCTGCTACCAGTGTTCTCATTACAATCACACTCGAAAGTCCTGACACTCAGCGAAATGTGTTATCTGTGGTAGGCATGCTCACAAGAACGATTGCCTGCCTGCTCTTCCCCGCTGTATCAACTGCAATGGCGAGCATGCCACCTCCTCCCGCAATTGACCCACGTATCTCGATGAGCAGGCTGTCCAGGAGATAAGGGTGAAGGAAAAGGGCCTTATCCAGTCATTACCAAGTTGTTGGCTAGTCAGAAACACTGCATTCTACCATCTGGCACCTTCGGTACTGTTCTTGTTACATCTCGATCCACGAAGGACATGGCCATGCAGACATGCGCCTTCAAATTGAGTACTGTGGTTCTCAAATCGCCCAGTGTCGTGTTAGCGTCCCTGTCTCCTCCTCCAGCTGGGAAACAGTCCACCAAACTTTCGCCTCACAGAGCGAAGTGATCTGCTACGCAACTGCAGGCCCGAAAGGACAGAAGGAATAGTCCTGCGAATATTTCATGTCCCTCCAGCCACCAAACATTTTAGTCTTTCTCTGCCAACTGGAAAGGGTGCAGAAGTCAAACGGAAACGTTCTCCTCCTTTGGCGCCGACTCAGATCCTTTTAGTGTTACCACGTGATACCCTCACATGGCCGACCTCCATGTCGCTGGTGTGCACCACCAATCGTTTTTCTGCCCAATACTCCGCAGACCAACAGAAGGCGAATGCTGACACCTCTGTAGACTTGATGGAGCATCATAATCCTGCCTCTGCGCCCTGTAGCAGCGAGTCTCTGAAGGCTGGCCCTTGGCAGCAGCTGAGGTGACACCCTTTCATTTCTGCCTTGTCATGACTCTTCTCAAACGGAACGTTCGCGACCTTGTAACCAACCTATAGGACTTACGGTTGTTCATAGAATCGCAGCTTCCTCTGTTACTCTGCCACCAGGAGAAAAAAACTGCGTCCTTAGGGCCACTTCGAACTGTTTCCGTTTCTTCCTGGTCTGCTTTGACCTTCCCCCCCCCCAACCCCCCCCCCCTCCTCCGAGGGTGGCATTACATATCATAGGGAGTCATGCTGCTCATCTGGGATGTTCATAGTCAATCCATCTCCGTGACTACCTGGCTGAAAGCCGTTAGTATCCATTTTAATCACTTGACCTTTTCCCTGTCTTCCATTTACATCCCTCAGTCATTCCATGTCACTAGAGCAGATGTCCTCCAACTTATTTGACAACTCCCTCATCCCTTCAATACGCACCATCCCCTTTGTGGCTCCCACACATCCTATCAGTGATGCGCCCTCTTTGCTGACCTCTCACCTTCACCTCCTCTTCCATAACACATTAGCACCCACGTTTCTTTAAACTCCACTCATACAATTCCCATTTGGACCTACCCTTCTGCACTGCCCATCATCTCGATCAGTCCAGTATCTGACACATACTCGAGTAACCATTTCCCTTGTGCTATCCGATTGCTGACTCCTGCCCGACCTATGTGCGCACCCAAATGGTAGCTTTCTAATGCCTTCCAGGTGCCTTTCGACGAACATTATCTCCCCAGTTACAATGACCAGTAGAATATCTTACAAAGGTTATCCTTCACACCACAGAATGTTCCATTCCTCCCACTTCTTTATGCGCAGTGTTATGGTTCCTTGGTGGACTAAGGCGTGCAACGCTGCCATTCGCGCACAGACATGGTCTCTGCGTTTTTAACTGTCGTCCTACGATGGCAAACAGCATTCATTATGAATGGTTGCTTGTACAGTGTCGTCGCTTTCTTCAGGATAGCAAAAGGTTTGTTAGATTTCATTTACTAGTATCTAAAACAATTCAATTTCCTTTTCTGTCGTGTGGGCCTAACGTCCGACGGCACTCTGGAACCAAGAGCCATTCCCCAATTTCTGGCCTGCCAGTAACAGACGATATCATAGTGGACCTTATTGGTATCACCTTGGGCCGCCAGTTTGCGGAGATTTCGAGCTCCTCCCGCTATGACCCTGCCTTTTTCCATTGGAAACGAGTGCTACAATGCCGCCTTTACTATGAGTGAGGTAGATCAGGCTCTCACTTCATCCTGATCCTTCGCGCCAGGGCCAGCAATGTTAAAATTCAGATGTTGCAGAACCCCTCTCTTTCAGGCAAGCACTTCCTCCTCCATACGTACAGCCACATATGGGCAGAGGGCACGTTTCCCAAACACTGGCGTGAAGCCACTGTCACACCCACACCTAAGCCCAGCAAGGACAAACATCTTCCTTCCAGCTACCACCTTTTTTCTCTCACCAGCTGTGGTCGCAAGGTGATGGAATGTGTGATTCATGCCCGCCTGGTATGGTGGCACGAGTCACACAATTTAGCCATCCCATCACTTTGTCCAACCATGTCATGAATGGCTTCTGCGGAAATCCCTGACAGTGGCCGTGTTTTTCGAATTAAAGAAAGCCTACGCACCTGCTGGAGGACTGGGGCTTGTGTGGTTGTACACTGATTCCTTCAGGAATTTTTGAATGACCGTGTTTTCAATGTATGTGTGGGTTCTGCCTTGTTGGACAGCTTTATACAGGAAAACGGTGTGCCTCAGGGTTTTGTCCAGAGTGTCGCCCTCTCCAGTATCGCCACTGATCCTATCTTGGCCTGTGTCGTGCCGGGCATCTTCACTCTCCTTTCGTCGACGATTTTTCCATCTATTGCAGTTGTTCACGGAACTGTCTCACTGAGCGGCGTCTTCAGCTATCTCTAGATTGCCTTTACTCGTGGAGCATGAACAATGGCTTTAGTCTTTCCACTGACAAAACCGTTCTATTAATTTCTGGCGGCGCAATAGGTTTCTTCCAACATCTTTACATCTTGGGTCTGTCTCTCTTCTGTTCATTGAAACTACGAAATTCCTGGGGCCTTAAGAAACTTTCTTGGTCCTCCCACGTCTCTAGTCCGGCAGTCCACTGTATGCAGTCCCCCAATGCCCTACATACCCTCAGTGGTACTTCCTGACCAGCTGAACGAACCACCCTCCTCCGTTTGTACCAATCCCTTGTCCCTTCGACACTAGATTAAGGGTGTTAGGTTTACGCATCTGCATGGCCGTCCTTATTATACAGTCTCAATACTATCCACCATCGTGGCATCCGTTTGGCCACTGGTGCCTTTTATACTAGCCCAGTTGAGTGTTTGTCTGGAGAAGCTGCCGAACTACCACTGTTTTACCGCCGTGGCTTTCTCCTCAACAGTTATGCCAGTGTAGGGCGCGTCACTCTTCATTGTTACTCCTGGAATTCGCTTTCAGCTCCAGCTCCGGCAGCTGAACTTCACGCTACCTGCCACTTAACCAATGGGTATGAACCCTTCACCAACTTGGATTCATGTGGCGGCCTTCATCACATTCTAAAATCATACTCTAGCCTCACCCTGTCGCCTTCAGTTTCACGACCTTAACAGGGAATTTCGCAAGAGTACCTTCGTGTACACTAATGGCTGTCGGTCTGACCGTGGTGTCAGGTGTGCCTTCGTCATTGGCACCAAAGTTTTTCGGTATTGGATTCCTGAACGCTGCTCAGTATTTACAGAAGAACTCTTCGCACTGTATCAGGCCACAGAGTACATCCAGTGGCGCAGGCTTGTCAATTGCGTCATCTGTTCCGATTCTCTGTGCCCTTCAAATCGTCTGTGAGCTGAATACCGTCCATCGCTTAGTGCAACAGGTACAGGAAGCCTGTCACTTGGTCACTCGTGATGGAGCCCTGTGATATTTACGTGGGTTCCTGGTTACCTCGTCCTGACAGAAAACGAGGCCACTGACTTTGCTGCCAAGGCTGCAGTCCTCGTACCTCAGCCCGCTAGTGCTTAAATTTCCTCTGATCTCTGTATTGCCGTCTGTCGGTAGGTGGTGTTACTTTGGCATCACCACTGATTCTCCCTTTGTGGAGAACAGCTCTGTGTTGTTAAACCATCGCCCTTTAAGTGGTGCTCCGCCACCACTTTGTGTCTATTGCGCTCAACCTTTGACAATGCGCTATTTCCTGACGGAATGCGCTTTTTTAACCACTTAGGTTCTCGTTTTTGTTTACCATCTGAGTTAACGGCCGTTTTAGCGAACGACGATCGAGCTGCCCAACGCGTTTTCTTTTTTCCGTCACTATGGCGAAGGACATTAAATTTTTAGTTCTAGACCTCTGTTCCTCTATGGTGTATTTTGCAGACATTGATCCACGTTCATGTTTTCACCTGTCTTCTCTTCTGTTGATTGGGTTTAATGTGTAGTCGTTTTTAAATCCTCACCCCCCCCCCCCCCCCAGGGAGTCCACAACTCTTTTGCAGATACATGCGTAGCGAGCACGGGACACCGAGCTCCTTCCTTTCCAGGCTGCAGACTTTCCTTTTCCGCATCCTTCCCCATCCCCCATCCTGCGCCCCCCCCCCCTCACCTCCGCCTCTTTCCTTCACTTTCTCTCCCTCTGGGAGTATGTTTCGTGCCTATGTCAGGAGACAGACGCTCGAAAATGTAACAAATTCCTCGCTTTCTCTGCTTGGAAGTCTTCATCCTTCCTTTGTCGTCCTCTTTTCCTTACCTCTTCTCTTTACCCTTTTCTCCACTGAGGCGTTTGAGAACACTCTTCTTTCCTTTCCCTTTCTTGGTTTTCCCTTCTCTTTGTCCTCCCTGTGCGTGTCTGAAGTCCGACCCACGCATTTCCATGCATAGCTGGTGACGGGGTAACGCGTAATTCCCCGCGCCGGGTCGACAGGTAGCACACGTACGTACCCCTTGGTAAAGGCCAGGCCCAGGGAGCGGTAATTACCCGAGCTGACACCTTCCGAAAGTGCCGATTGGTCTCGTCCGTTTCTCGGGAGGTGTGACCTGAGGTGTGACCTGAGGTGTGACCTGAGGTGTGACCTGAGGTGTGACCTGAGGTGTGACCTGAGGTGTGACCTGAGGTGTGACCTGAGGTGTGACCTGAGGTGTGACCTGAGGTGTGACCTGAGGTGTGACCTGAGGTGTGACCTGAGGTGTGACCTGAGGTGTGACCTGAGGTGTGACCTGAATCACCTAAGGCGAGAGTGCCCTTGGAAGGGAGGAACACGCCATCAGAGACGCCGGTAATCGTGGGGGATACTTACGCAATGGTTTCCTCATCTTCTTCTATGTCTGCTCACAAGCGTAAGTTCAATGAGTCTCAGCCACAGACAGTTCTTCCATCGTTGCCACAGTTCCTTGTTGTCTCTCGGTCTGACGAAGGTCATGACTTCTCCACAGTCAACCTTTTCATTATTCAGAAAGGTGTCGCCGCAATTTGAGGTCCTGTAAAGTCTTGTTCCAGATTAAGAAATGGCACCTTGTTGTTAGAAACAGTCGGTGCCCTCCAGGCACAAAAATTGCTGCGTACTTCACACCTTCCCTGTCCGGGTGGAAGCACACTGCACTTTAAATTCATCACGTGGGGTCGTTTATACACTCTCCCTCGACGGACTGTCCGACGAGGAAATTAAACACTACCTGTCTGACCAGGGCGTAACGGCTATTAACTCATGAAAAGAGTTGACACGAACATCGTTCCAACCCGTACAGTCTTCTTGACATTTCACAGAGTTAAACTCCCACATAAAAGTGGCCTATGAGATAATTTCCATTCGCACTTACATCCCAAACCCTACCGTTGCTATCGGTGTCAGTGGTTGTCATACCAGCCACTCCTGTTCCAATCCGGCCAAATGTGTTACGTGTGGCAAGGATGCCCTTGAGGGTGCTTGTCCACCTCCATCCCCTCATTGCATCAGCTGTATGGGTGACCACGCTGCTTCCTCTAGGGATTGCCCCATTTTCTAAAGACGAAAAGCTCATTCAGGAAATCAGAGTGAAGGAAAAGGTGTCGACCTTTGCTGCTCGAAAATTATTCGCCAGTCGAAAGCCCACTGTGCCTGAGACAGGAAAATATAGCACTGTCCTTGCCTCTCCTCAGCCAACAAAGGAGGTAGCCACGCAGACTTGCGATGTCACCTTTAGTGCCACGGTTGTCAGACCGGACAGCGCAAAGATCGCCCCTTCAACCTCCCCACTCTCACCTGCTCACTCTATGGCTCACCCTTCATCGGGTTCTGCTAAATCTCAAGCCCATAAGTCAGACACCCTGACTTCTAAAAAAAGCCCACTCTTGAAGATTTTTTACATACTCCAACTATTTCACAATACTCCAACTATTTCACAATACTCCAACTATTTCACAATACTCCAACTATTTCACAATACTCCAACTATTTCACAATACTCCAACTATTTCACAATACTCCAACTATTTCACAATACTCCAACTATTTCACAATACTCCAACTATTTCACAATACTCGGTTCCTACTTCCAAGAAGGCTAATAAGAAACCTAGTTCCTCTCCTTGTTCGCCATGGCATGTCTCATCTATAGCACCAGGTGGTAGTAGCCACCCTCGTACATCTTCTGTGTCGCTGAGGCACACTGCTGGCGGCCGATCAACCCGCTGATGGCTGGTGGCAGGAGCTGCTGCTGAACAGCCTATGGATCAGGATCTTCAGCTGAATGCCATTCCACGCTGTCGCTCGCAAGCTCTGAGCAGTTGTTGAGGGCAACCTTGGTCACCTTCCATTTTCTGTCCATCCTGTGTCCATTATGCATTGGAATATCTGCGGCATTAGAGCCAATCAGGATAAATTGTCGATCCTCTTACTATCCTACTCGCTAGTCACCTTCTGTCTTCAGGAAACAAAGCTGCGTCCCTACGACCGCGTTGTTTTACCCCATTTTCATCCAGTCCGATTTGATCTCCCTTCTGTTGAAGGCACTCAAGCACATGGACTAATGATTTTTCTCCTTGATACTCTCCATTACCACCGAATCCCCTTAAACCCTTCCTTCCAAGCTGTCGCTGTCCGTCTTTCCCTTTCTGGATACACCTTCTCTCTTTGCACGGTATACATTCCATCGTCCACACCAATGGCACTAGCTGATACCCATCTTCTTGATCAGCTTCTGTCCCACTATTTGCTGGTTGGGGACTACAATGCCCACTACCCGCTTTGGGATCTCCGCATCCTTGTCCGCGTGGCTCACTGTTGATAGACGTCTTCCACCAATCAGATCTCGTTTGCCTCAACACTGGGGACCCTACGTTTTGTCTGCCTCCACGACAAATTTCTCTCATTTTGACCTTTCGGTCGGTACTGTTCCGCTAGCTCGGCGCTTCGAACGGTTCGCTCTTGCTGATACACACTCGAGTGACCACACTTGGGAAGTGTCGACCAATGTGTATGCCATAAAAGAGCAACACGATGACATAAAACACTCCGTAGATCGGCGAAGGGAATAGTGCGAATAACTGGCTGAAGAAGACTTCAGCCGTGGCTGCTATATCGGCCGCCTCATTTCCACAGATACCAACGTGTCCTGGGATCCAGGGGAACGCCACAGAGACGCCCCCCCCCCCCCCAAGCGGAGCAAGTGGAGGCAGACCTGAATCCGGTGGACTAGAAGGTGGACAGGGTAGAGAGCTTGGAGACTGAGGAGAGAGCTGAGAGAATCTGAACAGATAACATACTGTAGCCGCCGATGGCGACGGATGTATTGGACAACCTGGAGAACAGCGTAAAGCTCCGCAGTATAAACTGAACACTGGTCGGGAAACCGAAATCGATTTGGGGTGTCGCCAACAATATAGGCACTTCCTACACCAAGTGATGTTTTTGAGCCATCAGTGTAAATAAATGTGGCTTCCTTCATTTATGCACATACAGCACCAAATGCCCGACGATATATAAGTGAAGGGGTACCATCCTTGGGAAACTGACAAAGGCCACAGAGCAGGCAGGTCCTTCGATTGCAGCCACAACGGCCATATATGCGCCCGAGACGCTGGAAGTTTGCACAAGCCGATTGGACACTTTTTTCGTCACTAGCGACATTCGATGACCGTCACTTTCCTAGCGTCGACGATGAGGTCACTGATATTAAAGACATTATTCTTACAGCTGCGGAACGTTCAATACCTCGCACCTCCGAATTGCCCCGACGCCGCGGCGCCCCCCCCCCCCCCTCCCCCCAGTTCCTTGGTGGAACGAGGTATGCCGTGACGCAATACGTGAGCGGCGACGCGCTCTTCGCATTTTCCGCCACCATCCTACTTTGGCCAACTGTATCCGCTATTAAGCAGTCCCGTGCGCGATGCCGTCGCGTCATCCGCGATACCAAGAAGGCAAGCTGGGACTTCTTTACTAGCTCATTTAACACCTTCACTCCCTCCTCGGAAGTTTGAAGTCGGGTTCGACGGTTATCTGGCGCGCCTAGTTTCTCCCCGGTCTCGGGGTTCACTGTCGCCCATGATACATTAGTGGACCCCGTCGCAATTTTTAACTCATTGGGTCAACACTTTGCTGAGATTTCGAGCTCTTCAAATTACCCACCGGCGTTTCTCCAGAAGAAACGTGCATCGGAAGTGCAACCTCTTGCTTTCTCCTCTCAAAATCGCGAAAGCTATAATAATGTATTCTCCATGCCGGAACTCCAACATGCACTCTTCTTCTCGCTCCTCCGCCCCAGGACCGGATGGTATCCACACCCAGATGTTGCTCCATTTATCATACCATAGTTTGCGTTACCTCCTTCGCCTTTATAATGGAATTTGGACCGATAGTACTTGCCCCAGACGATGTCGGGAAGCAATCGTCGTTCCTGTTCCGAAACCTGGAAAGGACAAACATCTCCCCTCTAGCTAGCGCCCCATTTCTCTCACGATTAGTGTATGTAAGGTTTTGGAGCGTATGGTGAATTGCCGTTTAGCTTGGTGGCTGGAGTCCCACAGTCTTTTAACACCTGCCCAACGCGGTTTCCGAAAGCATCGTTCTGCAGTTGACATTCTGCTGTTGACCATCTTGTTGCTCTCTCCACTTATATCATGATCAATTTTCTCCGGAAACACCAAACAGTACCGATATTTTTTGATCTGGAGGGAGCATACGATACCTGTTGGAGGACAGGCATCCTCAGTACATTGTTCTCTTGGGGCTTTCGAGATCGGCTGCCCTTTCTCCTTCGCGAATTTATGGCAGAGCGCACATTTAAAGTGCGGGTGAACACTACTACTCTCTCCCGCACTTTCTCCCAAGAAAACAGGGTACCCAGGGCTTCGTGCTAAGTGTTTTACTGATTGCCATCAATCCAATTATGGATTGTCTCCTTCCTGATGTCTCGGGCTCCCTCTTTGTGGAAGATACTGCGATCTACTACAGCTCTCAACGGACCAGCCTTCTTGAACGACGTCTTCAAAGATGTCTCGATCGCCTCCACTCTTGTAACATCGAAACAGGCTTCCGCTTTTCTCCCACTAAGACCGTTTGTGTTAATTTTTGGCGTCGTGCGGAGTTTCTTCAACCTTTCTTACATTTAGGACCTGTCAACCTTCCGTTTTCGGACTTCGCTAAATTCTTGGGTCTTATGTTTGACAGAAAACTGTTCTGGTCCTCCCACTTTTGTATCTTTCGGCTCACTACCTGCGATCCCTGAACACTCTGTGTCCTATATGGTACCTCCTTGGGAGCGGACCGAGTGGTCCTTCTCCGCCTATATTGCGCCTTAGTGGGCTCGAAATTGGACTATGGAAGCATAGTTTACTCCTCCGCTCGGCCGTCTATTCTTCGGCGTCTCGACTCTATCCACCACCGTGGATTATGTTTAGTGTCTGGAGCTTTTTACACCAGCCCTGTGGAAAGCCTTTATGCTGAGACTGCTGAACCTCCGCTGTCCAATCGGCGAGCTGTCCTTCTGAGTCGTTATGCTAGCCATCTGTCTTCCATGCCTGCTAATCTGGCCCATGACATTTTTTTCGACGTGTCCTTGGATTTAGGGTATGCAGGCCGCCCTTCCTCCCTACCACCATCAGGAGTCCGCTTCCGTCAACTGCTCCATTCTCTTTCCTTCCGCTTTCCTAAAACTTTCTTGACAACTTGGGGTACAGCACTGCCTTGGCTCCATCCCTGGACCTGCCTGCTCCGTGGCCTTCGTCAGTTTCCCAAGGATGGTACCACTTTACTTATATATCGTCGGGCGTTTGCTGCTGTATGTGCACAAATTAAGGAAGCCACATTTATTTACAGTGATGGCTCAAAAACATCGTTTGGTGTAGGGAGAGACTATATTGTTTGCGACACCCCAAATCGATTTCGGCTTCGCGACCAGTGTTCGTTTTATATTGCGGAGATTTACGCTGTCCACCGGATTCAGGACTTCCTCCACTGCCTCCACTGCCGGGGCGTTCTACTGGATCCCAGGACACGTCGGTGTCTGTGGAAATGAGGCGGCCGATGTAGCGGCCAAGGCTGAAGTCTCTCCAGCCAGTTATTCGCACTATTCCCTTCACCGATCTACGGAGTGTTTTATGTCGTCGTGTAGCTCTTTCATGGAACGCACATTAGTCGACACTTCCCCATAATAAATTGCGGGACGTGAAAGCTCTTTCCTGTGCTTGGACATCTTCCTCCCGACCACGTCGTGGGGAGGAGGTAATTTTAGACTCCGGATAAGGCACTGTCTATAGCCATCGACATGTTTGAAGCGGCGATCCTCCCCCACTCTGTCCCCACTGCTCTCAACTGTGGACGGTGAGACACTTTACTTGAGTGCCACTATTTTACTCCGTTACGCGCCCGTCTACAGCTGTCGCCTGACGTATATTCCATCTTAGCAGGTGATACGCGCTCAGCCGATCGCGTTTTCGAGTTCATTAGTGTCAGTGAGATGACGCTCATTTGAAGCTCTTTCTTGGGACAACCAACCCCCTTGTATAGTGGTTTTTAAGCTTTCCTTCTGTATTTAGTTTCTCCAGTATTTTGAGTTTCGTTCCCATTGCTACTGATTGTTTCATTTTTTTAACTTTTCCTAAGTCACAGACCGGGCGCTAATGACCGTAGCAGTTTTGCGCCCTAAAACCACAACAACAAAAAAATCCTCACCCTGTCCTTGCGTTCCACAGTTCTGACGTGGGTGCGTGTGACCCTAGTTGTTACTGCGCCCTGAAACAAAACCTCAAATCACAGCTGTCACAAAACTGTTCTTGCCACAGTCATCGTTCTGAAGACACTGATGCAGCGCTTCACGCTTCTTAATCGTGTGCAGAATCTGTTTCTGCATAATCACTGCAATTTAATTGAACATGTTAGCAGCAATCGAGCCTCGGTCCCCCTCTAAAATCTTTATCTCCCACATTAAAATTCACTAGCAAACTGAAAATTCCTTCACATCTCTGGGTGGGTCCTGTCAATAATTACCTTCTTTAGTCAGTCTGTGGCATAAATTTTTTTTTGAACCCAGCTCAGTTTAGTGCCGCCACAGTACACAATATATCAGACTACTCAATCTTCAGCGTTTTACTATAACAACCACAATTCTAGTTAGGACGGTTAATGGTCCACGATTCTCTTAACTACAAGACTACACTCAGCCCAAGTACCTTCACAAAATACTTCCTAATGCTTAAATTTAAATTAGATATTAACAATTTTCTTTTTTGAAATCATCTGTTTCTTTCGCCAGTCGGCATTCTATATCCTCTCCTCTGTTATTTTGCTGCTGAAATAGCAAAGGTCATCGACTTTCCATTCTAATACGCTCTACGTCACCTGGTTTAAATCTACTACCTTGTATTACCTTTGTTTTACTTTCGCTCATCTTCGAATCTCTCCATCCATATCGTTAATATGCGCTGTCAGGTCCTTCTCACTGTCAAGTTATTTTCTGATGGCATGGTAGATATCTTTCCTCACTGATTCTTATTTCCCTTTCCGAATTTCTCACTGGTTTCCTGCATAGTTTGCTTATTGCACAGACTGAATGAGGTTGTGTAGTCTGCAACCCTCTCAATAAAGCGTCGTTGTCTTCAAACCGTCTAAGACATTGTTGAGAGGGAGAGGCGGTGGCTGATGGCTCAGCTAAAGAAAGATTCACAGATGTGAGACGAGTTTGCCCAGACGCCAGATACAGCGCCGAATTGGATTAGCACAGGCAGGTGTATGAAAGCAGCACAGGAGAAAGTCACCTGGGCACCTGTTAGACTTTCATGGAATACTTATGAACAAGACAAAAGGAATTATTACAGATTTTTAGTTACTGCCTGTAAGAATCATCTGGAATCTTTCAATAGCTTCGCCGCTATTTTATTCGTAAATAAATTTCATGCTTAACATGGATCTCACTTTATCCTTATATGACTATGTCCCTCGACTGAGACTTCATATACTGATAAGCCAAAACATAACGACCTCTGCCCACCGCGCTGTAGGATGACTCCTGGCATCGTTGCGACACGTGACGCGGTAACAAAAGCAAGCAAGAAATCACAGCTGACGTGGGCGGGGAATCGCCATAGCGAGGATATGAGCTGCATATGGGGAAATGCATTGAGATAAGCGTCTCTGACAGAGGACAGATTATTATGCAGAGTTTGTCAACGAGTATCTCTAAAACGGCGAAGCTGGTCGAATGTTAATGTCCTAATGTAGCGAGCATCTACTGAAAGAGATAAGACAGTGAAATCACCAGGCGCTAGTTGGTTAGACGCTGTAAAGTAGGGTAGATGATGATCTGCGGCATCTCTGCCGGAAGAGCACAATGCTGGTATAAGCCCAATTGTTCCCAAGCACACCGTTCATCGTTCATTGTTGAACATGGAGCTCCACATCAGACCAGTCCTACGCGTTCTCATGTTGATTGTTGCTACACTAGGTCGATGGTCGTCTCAACAAACGCCCTCATGGAGGCGAAAGGCGGCTCGAAACGTGCAGCGCGCGACGGACGGAGGCTGCTAGGAGCGGTATTGTGCTGTGGGAGACATTCTCCTGCGCTTGCATGGAACCTGTGGTAGTAATCGAAGACTCGCTGACAGCTGAGAACCAACTGCATCCTTTAATGCCTGATGTCTTTCCCAATGACAATAATTTCACTGGGTCGCTTGTGGGTGCCGTCACCGCGTACGCAAATCAGCGGCCAGTTACACTCCTGGAAATGGAAAAAAGAGCACATTGACACCGCTGTGTCACACCCACCATACTTGCTCCGGACACTGCGAGAGGGCTGTACAAGCAATGATGACACGCACGGCACAGCGGACACACCAGGAACCGCGGTGTTGGCCGTCGAATGGCGCTAGCTGCGCAGCATTTGTGCACCGCCGCCGTCAGTGTCAGCCAGTTTGCCGTGGCATACGGAGCTCCATCGCAGTCTTTAACACTGGTAGCATGCCGCGACAGCGTGGACGTGAACCGTATGTGCAGTTGACGGACTTTGAGCGAGGGCGTATAGTGGGCATGCGGGAGGCCGGGTGGACGTACCACCGAATTGCTCAACACGTGGGGCGTGAGGTCTCAACAGTACATCAATGTTGTCGCCAGTGGTCGGCGGAAGGTGCACGTGCCCGTCGACCTGGGACCGGACCGCAGCGACGCACGGATGCCCGCCAAGACCGTAGGATCCTACGCAGTGCCGTAGGGGACCGCACCGCCACTTCCCAGCAAATTAGGGACACTGTTGCTCCTGGGGTATCGGCGAGGACCAAGGCACACAGGGCCAACACCCGGCATCATGGTGTGGGGAGCGATCTCCTACACTGGCCGTACACCTCTGTTGATCGTCGAGGGGACACTGAATAGTGCACGGTACATCCAAACCGTCATCGAACCCATCGTTCTATCATTCCTAGACCGGCAAGGGAACTTGCTGTTCCAACAGGACAATGCACGTCCACATGTATCCCGTGCCACCCAACGTGCTCTAGAAGGTGTAAGTCAACTACCCTGGCCAGCAAGATCTCCGGATCTGTCCCCCATTGAGCATGTTTGTGACTGGATGAAGTATCGTCTCACGCGGTCTGCACGTCCAGCACGAACGCTGGTCCAACTGAGACGCCAGGTGGAAATGGCATGGCAAGCCGTTCCACAGGACTACATCCAGGATCTCTACGATCGTCTCCATGGGAGAATAGCAGCCTGCATTGCTGCGAAAGGTGGATATACACTGTACTAGTGCCGACATTGTGCATGCTCTGTAGCCTGTGTCTATGTGCCTGTGGTTCTGTCAGTGTGATCATGTGATGTATCTGACCCCAGGAATGCGTCAATGAAGTTTCCCCTTCCTGGGACAATGAATTCACGGTGTTCTTATTTCAATTTCCAGGAGCGTATTTTCACGAAGTACATGACTTGTGCGTAGACATCTAATGCCACATACCTCCACAAACCTACCAACAATCTGTCGGAATGTGTTTCGTTCCAAAGATTAACGAGGAAGCTGTTAAGCAGGTGGCATGAAGTTCAGGCTTATCAATGTATAGTCGCAACTGAAACAGTATTGCACTATGTTAGTGCCAGCAATTTCGTCTACAGAGCCAGTCAGTCAGACAGTGTTATGATACTAGTATAATACTATTAGATTTCTGGTAGTTAACACAACGGCTGTAATACCTGACAGCTGGCGTCCCTTCGTGATCAATGAACAGCAGCAGAATGAGGTAAGCTGAAGGGACTGTTGAATCTGTGAGTTTCACTATGTTATCAAAAGTATCCGGACACCAGGCTGAAAATAACTTAAAAGTTCGTGGCGCCCTCCATCGGCAATATGGTGTTGTCCCATCCTTAGCCTTGATGGCAGCTTCCACTCTCGCAGGCATACGATCAATCTGGTGCTGGAAGGTTTCTTGGGGAATGGCAGCCCATTCTTCATGGAGTGTTTCACTGAGGAGAGCTATCGAAGTCGGTCGGTGAAGCCTGGCACGAAGTCCGCGTTCCAAAATATTACAGATTTGTTTTATATTATTCAGGTCTGGTCTCTGTGTAGGCCAGCCCATTAGAGATGTTATTGTCTAGTAACCACTCCACCACAGCCCTTGCATTATGATCAGTGCTCGATCGTGTTGAGAGATGCAGTCGCCATCCCGGAATTGCTCTTAAACAGTGGGAATTAAAGAGGTGCTTAAAACATCAATGTAGGCATGTGCTGTGATAGTGCCACGCAAAAAAAATGAACGTGTGCAAGCCCCCTCCATGAAAAGTACGACCACACCACCGTCGCTTCCGAATTTTACTGTTGTCACTACACACGCTGGCAAATGACGTTCACCAGGCATTCGCCATACCCACACCCTCCCATCTGATCGCCACATTGTATACTCTAATTCGTCGCTCGACACGACGTTTTCCCACTGCTCAACCGTCCAATGTTCACGTTCCTTACACCAAGCGAGGCTTCTTTTGGGATTTACCGGCATGATGTGTGGCTCATGAGCAGCCGCTCGACCATGAAATCAGTTTTCCCACCTCCCGTCTAACATAGTACTTACAGTGGATTCTGATGCAGTTTGGAATTCCTGTGTGATGGTCTGGATAGATATCTGCCTATTACGAGTCTCTTCAACTGTAGCCGCTCTCCGCAAGTCAAGAGATGAGGTCGATCTGTACGGTTTTGTTGTACGTTCCTCTTCACGTTCCTGCTTCAGTATCACATCGGAAACAGTGGGCCTAGGGATGTTTAGGGGTGTGGAAATATCACACACTGTCCTATGACACAAGTGACACCTAATCACCTGACGACGTTCAAAGTCCGTGAGTTCCGCGGATCGCCATATTCTGCTCTCAAGATGTCTATTGACTACTGAGGTCGCTGATATGGAGTATGTGACAGTAGGTGGCAGCACAATGCATCTAATATGAAAAACGTATGTTTTGGGTGTGTCCGGATAATTTTGATCATATAGTGTGTGTGGTATCGAGGATGAAAAATGTAAGTTGCTAGTGCTATTATTCTAGCGAACGTAGACTACTAAGACAGTGCATCACTACATGAGTAGTGACAACGGCAGACGGTTAGAATTAGGTAAGACTGCTTTTGCGCGCTGTACCTGAAACACAGGAAACTGAAGTAAAATTTCGAGCAAGCCCCAAAGATGCGTTAAGGATTATGACTTTTAAATGTCAGCTGTTCCATGACGCTTTTCACGACGCTTTTGGATACAGAGAAATCGCAACGCTAGAAAACAGTACCGAAATGTAAGGCTACCAGCAGTGGATCGACTCTTGGTATAGGGGTTGGGAGTTGATCTCAAACATAAATAAACGATGTGGTCCCGGTAAATAGGCACATTTTCTGCAATCACTGGAAGCATTTGCATGAATTAAATACCTGGGACTACGCGTTCAGAGAGATTTAAAACCAGTCGCAAGTAAGGCAGAGGCTACAATGAGTCACTGGAAGAATCCTCGGGAAGTGTAACACATCGTGGATAAGGGAATTAAGAAAACCCTCCTTGGACCGAAACTAGAATGTGAGCTGTCAGTTTTGAGTCCATATGACAAGGGATTGATAGCGACAATGAAGAACCAAGGAAATGCAGTGTGTTACGTTAGAGGTTAATTTAGTAAGAGCGAAAACATCTCGGAGATGCCCATACAGTCTCACGCCATAAAAGGCTTTCTGCCTCATGGTGTGGTTCAGTCTCAAAATTCTGGCAGCGTACGTGCATAGTCAACGAATGTCGCTTCCTCCCACTTTTATCTCGCGAAGAGATGCGAAGCCTCACGGACGCTTTCCGGCAATGTTTCTTCCAGTGGACCATGAGCGACTGCAACGTGGGACTGGAAAGTGACAGCGGCGCACAAAGCAGCCTTCATCACACATAATGTAGCTTACAGAGTGTGGATATAGATCCGACTCTTAACAATGTTGGTGCTTCATACACCACAGAGTTGGCTGCCGCCAGACAAGTTACAGTACGTCACTGTGTCCTCAGTCTTTCGTAGCGGCGCGTCTGAATATCACCTCGGTTTTCTAGCCACACCAATTCGAATAAAACTTTCGCGCTTTCGATGGCTATCTCCGACATTGTCGTCAGGAATAAAACCAATGACTGCCAGGGTTGGTACGTTTTTCCACTTATACAGCCACTATTGCAGCTTCTGGCACCAATCGGTTAGGACAAATACATTTGAGCGAAAGGTGAGTTGGGCGGCTGATAGCAGTTCGTGGGGGCGGGCACTGGATGTGCAATATGCTTGATGCTTGTAAGGAGGCGGGAGCGGCAGTATGTCCTGGCAGAGGCACCGTTCGCGCCAGCTGAGGTCACTCGGACACGCGCCGTGCCGGAGTTGCTATGGGCTGCCCAGCTAACCTTCCGCGCACGCGTCGTTTCGGCACACTCTGGTGACAGATGCTACAGTCGTTCATGCGGAAAACAGTGCCAGCCCCGGGAGCCAGTGATCTTACTCCTGACAACGGCAGGATAGCCATCGGAAGCTCGAAAATATTCTTCTGGGGCGGCTTAAAAACCGAGAAGATTTTATTCAAGTTACGTGACTGCTGTACCGGTTTCAACGGTTCCTCAGTACGCTCGCACCGCGTCATCTCCTATCAGAGGTAACGTACCAGTTGTCTCATGATAAAAACATAGGGTCTCGGTTATCTAGTATCCTAACTGCGCATATCTATGGAACGAAGCAGTAGCAAACTCCGCATCTGTCGTCTGCCTTAGAGCAATCAACCCTGCATTCTGTGCGCAATTGTATGCCCGATTTCTTTTACCATGAAACTGAACATCATTACGTCAATGCCCAGTGTACCCACTGTCAAACAGTAAACCAAATGCTCCCACATCTCTTCTCCCTTACCTTCATAATTTCATCACGTCCCTCTTTCTCCTCCTCCGACACTCTCCTGCCCATTGCTGATAGCGCTGGGCGCTTAAATCTACCTTCCTCTAATTTTTCCTTCTACTTGACACGAACGATTACAAACTGCTTCTTCACTGCAACACTCTAATTTCTAACGTTTTATTCAGTGTTAAATGTAGCTTAAAATATACTTACCTTAATGAATGGCTTGTAAAATATGTAGAATATCTGGTTGTAGAAGTCGCCTAGCAGTAATTGCCACATTAAACAAACAAATTGAAATCTTGACTGTTTGAAGTTAACCTGTCCACATGATACAAGTGAGTTTTCGTTACTGTACCTAGAATAAACTGACAATTTGCATGTTCATATCTGATCCCGAGTGAAATTTTGCCGACTGCCTCCCTGCTAATTGACACCTTTCCAGGCTCGTTCTCTTCCCTCCACACTCTTGATTCAATCCTTAGCATCGTTGATTAATGTGAATCATTGCCAACCACTTTATCCATACTTAGTGTGGTAGACCCTCTTGTCGTTAAACTTCTGTCTGTAAATAGTTTAGTGAACCAACCCTGCTCGTTCAGTAGACAGTGTCCCAAGGCAGACGAAACTTGCGAGTAGTCATATTGTACTATGTTTGGCAATTCCTATTACAAACTTCTAACAGTTAGATGATAGTTCTTATAAGGAAAGCATGTCCAGGAAATGTACTGTATGGCTGTAACAGTAGTTCGAAGATCGGATCACTTTCACGATACGCTCCCAGCAGAAACAGTGGGTGCTGAGGTGCGTTGTCTACAAAATACCACGACATGCGGAGTGTTGAGAGAAATTATTGCAAGATTCTCTTCCACGTGATGGACGTCATCCTCAGAGCCGAGAGCGCGTCGTGTCCGTGGAGTATGTCAACCTTCCTAGCTGCGAAGCTGTCAGTTTCTCTCAGCCCTTGTAATCAGAGGAAAATAGTATGTGACGTCATTAAGACATGGACTAACGACGGTGCCCTCATCTCGTGTGCGTACTATAAAGAGGGAGATTTGTAAGTGATCCGATCTTCAAACTTATTATATAAGCAAACGGTACATTTCCGCACGTGGGTTTATCAGAAATTTATCTGATAAGTCCTTTACAACCCACAGATGTCTCTAGTGGAATTTTGAAACACACTATGTAATCTTAAGAAATTCCTGCTGCCGCTACTGCTGCAGCACCAGATTGAGTAGTGTAAATAATCTGCATCCTCAGTTATGTATCTTGCTTAATACTTCCAATTTTAAAAAAGTTTAGAGTGCAAATTGCGTGGACTGCGGCCTTCATTCCGAAGACTAGTTACATAAAGCTCCCCGCATTGGTCTGTCCTGTGGAAGCTTCATCTCTACATTACTACAGCAACCTACATCTACGGCTTACTGTTGTCAAGTCTAGGCTCAGTTCCACAATTTTTACCCCAGCACTTGCCTGCATTACCGAACTGACCATTTCTTGGTGTCTCAGGATGTCACATGAACAGATTGCTTATTTGCCTATTTTTTGTTAACTTAAAGATTTCCTTACAATACTGCTTTTCTTACGGGTTTTACAAGTATCTGTTGATGTCTTTAACCCTGCAAAAGATATCTGCAAATGCTTTCGCTTAGTCATTTGTAATACATTCAGAGAACGTATTTAAAAATGGAAATTTCTTCTTTGTTTCTGATACATTTCCATTGTTGTTTAATTTCCAACACTCTACAAAATATAGAGGTCATAATTAATTCCTTATCTTCTCATACTTCAGTTTTTTGGTCTTATAATTCAGTAATTAACACTGGCTGGCATGAGGGCATTCCAGTTTCACCATTTCCTTTCAAGATTTTTAGATAGACATTTTCTATTGCTATTACCCTTAATTATGTTGTAAACCCCTTTCCACATTACGTGTCGTTACCTATCTGACGTGTTTTTGCAAACCACACTTTGATTCCTCCGTCTTCGGCCAACGCCTTTTCCATTCTATATTGATGTTCCGTTCTTCTTGCTTACGGAGAAACTACTGTAGTGATGAGTAACAGGGTGAAACTTCATGGATGAAAACTGTATTCTGGGATTGGGATTTCGACGTAGACATTTGTCTTCAGCGGACATTGCTCTGACTGGGCTATGCACATAAAATTCTCCATGTTGCACAGCTATCAGCTGGGTATCTCAGATGGTAGAGCACTTGCCCGCGAAAGACAAAGGTCCTGAGTTAGTCTCAGTCCGGACCCAGTTTTAATCTGCTAGGAAGTTTCACATACAGGAAGAGTTAGTGAGGTGTTGGAAAGTACATTGAGAGATGTGGGACCCCATGCCCACTCCAGTTCCATGGCCAGCTGCGCTTAGGTTTCATGAGGATTAATGGCGCGAACTGCCTGACAGAGGTGATTCTCAGCTGGGTAATCCAAGGAGCTTCGTGCTCAGGGGAGTGTGGTAAGGTCACGTTGGTGCTCTTCAAAACACACACACACACACACACACACACACACACACACACACACACACACACACACACACACACACTCACGTTGAAAACATTCGCCAGTCCATAACTCTCCCTCTTCCAGCAGGGTGTTGCTTTCACACGTTTCACGCCATACATGCCAACAGCCATCTGTCCGATGGACCACAAAACGTGATTTATCTGAAAAGGTCACCTGTCTCTGCTCAGTGGAAATCCCAGCCTCCATTGCAAGTCCACAGCAGTTAGCACTGATGCATGAATCTAAGCACCTGCTGCAGAGGGGCCCGCACGTGGCCATGTTCACTATACGATCTCTGCAGCCATAGTTCAGTCATCTACGGCCTGTGGTGCACCAATGTTGGCTCATCGCGAGAGGTGGATAGCGCTATATTTCCATGCATCGAATACTTTAACCACGGCTGCACACATACAGTCCACGGAAATGCTTGCATCCTTGGCCCAAAAGCCAATGACCCTGCACTTTCGGAGATAAATAGCTCCAATTCTGCATTACGACAGTAACTGCACTGGGCACAAAGCCTTCTCTCTTGTCGAACAAATTGAAGAGAAATACAAAATTGCAGCCATCTCGAAGAAAAGTTCCTTCTTGCTTCAGACGTCATCTCCTGCCCTGTCAAAGGCGCTTCTCTTGTGAAAAATTGAGTGACATTCCCTTGTCACTCCCCACAAGTATCTGAGTATGGTTAGGGCATAATCTTTCACGGTGATAGTCTTTTGCAACCCGACAATGAGCTGTGGGCCAGTTTACAGTGATGGGGGTGTGCACTTCGTTTTGTCTGGGTCCAAGGAAAACAGAGTTCCTGCTTAGACCTTCATTTTGGCTTTCAGGGCTGATTCGTTGCCTGAGAAAGTAAAGCTGGTGGTCTACCTGTGTGACGTGAAATCCTGCGTTTCTCCTCCTATAAGATGCTTAAAGCATATGAATTTCAGATAAGTTTTCCCACTGCACCGCTGCCCTGTCTGCATTGCGTGGACTGTGGACATGGGGGTGTCATCAGTCTACTGACTGGTTTGATGCGGCCCGCCACGAATTCCTTTCCTGTGCTAACCTCTTCATGTCAGAGTAGCACTTGCAACCTACGTCCTCCATTATTTGCTTGACGTATTCCAATCGCTGTCTTCCTCTACAGTTTTTGCCCTCTACAGTTCCCTCTAGTACCATGGCAGTCATTCTCTCATGTCATAGCAGATGTACTATCATCCTGTCCCTTCTCCTTATCAGTGTTTTCCACATATTCCTTTCCTCTCCGATTCTGCGTAGAACCTCCTCATTCCTTACCTTATCAGTCCACCTAATTTTCTACATTAGTCTAGAGGACCACATCTCAAATGCTTCGATTCTCTTCTGTTCCGGTTTTACCACAGTCCATGTTTCACTACCATACAATGCTGTACTCCAGACATACATCCTCAGAAATTTGTTCCTCAAATTAAGGCCGGTATTTGATATTAGTAGACTTCTCTTGACCAGAAATGCCTTTTTTGCCGTAGCGAGTCTGCTTTTGATGTCCTCCTTGCTCCGTCCGTCATTTGTTATTTTACTGCCTAGGTAGCAGAATCCCTTAACTTCATTGACTTCGTGACCATCAATCCTGATGTTAAGTTTCTCGCTGTTTTGATTTCTACTACTTCTCATTACCTTCGTCTTTCTCCGATTTACTCTCAAACCATACTGTGTACTCATTAGACTGTTCATTCCGTTAAGCAGATCATTTAATTCTTCACTTTCCCTCAGGATAGTAATGTCATCAGCGAATCGTATCATTGATATCCTTTCACCTTGTATTTTAATTCCACTCCTCAACCTTTCTTTTATTTCCATCATTGCTTCCTCGATGTACAGATTGAAGAGTAGGGGCGAAAGGCTACAGCCTTGTCTTACTCCCTTCTTAATACGAGCACTTCGTTCTTGATCGTCCACTCTTATTATTCCCTCTTGGTTGTTGTACATATTGTATATGACCCGTCTCTCCCTATGGCTTACCCCTACTTTTTTCAGTATCTCGAACAGCTTGCACCATTTTATATTGTCGAACGCTTCTTCCAGGTCGACAAATCCTATGAACGTGTCTTGATTTTTCTTTAGCCTTGCTTCCATTATCAGCCGTAACGTCAGAATTGCCTCTCTCGTGCCTTTACTTTTCCTAAAGCCAAACTGATCGTCACCTAGCGCATTCTCAATTTTCTTTTCCATTCTTATGTATATTATTCTTGTAAGCAGCTTCGATGCATGAGCTGTTAAGCTGATTGTGCGATAATTCTCACACTTGTCAGCTCTTGCCGTCTTCGGAATTGTGTGGATGATGCTTTTCCGAAAGTCAGATGGTATGTCGCCAGATTCATATATTCTACACACCAACGTGAACAGTCGTTTTGTTGCCACTTTCCCTAATGATTTTAGAAATTCTGATGGAATGTTATCTATCCCTTCTGCCTTATTTGACCATAAGTCCTCCAAAGCTCTTTTAAATTCCGATTCTAATACTGAATACCCTATCTTTTCTAAATCGGCTCCTGTTTCTATCACATCAGACAAATCTTCACCCTCATAGAGACTTTCAATTTATTCTTTCCACCTGTCTGCTCTCTCCTCTGCATTTAACATTGGAATTCCAGTTGCACTCTTAATGTTACCACCGCTGCTTTTAATGTCATCAGAGGTTGTATTGACTTTCCTGTATGCTGAGTCTGTCCTTCCGACAATCATATCTTTTTCGATGTCTTCACATTTTTCCTGCAGCCATTTCGTCTTAGCTTCCCTGCTCTTCCTATTTATTTCATTCCTCAGCGACTTGTATTTCTGTATTCCTGATTTTCCCGGAACATGTTTGTACTTCCTCCTTTCATCAATCAACTGAAGTATTTCCTCTGTTACTCATGGTTTCTTCGCAGCTACCTTCTTTGTAGCTATGTTTTCCTTCCCAACTTCTGTTATGGCCTTTTTAGATATGTCCATACCTCTTCAACTGTACTGCCTACTGCGCTATTCCTTATTGCTGTATCTATAGCGTTAGAGAACTTCAAACGTATCTCGTCATTCCTTAGAACTTCCGTATCCCACTTCTTAGCGTATTGATTCTTCCTGACTAATGTCTTGAACTTCAGCCTACTCTTCATCACTACTATATTGTGATCTGAGTCTATATCTGCTCCTGGGTATCTGATTTCGGAATCTCTGTCTGACCATTATGTAAACTAATTGAAATCTTCCCGTATCTGCCGGCCTTTGCCAAGTATACCTCCTCTTGTGATTCTTGAACAGGGTATTCGCTATTACTAGCTGAAACTTGTTACAGAACTCAGTCTTTCTCCTCTTTCATTCCTTGTCCAAAGCCCATATTCTCCTGTAACCTTTTCTTCTACTCCTTCCTCTACAACTGCATTCCAGTCGCCCATGACTATTAGATTTTCGTCCCCCTTTACATACTGCATTACCCTTTCAATATCCTCATACATTTTCTATATCTGTTCATCTTCAGCTTGCGACGTCGGCATGTATACCTGAACTATCGTTGTCGGTGTTGGTCTGCTGTCGATTCTCATTAGAACAACCCAGTCACTGAACTGTTCACAGTAACACACCCTCTGCCCTACGTTCCTATTCATTACGAATCCTACATCTGTTATACCATTTTCTGCTGCTGTTGATATTACCCAATACTCATCTGACAAGAAGTCCTTGTCTTCCTTCCACTTCACTTCACTGACCCCTACTATATCTAGATTGAGCCTTTGCATTTCCCTTTTCAGATTTTCTAGCTTCCCTACCACGTTCAAGCTTCTGACATTCCACGCCCCGACTCGTAGAACATTATCCTTTCGTTGATTATTCAATCTTTTTCTCATGGTAACCTCCCCCTTGGCAGTCCCCTCCCGGAGATCCGAAAGGGGGACTATTCCGGAATCTTTTGCCAATGGCGAGATCATCATGACACTTCAACTACAGGCCACATGTCCTGTGGATACACGTTACGTGTCTTTAATGCAGTGGTTTCCATTGCCTTCTGCATCCTCATGTCGTTGATCATTGCTGATTCTTCCGCCTTTAGGGGCAATTTCCCACCCCTAGGACAAGAGTGCCCTGAACCTCTATCAGCTCCTCCGGCCTCTTTGACAAGGCCGTTGGCAGAATGAGGCTGACTTCTTATGCTGGAAGTCTTCGGCTGCCAATGCTGACTATTTATCAAAATTTAGGCAGTGGCGGGGATCGAACCCGGGACCGAAGACGTTTTGATTATGAATCAGACGCTACCCATAGACCACGGGGCCTTCGCTAACAGCGCGATATCGCCTGCAACGACTCTTCTGGGCTCGTGACCATTTTGGCTACACACTAGACGATCATGCCTGGTCAGATGAGTTCCAATCTCACTTGGTAAGAGCTGATGGTAGGTTTCCACAGTGGCGCAGGCTCCACGAAGCCATGGACCAAAGTTGTCAACGAGGCACAGTGCAAGTTGGTGGTTGCATAGTGGTGTGGGCTGTGTTTACATACAGTGTACTAGGTGATCTGGTCCAAATGAACAAATAATAAACTGGAGATGGTTATGTTCAGCTCCTTGAAGAGCATTTGCAGCCATTCATGGACTTCATTTCCCCAAACATCAGTGGAATTTCTATGGATGACAATGCGCCATGTCACGAGGCCACACGTGTTCACTATTGGTTTCGATAACATTTTGGATACTTTGAAAAAACTGTTTGGCTGCCCAGATCACCCAACTTTAATCCAACTGAATATTTGTGGGACCTAATTGAGAAGTCAGTTCGTTCACAAAATCATGCACCGGCAAAATTCCCGCTTTTGTTAATGGCTATAGAGGCAGCATGGCAAAATATCTCTACAGGGGACTTTCAATGACCTAAGTCTGTCGCATCAAGATGCTGTGCTATGCTAGACAAAAAGAGGTCTGGTATGATATTAGGAGATATTATGGCTCTTGTCATTTGGGGGATGATGGTGTACGCATAAGTATTTGTTTCGTGGCACTCTGTCTTCCAAGGACACAATGAGAGGAGGGTATATGCAGATAGGGCATTTACTCAATTTATCCCCTCAATCTGCCTTCACTCAAAGGCCACGCAAAGTTGTTGACCTGCATCAGCTAATCATTGTCCTATCATAAATCACAAAATTTATTAATCATTTTTCACAAATCCCTCCACCTGCTGCCTGTAGCGGGACAGGCCCTACTGATAACATGAAAGTAACTTAGGAGGGAACTACACACTGCTGCTAATCTTAACACTCGTGTTAGCAACCTCTGGTCCATTCAACTAGCCAGTGCAGCACTCAGGATAATGAGACTGTAAGTCATTCCAGTTTATCACTCTTCACTGCACCCTGCAGTCTTTTCTTTTCGGGTTGCCCTCTTCTATACATCAATGTCAAATATGTAGGGCAGTGGAATCCCACCTCCCTGTAGGACAGCAGGCCTGAGACAGTAGCACACGAAGCAGTTATCTGTGGCAACGTATCTCCCAGTGGTTACATCAGCGTGGGGGCTCTTTGTGGCCTGCAAGGAGTCTGATCGTAGATCAGCTGATGGCAGCAGGCAGTGACATGTGGGCATGATGGCATGATCGGTCTGGACCGAGGCTGGTGGGAACTCAGATGGGCTGTGGAATGGGAAGCAGCAGGAGGTGGTGGCTACTGTTGCTGCACGCAGACCATCCTGTCTGAGCTGTGATCTTTCTTCTTTTTTAACCAAGTCTGAACTTCAGCTGGCCACAGGTATACTTTGCCTCGAGATTCGATAGTGGCCTTGGCATTCGTGGCACGTTGGCTTCCACAACCAGATCGGACCAGAATATGGTAGCTTGCACCTGTGGTTCACTCTTCTGCTTCTGCCTCCCCCACCTCCCCCAGAGTGGTGGTGCCATGCCTCATAACAATGTACGCGCAATCGAAAAATGGCGGCCGGTTTCAGGGTAAGAAATGAATTGTTGAAACTGCTATTAACCACACATTTACTTAAGAAACAAAAAACCTAAATTTAAAGGCATTTAAAATGTAATTGAACAAAATAGATACGCAGGGTAAATGACCTAAAACTGGCGCTGCGAATATGTTGAAATGGAAAGTGTTACTGATCTGTGGTTTTCACAGATGGTATTTGCAGTCAGGGGCACATATCATTAGCCAGTCAACAGATTGTACTAACGCTTAGAAAGTGTATTTTTCGTGAAAATATACAGTTTCTAATTGGAACAATACCTACTGACATTAATAACTAAAAGTAGGGTAAATTAAACTGCCGGTTGTATTTGTTGCGGGATTCTACTGTGAGTTGCTTACGAGAAACCATATTTTGAAAAGTTCTCACGCCCACACTGTTAAAATATGTGGTAGCAGATACTAAAGAATAACACCAGTCTGTACTCTAGTAATGCCTCCCAGCAGCCTCGCCACCCTTTGGCAGGTTCGTGCTTGACTACCATGGGGCCCCAGCCTTTCCAGCATATTCCCCCTCCCGTGCTGCATGTCTGTCCTCTTGCTATTATTTTTCACCTCCCTTGGGGAACATGTCAAGGCTGTTCATGGAAATGTATTTGGCATTTTCGTTAGCCACTATCAAAATTCTCTCTACTGTTGTTCGTTCCTTTTCTTTCTTCGTTCACCTTCTCCTATCCTTCCTACGCGTCGGCGTTTGAGGTTTCTCTTTTTCATCTTCCTCCCTGTGGAGCCCTGAAGGCCAGCATGGTGCATCTGATGAGTAACAGGTGACTGAGTAATGCATAGTTCCCAGCCCCAGATTGACAGGTAGGATTCGCCATGCCCAGGAAGGGGTGATTACCTGATCTGCTACCTTCCCGAATCGCCGATTGGTCCCTCTGTCAGGTGTTCGGGAGGCGTGACCCGAGGTGTCAGCAGTCACCTTAGGGGGGGCGAGCTCCCTTCTGAGTGGAGCCCCCAGCTGCAAGGAGCACGCCATCGGGCACGCTCGCAACCATGGGGATTTTTTTGTAATGGGCCAATCATCTTATTCACAGTCAGTCTCTACTAAACGTTAACAGAATGAGGCTGATCATTCAATGACCCTCCCAGCTGCACCACTGTTCCTCATGGTGTCACGTATTCAAGATGTAGTCCTTCGCTACAGTAAATCCGTTTATTATTCAGAAAGGTGCGGACGCAGTTGTCAGCTCTGTGAAATTCTGCTCTCGTTTACACAATGTCACTTCACTTTTGGAGACTTTCCGATTCTCAAGCACAAAAACTGCTTGCCACTTCACTTCTCCATGGTTATCCAGTTCGTGTCGAGGCCCATAGAACTGTGAATTAGTGTCGTGGTATGGTTTACACAAGGCTGCTCAATGGTCTGACCAAGGCAGAAATGCAAACGTAACTCTCTGGTCAGGATGTCATAGCACTCCATTGGGTGATGAAAAGGTAGATGGACCCTTAGTGCCCACATGCACTCTTTTTGTCACTTATGATAGTGTGTTTCTTCCATCCAAGATCAAAGCAGGCTATGAAGTTATCACAGTACAACCATACATTGCAAAACCAATGTGCTGCAACTACTGTGATCGTTTCAGCCACACTCAAAGGTCCTGTCAACACTCGGCCAAATGTGTAACCTGTGGTAGGGATGCTCACGATGGCGATTGTCTGCCGCCTCCTCCCAGCTGTTTCAACTGCAGTGGCGACCATTCTGCCTCCTCTCGAGATTGTCCGGCGTATCTCGGTGAGGGGGCTGTCCAGGAGCTCTGGGTGAAGGAAAATGTGCCTTACCTGATTCCTCACAAGATACTGAATAGTCGCAAACCTACAGTCTACCATCTGGCACTTACAGTACTGTTCTTGCTACATTTCGCTCCATGGAGGACATGGCCACACAGACATGCGATCTCTAATTCACCACTGCAGTTATAAAGTCGGCTAGTGTCATTGTAGCGTCACCATCTCCCTGTCCAGCTGTGCAACAAGCCACCATACATTCGCCTCCCTGGGCGAAGTCACCTGATACACAACCAGAAGGTCAGAAAGCATGGGAGGAATACTCCCACGAAGACTTCCTGCGTCCGTCCAGCCAACAAATATGAGTCTGTCTTTGCCAACTGGGACGGCTCTAATAAGTCAAACAAAGGGAAATGTCTTCTCCTTCACTGACTCTTAGATCGTGTCGCCACATGAGTACCCTCGCCCAGTCGACCTCCGTGTAGCCATTGCGCACCGCCAACCAATTGTCTGCGCTAGGCTCTGCAGATCGACAGTAGTAGTGTGCCGACACCTCTGTAGATCGCACAGAGCTGGGTACTCCAACCTCCGCACCCTTTAGCAGTGGTCTTTGAAGGTTGGCACTCCGCTGTCGCCGAGGTAACATTCATTATTATACCTCCTCCGTTTTCCTCGTTATGATTCTCCTTCAATGCCGCGAACGTTCCATTGAAGTTCGTGGCATTCGATCACACAGAGGATTTACGACTGCTCTTAGAATCGGAGCGTTGGCTTGTTTTCTACCTCCAGGAAACAAAATTGCGTGCTGCCGACTGCTTTGGCATTTTTTCCTCGCCGGTTTTGACCTCCCCCACACCTCCCGCCCTGCAAAGACGGCATTCCATCTAATGGAGTCATGCTGCTCATGCGGATTGAAGTTCATAGTCAACCCATCTCCCTGTCTATTCACCTTACAGTGTCGCATTTTCCTTCCTCAATTGACCTTTTCCCTGTGTACCATTTACATCCCTCAGTCATTCTGTGTCACCTGGGCAGACTTTCTCCAACTTAGTGGGGAACTTCCTTATCCCTTCAACACGCACCATCCCTTTTGAGGCTCGCCCAGAACGTGTCAAAGAGGTGCCCTCTTGGCTGACTTCTTAATAAACTTAACCTCCTCGTCCTTAACATAGGAGCACCCACATTCATTTCAGACTCAACAAACTCCTATTCCCATTTGGACCTACCGTTCTGAACTGTCCTGCTTGCCCATCATTCGAGTGGTCCATTCTCTCTTATACATACTAGAGTGACCGTTTCTTGGGTGCTGTCCGTTTGCGGACTCCTACCCCACCTACATGCAAACCCAAATGGTAGCTGTCTAGCTAAGGCAGACTGGAGGCCTTACTCCTTCCTGTCGACCTTAGACGGACATTTCCCCAGTTCTGATGACTGGGTAGAATATTTTACAAACGTTACCCTTACCACTGCAGGACTTCCATTCCTCTCACTTCCTCTTAATCACAGTGTCCCAGTTCCTTGGTTTACTGAGGCCTGCAACGACGCAATTGGCGTGTGGAGATGTACTCCCCGCATTTTCAACCATCATCCTAAGATGGCAAACTCCATCATAAACAGTTGCATACACAGTGTTGTCGTGTTCTTCAGGATTTCTAGGTGGGTTTCATTAACTAGTTCTTCTAACAGTACCACTCCCTCTTCTATCGTGTGGGCCAACCCCTAACGTCTCTCTGGGACCAAGATCCAGTTCCCAATTGCCAGCCTGCCAGTAGCACATGATGTCATAGAGGACCCTCTTGCTTTCTCAAACATCTTGAGCCGCCATTGTGCAAAACTTCAGAGCTCCTCCCACAAACACCCTGCCTTCCTCCAGAGGGAACGAGTCGAGGGTCTGGTGATACCCTTCTCTTGTCACAATCGTGATTGCTACAATGCGGCCTTCACTATGAGGGAGCTAGATCATGTTCCCACTTCACACCAATCCTCCACCCCAGGGCCAGAGGCTGTTAACATTCACATGTTGCAGCACCATTCACTTGTGGGCAATCACTTCCTGCTTCATATGTGAAACAGCATCTGGGAAACGTGCACAGTTGCCAGATGCAGGTGTGAAGCCACTGTTGTACCCATACCTAAGCACGGTAAGGACAAAAACCTTCCTTCTAGCTACCACCCCATTTCCCCACCACCTGTATTTCCAACGTGATGGAACGTATGATTCATGCTTGGCTGGTATGTTGGTGTAAGTTTCGCGACTTACTAACCACTGAACAGTGTGGATTTCAAGCGCGCCGTCGTGCAGTTGACAATCTCGTCATTTTGTCCACCCATGTCACGAATGGTTTTCTGCGAAAATTCCAAAGTGAGGCTGTGTTTCCTAAACTCCCATCTCAGGGATTCTGAGACGGCGTGTCCAGTTTCCTTCACAAATTTTTAAGACATAATTTTAAAGGTATGTGTGGGTTCTGCCTCCTCAGACATTTTTACCCAGGAAAACGGTGTGCCTCAGGGTTCCGCCCTGAGTGTCTTCCATTTTGCTATCGCCATTAACCCTGTAATGGGCTGTCTCCCGCCGGGCATCTCGGGTTCCTTTTTTGTTGACTATTTTGCCACCTATTCCAGTTTCCCATAGACCTGTCTCATTGAGCGGAGTCTTCAGCGAGGTATTGATCATCCTTACTCATGGAGCATCAACAGTGGCCTCTGTTTTTCCGCTGATTAAACCGTTTGTATTGCAATTGGTTTCCTCCATCGTCTTCACATCTTGGGCCTGTTACTCTTCCATTAATTGAAACTACGAAATTCCTGGGACTCATACTCGACAGGAAACTTTCTTGGTTCTCCCACGTGTCTTGCCTGGCAGTCCCTCAATGTCCTACATGTCATCAGTGGTACTTCCTGTTGACCATATCAAACGACTCTCCTCTGTTTGTACTGATCCCTTGTCTGTTCGAAACCAGACTGTTTCGTTTATGCATCTGCATGTCTGTCCTTACGCCGTCTCAGTTCTGTCCACCAACGTGGCATCCATATGGCACTTCTTACGCAATCCCATTTGAGTGTCTGTTTGCAGAAGCTTTCGAACTACTGCTGTCCTACCGCCGTGACTTTCTCCTCAGCAAATACGCATGTCATTTGTCTGCCACGCGTGGTCACCCATCCTATGTCTCCTTATTCGATGACTCATTTGGTCGCCAAAGTGGGTTGCATCCTTCTGTTACCTCCTGGAGTTCGCTTTAGACTCTTGCTCTAGCAGCTTAACTTCTACCCCTTTCTCAATGGGTATGAACCCTTCATCACCTTTGCTTCATGCGGCGGCCTGACTTGATCTTGGCCTTCATTCGCTTTCTAATGACACTACTCTAGCCTCGCTCTGCCGCCTTGAGTTTCACGACCTACACAGGGAACTTCATAATAGTACCTTTGTGTGCACTGATGGTTCTCGGACTGATAGAGGTGTGGGGTCTGCCTCCGTCATCGGCACTTTCTTCGGTATCGGCTTCTGGAGCACTGCTCGGTATTTATAGCAGAGCTCTTCACCCTGCATCAGACCACGCAGTACATCCGGCGACACAGACTTTACAATTGTGTGATTTGCTCACACTCTGTGCCCTTCAAAGCCTCTCCGTGCTGTACACCATCTATCCCTTAGTGCACTAGGTACAGGAAATTTGTCGCTTGCTCACTCTTGATGGAGCCTCTGTGATAAGTATGTGGGTTCCTGATCACTTTGGTCTGACAGGAAAGTAGGCCGTTGACGCTGCTGCCAAGGCTGCGGTCCTCATACCTCGGCCTGCTAGTTCTGATATTCCCTCAGATTTTCGCTGTGTTGCTGTCTGTTAGCAAGTGGTGCCACTTTGTATCAGCACTGGTCCCCCCTTCATGGTTTAAAGCTCCGGGCAATGAAGCCTTTCCCAGTGGACGACCTCCTCTCGGCCCTCTCACCATGAGAACATTTTAGCTAGGTTGCGTAACAGGCACTGTCATTTTAGCCGTCGGAATTTAAGTGGTGCTCCCCCACCACTTTGTGCTCAATGCGTTCAGCCTTTGACGGTCCGCCATTTCTGATGGCCTACCCATTTTTAATCACTTACGTTCTCGTTCCTGTTCACCGTCTGTGTTATCGGCCGTTTTAGTGAACGACGAGCGGGCTGTCGACCGCGGTTTCTTTTTCCGTTCTAGCAGTATGACGAAGGACATTTAATGTTTAGTTCTAGACCTCCGTTGGTCTTTGGCGTATTTTGTAGACTTTTCTCCACGTTCCTGTTTATAGCTGTCTTCTCTTCCGTCGGTTGAGATTGACGTTTAGTCGTTTTAACTCATCTTTGTCGTCGTGTTCTACAGTTCTGACATGGCCGCGAATGACATTAGTTGTTTTTGCGCCCTAAAACAAAACAAGACTCTAATTATGTGGAGTCTGACCAGTAACGGGATAACTGAACAAAACGGGTTGTGTTCAAAATTACCACCAGCAGCGGCAATACACGCTTGCAGTTCAGTATGGAACGACTGCCGCCCGTATGCTAGCATTTCTAAGGAGACGTCGGAGTGGGCTGCAGTAATACATCTACATTGGTACTCCGCATGCCACCCAACGGTGTGTGGTGGAGGGCACTTTACGTGCCACTGTCATTACCTCCCTTTCCGGTTTCAGTCGAGTATGTTTCGCGGGAAGAACGACTGCCGGAAAGCCTTCATGCGCGCTCGAATCTAATTTTACATTCGTGATCTCCTCGGGAGGTATAAGTAGAGGGAAGCAAATATTCGATACCTCATCCAGAAACGCACCCTCTCGAAACCTGGACAGCAAGCTACACCGCGATGCAGAGCGCCTCTCTTGCAGAGTCTGCCACATGAGTTTGCTAAACATCTCCTTAACGCTATCACGCTTACCAAATAACCCTGTGACGAAACGCACCGCTCTTCTTTGGACCTTCTCTGTCAACCTGACCTGGTACGAATCCCACACTGATGAGCAATACTCAAGTATAGGTCGAACGAGTGTTTCGTAAGCCACCTCCTTTGTTGGACTACATTTTCTAGCATCCATGGATGATTTTCTATTGATAGGCTGCAATACTTCTGTGCGTTCAGTGTTCTAAGAAAAACGTGCCTATGAGCTGATGGTTTACTATACCGCACCACACTTTGTGTCTATGGACGCTAATGTACCACATGACGAGGCCAATGGGACCAGTAGAGCACGGTTCGATGGTTTACTTAGCCATGATGGGTAAATGTGGCTTAATCACTGAACAAGATAAAAGATGCATCTGGTGTATCTTAACGCCTACGTACAAAAGTTAATAAGATTCTCATAGTTGTTTCCATTCAGCTCTTGGAGGGAGACGATAGGAATGGAACCTATGTCTACGAATAATGCGTAGGACACTTTCCAGACTCGTCACTTCCCTCCGCGATTGTATGCCAGCTAACATGGGGATCAACTGGTACAGCAGCAGGAACATTTTCTCTCTCTTCTGCCGTCCCTTGTTTCCTTCTGTTACGTTGTCAAGGTGTTGCACACTACTTTCGTACAAGTAGTTGAAGAGGTTGTTAAATAACTGCCCAGATGGCTTACGTCTATTGGGATATCTTGCCACGTACACTGTACAAAAAAAACTGCAATCCCCTTACACTTCGCGTACAACATGAGCATGTCAGAGTTTTCTTTATTTGTAAATACCATCGTCCACTCAAGACCTACTGCTTGGACTGCCACACACTGAATAGCAAACAAAGATGTACTCAAGAATCACACAAGCGAACTGTAAGCAAACATAACATCGTAGCTAGCAACTACGTGGGTTGAATGGCTCAGGTATGTGTGGAAACTTTTCAAAATGCAAATCGTAAATTAATCGCACTAAAAGCATGCAACAATACCACTAACGTCCTAATTTCTTAATTTTCATTTCACTAGCCATTATTCCACTTAAAAATTTTGTTTGCACAAAATACGTATTATTAATTTAGTGGCTAACAATACGGGCCCCTGACTAAAAGCCCATTCTGTGAAAATCGCACATTACGCTTTCCGTTTCCGCAGTTTTTACGATGCAAGTTTTAGGTGATACACCCTGCGTAGGCAAGCCACAACACTGCTCATACCCCACCGTGACAATGAACATCATTTGTTGCCGTTACGATTGTTCTAATTCGGTATGAGTCTACACAGATGAATCTGAAGTCAATGACAGGGTTGGTCACACTTTTGCACGTACAACTATACATGAGAAGCACTCTGCCGAGGGCCTGTAGTGTATACACTGCAGAATTGACTGTCGTATCTCAGGCTTTGCGGTACATAAAGTATCTGGCCACGGCGAACTTTCTGATTTGTAGCAATTCTATTAATTATAACCCTTAGGGGGCTCAGCATTCAGTTGCTGGGTACGGGCTTAGCGACCTCAGGGTCCCTGAGCTGGGGACTGGGAAGCGCCACCAGTCCTCAATACTGTAAGCTCTGAGCGTGCTTCAACGCCGACCATAAGACGCGACGGTGGAACGTTGTATGGTACAGAGTCCGGGGATCTTGGCTTAACTGCCTGGGTGGCGAGAGTGGTATAAACGTCTATAAAAAAAAGCCTCAGTCTCAAGGTGTACTGTGGGCTAAGGAGACGCATGGCTGTTTAGGTAGAACAGTTACTAGCGGGCGACCTCTGGGGAACCTGCCGCTCCCCGGTTGCATTATGCTTACCCAGGCAAGTGGGAGTCTGTCTGGGTGGACAGTCCTTTCTCTAGCTGCTTGTGGGACCACCATGAAAAGAAATGCCAATATGCGCAAGCACGAGTCTCTAAGAAAGGAAACTTTAATGCTTTAAAGTATGATCCCCAATCGTTCCCTTCCCTTCCCTGACCACACCAGGGGAGGAATGGCAGTCTAAATTACCTGGTTTGACGTATTCTCCTCGATTTCTGGTTTGCAGCCGAACAGATGGGGACTCATTTCTGACCACAAAGCCCCAGTTTTTTGTGGAAAATTAAGAGGACAAGTTCGGAGAAGTTGAAGGCATGTCTAAAATGAGGTATGGGGCAGTCCTAATACAGACAGCATCCCCAGCACTCTCATGCGCACTGCTTGTTTGTGACAAGCTCGGTGAGGCTGCAGTCTATATTACGCCTCAATATGGTTCAGGGACTTACTTTTCATCGTTAGCTGTTGTTACAGTCTGACGACGAGCTCCGTGCAAATCTGGAACGCCGTGGTGTCCATTTTGTACGACGTGTCTTCAAGGGACCTAAAGATAGTAGGGTCGCCACTTCATCTTGGCTTTTGAGGGTGACACCCTGCCTGAGGTCAAGGTGGTGGTATATCGATGTAATGTTAAGCCTTACATCCCTCTTCCCATGCGCTGCTTTAAGTGCTGGAGGTTTGGGCATATGTCATCGAGATGTGACGCCAACCCTACCTGTCAGGATTGTGGACGTGCCTCCCACCCCAACATCCCATGTTCGCCACCCCGTTTGTGTCAACTACGGCCAGAAATATTCACCTTGCTCGTCAGACTGTGCAGTTTATCACAAAGAACGGAAGATTATTATGGAGTGTAATACGTAGGACAGGCTCACTTACACAGAGATAAACTTCACCCTGTGTACGTTTCATCGACGTTTGGTGCAGCAGCTTCAATGTCGCCATTCCTGGCGATGAGCCACCAAGCTTAGCTACTTTTTGTGGGCCCTCCAGCCCAGCCGTCTATTCCTGTCCCCCTAGTAGTTGGGAACACCCTCTTCCATTGCTCCCCTGTTTTCAACATCGGGAGTACCAACCCCTCCTTCTTTGTGGACTTCAGTCCCCACCTCTGCGCCAGAGAAGTGCCCGCATCCTCCGGCTCCCCACGCGCAGAACGGATCGCTTGGTGCCCTTCCTTCCACGGTTACTGCCCCTCCAGATGTCAGCCAGTGGCTGAAAGAGCCACCACCTGAGGGCCATATAGCTTCCAGGTAATCCTCGGTCCATGAGACTGGGTCGGAAAAGCCAACCCAGCCTGATAAACCGAGGGATGAATGGGACCCTACGAAAAATAAGAAAAAGCAAAAGGACATAGACAGAAAAAGAGTTCACCGCACCACCAGAAGATGATGTGGAGCATCTAGCGTCCACTCAGGAGCTTGATGTTGATTGACCCGCAGCTCCTATGGAAGTTGTGCTTATGTTCTTGTCACTGTTCCTTGTGCCCCAGTGCCCCAGTGCCACTTCACACACCTCTCGAGGCTGTGGCTGTTCGAATCTGGGCAGGAATGGAGCTTACCATCTGTTCCCTCTACCTTCCCCTGGATGAGGTTGTCCCTTTTGCTGACATAGCTGCCTTGTTCCCTCAGCTCCCCCTAACATTCCTCCTTTTGGGGTACTTAAATGCCGACCACCATTTATGGGGTGGGGCCCAGATCTCAGACCAGGGTAGGAACATAGAGGGTGTCTTGGCACAACAGGACATTTGCCTCCTTAACACTGGTGCTCCCACATATTTTAGCTTGACTTATGGCATAAACTCGGCCATTGACCTCTCTCTTAGTAGGCCCGGTCTTCTTCCATACATCATGTGGAGGGTCCACGACGACCTCTGTGTTAGCGACCACTTCCCTATCCTGGTCTCTTTTTCAATTCCTACCCCCTGACCAGCTACCATGATGGCCTCTTCATGGAGCCGACTGGGCAGCCTACACCTCAGCTACTATGGCCATTGCTCCGCTTCTAGTGACAGTGATTTGGCAGTGGACGAGGTCACTATGACTATTTTTTCTGCTGCCGAGGCAACTGTCCCCTGTTCTTAAAGTACGCTAAGGCGTAAGTCAGTCACTTAGTGGATATCGGAGATTGTAGAAGCTATCTGGGACTGCCGGCGAGCCCTGCAACGACACCGGTCTCATTCTTCCCTAGAGAATCTGGTTGCCTTTAAATGGCTATGGGCCCGAGCTCCACGGTTAATCCAGAATAGCGAACTGGACTGCTGGGAACGATATGTTGCCACCATAGGTTCTCGCACCTCCACATCTCACGTATGGACGCGGGTTCGGCGCATTTTGGGCTTTTGCCTCATACATCTGTCCTTTGTCTTTCTCTTTGGGGTACACTTTGTACTGATCCAGTCGCCATCGCCGAACATCTGGCAGAGTACTTCACTCGTAGTTCTGCGACAGCAGGCTACAGTGCAGAATTCCGCGTCATTCAAGAGCAGGCTGAGCGTATGCAGTTGTCGTTTCACACGGACTGTTGGGGATGATATAACGCCCCATTCAGTGAATGGGAGTTCCAAAATGCAGTTATAGCTTGCCCCAACACCTCTCCAGGTCCAGACCGAATTTACAACGTTTCTTTGCCATTCCTCGGCGCTCGGCCAGGGTGAATTACTCACCCTGTTTAATCGCATCTGGATGGAGGGCGTTTTCCCAACTAGTTGGCAGGATAGCGTTACCATCCCGATGCTAAAACCTGGTGCAGATCTGCTGGTGATTGATATCTATCGTCCTATCAGCCTTACCAACGTTATGTGCAAACTCCTGGAATGAATGGTGAGTCGGCGGCTCATGTGGATCCTCAAAGCTCAGGGCCCCCTTGCCCAGCAACAGGGGGGCTTCTGTCAGGGCCGCTCAGCGATCGACAATTTAGTCTCGCTAGTGTCGGCTATTCATACAGTTTTACTCGGCGAGAACATCTAGTTGCAGTTTTCTTTGATCTTCAGGAGGTGTAAGCTACCACATGGCGCCATCATATCCTTGCTATGCTGCACGGATGGGGCTTACAGGGTTCACTTCCGATTTGTCTACGGAATTTTCTCTCCAATCGTTCCTTTTGGGTTAGAGTTAGCACTTATTTTAGCTCTGCTCATATTCAGGAGAACAGTGTCCTGCAGGCCTCGGTTCTCAGTGTTCCCTCTTTTTGGTGACAATTAATGGTCTTGTGGCTGCGGTGGGCTCAAAAGTCTGTTCCTTTCTATATGCCGATGACTTTCGTCTTTATTACAGTTCCCCAAGCATCAGTGTCACTGAATGGAGGCTGCAGGGAGCTATCCGTAAGGCACATTTTTGGGCATCCAACCATGGTTTTCAGTTCTCAGCCTCTAAGTCCCGAGTGATGCATTTCTGTCATCGAACAGTCCACCTCCATCCAGAGCTCTACCTTGCCAATGAACACCTTCACACTGAGGAGACACATCGTTTCCTTGGCATGCTGTTTGTGCTCAGCTCACTTGGACATCTCATCTTCACAAGCTTTAACAATGGTGCAGACTGCACCTCAACATCCTTCGCTGACTTGGCCTCAACGTTTGGGGTGCTGCGTAAACAACCCTCCTACAGCTCTAAACAGCCTTAGTCCAGTCCCATCTCGACTACGGGAGCGTGGTGTACGACTCAGCAGCACCGTCAACGTTGCAGATCCTCGACCCGATTCTCCAGAATGGCGACAGGTGCCTCCTGCACTAGTCTGGTGACTAGCCTTCTTGTAGAAGCTGGAATCGCTCCCCTACGATTCTGCCGACAACAGTTGCTTGCATCATACATCGCCCTCGTCCATGCCTCGCCCGACTGGCCAAACCTCCTGCCCCTTTTTCCATCTTCTGTACTCCCCTCCCCAGGACGGCGGCCTAGGTCGGGTCTCCCGATCGCGGTCCGTGATCTTTCCTTCTCTCGTCACTCCAGTCCTTTCCCCTTCCTCCATCCTTCTGGCCCTCTTCTTCTACCCCTTCTTGGTCCCTCCCTCGCTTGCAGTTTTGCTTGAATTTGTCCTGCGACTCAGTCCTCAGTTCCACCTGCCAGTTTTCAACAATTCATGGCTCTTCTTGCCTCGTTTCACGATGGAGATGTAGTCTACACCAATGGTTCTGTGGTCGATGGACGCACTGGGTTTGCTTTCATCCATGGCTACTACGTTGAGCAGCATTCCCTGCCTTGTGGGAGTACTGTTTACACTGCAGAGCTGGTTGCTCTTTGTCATGCACTCGCTCACCTTTCCTCCTGCCCAGGGAAGTCATTTGTCGTATGGAGTGACTCCCTGAATGGATTGCAAGCACTGGACCAGTGTTTTTCTCGGTAACTTTTGATGCGCGGTATTCAATATGCTGCTTTTGCTCTAGCCGAATGTGGTCATTCAGCGACGTTTGTGTAGACCCCAGGCCACATCGGCATTCCAGGAAACGAACGTGTCGATTGGTTGGCCAAGCAGGCCACCACTTCGCCACCCCTGGAGCTTTGTCTCGTGGAAAGAGACCTCCGGTCAGCCTTATATCGCAAAGTCCGTCACGTCTGGAGCTCTGAATGGTCTGTCTTGAACACGCCAAATAAGCTCCACATGGTAAAATCGTCCACGGCCGTATGGAACTCATCCTTGAGGAGCACGCATAGGGACTCAGTTCTTCTCTGCCATCTCTGAATTGTTGACCCACAGCTATCTCCTTCGCCGTGAGAACCAGCCCAAGTGTCACTGTGATGCAGGGCTGACAGTGTTCCATCTTCTGATGGACTGCCCCCTTTTAGCCCCCTTGCGGCACTCCTTTAAATTACCAGCTGCACTTCCTTCAGTTCTAGGTGACGATGCCTCTATAGCTGACTCAGTTTTACGTTTTATCCATGCAGCTGGGTTTTATCACTCACTCTAGTGTGGTCGCTCTCGCATGATTTCTCAGGCTACACCCACTCCAGCAACTTTTGTGACATGGATACCAAAATAGTGTCTTTTATGGTAACAAGTTGTGTTGGTACCTCTATCAACGCTTTCCAGCTAGAGGTTCTTTGTTTGGAGTTGAGTGGTTGGCCTTCTACCTGATCCATCAACCACTGTAGTCTATTTTACTCTACTTAACTATTTGCTCTGCTCCTTTTAAGTGTCCTCTATTTTATGTTATTGCGGTATTCATTTTAGCTCTGTACCCCTTGGTGTTTCCTCCCTCTGAGTGCCGAGGTTACGCATTTACTGTATAGGCCTTTTACAAGTATGTCTGTTTGGAACATGGGACTGTAGACGTCAATGTTTAGCACCATCAAACCCCAAAACAAACCAACAAACCAACCAACCAACCCACCCTGTGTTACCCCAAAAATCTTTGGTTAGTCAACATCCAGGATCTCTACAAATCTGGAAAGACAATGACGTTCATATGAACACTGAGTCACATAGGCATCTCAGAAAACGAACTCTCCAACTGTCAAGCTAAAGACGCAGCTGTAGATAAACTTGATGTCCGAATCCTGGACACAGACCTACAATTACAACTTTGACGAAATACTTTGAGTCTCTGGGAATTGGAATGCCAGGCTACTGCGACCTAAAACAAGTTAATAGCGATTAATGGGTTCTAAAAATTGTCACATCCATCTTTCCAGGTCTCTCAGAAAGATGCCATTGTGTTGTGCCGACTATGCATTGTTGACGCTAGACTCAGCCACGAGTTTCTTCTGCAGTGGGAGGATCCTCCTCACAGTAGTCTTACTGGTTTACTTCTTTATCTCATGAGACGGAAGGACTGGTGTTACAGTAGTTTAGTCCCTTTAAACACAACGCCACCGCCACTAGGAAATAGAATAAAGAATAAAATAATCCACAAGTGTGTGAAATATAGGTGGAAACTCAATGTATCAAATGATAATCTAAGAAAACACAAATTAGAGAACCATTAGAAAACAAAAAACAACAATCATGGCGTGACTAGTCTGTTCCACGATGAGTCAGTTTACAGAGACCATCTGATCAAGATATGCTCTGAGATGCATGTTGCTTACTATCAGAAGGCTGTTCCAAAGTAATTGCTTTGTTGGATAGGAACTACCGAGGTAATATTGGCTCAGTCTATCAAATTTCGAATACTGTTTCGTATAAGCGAAATGTACTAGTGGAAATAAACAAATTGCAGTATAATTGGACAACATAGTCCTTAAGACTACAGCATAACCATGGTATTTTGCAGGAAATTGAACAGCAAGCACAACATGGAGCTTTCCAGGGCCCACACCTGCATGCACAACAAGAAGCTTGGCAAGCCCCATACCTGCATCCACAACCTGGACCTTCGCGTGGTGGCGGTTACCTGCGGGGAAAACCTTCTGCACATTCGCGTGGTGGCGGTTACCTGCGGGGAAAACCTTCTGCACATTCGCGTGGTGGCGGTTACCTGCCGGGCAAACCTTCTACACATTCGCGTGGTGGCGGCTACCTGCCGGGCAAACCTTCTGCACATTCGCATGGTGGCGGCTACCTGCCGGGCAAACCTTCTGCACATTCGCGTGGTGGCGGCTACCTGCCGGGCAAACCTTCTGCACATTCGCATGGTGGCGGCTACCTGCCGGGCAAACCTTCTGCACATTCGCATGGTGGCGGCTACCTGCCGGGCAAACCTTCTGCACATTCGCATGGTGGCGGCTACCTGCCGGGCAAACCTTCTGCGCATTCGCATGGTGGCGGCTACCTGCCGGGCAAACCTTCTGCGCATTCGCATGGTGGCGGCTACCTGCCGGGCAAACCTACTGCGCATTCGCATGGTGGCGGCTACCTGCCGGGCAAACCTACTGCGCATTCGCATGGTGGCGGCTCCCTGCCGGGCAAACCTACTGCGCATTCGCATGGTGGCGGCTCCCTGCCGGGCAAACCTACTGCGCATTCGCATGGTGGCGGCTCCCTGCCGGGCAAACCTACTGCGCATTCGCATGGTGGCGGCTCCCTGCCGGGCAAACCTACTGCGCATTCGCATGGTGGCGGCTCCCTGCCGGGCAAACCTACTGCGCATTCGCATGGTGGCGGCTCCCTGCCGGGCAAACCTACTGCGCATTCGCATGGTGGCGGCTCCCTGCCGGGCAAACCTACTGCGCATTCGCATGGTGGCGGCTCCCTGCCGGGCAAACCTACTGCGCATTCGCATGGTGGCGGCTCCCTGCCGGGCAAACCTACTGCGCATTCGCATGGTGGCGGCTCCCTGCCGGGCAAACCTACTGCGCATTCGCATGGTGGCGGCTCCCTGCCGGGCAAACCTACTGCGCATTCGCATGGTGGCGGCTCCCTGCCGGGCAAACCTCCTGCGCATTCGCATGGTGGCGGCTACCTCCAGGGCAAACCTCCTGCGCATTCGCATGGTGGCGGCTACCTCCAGGGCAAACCTCCTGCGCATTCGCATGGTGGCGGCTACCTCCAGGGCAAACCTCCTGCGCATTCGCATGGTGGCGGCTACCTCCAGGGCAAACCTCCTGCGCATTCGCACGGTGGCGGCTACCTCCAGGGCAAACCTCCTGCGCATTCGCACGGTGGCGGCTACCTCCAGGGCAAACCTCCTGCGCATTCGCACGGTGGCGGCTACCTCCCGGGCAAACCTCCTGCGCATTCGCACGGTGGCGGCTACTTGCCGGGCAAACCTCCTGCGCATTCGCACGGTGTCGGCTACTTGCCGGGCAAACCTCCTGCGCATTCGCACGGTGTCGGCTACTTGCCGGGCAAACCTCCTGCGCATTCGCACGGTGTCGGCTACTTGCCGGGCAAACCTCCTGCGCATTCGCACGTTGGCGGCTCCCTGCCGGGCAAACCTCCTGCGCATTCGCACGTTGGCGGCTCCCTGCCGGGCAAACCTCCTGCGCATTCGCACGTTGGCGGCTCCCTGCCGGGCAAACCTCCTGCGCATTTGCACGTTGGCGGCTCCCTGCCGGGCAAACCTCCTGCGCATTCGCACGTTGGCGGCTCCCTGCCGGGCAAACCTCCTGCGCATTCGCACGTTGGCGGCTCCCTGCCGGGCAAACCTCCTGCGCATTCGCACGTTGGCGGCTCCCTGCCGGGCAAACCTCCTGCGCATTTGCACGTTGGCGGCTCCCTGCCGGGCAAACCTCCTGCGCATTTGCACGTTGGCGGCTCCCTGCCGGGCAAACCTCCTGCGCATTCGCACGTTGGCGGCTCCCTGCCGGGCAAACCTCCTGCGCATTCGCACGTTGGCGGCTCCCTGCCGGGCAAACCTCCTGCGCATTCGCACGTTGGCGGCTCCCTGCCGGGCAAACCTCCTGCGCATTCGCACGTTGGCGGCTCCCTGCCGGGCAAACCTCCTGCGCATTCGCACGTTGGCGGCTCCCTGCCGGGCAAACCTCCTGCGCATTCGCACGGTGGCGGCTCCCTGCCGGGCAAACCTCCTGCGCATTCGCACGGTGGCGGCTCCCTGCCGGGCAAACCTCCTGCGCATTCGCACGGTGGCGGCTCCCTGCCGGGCAAACCTCCTGCGCATTCGCACGGTGGCGGCTCCCTGCCGGGCAAACCTCCAGGACCTCCACTGGCCCTAGAGTGGGCACAGCATTCCAGCAGAGTTGAGGAAACACATCTGCACTTGGGATACCTTGCAGGACAACACCGAATATCGCGCCCCCTCAGTGCTCCACCACCGCGAATAAGGTAAGTTAGTTAAATGATGACAGCTCCCTTCCCAAATACTTCAGTATTTTATTGGTTCCCTCATGTTCACATAAAAATTAAACTAGTTAATAGTGGAGGTAGCACAGTGCTCAACCAGGTGATCTGTTTGAACACCAGCATTTTACTAGTCGTGGATTTGTTGGGGGTTCTTGCATTGCTCCAGCCACTGAACTGACTTGCCCAATTATAGTAGGGCTTAAAGTTTCACATAGTCTCCAAGCGAAGTTGCAGATTATCAGTTTTAACATTCACTAATAATTATGAGGTGAAGGAAGAAATAAGTGACAAATAACCCTAATACCAATTGTGGTTTGAACTTTGGAACTGTACTGTCACACTAATCTGTGGATCTACTGAGCCTCAATAGATAATTGAATACTGGGTGTATTCTTCTAAAATTGCATGAAATTTTCTTTGTTAAGCAGAACTGCCTTCTGCAATTACAAACAGAGCTAGACTCTGCAGTAAAGCCTGAATTGGTTCCAATCTTCTTAGCTGATTAAAATTGTTAGTTGGACTGGGCCACAAACCTAGGGCTTCTTTCCTTCATGGCTAAGTGATCTACAAACCAAGATGCCCAAACACAACCCACAGCCCGCACTCTGGTACTGGAGGAAGTAAAGCTGTTAGCATTGTGACGGGTCGTTCTTGGATAGCTCAGTCGTTAGAGCTATACCCAAAGTAAAAGTACCCTGGTTAGGGTCCTAGTCACTCAATCTACTTTACCAAGAATTTCCAGAGTTAAGTATGCATTTTAGGGTCCGTAGTCGCTACAGTTTGCTTTGGCATTACGTCAGTGTGCAGTATTTTCAACGAGACGACACTTCCTCATGACTTTCACTACGTTTACCAGATTCCTGCTTGACTCAGGAAGGCGGTTTGCTAGTCTTCGTTGAATACTGGCCGATAGCGTCTGATCCAATACTTATATTGTGGTTCTAGAAAGTTTTGAATTTGTGATTTTGCTGTTAATTGTGAGAATAGTACCTGTATTGTGGAGGAAAATCTATCAACTGGTAATTGTGCCATAATACATGGTTACGTACTTTTGCGATCTCTTCATTCATCTTCAGATACGCTGCCGGTAACTTTTACACTGCAAGGTCCCCATCATTGTTTTGTAATACAGTACTATAGTTCATTTAATTTGAAAGCAATCAAATTTATACAAGTGAGAGAACTTGCAAACAGATCACACCCGGTGGACGACGAAACCATGCATCTACTTCCTGCAATGTGCTTCACAAAATTTAGTGATGACAAGCATACTTTCCAAAAAAAATGTCCGTTGATTTAGTTTATTAACCTTCAACAATACAACACTTCTGATTCACACATGTAATAAGCAACTCAAGATCCGTTTGGTCCAGAGAAGCACACAGTTCATATGTGGTCACTATGAATCCGATTAAAAATACGTTAAGATCGCCGATAAGCTATTCCCTGAGACAGTGTCTTGACTGACAATGGGTACTCACACAGGAATTAGGACAGTGACATGTAGACTACTGTGCTTCAGTTATGCGCCCAGACCAAGTTCCATGTGTTGGGTTCTGCTAGTGGTGTCTGAGTGCAGGATTTTTATATTCTTAGTTTCAACTAACCTGTCGGTATGTGAACTCACGTATCATGTTCCATTATGATTCCGTAAACTGCCATCAGTACATCCACAGTGACAACCTTGTCAGGAGTGCTAAAGGTGGACAGTGAGGAGAGGACCACCGGTAGAGGTAGTGCCATGTTGTGACCACCTCAATTGCCTGTGATATTTATCTTCGGTGCAAATTGTATCAGGTGTACTTAAACAATCTTCACACATACTGGAAGAGCTACAGCAGAACACTGAATACACTATTGCTGCTGTTCCGACAGGCAGAGCTACGAGTGTGTTCTAGTTTCATAACTAGAGCACAGTGCTAGACAGAGGTCAATGGTGGCGACTTAAATGAAATTCTGTGATATTTCTTTAACAGGGACCCATGATGTCTCACTCTCATTGTAAATATTTCAGTCATTTCCATTTTGCGACCACCCCGTAGGGGTAAGGCTCACTCGTTAGTGCATGCTAACCCAGAAACTAAAAGTGTCACGCTGTTCTCTTTCTAAAAAATAGACATGTTGGGGCAAGGTAGTTTCTAGTGCACTGGGCATTGTTGTCAGATGTATCAAAGATTGCGGCGTGCCCACTTGGCAACAGCTCATGACATCATCAAAGATGGCGGATTTTGGCGGGAAGATGTCAATTGGGCAACCTCCACTAACCTAAACCCCTCCCTCCCCTCCTCTCCCCTAGAAAAATGGAGGGAAGATCAAATTCCAACAGGATAATACATCACACCATAGTTCCTCATCCAACCTAAGAAAATGGTGGGAAAGAAAGGTCATCTCCACTGTCACCTAACCGCCACCTCCTCCCAGGGCTTTGACAAGTGCTGGACATAAGTCTGTCCTTAAACAATTAAGTGCACTGCCGAAATCTTGTCTGTTCGCCACGAGGTCCTGAGCCCAACTGACATAGTACACTGTAGCACTACCAGAGGGTGCTGTCGTCCATTCTGTGATGTAATCCAAGGTCACAGCCATGACATCAGCTGATGATGCAAGTACAGTTATCCAAGATGGCGGCAGTGTGTTAACCACGAGGTCTGGACCTAGTACACAGTACTGCCACCAGAGAGTGTTGTCATCCATTGTGTGATGTAACCCAAGATGGCAGTCTTGTGTGGGGGAAAGTTGCAGGAAAACGACTCAGCCTGCACCGGGTTGCTGGATAGAGTAAGGAAGGAGTGTACTTAATTTATTTTAGAGCAATTTATTTAGGGATGGATTATATCACACTGATACAAAACACATGCTTGGGGTCATGACACACAGTCCAGACATGTGAACTACTCCTAAATATCGCTCTGCACACACTCAAACAATTCCTAACTTACCAAAATAATTTCAGTACAGAGATGCAGACTGTTCCTAAATAATGCAGTAGACTGATGGAGACACACACTCAATACTCGTACACTGTCCAAATAACGCATAATGCAGCATACAGACACACTCCCAAAATAATGCAACAGACACAAAAACAACTCTACAGACACCGCCCGTTGCACCCTTACTCCATTGGACTGCGCAGGAGGGTACTGCACATGTTACCTGAAGTCAGGATGCACCGACACCCCCCCCCCCCCACAAAGTGATACACAGATGCCCATTCAGCTCCCACATGCATGAGGTGACGACATCCCTTTCATAGTCCTCTTGACATACGTGTTCACCTAGGCACCGTTGCTGACGTGACAGGAAGGGAGCAGAGACCTTTTTACAAAGAGCAGATGCTCGAAGGTAGGCCGTGCGCACATGTGTTCGCAGCTGCTGACGTGAATGCTCCCTCTACCTGCAGTCCAGCGGAGAGCTAACTGCCGAGTGACGCCCCAGAAATCCGTTCCCGAATAGCACAAGCTGCTTTCTCCATAGCAATTCTAATGGACCATGTGCAACATGTGACTGATGCATCGCTGCGTGTAGCTGCATACCATCGAAAGTGCATCTAGCAATGTTCTCAATGTTACACTGAAGCCACATGAATATCTAAAATAACAACAAAGTCGAACTCTGGTCAATTTTTAGTGTCCCAGAAATACTTAATGTGCACTTTTGTAAGAGTTTTCGTGATGTCTCAGCTTGTATGCACGGAAATTCTTGCCCTAACAGAACCTGTTTACGAAAACAGCGCAGAATAACGTCGAATGCAGTCTTGCTAGCGGCCCTAACAAGGGACCCCATTCATCACGTGTTACCCCTCCTGCTTTCAACATACACAAACGTTCTCAGCACTATGTAGAAACTCTTATATCCCTGCACAAAGGATGTCTTGTGAACGAATGGGTGATTATGATTGGCTCTCATTGAATGTACCCTTCGAATTACTGATGCCGTCAGTGTGGAAGCACCGTCCACCTTGTCTTTTCCTTGCTGCAAACGAGACTTCCAGCAGCAAAAACTATTTTACACTGATCACCATATTGCACCGACAACTAAACCTCGCAATGTGCCCTATGTATCATCAAGTACAGAAGGACTCTTATTCAGTTACACTGCCCTCCCACTGAGGACAGGAGTTTGAATATTAGACCGTGAAACTGATCTCCATCCCAGCCCTATATCACCATGTACCTTTTACCATGTCAATGTAGTAAACTTACAATTCGTATCCTATGCCATACCAAAAGCGCCCCTTTTACATCATTCATACATTTATCACGAAGACAGGCAGCGCCATAGATACACTTGTGGCACTACATCGTTCCCTGCGAGGTTGGCAGTCATCCACTCCTGGCATGTGATCAGAGCGCTGTCAGCGGGCTGAAGTCAGAACTGTTCTACAAATTCAGGATGGTTCCTCCTAGGCAGCTGGCTGTTAAGACCGAGTGGTTCTAGGCTAAGATTGCAGGTTCAAATCCTGCCTTAGGCATGGATGTGTGTGATGTCCTCAGGTTAGTTAGGTTCAAGTAGTTCTAAGTTCTAGGGGACTGATGACCTCAGAGGTGAGGTCCCATAGTGCGCAGAGCCATTTGAACCCTCTAGACACAAACGCACTGTGTAGACCTGCTTCCCTGCTTGCTTTTTTTTTTCTACATCCATCTCCATACTCGGGGATTACAAGAACAAATATATTTCCACATGGTCCGCACACAGCAGTAGCCTACTGATCGCTCATGCAACATAAATCTGAAGATGCAGACTGGAAATTATTTCTCAACAAATCTCTCCACTGAGTAACTAGGAACTCATCCCCTCTGCGAAGACCTTTACATGAGAACTCTAAACAAATAGAGGAAATATACTTCCACTCGTGAATACTGATGTCGGTGATTTAACAGATTCCAAATCATCTCTATGATTTACAAGGTCAACTAAGGTGGTTCTCATGTCTAGAGAACCGGCAAACGTTTCTTCCACATGCTAGATGCACACACCACAATTGATATCTCACCTAAATCAAGACAGGAAGTGTGAAGAAACTGTCAACTGAACAATTTACATGGGAGGGAATAACCATCCAATGCAAACTCGCCTACATACTTAAGATTAAGTTTTCACTCGATCATGAAAGCTGTCCAACACATACTAAGCATTAGTTCGCTATTCGGTCGTCTAGAGGACAACACAGTTAATTCATCTACATTCCTACACTCCAACAGACCTATCCATTCTGACAGCTCCTGCCGTTAATGGGAAACGCGTATCATTCCCACCACAGGCCACGTGTACACGGAATCACGCCAGAAAACAGGTCACTTTTATATATTTGATCGCTATTGATGTGTCCACATCGACCTAGCGGTTATCCATCCCGTCTGCCTATATAGCGCGCAGCCACGGGAAGAGAGAGTGAACGCGGAACAGCTAGGAGGCGTGAGTTGCGGATGCACTGTGTTGGGAAGCACACTGGGTGGTAGTGTAAGCTGGCGACGCGTAGAAAACTGAGGCCGTTAGTACTATCGTTGGTGATACCGACGGTCATTGGTTGACGGGACTCTGAGTGGACAGCCTTGTTTCTGCTCACGACGGCATTGGAACAATGGATAGCTCTCTTCTTTTTTCTTTTTGTGAGCAAAATTTCAACCCCTGAACTGTGGTAACAACGTCATTTAATGTATTGCTGCCTCTTGTTGCCTCCTCCGAAATTCTCGTCAGCTACTTCAATCTGGGCTATGAGTATTGCCATCTGCCTGTCCTGATCGATTTCCTTAGTAGTGAAATGCCCGTTTCTTGATGGTTTATCAAATGTGGTTAATTTTTTATTATGTTTACTGGACCAATTGGTTGCTTGAAGTTTTCCAGGCCATAGTTCAAATACACTATTGTCTGGCCTGTATTCCCTGAAGCACGTATGAGCATGTTATTGAGGCTTGTTGAATTCACATCATCTGCTTGTGTTTTAGAAGTTTGTCTTGTTACTTCGTGTTCTCTCCCGTGTGTACAACGCCCTGCCTGAGGAGACAGGCGAGCTGGGCCTGTCGATTGTTGGAGAGTAAAAGGGCTCGTACCAAGAGCGGCAGTTCATATGTAATGGGAGGATAGCTGTGTAATCGTGCTTAAAGTACACACCTCCATTTATAACCATTATCTCTTGATGCATTTGTAGTTGCGTGACTGGTGGCTCAAGTTTCAAACAACGAGTTTCTTCAATGTTATTTAATGATCCTGTGTTGAACTATTGCAGAAGTTAGCTCTAAAGTCAATTACTTGTCAGCTTGAATTTGTTTTTGAGATTTCTATATTTTATTAGATTGATGTTTTTATGAGAAACTTTGTCTTAAAATTCTATGCTCTGTGCTTTTTTTAACAAGACCCAAGGAATGAAACTTGGTCAGAGTTATATTGTAATAATTCTGCGCTATAACCACTGAGTAATAGGCGATGACTGACGGAGAAGATCACAAACAGCAGTAGATGGTGAGCTGATTGAGGTCGTAAGACATGTACACCAGCTTTTTAGATGTCTAGAAATGATGCATATGATTTGTATAAAGTCCTCCTAGTCAACTACATACCCCCCCTCTCTCTCTCTCTCTCTCTCTCTCTCTCTCTCTCTCTCTCTCTCTCTCTCTCTCTCTCTCTCTCTCTCTCTCTCTCTCTCGCACGCACGCACGCGCGCGTACACGCGTTTGGTAAACAGGTAGTGCTACGGCAAGAATTTACATGCATGAAAGCTGACACATCACGAAAACTCCTACAAAAGCGCACATAGTATTTCTGGGGCACTACGCAATTACTTCGTTAGACTCAGTTATTATTTTAGATATTCATGTGGCTTCAGTATAATATTGAAAACGCTACTAGATGCACTTGCGATGGTATGTAGCTACACACAGTGATGTCAGCCACACGTCTTCCATGGTCCATTAGAATCACTTGGGAGAAAGCAACTTGTGCTATTCTGAAATAGGTTTCTGTAGCATCGCTCGCCAATTAGCTCTTCGCTAAACCTCAGGTAGAGGGAGGGTTCACGCCAGAAGTAGTGAACACACGTGCATGAGGCTCACCTTGGAGCGTCTGCACTCTGTAAATAGTTCTTTGCTCCCACCTGGTCACGTCAGCAACGGTGCCTAGGTGAAAGGGTATTTAGAGAGGAATATGAAAAGGATGTCGCCACCTCATGCATGCAGGACCAAAACGGGCATCTGTGCATTACCTTGCACGTGGTGTCGATGCATCCATACCTCTGGGAGCGCCTGTGGTACCCTCCTGCCAATGGACAGGGTGCGACAGGCGGTGTCTGGGTATGTTGTTTGTGTGTCTGTTGCATTATTTTGGGGGCAGGTCTGTAGGCTGCGCCATGCGTTATTTGGACTCTGTAAGAGTACTGAGTGTGTCTACTCATCAGTGTACTGCATTATTTAGGAGCAGTCTGCATGTCTGTACTGAAATTATTTTGGTAAATTAGGAGTTGTTTGCGTGTCTGCAGAGCGTTATTTAGTAGTAGTTTACAGATCTGTTGGCTGTGTCTCATGACCCCAAGCGTGTGTTTTGTATCAGTCTGATCTACTCCATCCCTAAATAATTTTTCCAAAATAAAGTACACTTCTTCCTTAACCTCTCCAGCAACATGGCACAGTCTGAGTCATTTTGGCGCCATTTTCCCCCTCCAGACCACTTGGATTATGTCACAGGAGGGATGACAGCACCCTATGGAGGCTGTACTGTGTAAAAGGTCAGTTGGAGTCTAGATTATGTGGTAAAGACACAGTCTCTAATATAGGCTTATGTCAAGCACTGGTTCAGTCGTTTTACCAAGAATCCCTGGAGAATGTGGCAGTCTGGTGACTTAGGTCACTTCGACTACCTCCACTAACCTATCTTCAGGTGATTTTCTTAGATTAGTAGAGATAACTGGTGTGATGCATTATCCTGTTGGAATTTAAGCTTCCCGCCATTTTGCTGGAAGTGGGGTGGGGAGTGTTGGGTGGGTTAGGTTAGTGGAGGTTGCCCAATTGACCTATCTTCCCTCCAAAATCCTCCATCTTGGATGACGTCACAGCCACAATCTTGGATGATGTCATGCACTGTTGCCAAATCTGCACATCAGAACTTGGCTGACGCCATCGCCACCATCTCGGATTCATCTCGCAACAATGCAGAGTGCGCCAGAACTGGTCTTGCCCCCAATTCCCATGTGTGGTTGGATTTTCTTCTGATCCTTACATAAATACGTTGCTCCTTCAGCATATAATTAAGGTAATCGGATCTGTCAGATTCTGCGTGTATCCCTGCGAGTCCCACACAGCTGACAGGTGATTGCAACGAAATATAATATACATCGATTTTATATAGGTCTACTTTATAAAAAACACAGTGCACCTCACTGTTAGTGGGAGATATTGCAAGGCTCAATCCAGTGACCTTCATGTTCACATATATTTCGTGCTTGCATATTACCAAAATTTTCAACAGTATGATTGAAAGTACAGCACAAATCTCCCACTTCATTTTGCTGTCTATTTGTGCACAATGTAGTTTCGCATTCCCTGTCCAGTTAGGTCTTGGCTCAGCTGGACTCACAATCTCATAAATGGATTCCACGTACTCTTTCAGGTATGTTAACATGAAACTCTAAAATTAGTCAAAAGTTACTTCTGTATTGCCGGTACTTCGCTTTTGGCAGTCTTTGTTTATTTAACAATGAGACATACTGAATTACCACACTGCAATGTAATGTTTAAGTAATGTCTTACGAGAGCCAGAGACACACAGAGACAATATTAAAATCTAATACCACTGAAGCACGGCATAAGGCGTCAATCTCGCTCTGCGAGACGCATAGCTATCTGCCCTAGTCTACCATATGCTAGTATAATCTCTGCACAGAGTAAAGCGCAGCTTTTGTTTCGATGTTTGTTAAAATCTTTCTGAAACACTAAGTTTTAAGCGTACGGCTTCTTCGCAAATTAGTTACGTATCGTGTGCTTCTCTGCACTACTGACTGTGTCGAATAGAGAGATAAAATATTGGAAGTGCCGAAAGAAAGATACTAACGCAGAACAGTGGTTATAGATAAATTCAATGACCTAGACACATTAAGTTCGTTCAGCTGATTGACATTGGGTGAACAGAATCTCAACGCACACATCAATTACGTTATTCTTTCCAAAGTCCATAGAAAATGAGCAGCACAATTAACTAAGAATGGTAAAATTCAGAGCGATATTAGCAACTTATAGTTTGTATTTCCATTTCACAATCACATTACATGGATTGTCTCCTTCCCAATGTCTCGGACTACCCCTTTGTCGACGATTTTATAATCTCCTACAGCTCTCAACGGACCAGCCTTCTTTACCGACGTCTTAAAGATGTCTCGATCGCCTCCCCTTATGCAGCATCGAAACCGTTTTCCGATTTTCTCCCAGTAAGACCGTCTGTGTAAATTTTTGGCGTCGTGCGGAGTTTTATCCGCCTTACATACATCTAGGCGCTGTTGACCTTCCGTTCGCGAACGTCGCCAAATTCGTGGGACGTATGTTTGATAGAAAACTGTGCTGGTCTTCCCACGTTTCATATATTTCGGCTCAGTGTCTGCGATCCCTCAACAACTTCCGTGTTCTAAGTGGAACCTCCTGGGCAGCGGAGCGAGTGTTAATCATCCGCCTATATTGCACCTTAGTGCGCTCGAAATTGGACTATGGAAGCACGGTTTACTCCCCCACACGGCCGTGTATTCCTCGGTGTCTAGATTCTGTCCACCACTGTGGATTGAGTTTAGCGTCCGGAGCTTTATAGCAGACCTGTGGACAGTCTTAATGCTGAGACTGCTGAACCTCCGTTGTCCAATCGGCAAGCTGCCTTAGTCGTTAAGCTAGTAATGTCTTCCATGGCTGCTCATCCGATCCATGCTCTTTCCTTCGACGCCTCCTTGGATTTAGGGTATGCAGGCAGCCCTTCCTCTCTACTACCACCAGGAGTCCGCTTCTGTCACCTGCTACATTCACTTTCCTTCACATTTCCTGGAACATTCTTGAAAAATAAAGGCACGTTGGCTTCGTCCTCGAACCTGCTTCCTATGTGACCTTAGTCAGCTTCCCAAGAACAGGAGCCCACATCTTGTAGTTTATCGTAAGGCATTTGTTACTGTATCTGTACGAATGGAGGATCCCACATTTATTTATACTCTTGGTTCCAAGGCCACCTTTGGTGTCTGGAGTGCCTATTTTATTGACGACACCCCTATCAGATTTCGGCTTCCTGATCAATGTACGGTTTTTACTGTGGAGCTTTACGCTGTTCTCAAAGCTGTCCAACATATCCGTCGCCATCAGTGGAGTCTGTATATTATATGCTCGGATTCGTTCAGCTCTCTTCTCTGCCTCAAAGCTCTTTATCATGCCCACCCTCTGGTACACCAGACTCAGGACTGCCCCCACATGCTCCACTTGGGAGGGCATCTCTGTGGCATATCTCTGGATCCCAGGGAATGTATACGAGAAAACGGGGCAGCCGATTTAGCGGTAAACTCTACTGTATCTCTTTCTCGGCCCACTGTTCGCAAGGTTCCCTTTGCCGATCTACTGAGTGTTTTATGTCGTCGTGTTGCCTTTTTATGGCATACACATTGGTCTGCACTTCAGGATAATATATTATGGGAGATAAAACCTCTTCCCTGTGCTTTGACCTCTTCCTCCCGGCCTCGTTGTTGGGAGGAGGTAATTTTAACTAGACTCAGGATTGGGCACTGTCCTCCTAGCAATCGACATCTTTCAAGTGGCGATCATTCCACTCTTTGTCCCCACTGCTCTCAATCATGGACAGTGGATTAAAATAGGGGCACTGAAGTAGAAGACGTCTCACTAAGCGCCCGTTAACTTCTTTCGCCTGCTACATCTTCCCTTTTGGTGACGCGCACCTAGCCGATCGCGTCCTTGAGTTTGTGTGTTACTGAGATATCTGTTATTTGAAGTTCTTTTTTGGTATAAACACCCCCCTTTCAATAGCACTTTTCTAAGATTTCCTTCCAATTTGAGTTTCACTCCGTGAGTTTCACTCCGTGAGTTTCACTCCGTGAGTTTCACTCCGTGAGTTTCACTCCGTGAGTTTCACTCCGTGAGTTTCACTCCGTGAGTTTCACTCCGTGAGTTTCACTCCGTGAGTTTCACTCCGTGAGTTTCACTCCGTGAGTTTCACTCCGTGAGTTTCACTCCGTGAGTTTCACTCCGTGAGTTTCACTCCGTGAGTTTCACTCCGTGAGTTTCACTCCGTGAGTTTCACTCCGTGAGTTTCACTCCGTGAGTTTCACTCCGTGAGTTTCACTCCGTGAGTTTCACTCCGTGAGTTTCACTCCGTGAGTTTCACTCCGTGAGTTTCACTCCGTGAGTTTCACTCCGTGAGTTTCACTCCGTGAGTTTCACTCCGTGAGTTTCACTCCGTGAGTTTCACTCCGTGAGTTTCACTCCGTGAGTTTCACTCCGTGAGTTTCACTCCGTGAGTTTCACTCCGTGAGTTTCACTCCGTGAGTTTCACTCCGTGAGTTTCACTCCGTGAGTTTCACTCCGTGAGTTTCACTCCGTGAGTTTCACTCCGTGAGTTTCACTCCGTGAGTTTCACTCCGTGAGTTTCACTCCGTGAGTTTCACTCCGTGAGTTTCACTCCGTGAGTTTCACTCCAATCATCAACAGTCGACCTCAGTAGACTTAGGAAGGTAGGAACATCATTGATGAGCTTGTTATTCAGGTGACATCGAATGACTAGTCCAGTTCAGAATTCCATCCTAGTCTGCTGTTACTGCATCTCTACTGACAAAATGCGCTAACCTGTCCAGAGCGACTCCTCAAAGGAACATACACAGCCGGAGTAGTAGTGTTGGGAGCGTCTGAGTGGGTATCAAAAGATATGAGTAGAGGTTCATTGCCGAGCTTCACACTCAAGGATAGAACAGCCTACGCTCCATATTCCCAAACTGACTGACCCCGACAGCACTTCGGGCCCATGTGAGTAATCACTGTCTTTTTCATTGTTTATTATCAGAATTTCAGAAGTAAGCTCAATGGATAAAAGCATTTCATCTACTTTGTTGTCCTCATTGTCTCATCTGATAGCTCCTGTCTTAAATCTTTTGGTAGAAATTTCAGATTTCCCATGGCTGCGGAAAAATCAGTCTAACATGCAATCCTGTATTTGGATTGGCTAGTATTCCTAATGATTGTGAATTACCTGCCACCAACATCCATGAAGCAGAGTTAGTACTTTCTGCAGATGACACAAGCGTTAGAATTAATCTTGGTAGTGAGAAAGCAACAGAATAAAATGTTAGTAATAGTTTTCAAATAATTTTTCAATACTTACCTGAAAAGACCCACTATCTTGTAGAAAGACAGTGTATTCAACTACGGGCAACATACTGACCACCAACTACTGATAGGCCTTGATACTTTCAACATTGCAGCCCAGTCAGCAATCGGGATAATCTAGTATATAAGAAACTATCAGCCTCGATTGCGGTAATGAAACCAACCTAGGTTTCAGCCCAAGTATTTGAGCCTTCTTCAGAAGATAAACCTGAATCTATAATTTGTCTAAGAGGGCATGGTCTAGAAATAAAACTAAAACAGCCTGAATAGGCGTAGTCACATTTTAAAAATGCGGCACTGATAGACCTTATAAACTGGAGACAGTAAATAGGACATGAGAGTACCAATTTTTTGGGTAAATGATGATTTCTACTGGAACCTAGCACTGAGCTGCTCAAAGAACTTACTTGTAACTTTTACTCTTAGCATAATATCTAGCTTTGAAAACAGCAAAATTGTGGTTTGTGTTGTTCTTAAATTGGTCTTATGGCGCAATTTTCTGGATTAACGCTTCAATTAGAACATATTTATTGCTCTACATCGAATATGTGATGTGTATCCACAATAAATTTGTGGACTGCTCATAAAGGAGTTAAATTTTAAACGCTCGTCAACATTACGTATGTTAGTCATAAAATTAATTCTAAATATTACTGCTTGGAAAGAATAGTTACGTCCACAGTTAGAACATAGGAGGAAAAATAACTTCCATCACTCAATAGTAAATATATCATTGTCCTAGAACCCACGGTACTCAGCAGCAGTGGGTCGTATCCGCGCCTGGAGCTGTCACAGCTGAAGTGGCGCGACCTTGTGACGTCCTCTGGCCGGCGCTGGACCTGGTCAGTTGCTATTGATGTAGACCGTCGTCGCTACGTCTTCAGCTGGGAGTGCTGGCAGCCTGTTTCAGCAGTGACTGACGACGGAAACGATGGCGTTCTGAGAGTAAACCTCGGCTCTGACATATGTCTGGCGACAGGGATACTAAATGGTTTGGTCGCTAGAAAGGTCCTAGTTTGACCCTCATCCTATTGGAACTTACGTTAGACCATATGGCAAGCAGTCCAGAAGACGACGAGCGTGGCAATGCTCCTCAAAGCCATGTGGAGGTAGCCTTCTCCACAGTGGCCGGTGTCAGTATCTTCTCCCAGTTATGTGGCAGCTAGCACTTACATGCCCAAGGTTTAGCCATGTTTACGTGTACATGTCCCATGTGTCGTCTCTTAATGCATCCCAAGTCTCTGTAACACTGCTGGTTGCTGACCGGTTGGTCGTAATAAAACAGGGGCCAGCTACATCGGAAAAATACTAATTTAGATTCTTGCTGTAATTTAGGTGGTCATGGCAGCAGTGGCTTGTGCCAACCAGTGCCATGACAAGGCCCCCTATCTTTTTTGGGTTCAAATCCTGAGTTAATTGAACAACTAGATGTTTCAATCGATCATCACTGTGACTACACGGCTACAGAGAGGCTGAGTGGAGACTCTTGCAGGAAGTCAGTACAGCTGTTGGGAACCTGTGAAGCATCTTCGACACCAGTAAGACATTAGTTGGAGTTTATTCACAATGTTTACAACTCGTCTTTCTTCTGCACCATGCTTGGCTGTTGCTCATTCAGCTGTGTGTTCGAGTCTAGCTGACGTCTGTCCGTTCAGACGCTGAGTAACGACCTCAGCACTGAGGCAGATTCCTGGCGAGTTGGTACGACTGTTGCCCAGTGCTAAATGGTCTCATGTTGGCTCCCAGTGTGTCCACTGTCCCACTCAGAAGTCTACTCCGTTGAAGACCCATCAGCACTGAATCTGGTGTCTGTAGTCTTGTGGTTGGCTGATCTTTGTTACCAGCCTGATAGATTTCAGCACCAGGAGGCATCTGAGTGTTGAACATGAACCACAAGAGGCCCTGTTGTTATCTTCCACTTTGAAGTTAAATGCTGGCAGCACCCTGTGATGTGTCATGGTCAGAAGTCAGTCAGTTGATGTACCAGGATTTGATAGATGGCAAACAGCATGAAATCCACCAGGTGAAGGTCACCACCTCGAGTACATCTGCAGTTAGTTCGGTGTGTGTGCTAGAGAATCTAGCACTTAGTCACTACAGTATTGTAATCATAGAATCAAGTGTTGTTGCTGTAAATGGAATCAAACCCCTTCATCAACTCGTGATGAGCTGAAACGCTGGATTATTCAAAAAGAGCTACGATGAGGTTATCACACGAGGCTCAGTTTGTAATGAAAACATGTCCACCTTGCTGTTGTATTCATTCAAAAATGGTTCAAATGGCTCTAAGCACTATGGGACTTAACATCTAAGGTCATCAGTCCCCTAGACTTAAAACTACTTAAACCTAACTAACCAAAGGACATCACACATATCCATGCCTGGGGCAGGATTCGAACCTGCTACTCATTTACGGAAAACTCACCTATCCCCAAAAGCTGGAGACTCTTCATTTCCTGGGTTCAGTTTGTTCAGCAACAGCTTCAGGTAACTTTGATTTCTTCACCAAGCTTAGTGACAATCTGCTCTAATCGCAGTTACTACATATAAAATAACTCTCCAAATAGAAATTTAGATCGTACTCATACAATTAGTTCTCAAACAACTCGTTTGTTGCTCCCTGGAAAATTTCAATATTTCGAAAGAATGACATCGCTAATCTGACCCTGCACGTTCTCGAACTAGTCATTCTTTCTTTAGGGGTCATCAGTCTTCTGACTAGTCTGGTGCTTTACAGTTTGGACTTCCGTTGTGCCAGTCTCTGCAACTCGAGTAGCACCTACATTAATCTTAAATTATTTGTTAGCTATGTCTTATATGTCGACTTCGGCAATGTTTGCCCTGCACGTCCCTTTGGTAGCATAATTTATTCCCTGATTACTGGAGATCGACTATCATCCTATCCCCAGTTCTACTTACTTTCCCACATTTAACTGACACTGAGAAGAACATCGTTTCTTACTGTCAACTTGATTTGAAACATTCTTCTGGAATATATTTCAAAAAATTCTCTGCTTTCCGGTTTCCCAAGAGTCCGTGTTTTTAACATGTACATTGCCGAACATTTATTTCTCAAGTCAAGTTGTGCGTTGGCTGCCTCTACGCTTGTTTTGGCGAGAAATGGTCTTCCTTCTTCTTCTAGTCTGCTTCTTATGTAATCCCCATCGTTCTAACCTTACTTTTCTTGGACTGAGAGTACAACATGTGCTACATAGAGGATGGCAATATCAGCAGCGTATCTTGTCACTGACATCTGTTCACTCTGAATGGTAATCCCCCATCTGAACCTATATTTCTTTCATTGCTTCTTTGCTACAGTAGGGGAGCGCCTGCTTCTTTGCCTTAGTGCCTTTTTGATACAAGTACTTCCGTCTGCCGTTCTTGTTGTTCGCTGTTTGTCCTTAAACGTATTGCATATTTCCAGTCTTTCCTTATATTGGCCGCACGGGGTAGGCGTGTGGTATGAGGCGCCTTGCCACCGTTTGATTACCTCACATACCAAGAGGCCAAGAAGAAACAGGATCGCCTACATTATAGACATAATACGATGATGAATACTGCTGCTATGACATCATCCGTCTTAGACTCACTGCAATCACCTTCCATGTCCTCTATGCCTGGCCCTTGGGGTCTCCTCATTTCACTTGCTCTGCTGATGGTTTGGCGTGCTGCTCCTAATAATTCCCCCACACCCCATTTAGGAGCATAGGCTACCTTCCCACCGGGACATCAGTCCCTGAGCCACAGGCAGAGAAACAAAGCCCTCCTCCAGCACTCTTCACCAGAGAAAGGTCCGTAGAGGGACTCTTCTGCAGCAGTATAAAGCGCTGATACCATGGTAAGATGATTATAGGATCCTGCAGTAAGGCTCAGCATCGCCTTAAGTATTTCAGATGCTCACCCACTACACCATTGTGGGGTCCAACTTCCAACACAGGCCTTAAGACCAGTCCTGTGGACAACTTCTTGTAAACACTGCTGTCCCTCCCTTACAAATCAAGCGTCAACAACTGCTGCTAAACTACACAATACACATCAGCTGCACCCCTGAGGATCTAAACTACTGTGTCCTTTTTCCCAGTAGGGAGATCTACCTCCCACAACACACACCAAGGTCTTCATAGTGTCTGTGCGCTGAACTCGTATTTCCTGGCTGTTGCGTCCTGTCATGGAGAAATTGCATGTGCTCCAGTGGTGTGGTTTGCCCCATCTTTGGATGTTCTTCGACCTTTCCTTTGCACTGAAACACTCAATAGGCCCTATGATTTTCTACCTTGCTGTATTTCCAAGCTCAGACATGGTATACACTGATAGCTCTGTGTTACAGATAAGCCAATTCTGTCTACCCATGTGCAAGAGGCAGTGAAGTACATTACCTAGTAAATGGGTGTGGTGTGTTCACTGCAGAATTGGTACCATTACTTGAAACCTCAACCATCTTTGTTCTTTCACTGGCGAGTCGTTCTTGCATTGACTCATTGAGTATCCTTCAGGCTGTCAACCAGTGGTACCCTCGACACCTGTTGGTTGTGACCGTCCAGGATCTCATGTATAACCTCCACCATGCTGGACTAGTCAGTCATCCATGTACGGGCCCTTTGTCACATTGGGATCTGTATTGACCAGCTGGCAAAGTTCATTACCAGGATGCCAACTTCGGAGATAGGGGTATCGGAACCAGACCTTTGCTTGACTCAGTGGTGACTATTATCGGGGCCTTGGAATGCAGAGTGGTGTCCCCTGATTACTCTCAATAAACTGTGAATAATAAAGGAGACCACGACCATGTGGCAGTCTTCCGTTCGTGCTTCTCACAGAGAATCTGCTGTCCTCTGTTGGCTTCACAATGGCCACACTTGGCTGACCCACAGCCACATCCTCCATCGTTTCAATGCACCCCACTGTCGGTTTGTTGCCTATCTCACTGTGGCACACATCCTACAGGGCCCTGCTGACACCGTAAATTTCGTGCCACTGAACGACATCAGAGTGATCTGGTTATACATTTTACCAGTGACTCCTGTGACATAAAGCACATTATCCTTGTTGGCCAATAGAAGGATTGGAGTGGTGCCCCATCACCAGCTCCCATTTGATTGGCCCATGGCTACCCTTGCTCATTGGTCTCGTTTGACTACTGCCCTTCCACCTTTTATCTCCTCTTATTTCTTTAAATCTCTCGATGATTGCCACTGCCGTCAATGTTCTTTCCTGAGATTTTATCTTGTCACTGTAGCTACTTTTCTTTTGGTGCTTTCACACCAGTCAGAGGCAGGGGTATGTCTCTGGTTGTATAACGTGTTCTGGGGACCTCCACCTTCTTTCTGGGTGGGGAAACCCTCCCACCTTCACCTTTTCACCCCCTCACTACTTCTTGCTTCTATCTATTGACTTTCTTGATTCTCAGAACCACAAGAGTCCATTGGGATTTCTCTTCTACGTACTTACTCTAAATAGATGTTCCAGATTGACACACAAAGGATTCACAGACCACTGACCTTGTAGTTTAGTTCATTTAACCGCAGTCATTCCTCTATCTTGTACCATTGTATATAGTCAAATGCTCTCTGTAAATCGACAGGTCCTATGAAAATGAAAATGTCTTCAATTTTAAGTTTTGCTTCCACTATGAAATGTAACATCGCAACTGCTTCTGATGCCTTCACCTCCATCAAATCCAAATTGATAGTGATGTATCATGCTTTACCATTTAGATAACAAATTTCTTTATGTACTGAGTTTTTCGTTTGAGACGTGTATCACGTAACCAGAATCGTAAACTCTAACATAGTTTCAACCGTCTCAGAATGGAAACACATTATTATACGCAAGGTATAAAACCACCCATATTTGTACAAAATGATACCTTTCAGACATACAATATACAGGCTCAGCAGAGCACCTCTAAGAATAAGAGCAATGAAGAACTAAACAACCATCTCCATAGCGCAAGACAAAGGAGCAAGACGGTACACAAGATACATATCAAAATGGAAATACTCGCAGGAGCAGAAGACTGTAAAATTAAAAATATCCTCCCTCTAGAAAACTCAACCATCAACACACACACAAAATAGCACACCATGATACATCATAATTAACTCAGACATAAGATTACTAACGTTTTCAAATCAGATAAAATTGATGTATCCCTTAAAACAAACCGAACAATATAAAATGAATTGAGAGAGAGAGAGAGAGAGAGAGAGAGAGAGAGAGAGAGAGAGAGAGAGAGAGAGAGAGAGAGAGATTCAGCAGTTTTTGATGTTTCCCACAACTTTGATAAATATAGAAATAACATTTTCTAAAATATGAAACTGCTGTACAATTTATTTCTAATTATATTATCGGTTTTGGTCAGACACTTTTCCAGCACGTGTTGTACAATGTTATGGAAATAGGATAATTTTCGCGCAAAAAGGACATTTAAGTCTTACTAAAATACCTGCAATTTTTACAAATTCTTATTAATAGAACGTCTCAGAATTGAAATACTGATTTCATTTTATTACAATTTTCGAACATCGTTGTTGCGTGAAAATTGTCCTGTAACCTCGGCGTTCTAAAACAGGTACTGGAAAAGTCTTACGGAAACCAGTCGTAAAATTAGAAATGAATTGCACAGGAGCTTCGCGTAGTTAAAATGTCATTGCTATCATAAAACAGTTCAGGAATATATGAATTAAGAAGTAGTACCTACAATAGCTTTTAATATCAAGTACAAGGGACACGTAAGTTACATTAAAAATTGATGTGCAAAAGGCCCAACCGTGGAACAGCTGAACAAAATCACCACCACACTGGGATAAAAACAGATAACACAGAGGGAATGCTCACTCTAACAGGAAGAATGTCATACAGAAGCCCACAAGTGAAACCACACCAAATAAGCAAAAGAGCAGTAACAGAACAATATGCATACTCATTCACTCGCTTTAAACGATTGTGAGATTAGTCCCAGACTTCACGTAACGGAAAAGCAGTTTCCTATAAATAGAGATTTAATTGTTCACTGATAGAACAGGTCAACTAAATTGCAGTAATGGAAATCAGTAGAGAGACTGTATTACTACGAAAGTAATATAAAATATCTGACAAAGTTTCTGCCATAACACAAGTAACAAAATGAGGCTTCTGTATCTCATGAATGGGAGTTGGTATAAAGGCACACAGTGTCTTGTTGTTATTGCGTTGTTAATATTTAGCCCAACTACTGTTCTAATTGTCAGAAATTCTCTTCGGCATTGATTTTGTTAGTTTGTAATTTTTGCAGTGAAATTCTCCCATTCGTCTCGCACCGCTCTTCTCAGCTCACTTATAGCCTCAAATTGCCGTCGATTGTGATAAACACGCCTTGCAAGTATTCGCGAAGGTGTTCCACAGGATTCAAATCCAAACTACGTACAGGCCAGGGCAAGACATACACATCATCTTCAGACCACTTTTTTGTTGGCAGAAACAGGTACAGATGCATTATCTTGGGGAAAAAATTTGATTTTCGTCTCCTACATACATTCAGATCCATCCATTCTGTCTCCAGCATCTCAGCACGTATCAGATCATTCTAGCGTTCACGCAAGCACTGCGTTATTTACCTTCAGTTCAGAAGGTTGCCAAATCACAGCACTTCCACCAAAGTTTCTGCTCACTCTTATCTGCTGCTCTGTTCTCAGATAATGCGAACCATCTAGATTAAACTATTACTCCTCACTGAAGATTACTTTTCCCATTCTCAAGTCTGACAGATGTTTTTCAGGAAACCCCTATCTAACCAGTTATGTTTGGGTATTAGAGCAGGTTTCTGCAGTTGTTTCTTGAATACAAGATTTCTTAATGTGACAACATTTCTCGTCCACTTTTGGCGGTTACTGGTAATGAAAATCAGCAATAAGTTCACAATGACTGTGGCCCTTGCTTTACGCAGAGGCAACTGTTTCTGTGCCTCAGATAAATTCCTACTTCGTCCCCGATTTCCGTTTTGTCCATATCGTGCCCACACCATTACGGAGCTACCACCAGTTTGCACAGTGCTGATTGTTGACAACTTGGGTCTGCGCCACACTCGAACCCTACCATCAGCTCTTACCAACTTAAATCGGGACTCGTGACCACGACACGGTTTTCCAGTCAGCTACGGTCCAACCAATATGGTAACGAGCCCAGGAGAGGCGCTGCAAGTGATGTCATGTTGTGAACAAAGGCACTCGCGTCGGTCTCTGCTGCCACAGTCCATTAACTGCAAATTTCGCCGCACTGCCCTAAGGGATACATTCTTCGTACATCCCACATTGATTTTTACGGTCATTTCAGGCAGTATTGCCTCTTACTACTGACAACTCTACGCAAATGTGACTGCTCTAGGTCATTAAGTGACTTTGAATGCGGAATGGTAATTGGAGTTTGACGCAGGAGACATTGTTTCGGAAATCGTTAGGGAATTAAACATTGCGAGATCTATGTTGTCAAGAGACGGCCAAGAATACCAAATTTCACGTCTGAAGGCCGTGTGTCGTCTCTCATAAGAGTAATGCCTGAAATCTCTTGTTCTCGGCACTCTCATAACTACGTGGATCTCGGAATATTGAACTCTGACGCTTTCGAAGTAGAATGTCCCATGATTACGACTACGCGTTCAAAGTCTTAATTCCCATCGTGTGACCATAATCGCATCGGAAACCCTTTCACATAAAACACCTGCATGTAAAGGACAGCTCCGCCAACGCACTGCCATTTTATTCCTTATGTCAGAGACACTACAGCCATCTTTATATGTGCATGTCGCTAGCCAATGACAATCACCTTAATGTATATTCTTTGTTCTCCTATGGCTATCTACCGGTGTTCGTCCTTCACAGCCAAGAAAAGAATAACAGCGCGTTGGTCCTGTCTCGACGCATTAGGTGGTGATGTCGCCACAGTTCACATTTCCGCATTGGCCGGACGCACATCGGAGAGACAGAAGTACCATACTGATACCCTGCCTAGACGTCGGTGCTGATATACCCGCATCGCAGTCGACGCTACGTTGCGTGTACGCTGCGGCAATGTCCTCAGAAGGAAACTTTCAGATCGTGCCGTACATGGTGCAGGAAGAGGAAAACCACACTGAATCATTATTTATCCATTCCGCGAAGACTGGAAGCTACACTCATGGAAATGGAAAAAAGAACACATTGACACCGGTGTGTCAGACCCACCATACTTGCTCCGGACACTGCGAGAGGGCTGTACAAGCAATGATGACACGCACGGCACAGCGGACACACCAGGAACCGCGGTGTTGGCCGTCGAATGGCGCTAGCTGCGCAGCATTTGTGCACCGCCACCGTCAGTGTCAGCCAGTTTGCCGTGGCATACGGAGCTCCATCGCAGTCTTTAACACTGGTAGCATGCCGCGACAGCGTGGACGTGAACCGTATGTGCAGTTGACGGACTTTGAGCGAGGTCGTATAGTGGGCATGCGGGAGGCCGGGTGGACGTACCGCCGAATTGCTCAACACGTGGGGCGTGAGGTCTCCACAGTACATCGATGTTGTCGCCAGTGGTCGGCGGAAGGTGCACGTGCCCGTCGACCTGGGACCGGACCGCAGCGACGCACGGATGCACGCCAAGACCGTAGGATCCTATGCAGTGCCGTAGGGGACCGCACCGCCACTTCCCAGCAAATTAGGGACACTGTTGCTCCTGGGGTATCGGCGAGGACCATTCGCAACCGTCTCCATGAAGCTGGGCTACGGTCCCGCACACCGTTAGGCCGTCTTCCGCTCACGCCCCAACATCGTGCAGCCCGCCTCCAGTGGTGTCGCGACAGGCGTGAATGGAGGGACGAATGGAGACGTGTCGTCTTCAGCGATGAGTCGCTTCTGCCTTGGTGCCAATGATGGTCGTATGCGTGTTTGGCGCCATGCAGGTGAGCGCCACAATCAGGACTGCATACGACCGAGGCACACAGGGCCAACACCCGGCATCAATGTGTGGGGAGTAATCTCCTACACTGGCCGTACACCTCTGGTGATCGTCGAGGGGACACTGAATAGTGCACGGTACATCCAAACCGTCATCGAACCCATTGTTCTACCATTCCTAGACCGGCAAGGGAACTTGCTGTTCCAACAGGACAATGCACGTCCGCATGTATCCCGTGCCACCCAATGTGCTCTAGAAGGTGTAAGTCAACTACCCTGGCCAGAAAGATCTCCGGATCTGTCCCCCATTGAGCATGTTTGGGACTGGATGAAGCGTCGTCTCACGAGGTCTGCACGTCCAGCACGAACGCTGGTCCAACTGAGGCGCCAGGTGGAAATGGCATGGCAAGCCGTTCCACAGGACTACATCCAGCATCTCTACAATCGTCTCCATGGGAGAATAGCAGCCTGCATTGCTGCGAAAGGTGGATATACACTATACTAGTGCCGACATTGTGCATGCTCTGTTGCCTGTGTCTATGTGCCTGTGGTTCTGTCAGTGTGATCATGTGATGTATCTGACCCCAGGAATGTGTCAATAAAGTTTTCCCTTCCTGGGACAATGAATTCATGGTGTTCTTATTTCAATTTCCAGGAGTGTATTTTGAATGCCAAAAGTTTTCCTAAATTGTATTAGATTGTTGTTTCTTCGTGTTTCTTTAATTTGTTCACCCTCTGTATATCTGCGGTATGTTGTTTTGTATTATTCTTCCTTCTCTTTTTATTTATTGGTCGTATTTCCCTACCCCACAGGGCTCAAGGCCTGGGAGAGGGGCAAAGCGGTAGAGGCAGTCTTCTTGCAAAAATGAAGTTTCCACTCTCTCTCTCTCTCTCTCAATAATTGTGGCATGTAGCCTACTATTACTGCATCGTGTCCAGGTGTACGTTCCAGAGGCCATTAGGTCACAGACAATAAGTGTGGTGCGGCCAGTGGCTACAAAGCCAGATCGACGAAGTTCAACGTCAGACACCTTCCTGTCTGGCTTGCACCAAAGGACCAGATTCAACACCCCTCCAGAGCATATGTGGGCTTCAACTGTTTGTATGCTAAACTTGTATTTGAAAGTCAACCGTTATGAAACGACTTGGCAAATTAAACCTGTGCCAGACAGGGACTCGAAGATCGGACCTTTGTGTTTTGCAAGCAAGTGCTCTACCAGCTGAAAGAAAGTAGGAGATAAGGTGCTGGCGAAAGTAAGTCTGTGAGGACGGATCATGCTTGGGTAGCTCAGTAGGTAGAACACTTGCCATCGAACTGCACAGGTGCCAAGTTTGAGGTCTGATCCGGCACACACTTTTAATGTACCAGAGAGTATCATATTAATGCAGTTCATTCTGGAGAAAACTGTTGCCTAGTATCTAGTTTTTCGTAAGTACCTCTGGGATTTCATAAGAAGACTGCAAGAAAACAACGTACAGAAAATACACCTGTACTGGTGGGTAGAGCATGTAAAACTTCGCAACTCGCGTTATAGGTGCAAAACGAGTAATGTTTGTTATTTGGCGCACATCAGGATGGTGGTTAAGCTATTACAATACACATCCCAATATGTGGTGGATATGGGCGACTACATACTTACCCTTTCTCACAACACTTCTAAATTAAGTCACAGCAGAGGCAGGGACACAAAACCTCATAAGAAGAAATCGTAGGGGATTGTGGGGTCCACTGAAGAACAGGAGTTACGATAAGCAAGTCAGATCCATTGCTGAGGTAGTTTGGCATTGAGGTCATCACAATAATCTGAAATAAACAATAGTGAGGCAGTATTGTTGCAAAAATGAAGTTTACACTGTCTCACAGTCATGTGGCATGTAGCCTACTATTACTGCATCATGTCCAGGTGCACGAAATCAGACAGTTTTCTCCGCAAAAAAGCCGACAAACGTGTGTAGATAACCTGGAACATAAGAGCTTAACTTCAGGTGAATCATGAATGTGGCACAGAGAACATCCAAATGTACCTTTAACAAACTCGCGCGTTAAAACGATTCATCTTTCCAGAAAAATGAGACAACTGCTACCGGATTCTTTTTTATTATGGAGTCTGGGGTTTAAGGTTTAATTACAAGCGAATAAGTAGACTTATCGAAAATGAGTTACACCAATATTTTTCTTGTTTTATTTTGCGTTAGGTTTTATGGAGCAATATATATATGTTAGGTTTTATGGAGCTATATACGAGCTGCTCACTTCGAAACTATATCGCTTGAAACATATTTGTCCGATGTTAACGATGTTTTCATACCGTTATAGACATACATGTTGGCAACGGAAATCTCAAATTACAGAATTTTTCAACGACCCATAAAGGCGTTCTTAAAATTTTCCTAAAGTAACTGTCTCATCCTAGGATAAACAATAACTTAAAGAGGAGTTTCTTTTGCAGGTCTCTTTTGACTACAAGAAGCTACATCCATCATGACCGTACAGTGTGCTACAGATTTCATAGAGAGTGATATTGAAGACAGGTTCTGTGTGTGCTGGAACTATAGAGTAACAGCGGTGGAATCAGGTGCTACGTTGCCAGTCACAGGTTCGCAGCAACGTCGCATTCATTTCAAGACTGCGCACACTGTTAGAGGTCTAGCACACACACAGAACCAGTCTTAAATATCACTCTTTATAAAAATCCTTATCATACTGTACGGTTACAGTGGTTGCAACTTCTTACAACTATGAAACATTCAAAACAAACTCTTTCTGTTGTGTCTTTATCCTGGGCTGAGCAAAAGTTACTTTAGAAAAATAACATTTTATGGGTGATCGAAATTATTCTATAACTTGAGAGTTGCACTACTAATACTTCTGCCTATAGCCCATTAAAATTTCATTGACGTCGGACAAATAAAAATCAAGGTATATAATTTTGAAGTGAGCAGTTTCTAGCAAAGACACGGGAAAGACAGTTCTTACTACAATCTAAAATTTGTCTCGAACTTCTAAAACAAATTGCCTCGTGTAGCCTAATGCAGAATGAAACAAGAAAAATATTGGTATATCTCATTTTTGGTACAGGCTTACTGGTTTGCTTGTAATTAAAGCTTAAACTCGAATTTTCATAGTAAAAAAAATCGAGAGTACAGTGCAAGTCTTCCTACAGTAAACAACGCAGGCCATAGCCTATGTCAGAAGGAAGTTCATTGTCAGGAGTAGTCGGAGCATATAGCAACTGTAGCAGTTGCGGTTTCACACACAGACGTTCGTGTAGCATGCGGCAGATATTCCCAGAGGTCTCGGGTGTCCAGCCAAATGCGATTGTTGATAGGTGAATAACCTTTCCGTCATCATCAGGTGGTTCTGGTGGGATGGTCTGTCTGCTCATTGTCAGTGTTATTTATGTCAGTCACACGGGCTTAGATTCGCTGCGCCGCCAGTCAGATTTCTATCTTCTTCTCATTTCTGTTCTCTTTGTCAGAGGTTGTGGTTGTGGAGGGTATTGTCACGTTTGGACATTTCTTCCTCTGTTTTGGATGGCGTTTGATGTACTGTTTTTCTGCTGTTTGCTATTCTTTGTGAGAGTTTTTCTTTTTCCTATTGTGTGCAGGAGTAGCGATTTGGGTCTTCTGTGTTTATCTTCCTTGGCCATATTGCCCAAGTGTGTTAATCAGGTAGTTCTGCGAATTCGCCGCCTTGGCATACGAGGCTTCTTCTGCCAAGGCCCGGAAACACGTTGTTAGTGGTTGTATGTCTGCAGCTTCATGTAAGTCTGCCGTGGGGAAGCGAATGGGGATGTGCAAAACTCGGCGTAGCGCTCTGTTTTGTACAGGGCTATCGCAAATGATTGAAGCGATTTCATAAATTCGCTGTAGCTCCATTCATTGACATATGGTCACGACACACTACAGATACGTAGAAAAACTCATAAAGTTTTGTTCGGCTGAAGCCGCACTTCAGGTTTCTGCCGCCAGAGCGCCGTGAGACAAAATGGCGACAGGAGCCGAGAAAGCGTATGTCGTGCTTGAAATGCACTCACATCAGTCAGTCATAACAGTGCAACGACACTTCAGGACGAAGTTCAACAAAGATCCACCAATTGCTAACTCCATTTGGCGATGGTAGCGCTGTTTAAAGCTTCTGGATGCCTCTTAAGGGGAAATAAACAGGGCGGCTTGCAGTGAGCGAAGAAACGGTTGACACCTGCGGGCAAGTTTCACGCGTAGCCCGCGGAAGCCGACGAATAAAGCAAGTAGGGAACTAAACGTATTACAGCCGACGTTTGGAAAATCTTACGGAAAAGGCTAAAGCAGAAGCCTTACCGTTTACAATTGCTGCAAGCCCTGACATCAAATGACAGTCAAACGCTTTGAATTTTCGGCGTGGTTGCAACAGCTCATGGAAGAGGATTCGTTCAGTGCGAAACTTGTTTTCAGTGATGAAGCAACATTTTTTCTTAATGGTGAAGTGAACAGACACAATGTGCGAATCTGCTCGGTAGAGAATCCTCACACATTCGTGCAGCAAATTCGCAATTCTCCAAAAGTTAACGTGTTTTGTGAAATCTCACGGTTTAAAGTTCTGAATCTGGTGTTAACACTTTCCCACATGCGATCTGTTCAAATCACTTTTCACCAACAAAAACAGGCTATTAAAACAGATGACTGCCCAGGGATTCGTCGTCAACGGTATTCAACAGATGGGCAAAGTTGAAAGCAAATTGCCTTTATTCCCCCAAAACAAAAATAGATAATAATGGTAGTGGCTGTGCCTGTCGCCACCGAGCCACTGCACCACAAAAACAAGATGGTGCAGTGCTTCAGGTGTCAGTCGTCACGCACTGCACTATGGCGATAAGATTCAGGAAGTGCACCAAACACCATGACATGAGGTCCTGTACACTGAAACCCACGGACCTACAAATAAGGTGCACGCTTGTGGCAAAAACCACACAGCTGGTTACCAAGGTGTGAGGTCCATAAGACACGCACGACAGGGAAAAGGCGTAAAAGCAGCCACCCCTAGCACACAAAAACAAACCCACCACCACCACCTCTAGAAACACAAAAAATCAAGCACATCAACATATGCAGACACGACTTACATTAAACCAAGACCTGATATGCTGAGCAGTTCCCCATCCCCTCGGATCAGTTCTTAGGCATGATTGTCCAGACCACGAACCAAGGCAAAACATGTAGATCCTCATTGCCCTTCAGGCAGTATTCCAGCAGTCAGTCTCCCCTCCGACTTCACGAGTAACAGAAAACCTCATCTTGGATAGGCAACCAAAAATTCAAGGCCTGACAGTGCACATCTTTAATGCAGTTGGCATTAATAATAAAGTGGTCGAATTCAGAGAGTTCATGAAATAATTATCAATTGACATACGCATGATGGCGGTAACTCACCTCAAGCTGGGAATCAAAGTGACAGTTCCTAATTACAATTGTTAACGTGTAGACAGGCCAACCCAAGGTGGGGGAGTGGCTATATACATAAAGAGGGAGCCCCCCACCACCAGGCATACATACCAGCTACCAATAAAATCCAAGCAGTGGCAATAGAAGTAACCACTGCTACCGGATCCCTAACACAAGCTGCAATCTACCGACACCCAAATGGTGAAGTAGATGAGGGAGATATAACAGCTTTAGGCCAAACAGAAAGCAAACTCCTAATTGGAAGCGACTCCAATGCGAAGCACCCACATTGCAACTCAAGAATAACCTTCAGAGCAGGTGCCAATCACACACTATGGCTAGCAACCAAGATATTCACAAAAAGACGCACTAGCATGCTGCCACTGCATGGCAAGTGGGGTTTGGCCTACAGCCATGCTAAAATGACAGAAGCAGTTTCAAGCAGCAGAAACCCAGGATGAGGAACATGAAGCTGTAGTCCATCAACAAACCAGCAGTCTTCCTCATTGCTGAGGTGGAACCAGAGGATGTGGCAAAAGTAATTAGGTCGCTCCCCACAAAAAAGGCACCAGGACACGACAATGTCACCAACCAATTAGTTAAAAACCTCCCAAATGATCATTGTCCATGAGCGTGTTCATAGCCTTTTTGCTAACTCAAAATATGACCACCTCACGCTTCTCAAACACGACACTTACCACCATATGTGGACTTCAATTCTCTGTTGATATCGATGGGTATCCGTTCCATGCTTCACAGAAAAGAATCAAACTCTGTTGTACACAACCGACATGGGAGTCTCAACCACAGTTTTCAACGACTAAGCAGCACTGTGCTGCAGAGCTACCAGCAGATAAGGCTGGCTCAGTGCATGGAAGGTCCTTTGCTGGGAATTGGTACCTTGATTTAGGATTTACAACTGTAAGGAAATAAAGGCAATGACTTGGTTTGCCTTTGTAGATAATATGGTCAATTTTTATGCATATTTGCCTTTTTTGCGCACATTTTGATGTCTTTTGTATTACACTTTGATAGCACCAGGAGAGACGTGGAGGCAATGTATGGCGTCGGCACACTGGGAATGGCAGCAGTGTATCAAAGGCACACAGAAACCTTGCCACAGGAGCAAGGTCCCGGCACCTACCCTGTCACACAGGAGCAAGTCCCAGGCACAGCTGATAAAAAATACGACTCCACACCACAAACCAGGCTCAGTCCAACCTCAACAACTGGACAAGGCCACCGCAATGAACGCAGGTATGCATTGCTAAACCACTCCAGTGTGGGCACATTCAATTTAGTTTTCCTGGTTTGACCATAATTAGATAGCAGATACATAAATTGGAATAATAGTCTGACAGTTCACAAACTTGACACTTGTTCATAATTTTGTCCTGATTGCACACTGTTATACAGGATAGTTAAAAAAATTCTTGTTTCCAGAAATATATTCCCCATATTGGGGTATTCCCCATATTGGGGTATTCCCCATATTGGGGTATTCCCCATATTGGGGCCTTCAGAACTGTGATATGTCACATGCCTCTCCGAACAAAATAAGAAATTAAGAGTATTTTGTATTTTCATAATGTGCCTTAATTATGTTCTGAAGCTCTAAATGCAGAAATCCATTTCCCACAATGGTGACCCAGATCAATGATTCAGACTGCAGTCTGCATCAGTCCCTCCTCTCTGAACTCCAGTACTTTCTTCTACCGCCTCTCTCATACCTCAGTCACGGCATGTCTTCACCTATCGCAAGGCCCAAAAGACTTGGTTTGTCATGAGGCCCTCTGCCATCAATTTTTCTCCATCTTTGGTGCATCTTTATGGTTGTTGGTCACATATGCTTTGCTTCCATGCAAGTGGGACATAACAAACTGCACATCTTGCCAGTTGACTGTAGCGTTTTCAATGCAGAGTTAGTAACCATCTCTTGAGCATAATCTGTTCCTGCACCAGTGGGTTCTTTCTCATATGCCATGAATCCTCCTTCAGTCTGCAGTGTTAGCATCACCATTCCTTGGGCATGGCTGTTGAGGATTTCCTGTGTGCCCTTAAGCACTATGGATGCTCATTTACCTGCTTCTGGACACTGGGTCACATGAGGATCCAAGAGAATAAATGCACTCGTAGGTAACCCAAACTGGCTACCGGTAACTCAACTCTTGAGATAGGTGTTCCGGAAACAGATCTCGGATACGTGTTACGGCATCACGGTTTAGGAACCTGAAACACAGAATGGCTCACTCAGACCACCAAACTAACTGCAGGTGATAAAGGAGCCTATGAATCTATGAGGTCCTACAGGCAGGTCTCTCACAAGGACTCTGCCATCCTCTGCCTTCACTGCATCAACCATACTCCACTGACTTATGGTCGTCTTCCCTCATCATGAGGAACCATCCCACTGTTGTTGTTGTTGTTCCCATTTGACAGTGGTTTGCAGTTCACTGAACTGTCCCAACCTGTCCACCTGTCAGTGGACTCATTATCTCCCTCACTCACTACCCTTGGTGTTAGGAGACAATGCCTCAGTGGCTGACTTAGTTTTACATTTTATCAATGAAAGAGGCTTTCAACAGTATCTTTAAGGGAGTGCCACTTAACCTTATTGGCCTATTGAGATATTGGCAGAACACTATGTTACATTCTCTGCCCACACCAGGTTGTGGATGTCTGGCTTAGTGGTACACACCAACCCTCTCCCTACCTGCTCTTTCACTCTTCCTCCCCCTCATGCATGGCCTGTTCGACTTATTTGTGTTTCATCTATCTGTTCTCCTGTCTTGCCCTCTCCATGTTGCTAGTCTTTTCTATGCAATTTCTGAGTGGGGTACCTCTAGCAAGTGGTGGGAGTGACAGATGTACATACCTTCATTGCACTCTGCTTTCGGGGGCTTCAGGCTGCTCCTTATATGGTGCATGTCGCCTGCTTTTCTTGCTATGTCTCCCCTGATTTTTTGTCCCTTATCCAGTCATCATTAACCTTCGGTAGACGTTAGCCTTTTCTTCCCTTAGGGGCTCGCCTGAGGTAGGGCATCTCAGGGGTACATGCTCGGAGACCTGTCTAAGAAGGAAGGGACTGATGACCTACTAGTTAAGTCCCTTTAAACATCCTACCTACCATCCAACCACCTAACATTTTGAAGTGATTCCATGTCAGGCACTGAAGATAATACACTAATGATCTTGAATAGTCCCACAATTAGAAATCTGTATGACTGAAATTGGGTGAGTGTGGAAGCCAAGTAATTGGGCCATTTCTACCCATCCAGTGATCAGAAAACATTCGAGAAAGTACTGGCAAGCTGTGCAGCTGGTGTGAGTATAAGCACCGTCATTCAAAAAGTGAGCTAGTCAATGAAAGACCAGTGTAATGTCTTCAAAAGTGTGAAGTATGTTCTTCTTCCAGAAATTTGTGAACATCTGCTCCTTAAGTTTGTTAGCAAGTACATGGAATCAAGCTGACTGCCAATGATAGTGGTCCCTATCTTGAGGGAGAACAGCACTCAGTGAAGAGTTGGAACAGTTACATGTGGGTTTGTGTGTACCCATATATGCATGCTGTGGAGGTTTGTAATGCCGTCTCATGTGTACTATGCTTCATCTGTGAATAGCATTAAACAGGGAAGACTGCTGCGAGAGCTACTGGCAGAAAACAACTTGTGCAGTGTAATCTGCTGGTGACGGCCTGTAAGCCTGACAAATATGGATAAAACTGCTGTTCATGTAACTGTCTCCAGACAGTTGTACCAGAAACATTCACTTGAAACTTTAACCTTCATGTGCTGATGAGTCATGATCACAAAATGCCGAATGTCCAACTGAAGCTGCAAACCTTGGCCATCCTTTCTCAACTCGCATACCAATTTCCCATTGGCAGACACTGTGATGGAGATGTTCAAATGTCATCTAATCTAAAAGCCATCACTGTGGGTACCTATCCTGGTGCAAACTGAGCCCATACAGCATTGTGGTTATTTTAAGTCACCAGTTATCTCTGACTGGTTTGATGTGGCCCAGGGCCCCAGCTTTCGCAGCATCTCCTCCCTCCTTCCATGCTGCATGTCTTTCCCCTCTTGGGGAGCATGACTGGGCTGTTTCTGGAAAAGTATTCTGCATTTTGGCAGTCAACTTCAGAATACTCCTCACCATTTTCTGCCCCTTTTTTTCCCTTTCTTCATTCATCTTTTCATATCCTCCTTCCACTTAGGTGTTTGAGGTTCCTCTTTCTCTTCTTCCTCCCTGCCGCTCTTGCATCTGACATGTAACAGGTGACTCGGTAAAGCATAATTCTGAGCCCTGGGTCGACATGTAGGGTTCTCACATACTCCCTGGTACAGGCCAGTCCAATGGGCAGTGATTGCTCAAACTGCTGCCTTCCCAAACTGGTGATTGGTCCCTCTGCCAGGTGTTTGGGAGGAGTGACCTGAGGTGTGAACAATCACAGGTGGGTGCACCCCCTTCTGAAGGGGTTCCCAGTTGGAATGCACCATTGGGGACAATGGCAACTGGAAGAGATTTTCTCACATTGAGCCAGTCATCTTCACAGTCAATGGCTACTAAACGTACATGGAATGAGGCTAACGATTCTAAGCAACATGGTTCCTTGTGGTTTCACCTACTGAATATGGTCAGTCCTTTGTTACTATAAGTCCCTTTATTATTCAGAAAGGTGTTGATGCAGCCCCCTGTAAAATCATGTTCTTTTTTACGCAATGGCCTTTAACCTTTCAGACTACTCCTGATTCTCCACAGCTATTGCATTTGTGTCAAGGCCCGTCAAATGCTGAATTCTTCTCAAGGTGTTATTTACACTAGGCTGCTCAATGGTCTGACCAAAGCAGAAATTCAAATGTACCTCTCCAATCAGAGTGTCTTTGCACTCCATTGGGTGATGAAAAAGATAGATGGCTCCTTAGCACCCACACACACTGTTGCTCACTGTTGATAGAGTGGTTCTTCCATCAAAGAACAAAGGAGATTATGAAGGTACCATGGTCAGACCGTATATTCTGAACCCAATGCACTCCTACTAGTACTGTCTTTACAACCACATACCACATTCTTGTCGACACCCAGCCAAATGGGTAGCCTGTGACAGGCATGCTCACAAGGGCAATCGTCTGTCTCCTCCTCTCTGCTTCAGGAAATGCAATGGCGACCATTCTGCCTTCTCCCTCGGTTGTTCTGTGTATTTTGATGAGCTTGCTGCCCAGGAGATCAAAGTGAGGGAAAAAGTGCTATACCCCGTTGCTCACAACACTTACAGTACTGTTTTTGCTACAGCTCACTCCATGGAGGACATGGCCACGATGAAATGCAGCCTTAAATTTAGCACCACAGTTGTGACATTGCCCAGCATCATAGTAGTGTGTCCATCTCCTTCTCCATCTGTGCAACACACTACCAAACTATCGCCTCGTGGAGTGAAGTTAACAGCTACACAACTGGCAGGCCAGTGAGGAGAGAAGGAATACTCACATGAGGACTTTCTTTGTCCCTCGAGAAAAAATATTTGAGTATTCTTCTGACTGGAAAGGCTCCAAGTAGTCAAAGAAAGGCAGTCTGTCTTCACTTTTGTTGACTCAAAGATCCTCTTCGACAATGTCGCCATGTGTCACCCTCCACGGCAATGTCTGGGGTCTTTGATCGAATAAAAGGGATTTACGGCTGCTCTTAGAATTGCAGCATCCACTTGTTGCTCCCTTCAGGAAACAAAATTGCATCCTCATGACCATTTTGTGCTCTCGCATTTCCTCGTGATCCATTTGACCTTCCCCAAGGACGGCTTTCCTTCTCCCCATTGGAAGTCACGTGGTGTAACATTTATAGTTGACCCATCTCCTTCAAACTGTTGCCTTTTCCCTTCCTTATTAGACTTTTCCCCTTTGCACCATTTACATCCCTCCGTCATTCAGTGCCACAAAGGCAGACTTCCTTCAGCTTATTGGGCAGCTACCTCACCCATTTCTGCTGCTCACTGACTTTAATGTGCACCATTCCCTTTGGGGCTCCCCAGAATCTGCCTGAGATGTGCCCTCTTGGCTGACCTTACCAATCAACTTAGCATCTTCTGTCTTAACACAGGAGCTCCCATGTTTCTTTCAGGATCCTCACATCTCTCTTCCCATTTGGACCTATCCTTCTGCACTGCCCTTCTTGGCCGTCTCGAGGGGTCCATTCTCTGACATGTACTCAAGCAACCATTGCCTACGTCCTATCAGTTGGCTGACTACTACCCCACCTATGTGCACACCCAAATGGCAGTTTACTAAGGCCAACTAGAGGCCTTACTCCTGCCTGTTAATCTTTGATGAACATTATTTCCCCAGTTGTGATGACCAGGTAGAATACCTTACTTAACTTATCCCTACTGCCGCAGCATGTTCCATTCCTTGCACTTCCTCTTTACCATGCTGTCTCTCAGTCCCTTGGTGGACTGAGGCATGTCACGATGCATTTCACGAGTGAACACATGTGCTCCATGTTTTTAATCGTCATCCTTTGATGGCAAACTGCATTCATTATAAACAGTTGTGTCCACCGTCTTGTAGTGTTCTTTGGGATAGCAAAAAAGTTAGCTGGCTTTCATTCACTACTTCTTTTAACAGTTCCACTCCCTCTTCCAATGTGTGGGCCAACGTCCAACAGCTCTCCAGAACTGAGGTCCATTCCCCAATTTCCAGCCTGATAGTAGCAGACAGTCATAGTGGACCCCCTTGCTATCTCAAATGCCTTGGGCTACCACTTCGCAGAGATTGAGATCCAATATCATCCTGCCCTCCTCCATCAATAATGAGCAGAGGCTCTTCTTAGAATAGTGAGTGCTACAATGACACCTTCACTATGAGGAAACGAGATCGTGCTCTTGCTTCATACTAGTCCTCCACCCCAGGGCCAGATGATGTTAATGTTCTGATGTTGCACCACCTTTCTCCTGCAGGCAAGCACTTCCTGTTTAATACATACAACCACATCTGGGTGGAGGGCACAGTTTCCCAGACACTGGCATGAAGCCAGTCATACCCATACCTAAGCACAGTAAGGGCAAACGTCACCCCATGTCTCACCATCTGTTTTTGCGAGGTGATGGAATGTATGGTTCGTGCCAGGCTGGTATGGTGGCTCAAGTCTCGCAGTTTACTAGGCACTGTGCAATGTGCATTTTGAGGGTGCCTTTCTGCAGTTGACCATCTCGTCACTTTCTACACCCATCTCAGGAATGGATTTCTGCACAAATCCCAGACTTCGGCCCTGTTTTTTGATTTGGTGAAAGCTTACGACACCTGCTGGAGGACTGGTATCCTCTGTACACTCTCCACTTCAGGCTACCATGGCTTCCTGCCCCGTTTCCTTCTGGAATATTTAAAAGACCATGTTTTCAAGGTATGTATGGGTTCTGCCTTGTTGGACAATTTCATACACAAAAATAGTGTGCCTCAGGATTCCATCAGAGCATAATCCTCTTTGCTATTGCCATTAACCCTGTAATGGCCTGTCTCCCGCAGGTCACATCCGCTCCCTTTTTAGTGACGATTTTTCCATCTATTGCAGATCTCCATGGACCTGTCTCATTGAGCACCATCTTCAGGCGCGATATCTCAATCGTCTTTACTCGTGGAGCATCTACAGTGGCTTTTGTTTTTCCACTGACAGAACAGTTTGCATGATTTTCTGGCGACGAAATTATTGGTTTGTTCCCCACCTTGGTCCTCTCATGTGTCGCACATGGCAGCCCACTGTACGTGGTCCCGCAATGTTCCACATGTTCTCAGCGGTGCTTCTTGGGAAGCAAATCGAACCACCCTCCTCCATTTGTACCGGTCTTTCATCTGTTAAAAACTGGACTATGGGTGTCTCATTTATGCATCTGTGCGATCATCCCTCTTATACCCTCTCAATACTGTCCACCATTGTGGCATCCATTTGGTTATCGCACCTTTTACACTAGCCAGGAAGCTGCTCTACTACTGTTGTGACTTTATCCTCAGCAGACATGCATGCCATTTGTCTGCCATGCGTGGCCACCCACCTTTTACCTGCTCCTTTGACATCTCCTTTGATCGTCAGTATGTGGTGCGTCCCTCACATCTATTATCTTCTAGCGTTCACTTTCAGCTCTTGCTCTGGCAGCTTAACCTTGTGCTACTTGCCACATTCCTGATGGATATAAACCCTTCACAAATTTGTCTTCATGCAGTGGCCCATGTTCACCTCATTCGTCATTCACTTCTTAAGGACATGACTCCAGCCTTGCACTATTGTCTTCAGTTTCACGAACTTTGCACGAAACTTCGTGATACTACATTTGTGTGCCCCGATGGGACTAGTGCATCCAACACACATTTTCTGTAAGAACCATGAAGACTAGATAAGCAATGGCTTGTACAGAGGAATATGGGCTCTGTTCTTATCTCACTCCATTTTCAAGTGGAACTGGAAAGGAAAGTCTGTTAGTGGTACAAGGAAAACGCTGCCATTCACGATATGGTGGCTTGTCAATGTAGATGAGCATACAGAAAAAAATTTCTAAGAGACATAATAAGGATAATTTGTCTGGCAACATCACCTGCTTTGCACATGCAGATAGATGAAAAAGTGAGAATGGCTGGCTTGAAGGTAATGTACACTTCGACAAAATAAGCTGTAGCTGGTAAATGGCCCTTGTAATGAGGTAACATGTCTAGCATAATATATCCAAAAGTTTGAAATAGAGTAACACATCATTAATTGAAGTGGTTCCTTGTGGTTGAGCCGTGAATCTAACAGTCAAAAATACAACACATTGTTACGTAGTAACAAAACCCATACTTAAAATCGGAATACAATCAGATCAGGAGTATCTGGACACCACTCTGTAAAACAGATTTGACAACTAGATCTCTTGAGTGGCAGATGTATCAGTATAGGAGGACACAGTGACTCTTGTCCGTAAAGAAGCAGTAACAGCAGAATACATCAGTCTTGAGAGCTCAGTGAGTTTGACATAAACTTGGCACGGGAAGTCATCTGAGTAACAAACCCACAAAAGACATTTCAAACTTCCGAAGTTGACTGTTGACATGATTCTAAAGTAGAAATGCAAAGGACCAACAACTAAAACAAGACCAGACAGACCTCATGTACTGATGAGCAGTGACTGTTGAACATTACAGAGTGTTGTTCTAAAAGGTCACTTAAAATCAGCAGAAGGAATGAGTGAAGCATGCCAAAGTGATGCCTGTAGTCCAGTTTACACAATTACTATGTGTAGAGACTTAATAAGCACGAGATACAATGGTTGACCAGCTCCTCATAAGCCACCCACTTTTGTACACAGTGCTGACTGACTCCACTGGATGGACAGTGAATTACTGGCAACAATTGATTTGGAGAGATGAGTCACACTATGCCCTGTGGCAATCTGAAAGCAGGGTCTGGTTTAAACTGTGCATGGAGAAGATTGATTGTAATCATGTGTAGGTCAACAGTGAAGTACAGAAGTGCTGGTGTTAGTGTGTGGTTATTTTTGGTAGTTAGGATATTGTTCACTTATTGTGTTTAAGAAAACTGCAAATGCAGAATAATATAAACACCCGACAGCACTGTGTACTCTTACAGGGGAACAATTTAGAGACTGATCGTATCAGTGTCTCAATGCACCCTGTCATAAAGCAGCATCTGTGAGGCAATGATATGCAGACAATAACATTCCTGAAATGGGCCAGCCTATCTAGAGTCCCAGCTCAAACCCAATGGTACAACTTTGGAATGAGTTCAAACATTGACTTTGCTCCTGATACAAGTATCCCACATTCAAAAGTTTTCTGATTTTGGCTCTTGAAGGAGATTGGGCAGCCATTCCTCCACACGCATTGAGATATTTCTTAGACGGTGTCCCCAGCAGAGTTAAAACCTTCATGATGACAGTGTGTGGACATGTCCCATATTAATGTTCTATATTGGGGGTCTTGATACTTTCGATCAGAATGTTTAACACTATTAAAAGTTTTACACTACCTGTTAACAGAAAACTTTCTACCAGTGCAAGGTAATTAAAACAAGATTTTGCATGAATGGTACTTAAATGAAACAACAAACAATTTGTGTAGGATTTGATGGCTGACAGCACATATGTCAAGTCTCATATTTAAATTTATATGCTCATTTAAACACTGTGAAACTGTTGTAACTAATGACTGTTAGTAACCTATTTTAAACTATTGTATTTGTGATGCTAGACAGTTTTTACATCACTAACACCTTCTGCTGGTTGTAACTCATGTGGCATAAGTACGAAGTCTGTTCAAAAAAATTCCAGAACTTTGGCCACAACATTTTTCTACACTTACTTTTTACTTGCAGTGCATGGTCTCCTTCAAAAAACTCGACTCCACAATTGATACACTGCTGCCAACACAGTTTACACTTCCAGAAGCAGTCTTGATATTCTCATGCTGGGTCATGCCAGAGGCTATCTGTGAATTTTCTTTTATCTCATCTATCGTTGCAAGTCTTCATCCTTTCAATGGGGTTTTGAACTTTGGAAATAAAAAAGTCCACAGGGGTCAGATCTGGAGAATGAGGATTGAGACAGCACAGGGATTTCATTTTTTGTGCAATAGTCACGCACCAACAGGGACAAATGTGTGGGTACTTCATAATGATGCAACAGCCGTGAACTGTCCCACCACATTTCAGGCAGTTTCCTTCTCACCTTTTCTTGTATGTATTGCAATACATCCCAGTAGCACCATCGATTAACAGTTTGTCCCTTTGGCATAAATCCGTGATGAACTAATCCTTCAATGTCAAAGAAAACTACTTCATGAGTTTTTTTTAAAAAAAGAACCTTTCATGACCGTGAAAATTGAAGCTTGGTCTCAACACTATAACTTTAGACCCTTGTCACATAATGAGTTAAGATTCTCTCAAGGAACATCTTATTCTCATCTTCCCAAATTGTCAGGCAAAGGCCTTTCTGGTCTTAACTCATGAGCCATGGGACAAACTTGGCAGCAACACAGTGCATTCAGAATGCATTTGGTCCTCAAACTCATATTAGAATACTTTCAATAATATTTTATGGCTGTCAGCTATGTTGTTGTTATTACGTACTCTGACTTGTTTCTTCAGAATTGGCCTCAGCCGACTGAACCTATTATTGTTAGGTCAGTCTTCTTTTATCTGGTGGCAATAAGCAGAAACCATTCATACTGTGAATTATTGTATGTGTGATCACAATGGACAATTATGAATATAAATGTCAAATAGGTCACAGTTCTGATTTGCTACTTTAGATTTATATATAAATTCGACTAAAGTAGGAATGTTTGGCATTGGACTCAGCCGGGAGACTGGTTGGGAACACCTTATAACACTACCAGTTACTACTACAATATCAATAAACCAATAACGTTAATGCCTATGAAAGGAATTTAATTTGATACCTTTCCGTTACATACAGTCACAGTCAAACTTTTTTCATTATCCAAAAGGTTGTTTGATAGGAAGCAGTAACCAGACTAGCAAAAATAGAACCAAGGTTCCAATGGTTAGAATGCAAAAATGACATAAAGGAAGCCACCAGCCTCATCAGGCAAATTGGCATAAAGTATTTATACTGTACGTCAAAAAAAAGAAAAAGAAAGAAAGAAATACTACTGTATAAGACTAGCACAATCTAGCATGCCTCGAACACATTTGCAATGAGCAACATAGGCGGAACTTCAAAATACTCTGGCAATAAACAGTGTCTCACTGTACACTGAAGTGCCAAAGAAACTGGTATAGGCATACATATTCAAATGAAGAGATCATTAAACAGGCATAATATGGTGCTTTGTTGGGCAATGCCTAGATAAGACAAGTGTCTGATTGGTTACTGCTGATAGAATGGCAGGCTATCAAGATGTGAGTGAGTTTGAATGTGGTGTTCTAGTCAGCGTATGCAATGGGACACAGCATGTCCGAGGTAGCGATGAAGTGGGGATTTTCCCATATGACCATTTCATGAGTGTTCCATGAATATCAGGAATCCAGTAAAATATCAAATCTCTGACATCGCTGCGACTGGAGAAAGATTGTGCAAGAATGGGACCAATGATGACTGAAGAGAATTCTTCAACATGACAGAAGTCAACCCTTCTGCAAATTGCTGCAGATTTAAATGCTGGGTGATCAGAAAGGTTCGGCGAAACACTGATATGGGCTTTTGGAGCTGAAGGCTCACTTATGCACCCTTGAGGACTGCATGACACAAACCTTTATGCCTTGCCTGGGCCCATCAACACTGACATTGGACTGTTGATGACTGGAAACATGTTGCTTGATTACAAGAGTCCCATTTCAAATTCTACCGAGTGGGTGGACATGCATGTGTATGGAGATAACCTCATGAATCCATGGACCCTGCATGTCAGCAGGAGATTGTTCAAGCTTATGGAGGTTCTATAATAGTGTGGGGCATGTGCAGTTGAGGTGATAAGACACCTGATACATCTAGTTATGACTCTGACAGTTGACACATACGTAAGCATCCTGTCTAATCATGTACATCCATTCACGTCCATTGTGCATTCCGATGGACTTGGGTAATTCAGCAGGGGAATGCAACACCCCACCCACCCAGAATTGCTGCAGAGTGGCTCCAGGAACACTCTTCTGAGTTTAAACACTTCTGATGGCCACCAGACTCCAGAGACATGAACATTATTCAGCATATCTGGGATGCCTTGCAATGTGCTGTTCAGAAGAGATCTCAATCCCCTTGTGTGCTACAGATTGATGGAAAGCCCTGCAGGATTCATGGTGTCATTTCTCTTCAGCACTACTTCAGTCATTAGCTAAGTCCATCCCATGCCATGTTGCGGTACTTCCGCATGCTCACAGGGCCGTACAGTGTTAGGCAGGTGTACCAGTTTCTTTGGATTTTCAGTGTACATTACTTATATTTTAAGCACTCAAAGGCTAATGTTCATTCCAGTGCCACTACATGGAGGAGGGCCACTATTACTTTGGACAAGAGCTTTCAGCATAAAATAGAGAAACACTGGCTTAGAATTCATCTATAGATGATTGTGTTAAATGATCTGCTTACTGTTCTCATTGGCAGGATTTACTACTTCGTATTAAGCTTATATGAAACATGAGGTCCCTGAATCTGATGTAAACTGAAAAATTGTAGTCGGTTAAGCTCTAAAGAACACACAAGCTATTAAACTGACTGCTGCAGTTAAGTACTTTTACTGAAATAATAGCTGTAGTAGTGGCTCAATATGTTTTGTGGCAACCCAGAAACTGCGCTATCAGTTTACTGAAGACAGAACTAAACACTTCGAGCAAGACACAATACAGAAACAATTTTAAACACAAATACACAAAGAAAAAAATTTTTTACTGACAAGTGAAGCAGATACTCATTAAGTTAGCCTTTAAACTGCAATTACAAATAAGAACTTACTTATTGTTGCATTCATTGACTTCTAATGCTCATCATAAACTTTAGTAAAGTACTTAGTTCTCTTCTTTATTTCTACAGTTACGTTAAGTATTGGCGCAACACTTACAAAAATTTATGTGGAATATTTCAGAAACAAATAACTGGACACGTAAAGAATTTAATACTCAAAAAAAAGTTAATGAATGCTATTAAAGCAATAAATACTTTCCAGTTCAAGAAAATAGGTATTAGGATTGATTCAGTGTTCTCAACACAAAGTTGAACTAAAAACAATTATTATTTATAAAAAAAGAGCAACTAATTGGCCCATGAAGGTGGAACTTAATTATGGCTCTTGCTGTATTAAAGCTCTGAAAACTATATTCTTGGAATTGGATTATCGCAATTCGTAACTAAACAGTAAATTCTATGAACAATTTGCCGGTTACCTTCCACATCCAAGGCACTACCATTCAATCTTGTTGCTTGCTAGTCTCATTCAGCATACAAGATGTGAGCAGTTTGCATGCTAACAATGACTGACTATGGTACAGACTAATGGGATTTCTACATAGATATGGTAATTGCATGCACAGATTAATTACAACGAGATAAACTGTCAAGAAATGAGAGTAAACATTTAGAGATGCTTAACCAACCAAAAAAGATAGATGTAACAGTAAGCATAAGGATGAAGAGCATGTACATGATACAAGCTCCGGTAGACAAGCACAATAAAATAACATATTTAAAGGCAAAGAGTTTGGGCAGAGATATCAGTCGAGGTGGAAGTGCAGAGACAAAGACGATGTTGAATGACAGGTGAGGTATGAGTGGCGGCAACTTGAAATTACCGGAGGTTGAGGCCTGGTGGATAATGAGAAGAGAGGATATATTGAAGGGCAAGTTCCCATCTCCGGAGTTCGGATAGGTTGGTGTTGGTGGGAAGTATCCAGATAACCCGGACGGTGTAACACTGTGCCAAGATGTGCTGGCCGTGCAACAAGGTATGTTTAGCCACAGGGTGATCCTCATTATCAACAAACACTGTCTGCCTGTGTCCATTCATGCGAATGGACAGTTTGTTGCTGGTCATTCCCACATAGAAAGCGTCACAGTGTAGGCAAGTCAGTTGGTAAATCACATGGGTGCTTTCACACGTGGCTCTGCCTTTGATCATGTACACCTTCCGGGTTATAGAACTGGAGTAGGTGATGGTGGTGGGAGGGTGCATAGGACAGGTTTTACACCGGGGGTGGTTACAAGGGTAGGAGCCAGAGGGTAGGGAAGGTGGTTTGGGTATTTCATAGGGATGAACCAAGAGGTTACGAAGGTTAGGTGGACGGTGGAAAGACCCTCTTGGTGGAGTGGGGAGGATTTCATGAAGGATGGATCTCATTTCGGGGAAGGATTTTAAGAAGTTGTATCCCTGCTGGAGAGCCACATTCAGAGTCTGATCCAGTCCCGGGAAGTATCCTGTCACAAGTGGGGCACTTATGGGGTTCTTCTGTGAGAGGTTCTGGGTTTGAGGGGATGAGGAAGTGGCTCTGGTTATTTGCTTCTGTACCAGGTCGGGAGGGTAGTTGCGGGATGCGAAAGCTGTTTTCAGGTTGGTGGTGTAATGGTTCAGGGATTCAGGGGATTCAGGACAGGAGCAAATTAGTTTGCCACGAAGGCCTAGGCTGTAGGGAAAGGACCGTTTGATATGGAATGGGTGGCAGCTGTCATAATGGAGGTACTGTTGCTTGTTGGTGGGTTTGATGTGGACGGATGTGTGAAGCTGGCCATTGGACAGATGGAGGTCAACGTCAAGGAAAGATATATATACATATACAAATATACATATAAAACAAAGATGTGACCTACCAAACGAAAGTGCTGGCAGGTCGATAAACACACAAACATATACACAAAATTCAAGCTTTAGCAACCTACGGTTGCTTCTTCAGGAAAGAGGGAAGGAGAGGGAAAGACAAAAGGATGTAGGTTTTAAGGGAGAGGGTAAGGAGTCATTCCAATCCTGGGAGCAGAAAGACTTACCTTAAGAGGAAAAGGACAGATATACGCGCGTGCACATGCCCGTCGGCACATGCCCGTCGGCACATGCCCGTCGGCACATGCCCGTCGGCACATGCCCGTCGGCACATGCCCGTCGGCACATGCCCGTCGGCACATGCCCGTCGGCACATGCCCGTCGGCACATGCCCAGACCATGTTGAAAGACAGATGAGGTATGAGCGGCAGCAACTTGAAATTAGCGGAGGTTGAGGCCTGGCGGATAATGAGAAGAGAGGATATATTGAAGGGCAAGTTCCCATCCCCGGAATTCTGACAGGTTGGTGTTAGTGGGAAGTATCCAGATAACCTGGCTGGTGTAACACTGTGCCAAGATGTGCTGGCTGTGCACCAAGGCATGTTTAGCCACAGGGTGATCCTCATTACCAACAAACACTGTCTGCCTATGTCCATTCATGTGAATGGACAGTTTGTTGCTGGTCATTCCCACATAGAAAGCTCCACGTGTAGGCAGGGCAGTTGGTAAATCATGTGGGTGCTTTCACACGTCGCTCTGCCTTTGATCGTGTACACCTTCCCGGTTACAAGACTGGAGTAGGTGTTGGTGGGAGGGTGCATGGGACAGGTTTTACACCCGCGGTGGTTACAAGGGTAGGAGCCAGAGGGTAGGGTCTACGCGTGCGTGCGTGCGTGCGTGCGTGCGTGCACCTGTCCATTTTTTCCATTAAGATAAGTCTTTCCGCTACTGGTATTGGAATGACTCCTTACCCACATCCTTTCGTCTTTCCCTCTCCTTCCCTCTTTCCTGAAAAAGCAACCGTTGGTTGCTAAAGCTTGAATTTTGTGTGTATGTTTGTGTGTCTATCGACCTGCCAGCGCTTTTGTTTGGTAATTTACATCATCTTTGTTTTTAGATACATTTTTCCCGCGTAGAATGTTTCCATATGTGTGTCTTAAATGACAAATTCATGTGATTCAAATCTCCAAAGTGCATAGTTGAAATGAAAATAAATAAAGATTGCTTACAGTATATGTACAGTTTGACTTTTGAATTAACAAGTCATTACCAGATCAAGAATATCAACACAGTCCCCATATGAATTATTGGAGACACCGAGGTCCATAGAAAAATAGCATAACAAGACACAGCTATACTATAGGAGCAGCCATTATAGTTAAAATCTGTTGGGGGCTGAGAATAACCTGTGAGTCCTGAAAAGGAGCACCAGGCTTTTCAGTATTTGCAGGGGCAATGATATCAATGATTGATTGATTGATCTGATTTTGGAACATTAGCAAATACTGAACTATGTTGGTTCTATGGACAGCTGAAAGCTAAGGAAAACTGCCATTCTAATGTGTGGCTTAGTCATAATGGCATCTTCCTGAGCAAAATAGTCCATTCAGGGACTATTTGGGAGATTGTCATCAGGGACAACTAAAATGGTGCTATACAGACTGGATTGTGGAATGTCCCACCTCTTAGTTGGTCTGGCAGCATAGAGAATTTAAAAAGGAAGTGGATAGATTAAGATTACAGTGGCAGGAAGAAAACTGCTTCTGACAAGGTGAGCACAGGGTTATAAATACAAAATCAACTTGGGGTAAGGCAAGACGTTGCCTAATAATGAATAAGAAAATAGGAATGTGGGTAAGTTACTACGAAAAACATAATGCATTAGCAAAGCCTATGGGATATGAAATTAACAATCACCAAAGCAGTAAAAGTTCCTCTGCCTCCTAGCTTCACAAATTAAGGGATGGAAAGAATGTATGATGAGAACACAAATGATACATGTAGTTAAAGATAAAAAATTTAGTAGGAAAATGGAAGCAAGGTAAAATCATATGATTCAATGGACTGGGAAACAATAGTAGTTCAAGAATAATGAGAGTAGTTAGTATATGTTGAAGAGACTGCAGAAACCAGAAGTTTGATTATGAAATAGTAAGACTGATTTTGGAGCAAAAATTAAAAATGTAGCACAAATACAGATTGACAGTTCACAGATTTTTTTAAGTGACAGATAAAAGTGAACATATACTACGAGGAAAGCATGACATGATGCTGCCTTGTAATACTTATTCATTGTGACTGGTTTCAGTCTTTGACTATCCACATGCCAAGCAAGATTACAATCGCATCATTACATGTCACAAATACCTTCACATACAAAGAATAACTATAACATGATCAAAATGTGTAAAACAATGATGGTTAGTTTAAAGTACTACAGCAATGTTGTTATAGACTGGGTCACATTGCTTCAGTACTGAAAACTTGTGATCATTGTTTTGCACATTTTGTACTATGTTAAAGTTATTCTTTATAGATGAAGACGTGTATGATGTGATTTGATCCTAATCTTGCTAACCATGAAGATGGTCAATGACTGAAACCATTTGTAATACGCAAGTATTAAAAGACTGCACTGTGTCACTTTTTAGCCTTCAAGGAAGGAGTTTATAAATGGCAGATTAAAAATGAAGTTGCAGGAAGGGTAGAAAATTGAGGAGACTGGCTTTGGATAAATTGAAGAAAAAAAACAGATATTGCTAGGTTTCAGAGGGACCATTAGGCAATGTTATCACTGAAACAAGGAAATGGAATACAGAAAAATAACAGAATATGATGGATAGCTTTGAGGGATGAAATAATGAAGGCAGCAAGAGATAAAATAGATAAAAAGAAAAGAGCCAGTAAAAATTATTCAATAATAACTGAGATATGGAATATAAATCACAGAAGGCAAAATATAAAAACACAGCAAATATGTTGTCGAAATAAGATCAACAGAAAGTGTGAAGTGGTGGTGCAGAATAATTAGAAGTGAGCAGCAAAGCTGTAGAAATGTGTACAACTAGGAAAGATTGATTGCCACCTACAGGTAAATTTGAGACATTGTAGTTATGCAGCCACTTCTCTTTCCTCCGAAGAGCTGTGCCGTCAATCCAATGATGGGAAGATAAGGCTGGAAGTGGGAATGAACACACAGACTAGCTATACAAAAGAAGTGAACTTCGAGGTGGAGAAAAGAGGAAGTAATTGTAATGGAAAATAAGATACTGAGAGAAGAATCTTACAGATGATGCAGACCTAAGTTGAACAAAGTCCCACAGGGCAAACAATATTTACTTAGAATTATGAGGATCCTTGGAACAGCCAGCCATGACAGAACTACTCCACATAGTGCACAAGATACGAGAGAAGCAAAATTCCCAGAAGCTGCATTCACACAAGCCATGCCACACTAAACCAAAGAAAAGATGTTTGGCACAGCACAGTGCATGTAGTATGGATGCCAAACCATGCACACTGTGCCATAATGAAAAAGTTCTGTAGTATGTTGGGACATTGAAGGAAATGGTTCATTTGTCCACACACTATTTGGACAGCACTCCTCATTTTTCATTCTTATTGCTGTTGCCACACCAGAACATTGCTGCACGCCTATGAACATGCTGCTCTATTCAGCACAGTTCTGCCCTGGTATATATACACTAGAACAGTGCTGTGCACAGATGAATACTCTGCTCTATTCTGCACAGTTCCATCATCACACTCTGTAAGATGCCTGAAAGCATGGTTGCTCAAATATTATGCTCGGTTCTTGAATCTCGGGCCCTTTTGTCCCCCTATCAATGTGGCTTCTGGGTGGGATGATGCACAGCTGATGCTCTGCTTAGGTTGAAAACAGCAATCTGACAGGCTTCTTCTAAATGCCAATATCTGTGCACTTTTTCTTGACCTGCATAAAGTATTGGACACCATTTGGTGAAATCACATTTTACTCAATGACTGGTGCCTTTGAAGTCCCTTACCAATTACCACCTGTGAGTTTTTATCCCACAAGTTACTCTGGGCGACTTGGCACTTCACTCAGCTCCCCCCGTGTCTAACAGAAAGGTATCCCACAGGGCTCTGAAGTTAGTGTAAATCTTTTTCCTCATTGCCATTAACATGTCAGTACCCTCTGTTGGGCAGCTGGTAACCCTGAGTTGTATGTAGACAATTTTTGCATATGGTACAGCTCCCACTCAGTAGCCTCTGCTGAATACCAGCTCCAAGGTGTCATACGGGGGTCTCTGCATGAGCTCTTTTCCACTCTTTCTATTCCTTTCCTACAAAACACAAGTCATGCATTTATGCCATCGTACCACAGTCCATATTGGCACAGAACTCTACCTAGGTACCCAGCTCTTCGACATTGTAGTACAGTCCAGTTCTTGGGCCAGCTGGCTGTCCCATATTCATCACCTGAAGACTAGTTGCATGAGGAAGCTTAAAGCTCTGCTTTCTTGCCCTCACATCTTCGGGTGCAGACCATTCTACTCTTACCCATATTTCCCAGGATCTGATTTCATCCCACCTGGACTAGGATTGCCATTTTCATGGCTCAGTGGCTTGGTGGTTCCTTCAGCTTTAAAACAGTTAGATCCAGCACACAATCATCGCATGCGTACGGCCACCAGTGCCTTTTGAACTAGTCCTGTAGACAGTGTCCTTGCGGAAGTGTGGATCTTACCTTCTCAGATTCGATGCAAATTTCCTGATTCTTTGTATCCCATTCTCTACACGGGGTGTCATCATCCTGAACCTGCCCTCAGGTGGGATTACCAGTTGGAATGCACTCCTCTCCCTCTGCCAAGATCTCCACCTGCCCTCCTCGCACACTTCTAGTGTTACCTTGTACACTCCCTTGTCGATGGTACCCAGGTACAGATTAGAACTGATCTCTTTGAGGGTCCTAAGGCCTATCACCCCCATGACATTTTGGCATCTGATACATCCACTTCTTAAATAGTTCCAGGGTGTACCATCTTTTAGACTGACAGCTCTAAGACTGTGGATCAGATGGGATATATATTTACATCTCCTGTCTGTATGGAACCCCACTCCTGCCAGGAACATGTACTATGTTTATGGTAGGGCTGACAGCCACTGGTAGGGCAATTCATTTTATTATACTGGCCTCCCTTGACCATGTTTTAACATGTACTGACTTGGTGAGCAGGCTTGAAGCTATTGACTGATGGCTGTTCTTGCCACCTATTGATCTGCTATTCCTCCTTACTGACCATCATGCTTCCTGCCCAGTTGTATTTCTCTGGGTCCCTTGTCATGTAGGTGTTGTGATAGTGCCACGACATTTAACAGTGCCGCCACGACAGTACGCACAAACGGCGATAGAGGCGCTCCGCAAATCAGACGAGCGCGGGAGCGCCACCTAGCTACGAACGGCACCGGCCGCATGTCACGGCACAGCAGTCGAATACGAGAGACTGAGTTGTAATCATGTGATCAGTTATTGTTTCTAAGAGAGAGTGTGAAAATCCACGCAATTATTGTGATTAAAGGTTATAACACTTTTTGGCGACGAGGTCGGGATATTTTCACCGCGTTGTGGATTTGCGTGTTCGTGACGGGGCAGACATGGAACAGCTTATGCAAGCGCTCATTGAACAACAAACACAGCTGACGGCAGCGATTCAGGCGTTGTCGACGTCGCTTACTCATCGTCTGTCTTCCTCTTCTCCGCCTCCATTCCCTCCTTACGACGAGGCCTCTGAAGACTGGGAGAATTATGAGAAGCGTTTGCGGCAACACTTCTTGGCTTTCGGCGTTGTCGACGCTCCTATGTGTAAGTCGTTATTTCTATCTTGGATTTCTCCTCGGGTCTATCAGCTGCTATCTCAGTTAGCCCCTCTGCGGGAACCAGCCTCCCTGTCCTTCCAAGAAATGTGTGACTTATTGTCTGCCTATTATCGAACAAACACCCACGTCGTTGCCGCCCGCGTGGCGTTCTACCGGTGTCGTAAACAGCCCCATCAATCTTACCGGGCTTGGGCGGCGGAACTACATGGCCTGAGTAGGAAATGTCAGTTTGTCACGGACACTCATCACGAGTCTTATGCGGATTCAATGGTTAGGGATGCTATTCTACGGCTTGCTCCTGATAAAGAAGTTCGGCAACGTGCCCTACAACTGCCAAACCCGTCGTTGTCGGAAGTTCTAAGCATCGCTCAATCCTTTGAAGTGTCTCACGCTGCTGGCGCGCAAATAGACGCGTGGTGTGATGTAGGCGCTGTACAGTCAACTCTCGACAAGGACAATTTGCCTGTTGCACAGGAGAACGAAGATGTGGCGGCGGTTCACTCGCGTAAACAACGTCGCGTTGGGCCGCAACGCTCGCAGCGGAACCAGCAACCACAGAAGCCGGTTCGTTCCGCGCTTCCTTCTTGCCCCCGTTGTTTCGTACAGCACGACAGGGCAGCGTGTCCAAAACGTTGGGCCACGTGTAATTCATGTAGGAAAAAAGGCCACATTGCTTCTGTGTGTCATTCCCATAAAGCTCCTGTCGACGAGGACGAGGCGTCGGACATGGATGTTCACTGTGTGCTTTCTCAAACAAATAAGTTGTTTGTTACTGTTCGTGTTCTGAATAAAGACATCCGCATGCAAGTGGACACTGGCTCTGCAGTAACTCTCATTAATTCCCGCACGTATTTGGCGTTGGGCTCCCCTCCTTTGTCTCCAGTTACGCGCAATCTGAGGACTTATAATCAGCAGAAAATTCCTATCATGGGCCAGTTTGATGCTTCCACTGCCTACAAGTCTGTTGTTCGGCCCCTCACGTTTTATGTGGTGGATCATGCGGGCACTGAAAACCTGTTCGGTTATGATGCTTTCCAGTTGTTTGGATTCTCCATTGATGATGATGTGCACCTCATATCTGAGGACATTCCGTATCAACAGCTTGATGGATTGTGTTGTGAATTTTCGTCCGTGTTCTCTGCTGGTCTGGGTTGTGCCAAGGATTTTGCAGCCCACATTACTCTTAAACCTACGGCTCGCCCTAAGTTTTTCCGGGCACGCCCTATTCCAGTGGCGTTGCGTGCACCTGTCAAGGCTGAGCTAGACAGGTTAACAGCTTCAGGGATTCTCCTTCCGGTTACCTCCAGCGAATGGGCATCGCCGATCGTGGTGGTTTCTAAACCAAACGGGAGTCTGCGATTGTGTGGTGACTTTAAAGCCACTGTCAACGCTCAGAGCGTCATTGACACTTATCCTCTTCCTCGTCCTGAGGAGTTGTTTACCAAGCTCGCTGGGGGCCAGTTCTTTTCCAAACTTGACTTATCGGAGGCGTACCATCAGTTGCCGTTGGACGCTCCTTCCAAGGAATTTCTCGTTATCAACACTCCTTGTGGGTTGTATCAGTACCAGCGATTACCATTTGGCGTCGCTAGCGCACCGGCCATTTTTCAGCGGTTTTTGGAACAGCTCACGGCTTCCGTTCCCGGCTGCATAAACTATCTGGATGACATTGTTGTCACGGGAGCCTCCACTGCAGAGCACCTTCGTAATTTACGTTCACTGTTTCGGGTTTTGCATTCGGCTGGGTTGAGGTGCAATCTGGACAAGTCACAGTTCTTCCAACCCTCCATTGAGTATCTTGGTTTCCAGTTGTCCCGTGAGGGCATACGCCCTCTCCGTGAGCACGTTGCGGCCATTAACGCTCTACCCCGGCCGTCTACGGTCAAAGAACTTCAGGCGTTTCTAGGCAAGATTGCTTATTATCACAAATTCATTCCATCCGCAGCAGCGGTAGCTTATCCTCTGCACCAGCTGTTACGCAAAAACGTCCCCTTCTGTTGGTCCGACGGGTGTGAGCAGGCTTTTGTCCGCCTGAAGGCTCATTTGCAGTCGGCGCCTTGTCTTGCCACATTCCGTCCGGGTCAGCACTTGGTTCTGGCGACTGACGCGTCACAGTATGGCCTAGGGGCTGTTCTCGCCCATCGGTATGAGGATGGGTCGGAACGACCCATTGCCTATGCTTCCAAGACCCTCAACGAGGCGCAACGGCGTTACTCTCAAATCGAAAAGGAGGCGCTCGCTATCATTTATGCTCTAAAAAAGTTCAGCGTTTTTTTGTATGGTTCTAAGTTTCACATCATCACCGACCACAAACCGCTGGTCTCTCTGTTCAGCCCCTCGGCGTCACTTCCGGATAAGGCAGCTCACCGCCTGCAACGTTGGGCCTTATACTTGTCTCGTTTTCATTATGAGATTCACTATCGCCCCACGGCCCAGCACGCAAACGCGGATGCATTGTCGCGATTGCCGATGGGCCCCGACCCTGTTTTCGATCGCGATGAACTCCTCTGTTTCCACATTGATGAGGAAGAACGTCGTGCAGTCGAGGGCTTTCCACTTACAGGTTCGCAGGTCGCGTCAGCTACTGCGCGGGACCCGGTCCTGCGTCGGGTGATCGGTTTTGTTCAACGAGGTTGGCCAGACAGGACCGGGGGCCGGGCATCGGATCCCCTTCGCAACTACCATGCCTTGCGCCTTCGTCTGTCTGTTCGTGATGGTGTTGTTCTTCTGGCCACGGATGGCGCATCTCCACGGGTCGTGGTGCCAGCCTCTCTTCGCAAAGATGTTCTCAAACTGTTGCACGGAGGCCATTGGGGTATTTCTCGGACTAAGTCCCTGGCCCGCAGGCACTTGATTCGGACATCGCCCATATGGTTGCTGCATGTGGCCAGTGTGCTCAACAACTGGCGGCACCTCGTACAATGCCCTCTCCGTGGCCTGATCCAGCTCAGCCATGGGAACGGGTGCACGCCGACTTTGCTGGCCCCTTCCTCGGTACTTATTGGCTACTGTTGATTGACGCCTTCTCGAAGTTTCCATTTGTTGTTAGATGTCCGTCGCCCACCACTGCGGCGACGACGCTGGCTTTGTCCAAAATCTTTGCGCTAGAAGGTCTTCCATCCACGATCGTCACGGACAATGGCCCTCAGTTCTCTTCGCAGGCCTTCCGTGATTTTTGTACTGGACAAGGGATTCATCATGTTACCGCACCTCCCTTCCATCCGCAATCGAATGGGGAGGTCGAGCGCCTTGTCCGCACTTTCAAATGCCAGATGAAAAAATTCCTTAGTGATTTTTCCACAGATGACGCCCTGCTGCAATTTCTGAGTTCTTATCGCTTCACGCCTCTGGGTGATCGCAGCCCTGCTGAACTCTTGCATGGCCGCCAACCGCGCACTCTACTGCACCTGCTTCACCCTGTCAGGCCTTGTACTGTGTCCCCTAGTGCGGGAAAATACTCGGTGGGCGCCGACGTGTGGGCACGGGGGTATGGATCTCGCCCTAAATGGATTCCAGGGGTGGTCAAGGCTCTTCGCGGCCGCCGGCTTTGTGAAATCCGTACGGGCGACGGCACGGTTGTTCGCCATTACGACCAGATGCGCCCACGAGTGGTGGCCACGCCTGTGCCACCGCCCCATCCTTCGCCTCCACCAGCCCGAGACGCCAGTCCTGTCGCTGCTGCCGATCTACCGTCCGTGTTGATGCAGCCGCCGTCGCTGCCGCTTCCAAGTACTCCGGAACCGGCCCCAGTCGCGACGCCGCCTTCTCCGGGACCCATCTCGCTGGAGCACACTCCCAGGTCAATGACACCTATGGATGCTGCTCCGGAGTTTTCACCCATCATCTCATCCAGGAGGCACGTTCCTCGCACGAGCTTCCGTCCTGGACATTTTCGACCATACTCGCGTGTCTCTGCGCGGGATCTCCTCGGGGCCTCACAAGAGGCCATGGATGTCTCTGCGCTGTCCATGTCTCCAAGGAAGTGAGTGTTTATTTTTTTCAAGGGGGGAAAAGTGTTGTGATAGTGCCACGACATTTAACAGTGCCGCCACGACAGTACGCACAAACGGCGATAGAGGCGCTCCGCAAATCAGACGAGCGCGGGAGCGCCACCTAGCTACGAACGGCACCGGCCGCATGTCACGGCACAGCAGTCGAATACGAGAGACTGAGTTGTAATCATGTGATCAGTTATTGTTTCTAAGAGAGAGTGTGAAAATCCACGCAATTATTGTGATTAAAGGTTATAACAGTAGGTATCCTGGGGAGTACTGACCATTTGGTTAGAAGAGCATTTACTCACTGCCTGTTCACTTTGCTGACACACATGAGCATATTTGCAGTTGCACAAGAGACCTCTGCTCACTTGAAATGGAACGTTGTCTTGTGGGCTAGTGCTCCAGCCAATAAACTCTACTCAAGGAGACTGCTGCACCATGGTGCTCTTCCTTCTGCTTCTGGCAGGAGGAATCCAGTTGTATATTGTCTCCATACATTGGCCATACCAGGCTAAGCCATAGTTCCTTTCATGCGATGAGTCATCCCCACATTTTGGTTGTGGAACACTACAGACAGTAGGTCATCAATGGTAGAATGCCCTCTCCTTTTGGTCCTTCACCCAAATACTTACCTCCCCATAACACACAACACAGCACTACTATCCTTCTTTGTATGTGTTAAATATCCCAGTTAATACATTTGATATAGATACCACATATGTCAGTGGGATTTTGGGATGGGTCACACATTAACTGTTCAAACAAACTGATTTGTAAGCTGGCTGAATCTTTCCAGTGTCACACCAATTGACTAACATCTGCCACCTCGTTTATCAGTGACAGTGTCTGTGGTCATGGCTTTTCGTGGTCCTACAAACTGTTACTCTAGTCTTTAACCTAGGATTATGTTCCATAGTTGTTAAAACTGTGCACATTGTCTATATTCGAAACATGCATGTGGAGAGTTCCCATAAATTTGATGCCATTAATAAACTGTAAGTATGTTGTCAGTCTGCAGGGTGTTCATGACATTATCAGAAGCATATCTTCTCTCTAAATATCAGACATCCTACACATTAAATTGGTTTGGTAATTACTCAAAAAGTAATTAAACCACATTCAGGACCCACAATTTCAAGACAATGTGCTCATTTCTTGAAAATGTTGCCTATAGTTACTCACTCCCTTCATGTCCACATGCCGGTACTAGTCGATAGATATAAACATGTAGTAGTTGAATAATGTAGTAAAAACAGCACATTATTTTTCTTTCAGTGACACAAGTATTCTGATGCAAAAGTGATTTTGGGCACAATATGTAAAAACAACATAGTAAACAATACTGGAAGTTGTACGAATCTTTTCACGAATGATCCTGATGTATGGAGAGAAGTAGCAATGATAGAGAATTGTAGCGAAATGCAGGAAGACATGCAGAGGATACATACTTCATTCAGGGAGTGGTGGTTGACCCTCAACAGAAACAAATGTAGCATGTTGTGCATACATACACAGAAAGACAATTTATTGTATGATTACATGACTACAGAGCAATAGCTTACAAAACCCTTATTCAATCAGTACATGAATATTGCTTGTCAATATGAGTCTGTACCAGATAGGATTCATAGAAGAAATAGAGAAGATCCAAAAAAGACCTGTTTCATTTAGTAAGGGTGAAAGTGTGCATCAGAGATTGTCAAGCAACTCCAGAGGCAGGTGCCAAAAGAGAAGCATTCATCATCATGTGTAGTTTACTTTTGAAGTTAAGGAAACAGTCAACAAATATATTGCTTCTTTCTATGTACATCTTAACAAAAGATTCTGAAGACAAAATCAGAGAAATTAAGGCCCACAGGGAGACCTACTAACAGTTGTTCGTCCCATGAGCCATACATGACAGGCACAGGAAAGGAGAGAGTGACAGTGGTACATAGTGCTCCACACATTGAAAAATGACTTTCAGAGTGTAGGTGTAGATGTAGAAATCATCCCTACATAAGGTTTCCACATCTGATATTCTGTAACAGTAATAGTCACTGAGAAGGCATACTGTCACTCAGGGCACTCCAGCAATGTGTAGTGTACCTGCTATACACCTCTCTTTGTACCAAATTTTTAAAGGTAAAGGTATTTCTATCCAGCTCTCTTTCAATGTTTTCTTTCCTGCTTTTGTAATGTACTGGATTGTGTTTATCTACAGTGAAACTGAAGATCTACCAGCCAGGTTCAGTTCTGAGACATCTGCAGATGAAGCAAAAAACTTCCCATCCGGATCACAGCAGTATCCAACATCTCATCCAGAGGTAATGGAACAGGATCAAATGGGTGCGTCATTGCAGTTGCCAGTTGGGCCAACTGCAGAGGACACATCAGCATTTCGTGAGAGATCTCAATCTTATGGAAGTCTGTAAGTAAAAACTGACTTCAAATGTCTCAAACTATTGCTGAGTAGTGTAAGTGAGAAGCCTATGGAAAAAACCAGATTAGAATATCAACATAGGCATAAGAGGAAAGGAGCAGAGAAAGGGAAAGAAATGGTGGCAGTGTGGGATACAATGAGGGTGAGGAGACATGAACTGGGAGAAGGTATGATAGAAGGGATGGAAATTGTTGGGTGGAGGGTGTGGGGACAGTAAGTTACTGTAGGTTGAGGCTGGGATGATTTTGGGAGTGGAGAACTACCATCTACCCAGTTCAAAAAGCTTGTGGTGGAGGCGATGTTCTGTATGGCCTTAGTTGTGAAGCAGCCATTGAAGTCAAGCGTGTTATGTTCAGCTACATATTGCACAACGAGATGGTCCACTTTGCCCTTGGCCACAGTTTGGCTGTGGCCATTCATCCTGGCAAATAACTGGTTGGTAGTCACAAAAATTTAAAAAGTCATGCAATGATTGAAAGCAAACATGTCATAACAGTTCTGTTTGCAAAGGTGCCTCAATCTTTGATAGGTGTTGGATATGTGTGTAACAGGACTGGAATGAGGTGTTCTGGGTGGGTTGACTGTGCAAGTCTTGCCCAGGGATACGATTCCAGTGCCAAGGGATTGGGATTGGGAGTTCCATTACAATGGACTACAATGTTTGGAGGTTGGGTGGGTGGCGAAACACCACTTTAGGATGGGTGGGAATGATACAGGGTAGGATGGCTCGTATTTGAGGGCATGATGATCACAACCTTGATGAAGTATGTGGTTCAGCTGTTCCAGTCCGGGAATCCTTGACGAAGGATGTGGTTTAGCTGTTCCAATCCACTCCTAAAGTGGTTTCCCTCAACTATTCAAGCTCAACATCATTCTATTCCATCTTTAAGAGTCTGCTAATCCCAACCCCTCGCTACAAGGATCGTATCCTTGTGCAAAAACCAGATGCAAGCCCTGCACAATACACCCACCCAGCTCTTCCTATTAGTCCTGTTTCAGAATTATACCACTGCATCAGTGGGTAATGTACCTGTGAAAGTGGTCATGTCATATATTCCAGCTCTGCTGCAATAATTGCTTAGCCTTTTATATTAGTGTGACTGCCAAGTGGCTATCCACTGGGATGAATGGCCACCACTATACTGTGGCAGAGGACAAACTTGACCATCCTGTTCCACAATATGAGGTTGAACGTAACACACTTGATTTCAATGGCTGCTTCAAAACCTTGGCCATTAAGGTCCTCCCTTCGATCACCAGCTTTGCTGAACTGTGCAGTTTGTAGTTCTCAGACTCTGACATCATCCCAGCTTCAACCTACTGTCCCCAAGCCCTCCACCCAAGGTTCTGCCCCCTCTGTCGTATCACTTCCTCCCAATTCATGTCCCCTCAGCACCACTGTGTCCCACTATCTGCCAATGCACCCACAGGTCTTTCCCCCTTCTCTGCTCCACTCCTTTCCAACTCACTGTTTGCACCATCCCTCCCCACAGCCTCCTGACACTGTTTGTGGCAGTGTTGTCCTGCCACCTAGTCCCTACCACCTGGCTGCAAATCAGCATGTCATCTTTACAGTGAGTAGCAATCTATCCTTTTCATAATATTGTTGAAACCTACATAAGGTTTGATTTGATCTCCTACAAGGGTTCAAGTAGCAAAATTTCTTGTATTTGGCCAATAAGAGACAGAATAGTCAAGAGATCAGAAATGTCTCTAATGACGTCATTGTTGATGGGACGTTAAACACTAACCACCACCACCACAAGATCAGAAATGAGCCCTGTATACTCACTTTAAACTCCCCAGTAAGTCCTGTGACCACCTCTGCAAACTCACTCTCTGCTTTTCACAGTAGATTTGACTCGTGAGTCTGTCACAGGCCAATCATCACCTGAATCTGTTGACAGGTACAGGTGGACTTGATTCACTCAGGAAGGAGAGTGAATACACCAGATAGTGAGTATAACTGCAGACTCACAGCATTCCCACTAGTTACACAATAATTTTGAAATAAATTTCCACTGTTAAACTGGAAAGTAATGTTAATTTATTTCACAATCATTTTTTCATCTGTATAGCCATTCTCTAGTGCAAGCTGAAATGTCGCAAGATGTTTGACCTACCTAAATGACAGAAGTGATTTGAATACCAGTATAACAATGATTGCTCAACTCTGATTATTATCCTTTTGATACATACATTTATTTAGGTAAAACTTCTGAAGACTGCTGTAGATTTATTTTAATATTTAATACGTATTCAGAGAATGCCTAACAATTATATTGACATGTTTATAGGTATTACTGATCTGTAAAGACAGTAACAGAACGCATGACATGAGGGTGAACTGTAATTTCTAAATGGTGATTAATTATTAAAATAAATTACAGAAATAAATGATAAGCAACACAACTCACAGCTAGCCCAAAAAGACAAGTTGGCATCACAAAATAAATACATAAATAACACACTCTTTTGTGGCGCAAGTATAATAGTGATGTTGCTCTGTGCCCAGTTTTCATTTGATGCACCACATATATTTTCCCATAGTGGAGGTGAAATAAACAAGAATAAAACCATTTTGTTTACATTTGACAACATTTGTATGTTTCTGTGTGAAGCATGGACTATAGTGTAAACATACTGAAGATATCACTCCACCTCTAATGGAACACTTTTGCAATTGCATATTTCCCATCAATTAATTTTTTATTTACATCCTCCACAGTCCCATAAGACAGCTTCCTTAAATGCCATTGGATCCTGACAATTGGTCATTTCCTCCAGTTGGTTCCACTTCACAGCAGCAAGATCGTGTACTCATCTCCTGCACTAACAGTAAGTGGGAACAAGCCAATGAGTATGAGGCGACTGCAGCACTGTAGTTCTCAGACTCCTCTTACTCGCAAAACTACAGCAGGAATGTGCAAACACATTTGCATTGATGTAGCAGCAGTGCCTTGATGTTTTAAGTAAGCAGTCCTAACATCACTCATACTTGCTCCATTTGTGATCTCTAGAACTGCACGGACATGCAGTTTTAATTTATTGGATATCCAGGTCTTCATATGCAATCGTCAAACTGCTGCATAGTGTGTGGTAGAGACTACCTTGCACAAAAGTTAGTTTGTTTGCCACGTTCAACTGGAATATGTTGAAATGCATCTTCATCTTGGCCTTTACATCCTTACCATTTCAGTATTATGGGAGATACGCACGCACACAACAAAATAAAATGTTGCTTCCAGAATGAGATTTTCACTCTGTAGCAGAGGGTGCACTGATATGAAACTTCCTGGCAGATCAAAACTGTGTGCTGGACCGAGACTTTAACTCAGGACCTTTGCCTTTCATGGACAAGTGCTCTACCAACTGAGCCACCCAAGCACAGCTCACGCCCTGTCCTCACAGCTTTACTTCTGCCAGTACCTCATCTCCTACCTTCCAAACTTAACAGAAGCTCTCCTGCGAACCTTGCAGAACTAGCACACCTGAAAGAAAGGATATTGCAGAGACATGGCCTAGCCACAGCCTGGGGATGTTTCCAGAATGAGATTTTCAACTGTGCAGCGGAGTGGTAGAGCACTTGCCTGTGAAAGGCAAAGGTCTCGAGTTCGAGTCTTGGTCTGGCACACAGTTTTTATCTGCCAGGAAATTAAAATGTTGCTGTTTATTTTTCATGACTAAATCTATATAAGGCACATGCTGGTAACCTGAGCACATGTGATTGTTAAATTAAGCACTCATAAGGTCATTACTGAATCACTAACAAGTAAATCACACTGCAACATCAAAATATAGTCTCCTAAAAGGATCTCTGTGCCTCAGAGTTCAATCAGTTCAAAACTAGTAACTGATAAAAATTCCAATAACAAGAGCTAAATGAAAACAGCATAGCAATAGCTGAAAAAGGAAGTTAGATTCATCCTGAAAAACTCTGTTTAGAAACTGGTACAAAAACTATTTAAATTTGCCACAGGTCTCAACAGGCAATCTCACCATGTTCAGACAGGTGTAATGAAACAACAAGGTTACACAGCTCCAAAGCAAAAAATAAATTCTGAAACATATCATATCAATTTGAAACATTTACATGTAATTTAAGAAAAGTTACCACGGCTGCGCCTTTTTCACTAATCAACTCTGGCCCAGTTGCACACATTTCGACATATTATAAGCCAATACTTTTAAGGGGACCCGGAACATCCTATACCTCCAATGTTAAATGTAAGGAACATTTACTTATGAACTATTAACACCAGAATGATGAAACTTTTACAGTATAATATTACATATATTTAATACCATGTACCATATGGATTTTAATTTATTGCTGTCTTTTGGGAAAATATTAATTATTTTGTTACTGAAAATAGTTGTCACATTTTTTGGCATAGTATCTTTGAAATAAAATCTGTTATCAATTACGTATCACAAAAAGCCTAGGATATGAGGTGTATATTGGCACTGTTTACATTCCTTGAAACTTTAAAGTCCTTCTCTCTAATAGTTTAGTAGAAAATGTTCCTTATATGGCAAAAAAATGAACTTGTGGAAAAAGTGTTTCAAAGTTTCACTAACATTTTAGTGGAGTCCAGCATCATAAGAGGGGTTTTCACTGTCATTAGACAACTCCCCATCTAGCCTTCTTTTCACACCTTTCATTCCTTGTCTGGCTTGCCTCTCACTCTCCTTTTCTTCCCTTTCAGCATCCCATTTCCTCTCATTGTCTATCGACATCATTGCACTCGCCATGTACTTTCCGGGCATCACATCCAACTTCTGCAGCACATTTCACTTTATAATGTTACCTTTGTTGTACATAGCAATGACATCATATACTCCAAAATGAAGAGTATGAGTTTCCACAAACACATTTTTTGGGATTCTGGTCCAAATTACATTATTCACACTCTCATTTTGATTTTGTGTACGTCCATGGAGACATTCCTTCAAAAGTTCAGTTGCAGAAAGATCTCTGAAAATTAGTTTTGTAGCCTTCATGACAGTTTCTGGTAGACTGTGATGATGCTTGTATACACGTTCAGATCCCTGATATTTGTTGTGCTTGCATCAGGAACTGGGTCCCTGTGGGCATAGTCCATGTAGTTGTTCCTTGTCAGTCGATAAGGTGTGGTAGTAAAGTGCCATTACAGCCTTTTCCATTGCTTCAACACTGTGAGTATTTTATCTTATTACCAGTCCATAGTCTCTCTGCAATCTGTTGATTACCTCATCGGTCAATGTTTTAGCTCCACGCAAAAGTTTTCTATCACTAAGTACTTTGCCTTTCATTGTGGTCTTCAGTCGATGCAGCCTTGTTCCCATACGTTTCTGAATGTGACCTATACACTCCTGTTTAGTAATGGTAAAATAGTTTCCATAAGGTTTCAGCTCAGACACAGCAGCAAAAGACTTCGAATCACCATCACCCAGGAACTGTAGGTATCTGACCTTGTACCACAGAAGAGAGCGACTGTCTTTCACACCAGAAACTTACATGGCCCCACTAGACCCACTGTAATTCCTTTGACAGATTTCTGCATGCTCATCCTTCACTCTCTTAGGACACCTACAGTGCTTGGATTTAATTACAACATCTATAACTTTTGTAGTATCAGCACTTGTTGCCGTTATTACCCCATTATGTGAAGTGTGCCTGCATTTCTGCTATGTACGGTGGTGGTGGTGGTGGTGGTGGTGGTGGTGGTGGTGGTGGTGGTGGTGGTGGTGGTGGTGGAAGATTTATTACACCACAAAATATTTGACCAGCAGAGTATCCTTTATCAACTGACCTTGGAGCATAAACACATTTAATATTTACACAATAGTACTTGCTTTTCTCACTATCAGTTTCACCTTGGCCTATTTCAACATATTCTGAGTTCCAAAATGAAACACTGTAATGACAACTAGTACAATAAGTCCTGTGTGTCACTTGATATTTATTGACATACTCAATTTGCAACATTCCTTACACAGTACTGAACTCTCATTCACCTTTGAGAGCAATGAAATGTTAATTATTTCGTTCACATTATCCTCACCACACTTTTCCAATAAACTGCAGTATTTTTTCAGTTGATCCATGCAACTTCTTGCTTTTGCTAGAGACAGGAGTAGATTTCACTTCATGAATAACCTCACTATTTTCAGAATCATTTCCCGAGGTCGGAGAAATTGTCACATTTCCAATAGTGTACCTCGGAGGAGGCTTCTTCCTCTTGTAAACTCTGTTACTAAATTGAGGCATATTTGATAAGTTGCAGTTACGCAATAGAAATACAACACAAATCGTGCAGTAACCGCCAAATGCTCAATGTAAACAACAGTATCCAATGACTGTGTATTGTAGACAAAACAATTGCCTATCAAATCGTGTTGCCAACATAATATAAAGTCTTTGGAAAGACTGGAAGTTTTGAAAAACGATGTTTTCAATGAAAATGTATCCATGGAAATTCAATGACGCGAAATGCTGTCTACAGCACATTATTGAAAATATTTTCAATACTTGGAGTTGAGCTACAGGTAAGATTAATCTGTCATTTTAAAGAGGAAGATCTGTAGTATTTTATTTCAATAAACTGAAAACCCAAAATTTCATCATTTTTAGGTTCTGGGTTCCCTTAGCTGCTACTGGGGAATTAACTCCTCTGTAATTGATTAAATTCAATCACAAGACAACATAATAAACTTAACTACAGTCAATCAGCTCACCTACTTTGAAACAAAGTGAAGTTTGTGGCAATATTTCACCCAGGGGTATAATATATACGGATTTGTGGTTATCACGGAAGACTAGTTGAGAGGTAACTCACTTCAATCTAAAATATACATTTATTGATCACTTGTACCTATAACAATTATGACAGTTCCACATCTTATGCACCAAAAGTTCACACAAGACATATTAGTCAAAAGAAGAAAGGTGTTAAAGATAGGACACTCTGTGCCGGAGACACCACAGATTAATTTAAATCACAAGAGCACACCAGTTACTTACTGCACTCCCTTTCAAATCTTAAAGGAACACACAAATTTAACATACTGTACCACAATAGTTACCACCTGGTTTCAGAACATCAAACACAGAACCAATTTTTGTAAACACACAAATGATGGGCATCTGATCTTACATGAGTACCATATTCACCCACACAAGTAGTATGCTCACTGGCTTTGTACAACTAAGTCCCACTTACAAGGGAATGATACCATAAGACATGTTGAAACGTACCCTGAAATTTTTTACACTGGAAGAAAACAAAAGAAATGTGCACGCGACTTCGGCAGCACATTTGTAAACAGGAAACACAACAGCACTAGATAGAAATTTGTAAAGGACTTTTCAGGTTGCTGTTCACTGATAGTTTCTCTGATTCAAACGTGTGACCGTAGCGGTCATGTGGTTCCAGACTGTAGCACCTAGAACCGCTCGGCCACTCTGGCCAGCTTAGTCCATGCACATTGACAGTTGACAACATGGAAAGGCAGCAGGTTTTTCAATTTGATGATCGCTATATGATTGATAGCCATATATAAATTCATTTCTTCTTTTTTCTGCACTTCAATTGCTGGTCTGCAATATTTCCATATGATGGATCTATGTTCTAATTCTGCCACAAAAATAGTTCAAGGTGTACCTGTTCAGAGATCACTGTGGTATTCATTATCATATACCATAACAGAAGGTAACGGTTAGCTCCCATCTGCTGAATTACATCTAACAAGGGAATGGTCCATTGAGACATGTCGAAACCTACCTTGACATTTTTTACATGGGAAAAAGACAACGAAAGAAATGTACTGCCAAAATTTTCACTGTTAAGAGGCACCACAAGCATTTAGTAAAAATGTTGAAGTTACAGATTTATGCTGCACAAAGAACAGTTTATAACTGCAGTTTGTACAGCCCTGCCTGCCTAGAGTGCAACTCGCAAATCACTCGTGCAGCCCCTAAAGACTGGTTTACAATGGAATGAATGGAAGTGAACATGTGCGAATGAGCATTTGCAGAAAATATACTACCGTTCACTTGTATATGGGTAGAATCATTTATACTACAGGAAATGGAACAGAACACGAGGTAGCGAACATTGACTATGAACACTTTGTTTTTAGTTTTTTGGAGGTAATATACAACACACAGGATAAAAATCTATCTTGTTAGAGCCACAGTGCAAAACTTTGCTATTCAGTGAGGATCATTTTGCTTGGAGAGTGCACTGTTCTTGACGGAGTATGTAAAATGGCACAGGGAAGGAAGAATTTGTGTCAATTTGTATGGAAGTGTGACGTGTGGAGATCATGCACTTAACATGGAATTGCATCTTCACCTCCCCTTAGAACTGGTACAAAATTTTCCTTGTATGTTGGCTGTCATTTTTCCCTGGCTTCCCATTACCATTGAGAGGATATTCATAAACAGAACACTAATTACCAGTGTCGAGCATCACCTCAAGAAGTGACACAGCTAGCATTTCCACTATGCATGTAAGGTCTAATGGTTATTTTCTTTCCTCTGTTTTTCTAAAACAAAAATGGTCTAGTGGCAAAGAAAACACACACTTAGTAATCCAGATAACACAGGATGTAATCCGGATTAGACTGCAACTTTTTCACTATGATTTTTAACTGAGTATTCAATTCTCACAGATGTTGTAGTGGCCACAAAAGACATGCTCTGGATTTCCCGTTAAACTGCAGGTCTCCATTTTCCAATTAGCTAATGGGGGAAGGTTAGGGACACATAAGTAGCTGCAGTGACCTCCAATTGAAAGACCTGCAAGAGGCCTATTGCTACACCAGGCAGAATTATCTTTTGCTTGTGCTTGTTAGCTTTTTTGCTGCTCTGAAAAACTGGCTTAAACTATACAAACAATTTTTTGAATAACTTCATATTGACACTTCAGTTCTTGCCCATGTATCTGATAAAAGTGGCTGGTACAGAAAAAAAAATCATGGCAGCGCTTGATGTCACATGACTTCTGTGTTGAAATGAAATATGTCCTGCAGTAAAGTGTTTTATAACAATACCTGTAGGCCATTCCTTATTACAATGTCTGAATGTTGTATATTTGATATCAGTTAAACAGTTCTTTGCTTATTCCCTCTAGTGTCACAAAAATGCGAAGTGTGTATTGAATGACAAAATCAAACATTATTCTTGCACCAGGCACACTGGACAAAGGAAGAATTGAAGAAGTCAGGCACTTTGCAGTAACCTAATTTTATTTAGACAGAACTGGGATGGAGTCAGAAATGTTTGTTGTTCTGCATATTGTGCTGCATACTGTGTGTACTTCATCAAATTCGTGAAGCATGGTGAAGCAAACTGGTAATGCACATATGACTGGAGCTTAAGAATACTGTTCCGCTCATAAACCTGAAGTAAGAGAGACGTAGCAGAAATTATGTTGTCTGATTATTTCCAGAAAAGTGCTTTCCACTGATAAAAAAATTCTTTATCGAGAGGTTGAATCACACTAGCAGTTCCAGATGAACTCCACACTACATCTACAGATTTTTTTTTTTTGTCATCCTGCACAAAAACAGAGGTGTCATTACATCCAGACGATGAATCCAACAAAAGCAATTTATTAGTTTCTGCAGCTGATAGGAATATGTTTAGATAATTATTCTTTCCCATTTTTCCAGATTTTGATTCGTTGATTAAAAGATATTTGCAACTAAACACTCCATTTTTTATTTGTGGTCCTGATTTGCCTTGCCATTGTTTGAGGGATATACAGCTGTGGAAACAGTAAACGACTCATACTTATCACTGGCATTATTGTATGTGAAGGTGTCATTGCATTCATTGATTGGGCAGCCAACTCTATTTGTTTTATTCATTTATTTATCCCTCACCCTGCACCCTGCACCCTGAAATGATAATGTGTGGTGTGCACGCAGTTCTTTCATGAAACCTGATTCATCAGCATTATTAACAGCAGTTCATCTTTGTCAACTATGAATTTCTCTATAGCACTGTCTCTCAGTGGCAGCTGCTGTACACGTTTACGTGATGTAAACTTTGTAATTTAGCGACTTCCTATTCTGTAAGATTTCTTAAACATGCGTGGTCAGTTCAACGAAGCCTTGAAATAAGAAATGTTCATGTTGGCTGTAATTTGGAGGGCCCAGTCTCTTAGATCCCTATTTGTAATGGTGCATAGTCTCTCACGAGCTGTTTTAAATCGTTTGAACAGTTTTTCATTCAGATGGTTTCGGGTTTCTGCTTGGAGCATATTTCTTTCTTAATGTAATTCATTCTTCCATTTGAACAGTTCACACTCAAATTGTACAAAACGAAAATGCCTTTGCGCACTGCGTAACTTAGTGTTTTCCTCCTCTTTCATTTAACTAATATTACACTGCCTTTTCTTTGTCACTGAAAGCAGTTTCAGTGTGTGTCTTTTTAGGCTTGAAAGGTATTCTTCATAACTGTTATTGGCACAACTGGCTTCATATGAATCACAATCACATCAAAGTTATTTCCTATTTCTCCTAATGTATCCACAATTTCAAACAAAATGTCAATATCATTTGAATGAATGTCAAGGAAATAAACTAACAAATGACACACATGTACATCCTCAGGAGAAGTGATTTTGGCTGGAAACAATATTCTTCATATTTCATCATTGCTAAACTGATAACATTAATTGGATTCCACATTACTGTGAAACTGGAAGAAGAAAAAAAAAATATCAGGCGTTTTATGAAAGCACAAAAATATTAATTCAACTTTATCTGCATTGTCAATCTTAACAAACTACAAAAAGCAACTGATAATTTGTAATACTTCAGTAGCTAATTCGAGAGAATAGTAACTGTGTACTGCAGCGTCAGTGAAACTATCAATGAACAGCAACCTGAAATGTCTTCTACAAATTTCTATCTGGTTGGGTTGTTTTTCCTGTTTACAAAGTAGGGGTGCACATTTGTACTGCCGCCTGGTGCACTAAGAATTTGGCAATTTTTAGCTGTTTTTTTGTTATTTTTTTTTAATACTTGCAGTGCCTCTTAGCAGCTAAAATTTTGACAATGCATTTCTTTCGTTGTCTTCTTCCTGTGCAAAAATTTCAGGGTAGGTTTGACATGTCTTTTTGGACCATTCCCTTGTTAGTGCAAAGAAATGTAATTTGATACATCAACTTTGGCTAATGATATCTATAAATTGAAATTTTTACAGGGTTATTCATATGTACCTCCAGCATTTCAAAGGCAAACTATCCAAAAACAAGGCATACAAAGAAATGATATTAGTAGATAGAGCATGAAGTAGTTCGTGAAGCATGTTAGAAACATGGTCTGTAGTGGCATGGTGGGTGCATTTTGTGATAACAGGTAAAAGCTCCGACAGAAAAAACAATCCACTCGAGAAAACACATTCCATGGGACTGGCTGCTTATGTGACACAAGGAAGGCAGGTCAATTTTGAAGCATCGGCAGAGAAAGTGGTGTGCAGGAATCATTCGTCTGCATCCCGAAGAAATTGATGATGCATGTGGCCAGAGAACTGCAGATACTGCATTCAAATGTCTGGAACATTCTACGCAAATTTGGGTGTTTAAAAGCATGACAGCTGCAGTTGTTCTGTGTTCTAACCTCTCAGGACAATCATCACTGTTCTGACTTGTAGTGAGATGTTTACTGAAGGAAGACTTTCACAGAAATTGATTTTCAATGATAAAGCCATGTTCCATGCTTCTAAACTTTAATCATAATAATACACATATTTTGGGCTCAGAACCACCACATAAGATTGTGAAACAGTTTTGTGATTCACCTAAAGTTATTGCCTTTTGTGCCATCTCCTTGTAAGGACAATCTTCCTTTGTGGAGGAAAGTGTGACTGGTTTTATTTATATTGACATTGTGCAGTAATGACACAGCTCAAATTACTGGAAGACAGTGGAGACCTCATTGTGCAACAAGATTATGCTCCACCACTGTTTCTTTCAGATGATGATTATTTCAATGCCACATTACCTCAGCAATGGATTGGACATGCTCCCCATTACGGCTTTCCTTTCCTTCAGTGTATCCTACAGTCACCCATCTTAATCCCATGTGATTTCTTTTTACACAGGGTTATGTCAAAGATTGTGTGTTCCTGCCTCCACTGCTATTTAATATGGAAGAAATGAAAGGCAGGATAATTAATGCAGTTGCTGATATCGACCACATGTTGGTACATATATGGCAATAGTTTACTATTATATTGACATTTACCATGTCACAAATGGTGCCCACATTGATCACCTGTGGAGTCGAGAACTTGGAGAAATGCTCTATCGATTGACACATGTCTATTTTCTGAACGTCTGGCAATTGTTCCACAATAGTTTTCACAGACTCTGGAGACACACATACCGGTAACACTGTACACTGTATTTTTGTGGAATTCCAGTTGTGCAATAAAGTAATGTAGTTGCCTGTCCTAAAATGGACAAGTTTTCTGGTAATTATTTGTTACTATCAGACGTCATGTAACAGTAATTTACATGTGTATTGATGAGATCAGTAATTATGTGTGTGGGAGTAAATTCTCATAGTCCGGGGATAAAAAAGTTAGTTACATTGACGTGCAGAATCACAGCTTTTGAACTGTTTAAAATATTAATAAATTATAATAAACAAATGAGAATTGTATGGATTACCATAGAATGTGAGACAGCAATGACAACATTGTGATCTCACGTTCTGAATTGCTGTAAAGTCTGAACACACTTTTCCAAATACTTGAAATTCACAATCAATATTACTGCATTTAAATCTAAATTGCTACAAAGCACCTTGGTGACATTGGAAGCAGGTATCAAAGACATCTATACAAAAATTGATGAGATCACAGTTAATTAATACAAGTAAATATGAGGTCAAATTAACTAGGATTCAGGAGATCCAACTGTTAAAACAGTATGTTCAAAGGCATCTGCAGTTTGATCAAAAGAGTGGTTTAATTTGGTAAATTAGTACTAATTTTTTTATGAGAACAGACAACAGTAAAATGCTGAAGGATTATAATAAGATTGACACCATCCATCGAAACTTGGATTTTATCATCAGTGAGCTACATTGGTGGTTATACAAAAGTTGGATCTATTGAGAAAGAGGAAGGAGAAACTACGGGTTCAACGCCAGCTGGGTGCCGTAAAAATAAGAGCCATCTATGAATGGGTCAGCAATCATTTGTTGAGGGGAAAGTTTCAAACAGCACAGAGGCAATCTAGACATAAACAATAGTGATGCTCGAAAAACATCTGTGGCTATTGCCAAAACTATTGGTTCAAGACTGGAACAAAACCAATGAAATAATTTAAAGGCAACCCTGTACAGAAAAATAATCACTCTGTAACTACCACAAGAAGAATCTGAAAGACACGGGCATAGGACAGGACTGATGCATCTGAAACTGACATCAACCTATCATATCGGACAATCAGACTGACAGCAATATCAGTACTGTCTGAAAGGGCTATACTTATCAGTGATGGCTACAAGGATCAGCATGAAACAAATTATTCAATCTGCTAAAGTGGCGCTCTGACTATTCCCACAAGCTGAAGCCAAATACTAGAGAGAGTTAAACCACCCAAACATTACATCTCTTGGGAAGACCGACCCACTGTAAAAGTAATTAAGGATAGAGGAACATAGGAATGAATACATTGTGGTTTTCATGTGGATGAAGAAAAAGCCATATGATTGTAATAGGTATTATGCAATATGAATAAAAACTGACAGATTTGTTGAATGAGCCCATTTAAAACAACTTACAGTGAAGGTTATTAAGAAGGTGCAATCATTAATCCAAAACTCAGGTCTTGATAATGATATAGCCTGGGCACTGGCCACAAGTTCTGTCAACACTAAGAATTTATTGATTACCTTTGATATGAAATGAAAGCATGCTCCCTGAGGTCCATTGTTAATGGGGCTGAATTGCCTACCTATTGAGTTGCTGCACAAGTTCATAGTGTTCTTCCATAAGTTTCATAATCACAACAGATACAAATAATAAACTTTAGTCATTAAGAATATATTTCCCTTCACTATTTACAATAGTCAGCCAATGCTGGGGTACCATTTTGATTCCGCAACTGTAGAAAACATGTGGTTTTCAGGTGAAGAATTCTTAGCCATGTTTGGAGTGAAATTTCATCCAGAAAGGAAGTTCCTTAAAGGTTACTTGATTGAGAACAGAAAAGGTGAAAAATCTGAGGGAGCAAGCTCATGTGAACAAGGTGGGTGTGGAATGAATTTCCAACCCATCTTCGGCATAGTATTTTTTTGTCAGTCTAGCAGAATGCGGGTGACTGGTGTTATGGAGTAACATCACTTCACACTGTATTCGTGACCATTGTTCTTGGATTGGTTCTGCAGGAAGCCTCAGTTGTTGACCATAAACGTCAGCAGTGATGGTCATACCTTAGGGCATAGTACACCACACCATTGCTATCCACCAGATGGATAACTTTATTCTTCATGGATGTGCATAGGTCTTTGTATGGGGAATTGCTTGGTCTGAGCTCAGCCATTTTTTTCTTTTCCTTATGTTGGCATAAAGACACCATTTCTCATCACAAGTAATGATACAGGATAGGAAGGGCCAGTGTTGTTCATGAACCAAATGATTACGAAGAAGCAGAGATGCACATATGGCAATCCACCAATTTTTGTGATTTTGACTTGGAGCAAACAGTAACCAGACACCCAATTTTTAAACCTTCCCCATTTTCTGCAAATGCTGCATGCTGCATGATGATGGAATGATCAGTTAATCACATTTGCCAATTCTTGAGTACACAGAGTTTGATCATCATGAATTAATGCACTTAAATGATTATCAAACTGAAGGTCTTTCTGAACGTAGAGAATCACTAATGTCTAAACAATCTTCCTTAAAATGAGAAAACCCTTTTATTCCCATGCTGTATGGAATTACCACATACACAATACACATGCTTGTGGCTGTCTTTGCTGCTGTCATTGATCTGTTGAACCAAACAGAAGAATATGTCTTAAATGTTAAGATTTATGCACTTAGCACTCTATTTTCTAGTGTCCACAGTTCCATTAACTATCTCCAAATGACAAAATGACAATATGTAAACTCAAATAGAAACTGCAAATAAAAATGATCAATAAATAAGCCCATAGCAACTGGACTATTAACATGCCAAACAAAAATGTTATGAAATTACACACGATCCTAATGAAATAATATGTGAAGGATTATACTTGCTTCATTTAGCTTACATAGAAGCAGTGCATACAGCAAACAGATACCTATTCTGTTCCTGGACATGAGGCCCACAGAAATCACAATGGCACACACATGAGGTCTACTGGAAACTTACATACATCAACCAGTGCATACATACCAAACCCCATCATCTCATTCAGAAGTGTTCTACCCTACACACGGCAACAACTAGAGCCCACAACATCAGTATCCAAAGCAAGATCAAACAACAATCAAGAGAACTGTTTAACACCTATGGAGCTGACAGATACAATAAGCGGTCATGTGCTTACCACAAGTCTAGGGTGTTGATGATAAAGAAAGCAAACTGCTTTGCCAAGGAGGCATCAAGTCTATTTCTGGAATGACAACAGGATTCACGATTTGGTAGGGACCACTAAAGTTACAGTAAAATCCCTCATTATCTTGCTGCAAACATACAAAACAAGAAGCAATAAAAATCTGCAATCTACAGGGAACTGTCAGTCTACAGCTCCAAATCTTCCTGGGACCAGCCAACTACTTTACATCCCTCTGCAGGTTATATTGACCTGATATAAACCCAATAGCCAGTCACTAAATGCTTCCAATGTCTGCTGACCATGCCTACTTGCTAAAAACCCCCACAGAAAGGATAGTATCATAGAATTAGTTAAATTTGTGTCTTGTATGTTGTTAGTTCTTCTCCTAAATGTTCCCGTTTGTTTTCCATCAGGGTTCCCTTATGGTGAGTTTGTGTCTTAATCTCCCTCGTTTCGACTAGTAATTTCACCTTAAGACTTCTACAGTGTAAAATGTGCCACACATTTAAAGGTAATCTTGTAACTGGGCGCTACCAGATTCTTCCTGTTTGTTATGGGCATTGTCTTAAATTTATCAATGCCTAAAGAATATTGGTATTCACTACACAAAATAAATACCAAATCATAAATTCACTCAAAACTATTAAATGATCATACATTTCTGCACGTAACATCATCTTTACAGTATCAAAATGAATCTTCGTTACCTTTTACCAGCCATAGGCAAACAGTTCCTAGACAAACATGAGAGTTTTGGCTTTATTGAATGAATGGCAACAATAATTATTTATTTATAGTTTATTATTTACTTACTGTTGACGTCTGGGCCGCACTGTTGATGTCTGGGCCGCAAACTCCACATGTATGCCAAGCAGAATGTGTCCATCGTGACTGTGGCGGAAGGACTCTGAGTAATGGATTACTGGCAAGGTAGCCATTGCTGATGCTGAGTAGTGCCAATGGAGAGACCCCCCATTTGGAGTAGGTGGCACCAATGCAGGTGAGCTGCAAATGAAGCAGAGTAAGTTCTATCACTGGTGGCCATACAGGCCCAGTAGTCACTATAGAAGGAAAGCCCTCTTTTAGTGTAAAGAGATACAAAACTAAAATGTCCCTTTCTCTGGCTCTGCCATGGGCAGAAGGCTCCAACATGGGAGGAGCATAGGGCTATGTGACTAGCAGAGAAATACTCTCTCCAATATTTAGTGTGCACAAGGGCTGATATGGATTCCTTCTTGGCCACAAAGCCCTCATTCTTTGTGGAGAAGTTAGAAGACAAGTTTGGGGAAGTGGCAGTCATCTCTAAAATGAAAAGTAGGTCAGTTTCTATCAAAACAGCATCCCATGCAGACTTAAGGGTGCTGCTCACTTGTAAAAAGGTGGCTGACATAACAGTAACTGTCACTCCCCATAACAGTCTGAACAACTTGGAACTAGGGGTGTACACTTCATCTGCCATGTATATAGGGACCAAAGTACAATAAAGTCACCTCCAGTACCTTCATCTTGGCAGTTGATGGAGACTAATTGTCTCAAAAGGTCAAGGTGATGGTATACCAATCCAATGGGAAACCCCCTTCACCATGCAGTGCTTAAAGTGTCTTTGCATTGCTACACTAGCCCCCTTCTGAAGAGACTGTTGAGGAGTGCTGCATGCCAATGCTCCCTGTGCATGTCTCCCATATCAGTCAGCTGTGGAAACCACAATTCTCCCTGCTCACCAGATGAGAGAGAGAGAGAGAGAGAGAGAGAGAGAGAGAGAGAGAGAGAGAGAGAGAGAGAGAGAGAGAGAGGAGGGGGGGGGGGGGTACTAACTTACCAAGAGGCCAAAAAGAAGAAAGAGCAGTTGCACTCATCATGTAAAACAAGTTTGTGTGCTAAAGCTATGACAATGTTGCCCCTCCCCCCCCCCCCCCCCTGCACTTGGGCATTGGTGCTCCTGCCTGTTAAATCTCTTACATTGAACCCTCAGGGCCACTCAGCCATGCCTGCCCTCCCCTCGCCCCCCCTCCCCCTCCCCCTCCCCCGATGGTTGGGGGCTCCACTCTCACTGTTTCCCTTCTTCGGGATTGATGGTTTCAATTGACCCACCAGAGACATTGGTCCCTATCTCCTAGCCAGAGACAAATCGCCTTTCTCTAGCGTCTCCCGCCAGGAAGGGTTACTTCATGACACAGTGAATGTTTCTGCTGGTCTGCAACCAGACACTAGCCAGTGGCTGAAGGTGCCACAGGCCGCTAGTCAGAGCTTCCCAATCACCATCTTTACCTGGAACTGATTCAGAGAAGCCCTCACAATCATCAAAAGCCTCTACGGAGAGGAACGACTAGTAGTAGTCCTCAAAAAAAGACATTCCAGTGGCCCCCACATCACCAGATCCCAACTGTTCCACTCCTGCGGCTGAGACAGATTTTCCAGCAGCCCCGGGTGCACCATTTTGCATCACACAATGGAACCTGGAACCTATGTATATGGAGGCCATAACCACTCAACCAATGGCAACAGATGACTGTAGGGCCTGCCTCCTTGGTATTTTCATGGCCTCAAGCACACTGGCAACATTATTCTCCAGTGGATTTGTTGCAGTTTTTTCCACCATCTGGCTGAGATAAGACATCTTTCAAGAACTTAGCCTGCCTTCTGCACTGCCCTTTAGGAGACCTAGTTTCCAGCATAGACCCCAGCCCTTTATGGATACCAGGCATATTATAAGAATTGTCCTAACTATGACAGGATGCAGGGCAGAGTTTGCACATATGTTCTGGACACACTGTATAGCAAACTTGTGCCTTTTAATACACCTTTAGAGGCTGTGGCTGTTCAAGTAAGAGCATTTCAGGATTTAACCATCTGCAATATTTACATACCTCCCTCTTGATGGTGAAGTCTCAGAACATTTTGTTTGCATTGGTTGATCACATCAGCTCACCTTCAATAATGTTGGATGTATCAACACCCTTAAGCCTTTGTGGGGCTGAGCCAAGATCACTGGCCACAATGAAGACCTCAAAAACTGGCACAACTAAACGCTTGCCTCTTGAATACTGGCATCCCCACACACTTCTGTGTGACACACAGAACTTGGAAACTCCCTGGCAGATTTAAACTGTGTGCCGGACCAAGACTCGAACTTGGGACCTTCACCTTTCGCGGGCAAGTGCTCTACCAACTAAGCTACCCACATGCTTGGATAGCTCAGTTGGCAGAGCACTTGCCCATGAAAGGCAAAGGTCCCAAGTTCGAGTCGGTCCAGCACACATTTTTAATCTGCCAGGAAGTTTCAAAATCAATGCACACTCCACTTCAGAGTGAAAATTTCATTATGGAAACACGGAACTTTCTTGGCCATTGACCTTTCCATTTGCAGTCCTTGTCTTCTCCCATCCATCCACTGGAGAGTCCACAATGACCTGTGTGGTAGTGATCACTTCACAATCTTCTTGTCCCTCCCTCGGCATCACTCCCATGGATGCCTGTCAAGATAGGCTCTCAACAGTGCTGGCTGGGATGCTTTCACCTCTGATGCCATCTTGGCTCCCCGCCGCATGGTGATATTGATGAGGCAGTCCAGAGTCCAACTATAGCTATACTGTCGGCAGCCAATTTGGTGATACCCTGTCCCTCAGAATGGATGACAGTACCTTGGTAGTAACCAAATATTGAAGTGGCCATTAGAGATCATATATGAGCCCTCCAGCACTGAAGTGGCACCCATCAATGGAGCACATCATTGTCTTTAAACAGCTACATGCTCGAACCAACCACCTAATAACATGACAGAAAAAAGAATTCTGGGAACAATGTTTTCACCATAGGACCACACACACACACACACCTCCCTTTTGCATGTTCGAGCAAATATCAGACATCTCTATGGATACCAGATACCTGCAGGTGTAGCTAGTATTACCTTGATTGGCGCTGTCTACACTGACCTAGGTGGCATAGCTGAACATTTTGCTCTCCAGCTTCTGAAGAGTATGAATCTGCCTTTCATGCCTTAAACAGTGGGTGGACAGAAATTATCTTTCACTATACCCCACCTGAAGCCTTATACTCCATTCAGTGAATGGGAAATTTTAGTTTGGCGTACTTTGTCTAGGAGAGTATGGTCTACACACAAACGTGCACAGGCATGCATACTGCTTACCCCCATCATCATTACTGGGGATCTTGTCTGTATAATTTGAAAGGATATTTTGTTAAAACTGGAGCTGTAATGCTTAGGCTGCAAAAGACACACACATAGTAGCTGAATAGAGAGATTTATTTTCTTTTATATAAACTCAGACTGCAACTGCATTAAGTGCATTTGCCACTCATTGCCTGTAGCTCCATAATACATGTTCTAGTTCTCAGAGGATAAATACCAAGTAGACTGAGCAAATTACTTTGTTTCAGATAGGTCTTAAAAATGCTCATTTTAAGGTGACCATTAAGGCAGTTTAAAGTTCCACTTCAAATGTATCACAAATTTGTGGATTTTCTGCATCAGTAATAGGCAGATACCTCACTGTATATGTACAGCTGCAGTTTACTGGCTACTTGAGCATGCCTATAGTTACAAACACTGAGGGTGACATTGGTGTAACTTTCATTGTGTTCCTAGATGCGATAATTAATTTCATTAAACACACCACAAAACAAAGCAAACAGACATTGTTGCTGAGCTTATTTTTAGCTGGCACTAACAAACTGTATAACTGCAGTTGAGTACATTTCAGTAAATGTTTCCAGAAATTGCTGAGAACATCTTTACTTTGGCTAGAAAGAAGTTAAAATTATGTAAATATTTGAAACTATGAGCAACTGAAATGTTGTTTGTAGTAGTGACACTACATTCTAGCTAGTTTGTTCTAAATTGCCAATATAGTAGCTTAAGCTCAGATTAAATTATTTCATACATTGCTGTGAGAAACAGATTTGAAATGAATGTAGAAGTATGATTCCAGTCCAAAAGTGATGGTAGCTAAAAAAGTCTTAACTGGATGTTAGTAACAGGTGTTACAAAATTAATAAGGATCTTAAGGCTTTGTAGTGTTCATTACATTAAACTTAAAATTATAAATAATACAGCAACTCATATAGCTAAAGTAGGAAAAAAGCACATATACCTGCCCCCATCCCAAACCCCAATTCTGTGTGCAGCCTTTTCATATATATAATTGTTACAGTGTGGAAGTGCTGTAAGGTTAATTGTAAGTTGAATGTAATATATGCTAAAAACACCTATATTCATTTTAAAATCCCCAGTATATATTACAGAAGTAGCACACAGTAAATGGTTGGCTCCCTGTATTCTGGTACCATAGGAGAATTTTATTTGGCAACACCCCTCCCACCACCAACCCCGAGCCCCCACCCCACTTCTGTTGGCTACTCAGAACAAAAACTAAGTTATTAATCTAAGTAATATAATATCACAAACTATTGTACAGCACCATAACTGATTTAAGAACACATTTTGAAATTTCATTATGAAAAAGATTAATTGCAGAATAAAGCAACATATCGGGCTGAAGGGAAAGCAGTTTTTCGTTCTTGGTGTAGGGTGAGAACAAAATTATCCAATGTGGAGTCTGAGTGTTACAGCAGTGCACATAACTTTCAGAAGGACTGACAAGAGTAATGTCTTGATATCATGGTGGTCATGAGTCCAATATCATAAAAATGCAGAAAAACCAATAATTTTCATATTATCAGTGTGTATCAAAATAACATTTGCAAAGGACATTTCTGCCATGTTCTGTTCCCATAAATTCCTACAGAAATGTTTAAATAAGAAATGTAGGCTATCTTAATTCGCCCCCTTGTAAACATACTGAGAACATATATATTCTTTAGTTTGATGTAATGATACAGTGCTGAGAGCATGGAACCTGAAGTCATTCATTTGTCAATTTACTCACTAACTTATTGCTAATCATCTATTATACTCCATAGATCCATCATGAACAGTAGTTTTCACTGATGTGGAATGGATATACGCAGACTTAAGACTAATTATGTGTTCTCTCATAGCAACTACCTATCATTGGATCAGCAGAAAAATTACCTAAAAACTTATTACTTTCTCAGTTAGCAAAATTAGCTGCTGTCTAGCTACAAACCTTGGTTAATATTGTAGTACCAGAGCTGATAATTGCCAAATAGTTTCCCTTGACATTATAAGAATAGATTCCTGTTTAGAATTAACATTGTTACTTGATGTGGTGATAATACTAGTTTGCATTTCTTCAGAGTATTTGACGGGGTAATTTATGTAAGAAGTTATAAAGAAATATAATAAATATCTTATGTTTTTGTTAACACTTTCTAGTTTAGTTTCACTTTAGTTGTGAAGCCACTTTCCATGTTTTGGGAAATTGGGAAACATCAAAAGAATCTCTCTGTCTCTGTCTGTCTCTCTCTCTCTCTCTCTCTCTCTCTCTCTCTCTCTCTCTCTCTCTCTCTCTCTCTCTCTCTCTCTCTAAAAACAAAGATTCCAAGACTTACCAAGCGGTATTTCCCTCTCCTTCCCTCTTTCCTGAAGAAGCAACCGCCGGTTGCGAAAGCTAGAAATTCTGTGTGTGTGTTTGTGTGTTTTATTTATTGTGCCTATCTACCGGCGCTTTCCCGCTTGGTAAGTCTTGGAATCTTTGTTTTTAATATATTTTCCCATGTGGAAGTTTCTTTCTATTTCATATATATTGGGGGAATCTATCGAACACATCAGAGTATGTGAGAAAATTTGTGTGTTCTGTGTCATGTCAAAAAAGCCTATGGACCATCCTTCACTTCAAGAACTACAAATGGCATTACCTACTTTAACATAATGCAACTGTGGTTCATGTCACAACTTGAAACTGATTGCAGGAATTCAGTCTTGCAACAAGATATTACCACTCCATATTTGCAAAACTATGTATAAAACTATCTGAATGAGGCATTGGCACTGGTAACCTAGTGCTGCTCAAGTCGTCTTCTTGTAGGTTTACGTCAAGGATTTTGTTTGTTCCATCTCTACCACATACTTGCAAGGACTTCTGATACTGCATCACAGCACCTGTTGTTACCATCACCCCTGATAAACTGGGTTGGGTGTGGGCAGAATTGATGCAAACAGTTATCTGTGTCCACCCTTCATCACAACACCGATAACATTCATAAACATTGTTAAAAAACTGTTTGCCTATTACATAAAGCCGCTTGGAGTGGAGTAGCCACGCAGTTTGAGGCAGTCATGTCACAGACTGCACGGCCGCTCCCGCCGGAGGTTAGTCCTCCTGTGTGTGTGTGTGTGTGTGTGTGTGTGTGTGTGTGTGTGTGTGTGTGTGTGTGTTTCTTAACAAAAGTTAGTTTAAGTAGTGTGTAAGTCTAGGGACTGATGACCTAAGCAGTGATCATTCATTATGTTGTCATTAGTAGTTTATCATTTTTTTATTTAAATGTTTCATGGAGTTCTTAATTAACCTGCATCATTTATTGTTAATTGTTATCTGCCCCTCTTCTTCTCTGGTTCTATCACTCTTCTCATTTCCTACCTCATATATTATCTTTATTTCGTTACATGAAGATAAGTACCGAGTAGAACAGTTTGTTATGAAACTTCCAAAGAGACATGTGCAACTGTATAATAGGTGTAAAACAATGTGTAAAACTACAGATAGAGAGATGCTGAAGCACATTTATTTGGCTGCCAAGAGAGCAACACATGACGCCTTCAATTACTAGCATAGCAGAATTTTGTTTAATTATCTTCCAAAAAACTGAGGAAATTTTCATTGAATGTGAAGGCTGTTAGCAGCACCAGAATTAGTGTCCAGTCACTTATGGCCAAGACAGGAACTAAAACTCAGTGTATGAAAACAGAAGCAGATATGCTTAGTTGCTACTGACCATACAGCAGAGATCCAGAGTCTCAAATAGGCACAACAAAATGACTGTCAGAAAGTGAGCTTTTGGCCAACAAGTCCTTTGTTGAAAATAGACCGCACACGCGCACGCACGCACGCACGCACGCGCGCGCGCCTCAGTCTCTGGCAGCTGAAGCCAGATGCGAGCAGTAGTGCATGATTAGAGAGGCAACTGAGTGGGGGTAAGGAGGAGGCTGGGGTGGGGCGGGGGAGGGATAGCAGGGTAAGGGTGGAGGATTGTAAACTGCTGCTAAGGGGAGTGTGCAGGGGTGAGGTGGAGAGAGGGTAGGGCAGATAGGTACAGTTGCTAGGTTAGACAAAGGATGGGGGAGAGGTAGGGGGGTAGTGAGAAAGAAGAGAAGTAAAAACACTGTGTGTGTTGGTGGAATAGAGGGCTGTGTAGTGCTGGAATGGGAACATGGAAGGGACTAGATGGGTAAGGACAATGACTAACGAAGGTTGAGGCCAGGAGAGTTACGGTACTCAGTATTTTGCAATTACGTTTTGTAATGAGCTATAGTGACATCAGAGCAGTATTGTATACAGTGCTAATGGCATTAGTGGGAAAATATGCCTGGAGAGTTCCCTAAAAGATTAAATTTTTGGCTGACTGGTGACCCTCTTGAACTCTACTCAGATGCTAAATCATAATCAGTATTCAAATTTAACAAAAGTAAATGGATGTCATGGTGTGTGAGGCTACATAATTTTGTTCCTTAGACCAGTATATAAAGATATTATCAGTGTCTGTTTTTGACCAATTAGCTATTGTAGTAGAGAAGTTTACAGGGAGACTTAAACTGAATGGTAACATTACTGATGACCATAAATGCTTATTGGAAGAGTCTTAAAAAAACTACTTTAAAACAATAAGAAAAGGTCATTTCTTTGCTCATTACTGTTAACTAGGCCAATAAAGCTTAAATGTTCTTTATGAAAATGTTAAAATTATCTATAGGTGCTAAGTATAACTATTGTAATAAATTAATTATGAAATTCTAATGAAGTTGCACGTGTTTCTATATGCTCCTGTAAGCTAAATTTTTCAGTGTCTGTTCTTACATTCAAGAAAACTTCTGATGAATGTAGCAACTTCTCCTTTCTCCATTTCTTTTCTGGAGAAGTGAAATTCTAACATAAATCCTATAGTACGTAACACACAGATACCAGCTATCACAAAACGGACAGGCAGATTTTCACAACTGGGTTTGACAACACTTGTAAACCATTTACCTGCATTGATGAATTAAGTTTACTTCAGTCATAGAATTCGGCATTTCACACTGAAATGTAATTGGGTGGAAATTAAATTCCTAGTAACTGTTGAAAATTTTCAGTCAATAACTGTTTGGACTGATGCAACAAGCCAGAGCTATGTCGCAAAATTACTTTTTTTAAAAAGTTTGTTTGAATCCTGTTCCCTCTTAAAAAAATTTTCTCCTCTCAGCAGTTCTAGAAAAGATGTCTCCTCCCAATTCTAAAGAAGACTCAAATCTTAAAACTGTAACAACTGGTATTTGTCACTCACAGTGCATACCCCCCTCCCTGTCCACTTTCTGTTGTTAACCCTGCCAGTTTACCTTCCCTTTCCTGTCATGAAGGATATCCCTAGTATATTCCCATCCACCGACAGCATAAAAAGGAGCATCACCAATAGATGGCCCAGCACATCACATAAGCTGCTGTTAAAATTTGAAATTAACTTTTCTGAAGTCTTCCATGGCATCTCTGGACTGTTAAGAACTCAGTTATTGTTCAATGTCACTTCAATTGTACCAAGTCTTACTCTATTCTGTGCCCATATCCCTTAGTACTACAACCTGGCCCACCCACTATATTCATGGTGTCATCCTTAGTGAAGACTTAATGAAGTGATCACAAAGATCATGTAAGACAGAGGTTAAAACATTGGTGACCTGGTATTCCAACCCTAGTTCATCCTGCAAATGCCATCATACACTTCTAGCTTGGGGATTATCTAATATCAAAGTTTTCTTTCTTTTATCTTATGAACATTCTTACTTTACAATTTATTGCTGAAAATTTATTATGCTCTGTCCATACATAAATCTGCCAGTCTCGTCCACTTCTAATTGAGACAATGGGCCAGTTATTTTCCATTTTCACCACAAATGTATCACATGAAGTTCTGAATTATGAGAAGGCAAATTTCTACTCATCATATAGCTAAGATGCTGAGTAGCAACTTCCCTACTCATAATATTGTTACACTCCATTCTGGATTTCCCATTGTTAGATGAAGTTCTTTGCATGTTCTGCCTATAACCTGTTTCCACATCCTTCTCTTTACCATCCTTCTTCTTTTCCTGTCCAGATCCATCTTAGTTTTATTTAATTAGGTCTGAAAAGCAGCAATTTTCCTGCCCTGTCTCTCTCTCTCTCTCTCTCTCTCTCTCTCTCTCTCTCTCTCTCTCTCTCTCTCTCTCTCTCTCTCTCTCTCTCTCTCTCTCTCTCTCTCTCTCTCTCCCCAGTGTCAATGCTTACTGCAAGAATCCATTGTCCATTCAGGGCCTTGTTTGCAAAAATAGCAAATTGGTGATTCACTCTGTAGCTGACAGGCAGTAACATCGAAAGCTACTGGTTAAACGTCTAACACAAACACTGCTGCATCAAGCCACCTATATACCCGGGCCGCTGAAACATTGCACTTGACGTTTGCGTATGAAGTTGGCAGCGTAACAGAGTAACAAGTGGAGAACGATAGGCGCTAGGCGTTCAGCGTGGGGCGCCAGCCAATCACAGCGCAGTGAGCACTGCTGTTACTCACGTGCTGTGACGTCAAAGTTCCCGCGTTGCCGGCTTTGTTTAGTGCATGTGTATACAACGTGAGTTGTGTGTTGTTTACCGCGTGTTTTCGTTGTACTGTGTGCTCTATCGTTGTGACTTTTGTTACGTTGGGAGTTTACGTACTTGGAAAATGCCACCGAAAAGACTTCGTTCACCTAGTGACAATCCTTTGCGTCGAGGGGTGCCACTAAACAGCCAGGCACTAGAGTTGCTACGCAGAACTCGTGAGTTTTACGAGCAGGAGAAAAACTACGTAAGCATTCATGGACAGACAGCAATTCCTGCCGACAAAGTGGTGGAACGTACGTCGAAAACTCTTGGTATTAGTGCAAGAACGGTAGTAAGGGAGTATTACTACAAAACTTGGAAGATACTGAAGTGAGCCGTAATGATTCCGAGCTGTCTGGATCAAATAATACATTTTTATCAACCCCGGGAAAGAAGAAAAAGCGGCGAAGTCCTGTCACAGATTTAGATTCTTTCCAGACTGATGCAGTTCGTAGGCATGTTTATGCTTACTACAGCAGAAAAGAGTATCTGACTGTAGCTAAGTTATTAATCTCTTTAAAAGAAAGTGAACTCTTCAGGGGTGGTAAAACATCACTAAAAATTGTGCTAAAAAATATGGGTTTTCGTTACAAAACGCTAGACGGACGCAAAGTACTGTTAGAGAGGGCACATATTGTTACCGCTCGTAACATTTTCTTGCAGAGAATTGTGGGCAGAGACATTCATTCCATAATTTGGCTAGACGAAACGTGGGTTAATGCCGGGGAAGCTGTCAGTAAATGTTGGACAGATAACACACCCAGCAGTAGCGGCCATCAGCCGACGGGAAGAGGAGCTAGATTAATTGTGGTCCATGCAGGCTCCTCCAGTGGTTTTGTCCCTGACGCACTTTTAGTTTTTAGATCAAAAAAGACTGCTGATTACCATGAAGATATGGATCACGCACGATTTGTTGAGTGGTTCAGGAACCTTTTAAAACAATTTCCTGTCCCTACAACAATTGTAATGGACAATGCTCCATATCATTCGGTGATACAGAACAAAGCCCCAACTACAAATGATCGGAAAGAAGTTATGGTGCAGTGGTTACAGGCTCGAAATATTGCAGCGGATATGGGTATGACAAAGGTTCTGTTATATTCTCTTGTTAAAGAAAATAAGCCTACGACACCTATATACGTAGTAGACGAAATTGCCAAGGAGCAGGGTCATACTGTAATAAGGCTGCCACCATATCACTGCCATTTCAACCCTATTGAGTTAGTATGGACTGACGTAAAAATGTACGTAAGGAACAACAACGAGTCCTTTACAATAACAGAGGTAAAAAAGCTGTTGCGTGAAGCTCTTGTGACTGTGGATGCAGCCTCATGGAGAAAAAAAGTAGAGCACGTCGAGAAGCTTATACGAGCAGCAGAGACAATAGAAGGCATTATCAGTGGCCATGAACAATTAATGATTTGTCTTGCCGATGACGACGATGAAGACGGTTTTAGCGATGAATCGGACAATAGTGACGATGGCGAGCTGGATGGAATTGCGCCATTATCGCTGTAAATTGGCGAGTGAAAAAATTCTAATATTGGTTATTTATTGCAATCTCGGTTATTATTTATTTTGTAAACTACGTACATTATTGATTTTAAAGTACCAGTCGTCAGATGCTTGTTTTTTGTATTTCTTTTCTCCGTTATCGAAAGGGTGCGCATTGTTATGCTTTTACATGCATTATTATACAGTTGTTTACTTCCTGTCATTGTAGTACAACTAAAAACGAGTTTTTATATACATTGTAATTGCTCAATCGCTTGCATTTACGAGACGGGACGGAAAACTGTATCGTCTGCTGTGTGTATAGAGGCTGCTGTTGCAACATCGCTATTACAGTATAGCCAACCTAACTAGACAAAAAGCGAACTGTCAAGTGCAATGTTTCGCCGGCGGGGGTATAGTATCCAGTATCGTGCTACAAATGTGAATATGTAAACTTCTGTATGCTTAATCTAAACAAGAGCCTGAAAGATGTTGAAAACTATTTCATAGAAATTATATAGCAAATCACTGGCCTTAGCCATTTTAGTTACATTTTATTTGATGGTGGTTTGCTTTCCTTATCTTATTGAAGAATTCTATCCCTTTGCAGCTACAAAATATTAGCCACTTAGTAATAACTTCAGCTAGCCAAATTCCTCTACTGTTATATAATATTCCTCTGTAGTGAAATGTCTTTCACAGTTATCTTATAAACGTATTATCCGCAGATCGTCAGAGGAAACACCCAAAGGAAACACTGCTGGGAAAGTGCAAACAAGACACAGCTGGCATGGAAGTGGAGAGCTAATTTGCCCCACACAGCAAACAACTGGTTGGGACAGCTGGCTGTCAATAGCTGGCCCATCAAGAATGGCACAAGAACAGTTACCAGGAGAACGTCCAGTGCAAGAGGCAACTGAATTTTCAGGGTCAGCCTCAGCTAGTCAGACAGCAAGTGAAATGACACTACTACAAGAACAAAATGTCAGTTCAACATCCAGCTTCATCCCAACACCTGGGCCATCTGGTTTAGCACGCAAACGACGAATAGGAGGAGAACTGTTTGACTACCAGCATAAAGTGAGAAAGGAAGCTGAGCGATCAGACACAGCAAGACATAGCTGGCATGAAACAAAAAGGAAGGTTTTGCCACAACAGGGTGGAAGTACCAGAGCCAAAGGCAAAAAGAGCACCACATCACCACAGCAGGCTGATAGAGAAAGGAGAGGTGAGTATACATTGGGCAAACAGTCAGGAGGCAGTCCCTTCACAGCATCAGAAACTAGTGAAACAGGCGACGATGACTCTGAAGAGCAGTAAGTTCAAATGTTACTGAATAAAGTGACAACTGAAACTAAATTGACAGTGACAGTATATTGCCTTCGGAAGAATATTTTGGGTTGGGGTGGGAGGGGGGTGGGGGGGTGTATTTTAAAAACTTCATTCACACAAAACATGAAGAGAATTTTTGAAGAAACTGCTCAGTTCTACAGAATGGACTAAGCACTTTAATTTTTAAAAAAGTGACAACACTCATAAACAGCATTGAGAATGTTTGTGAGGGAGTATTTTGCCGATAACTTGGTGATATTTGCTGCTTAAATATTTGGACTAGACTTTCAGAAGACCCATAAGAAGAGTTATGCTTGGTGATAAATTTGACATCAATGCTGCAAATACATCAAGAAAACAAGGATTGTGTAAATGCATCACAATAATTTTCATATTGCCAATATAGAAGTGAACAAAATAATTTTTAAAATCAAAACAGTTAGGGACAAAAGAAAATTGATGCCATGTATTTAAGCAGCTTTTGTTGAAAAGCCATTTAGCTTAATTGCTTACCTAATCGTAATGGATCTGACAGAAGTATGCAAACCATATAACTAAAATAACTTGACTGCAAAAATCTACATCTATACTGAGTTTTCAGTATATGAATCTGTTATATAAATATATAAGGCGTCAACAAAGAAAATTTTTGGTAACATTAATACAAGGTAATTGAATTGGAAAAAGGAAGATAGTCTATTCCCCCCCCCCCCCTCTCCCCCCCCCCCCCCCCTCTCCCCTGAAAGTAAGCTGAGATATACATATGATTTTGGAGCTGTCCAATCATTGATGAGTGGAAACCATAAGAAAAAACAGTTAATAATACGGAAAGTATTGCCTTTCAAAGTTTTTAATTAGTGAAATAGAGAATAATTTCTGGACACTCTTCCGTTTTCCACTTGCTTGTGTAAGTAGCACCACCAGATGTCAGGCAAAGAATGTTACAACACTGCTACTAAGTGGCATTTAAACACTTTTTTTCAGTTTTATTGTCCCACATTGTCAGTGTGTTTACATAAGTTGCTGTTTGTAGACTCTTAGCATATGAGTGAAAGTGACTCTGTAATTGAAAAAGTGCAATAGAGAAGAAAAGGTGTAAGAAATATAGATGACTATGTCAAAGAAAGAATCAAGAGAGCTAGATCACTAGGACAGGAAAACATAACATCTAAAGGATTAAATGTGCCAGCAAAATGGTCTGATACACCATGCAAGTTAGTTCTATATAAAATGTTTTCATGTGATACGTCTTCATTTTAATGCTTAATATTTAAGTGAAGTATATTGTATCTTGCTCCAACATTGTTTTATTGCAGTTGTTCCAAAATGTGTTTTGAACATGTCAAAGATGAGGATCAAATGGAAATAATTAGGAGAGGGAGAAAGATCTGTATTTAATTGGACTGATTGAGCATTCACCTGTACAAAGGAGATAGAGCAAAAAGAAAATAAGAAATTTTCCGGCTGGAGTCATTCCTGTTGTGGAAAGGGTCCTTCCGCATGCCATCAACAGCACAGGGTGCAGCCAGCTGCAGGTGGTGGCACATGTCGGCACTAATGACATGTGTCGTCTTGGCTCTGAGGAAATTCTTTCTGGATTCCAGCAGCTATCTGATTTGGTTAAGGCTACCGGTCTTGCTTAAGAGATGAAGGCAGAGCTCACCATCTGCAGAATCATTGACAGAAACGACTGCGGACCTTTGGTGCAGAGCCGGGTGGAGGGTCTGAATCAGAGGCTCAGATGGTTTTGCAACCGTGTTAGCTGCAGATGCCTTGACTTGTGCCATAGGGTGGTGGGGTTTCGGGTTCCGCTGAATAGGTCAGGAGTTCACTACACTCAGCCTTTGCTACCCATGTAGCCACCAGCTATGTGGCATAGACTGGGCAGTTTTTTTAGGTTAGAAGGCCTCAGGAAAGTATGGGATGGGCTGGGCTGACAATCTCAAAGGGTGCATGGCAAGTACAGGACGTGCTTGGATCAAGGAACAGTCGGAATTGTAGTTGTAAAATGTTGTAGTTGTGCTGGGAAAGTCCCTGAGCTTCAAGTGCTAATAGAAAGCACAGAAGCTGAAATCGTTATAGGTACAGGAAGCTGGCTAAAGCCTGAAGTAAGTTATGCAGAAATTTTTATGAAGTCTCAGACGGTGTTCAGGAAAGATAGATTAGGCAGAATTGGTAGTGGAGTATTTGTGTCTGTCAGTAGCGGTTTATCTTGTAGTGAAGTCAAAGTAGATACTCGTTGTGAATTGGTATGGGCAGAGGTTATACTTAACACCCGAACTAAATTAATAATTGGTTCCTTCTGCCGGCTGCGGTGGTCTAGCGGTTCTAGGCACTCAGTCAGGAACCGCACGACTGCTGCGGTCGCAGGTTCGAATCCTGCCTCAGGCATGGATGTGTGTGATGTCCTTAGGTTAGTTAGGTTTAAGTAGTTCTACGTTCTAGGGGACTTATGACCACAGATGTTGAGTCCCATAGTGCTCAGAGCCATCTGAACCATTTTGGCTCCTTCCGCCGACCCCCAGACTCTAATGATACAGTTACTGAACAGTTTAGAGAAAATTTGAGTCTCGTAACAAATAAATCCCACTCGTACAGTTATAGTTGGTGGGGACGTCACCCTTCCCTCGATATGTTGGCAAAAATACTTGTTTGAAACCGGCGGTAGGCAGAAAACATCTTCAGAGATTGTCCTAAATGCTTTCTCCGAAAATGGTTGCGAAAACACACTTGACCTCTTAGCCACAAACAATCCAGAGCATCATGACTGATACAGGGATTAGTGATCACAAGGTCGTTGTAGCTAGGCTCAATACCGTTTCTTCGTGATCCACCAGAAACAAATGCAAAATAATTTTATTTTTAAAAAGCGGATAAAGTGTCACTAGAAGCATTCCTAAGAGACAATCTCCATTTCTTCTGAACTGACTATGCAAATGTAGACGAGATGTGGCTCAAATTCAAAGATATAGTAGCAACAGCAATTGAGAGATTCATACCTCATAAACTGGTAAGAGATGAAACTGGTCCTCCATGGTACACAAAGCAGGTCTGAACACTGTTGCAGAGGCAACGGAAACAGCATGCGGAGATCAGAAGAATGAGAAATCGCAAAGACTGGCTAAAATTTACAGACGCGCGAAATTAGACACGGACTAAAATGCAAGATGCCTTTAATAGGTTCCACAACGAAACATTGTCTCGAAATTTGGTAGAAAATCTGAAGAAATTCTGGTCGTATGTAAAGTACACAAGCAGCAAGATTCAGTCAATACCTTCGCTGCGCAGTGCCGATGGTACTGTTACCGACAACTGTGCCGCTAAAGCGGTGTTACTGAATGCAGTTATCCGAAATTCCTTCACCAGGGAAGATGAATGGAATATTCCAGAATTTGAACCACAAACAGCTGATAGCGCGAGTTTCTTAGAAGTAGATACCTTAGGGGTTGCAAAGGAACTCAAATCGCTTGATAATGGGCAAGTCTTCAGGTCCAGATTGTATACCGATTATGTTCCTTTCAGATTACGCTGATACAATAGCTCCCTACTTAGCAATCATATACAACCACTCGCTCACAGATAGATCTGCACCTACAGATTGGAAAATTGCGCAGTTCGCACCAGTGTTTAAGGAGGGTAGTAGGAGTAATCCATCGAACTACAGACCTATATCATTGGCGTCAGTTTGCAGTAGGGTTTTGGAGCATATACTGTATTCAAACATTATGAATCACCTTGAAGGGAACGATCTATTGATACGTAATCAGCATGGTTTCAGAGAACATCGTTCTTGTGCAACGAAACTGGCTCTTTATTCGCACGAAGTCATGGCCGCTATCAACAGGGGATCTCAGGTTCATTCCATATTTCTGGATTTCCGGAAGGCTTTTGACACCATTCCTCACAAGAGACTTCTAATCAAGCTGCGGGCCTGTGGGGTATCATCTCAGTTGTGTGACTGGATTCGTGATTTCCTGTCAGGACGGTCGCAGTTCGTAGTAATAGACGGCAAATCATCAAATAAAACTGAAGTGATATCAGGTGTTCCCCAGGGAAGTGTCCTCGGACCTCTGCCATTGCTGATCTATATAAATGACCTGGGTGACAATCTGAGCAGTTCTCTTAGGTTGTTCGCAGATGATGCTGTAATTTACCGTCTAGTAAGGTCATCTGAAGACCAGTATCAGTTGCAAAGCAATTTAGAAAAGATTGCTGTATGATGTGGCAGGTGGCAGTTGATGCTAAATAACGGAAAGTGTGAGGTGATCCACATTAGTTCCAAAAGAAATCCATTGGAATTCGATTACACGATAAATAGTACAATTCTCAAGGCTGTCAATTCAATTAAGTACCTGGGTTTAAAAATTATGAACAACTTCAGTTGGAAAAACCACGTAGATAATATTGTGGGGAAGGTGAGCCAAAGGTTGCGTTTCATTGGCAGGACACATACAAGACGCAACAAGTCCACTAAAGAGACAGCTTACACTACACTCGTTAGAATATTGCTGCGCGGTGTGGGATCCTTACCAGGTGGGATTGACGGAGGACATCGAAAGGGTGCAAAACAGGGCAGCTCGTTTTGTATTATCACGTAATAGGGGAGAGAGTATGGCAGATATGATATGCGAGTTGGGATGGAAGTCATTAAGGCAAAGATGTTTTTCATTGCAGCGAGATCTATTTACGAAATTTGTTACCAACTTTCTCTTCCGAATGCGAAAATATTTTGTTGAGCCCAACCTACATAGGTAGGAATGATCATCAAAATAAAATAAGAGAAATCAGAGCTCAAACAGAAAGGTTTAGGTGTTCATTTTTCCCACGCGCTGTTAAGGAGTGGAATCGTAGAGAGATGGTATAATTGTGGTTCAATGAACCCTCTGCTAAGCACTTAAATGTGAATTGCAGAGTAATCCTGTAGATGTAAATGTAGATGAAAGGTACATTCAGATTCTTTGTAATGAAACAGACCGAAAGGATACAAGTGTCAAAAAGCATTTTGCAGTTTGCATGCTGTAAGTGATAAGGATGTTGCACGCTTAACGTAGCTCCTTGTTGGTGACTAGTCTCCAGATGACTATAAAGGAAAGCATATTGGGAACAGGGGAAATACAATTGAATGTGATGTCACTGCTAAGATTGATGCTCATATTCAATCTTTACCAACCGACCAGTCGCACTACAGTGGCAAAAGTATTCTATATTTGGATTCCAACTTAAATGTGAAAAAGACTTGTTTTGTAGTAGAAAACAGAATTCACAGTGAAGTAAGAATATTATCTCAAATAATTTAATGAAAATTTTCACTATAGATTCAGTCACCCACAAGTAGCCAAAATTAGATCTCCGTTCCTGAAGGAAGTTGCAAAAGGAGTGGCTGTTGCAGAATTGATGGTTCACAAGTGACAAGCATCTAAGTTTGATAAAAAAAAACAAGAGGCGATAAAACTGTGAGCTGAAAGGAATGATGTAGTCGGCCTGGGTTTTGATTATATGAATAGCGTTCCACTTCCGAAAACTGTAGCTTTTTGTATTTGTAGTCCATAACCTGAAAGACAATACAGCACAGTTTTACTGCTAGCATGAAGGACAAGACAAGTGAGATCCCAATGTAGTGTGCACATTTTTCAGTGACTACATAAGTGGACTACCTGACTCAATGAAAGAACATCATATGTTCAGTGATTCTTGGGGCAGGCAAAAATAAAGAAACTGTTGCACTGTACCTGATGTGTCTCACAATGACTGGGAAATTTCAAAAAATTCAGCATTATTTTCCTGTTAGAGGTCACTCCTTCCTCCCATGTGATAGGGATTTTGCCATAATCAAGTGTCTGAAATGTATCAAGATAGAATCTACTGTCAAACTATGTTGAAATGATATTTAATTCAAGAAAAACACTGAATTAATTTCAAGTCAAGATTATTGAAAATAAAGATATTACTGACTATAGGGAATGGTGGCCACACCACTTTAAAAAAAAATCTTCATTTGCCATAAATTATCAAGCAAGGGAAGAATTTTCACTTGCTAAATTTCAGCATCAGAATGTGGGGAATGTCATTTGTTCGGAATGGATAAATAGACTGCCGTGCAATACAATCAGGCATCAAATCATTCCCTAAACTAAAAGCCTACAAGTGACATCTATTACAAATCAAAATAAATGTGACAATAAACAGAAAATATTTTTCAAAAGAACTATCAAAACAAAGCTCAGATGAAGTGTCTAAGGAAACCAATGTGAATATGAAATTCTCTAAATTCTCCACATTATTTAAATTGAACTCTGAAAAGGCATTTCCAGAAGTATGCCTGTCTGCATCATCATCTCACAAAAACAGGTGGATAACAGCAGGTCTTAACAAGTTCTCCCAAACACTTAACCTCAGTTCCATTACAAAGTTGCAATGATCCAAGATTCTTAAATTTCTATTGTAGATACATAAAGATCTATAGGAAGGTGCTGATTCATACAAAAATGTCATTTAATGACAAAATACACTCCTGGAAATGGAAAAAAGAACACATTGACACCGGTGTGTCAGACCCACCATACTTGCTCCAGACACTGCAAGACGGGTGTACAAGCAATGATCACACGCACGGCACAGCGGACACACCAGGAACCGCGGTGTTGGCCGTTGAATGGCGCTAGCTGCACAGCATTTGTGCACCGCCGCCATCAGTGTCAGCCAGTTTGCCATGGCATACGGAGCTCCATCGCAGTCTTTAACACTGCTAGCATGCCGCGACAGCGTGGACGTGAACCGTATGTGCAGTTGACGGACTTTGAGCGAGGGCATATAGTAGGCATGCGGGAGGCCGGGTGGACGTACCGCCGAATTGCTCAACACGTGGGGTGTGAGGTCTCCACAGTACATCGATGTTGTCACCAGTGGTCGGCGGAAGGTGCACGTGCCCGTCGACCTGGGACTGGACCACAGTGACGCACGGATGCACGCCAAGACCGTAGGATCCTACGCAGTGCCGTAGGGGACCGCACCGCCACTTCCCAGCAAATTAGGGACACTGTTGCTCCTGGGGTATTGGCGAGGACCATTCGCAACCGTCTCCATGAAGCTGGGCTACGGTCCCGCACACCGTTAGGCCGTCTTCCGCTCACGCCCCAACATCGTGCAGCCCGCCTCCAGTGGTGTCGCGACAGGCGTGAATGGAGGGACGAATGGAGACGTGTCGTCTTCAGCGATGAGAGTCGCTTCTGCCTTGGTGCCAGTGATGGTCGTATGTGTGTTTGGTGCCATGCAGGTGAGCGCCACAATCAGGACTGCATACGACCGAGGCACACAGGGCCAACACCCGGCATCATGGTGTGGGGAGTGATCTCCTACACTGGCCGTACACCTCTGGTGATCGTCGAGGGGACACTGAATAGTGCACGGTACATCCAAACCGTCATCGAACCCATCGTTCTACCATTCCTAGACCGGCAAGGGAACTTGCTGTTCCAACAGGACAATGCACGTCCGCATGTATCCCGTGCCACCCAACGTGCTCTAGAAGGTGTAAGTCAACTACCCTGGCCAGCAAGATCTCCGGATCTGTCCCCCATTGAGCATGTTTGGGACTGGATGAAGCGTCGTCTCACGCGGTCTGCACGTCCAGCACGAACGCTGGTCCAACTGAGGAGCCAGGTGGAAATGGCATGGCAAGCCGTTCCACAGGGCTACATCCAGCATCTCTACGATCGTCTCCATGGGAGAATAGCAGCCTGAATTGCTGCGAAAGGTGGATATACACTGTACTAGTGCCGACATTGTGCATGCTCTGTTGCCTGTGTCTATGTGCCTGTGGTTCTGTCAGTGTGATCATGTGATGTATCTGATCCCAGGAATGTGTCAATAAAGTTTCCCCTTCCTGGGACAATGAATCCACGGTGTTCTTATTTCAATTTCCAGGAGTGTATTATATAAGGCAGAGAATAAAAGCAAAGCAGTCTGGGATGTTGTTTGTTGTTGTGGTCTTCAGTCTTGAGACTGGTTTGATGCTGCTCTCCAAGCTACTCTATCCTGTACAAGCTACTTCTCTTCCAGTACGTACTGCAGCCTACATCCTTCTCAATCTGCTTCATGTATTCATCTCTTGGTCTCACTCTAAGATTTTTACCCTCCACGCTGCCCTCCAATACTAAATTGGTGATCCCTTTAAGCCTCAAAAAATGTACTACCAACCGATACCTTCTTCTAGTCAAATTGTGCCACAAACTCCTCTTCCCCCCAATTCTATTCAATGCCTCTTCATTAGCTATGTGATATACGCATCTAATCTTCATCATTCTTCTGTAGCACCACATTTTCGAAAGCTTCTATTCTCTTCTTGTCCAAACTATTGGCATCCATGATTCACTTCCATACATGGCTACACTCCATACAAATAATTTCAGGAACGACTTCCTGACAGTTAAATCTATATTCAATGTTAACAAATTTCTCTTCTTCAGAAACCCTTTTCCTTGCCACTGCCAGTCTACATTTTATATCCTCTCTACTTTGACCATCATCAGTTATTTTGCTCCCCAAATAGCAAAACTCCTATATTACTTTGTCACATTTCCTATCTAATTCCCTTGGCATCACCCAAGTTAACTCGACTACATTCCATTATCCTCATTTAGCTTTTGTTGATGTTAATCTTATATCGTCCTTTCAAGACACTGTCCATTCCGTTCAACTGCTCTTCCAAGTCCTTTGCTGTCTCTGACAGAATTACAATGTCATCAGTGAACCTCAAAGATTTTATTTCTTCTCCTTGGATTTTAATACCTACTCCAAATTTTTCTTTTGTTTCCTTTACTGCTTGCTCAATATACAGATTGAATAACATCAGGGAGATGCTACAACCCTGTCTCACTCCCTTCCCAACCACTGCTTCCCTTTCATGTCCCTCGACTCTTAGAACTGCCATATGGTTTCTGTACATATTGTAAGTAGCCTTTTGCTTCCTGTATTTTACGCCTGCCACCTTTAGGATTTGAGAGAGAGTATTCCATTAAACATTGTCAAAATCTTTCTTTACGACTACAAATGCTAGAAACGTATGTTTGCCTTTCCTTAATATTTCTTCTAAGATAAGTCGTAAGGTAAGTATTGCCTCACATGTTCCAATATTTCTACGGAATCCAAACTGATCTACCCCAAGGTCAGCTTCTACCAGTTTTTCCATTTGTCTGTAAAGAATTTGTGTTAGTATTTTGCAGCCATCACTTATTAAACTGATAGTTCGATAATTTTCATATCTGTCAACACCTGCTTTCTTTGGGATTGGAATTATTATATTCTTCTTGAAGTCTGAGGGTTTTTCGCCTGTCTCATACATCTTGGTCGCCAGATGGTAGAGTTTTGTCAGGACTGGCTCTCCAAAGGCCGTCAGTAGTTCCAATGGAATGTTGTCTACTCCGGGGGCCTTGTTTCGACTCAGGTCTTTCAGTGCTCTATCAAATTCTTCACGCAGTATCGTATCTCCCATTTACATCCTCTTCCATTTCTATAATATTGTCCTCAAGTACATCGCCCTTGTACAGACCCTCTATATACTCCTTCCACCTTTCTGCTTTCCCTTCTTTGCTTAGAACTGGGTTTCCATCTGAGCTCTTGATATTCATAGAAGTGGTTCTCTTTTCTCCACAGGTATCTTTAATTTTCCAGTAGGCAGTATCTATCTTAACCCCTAGTGAGATAAGCCTCTACACCCTTACATTTGTCCTCTAGCCATCCCTGCTTAGCCATTTTGCACTTCCTGTCATATCTCAATTTTGAGTCATTTGTATTCCTTTTTGCCTGCTTCATTCACTGCATTTTTATATTTTTCCTTTCATCAACTAAATTCAATATTTCTTCTGTTACCCAAGGATTTCTACTAACCCCCTTCTTTTTACCTACTTGATCCTCTGCTGCCTTCACTACTTCATACCTCAAAGCTACCCATTCTTCTTCTACTGTTTTTCTTTCCCCTGTTCCTGTCAACTGTGTGCTTATGCTCTCCCTGAAACTCTGCGCAACCTCTGGTTTAGACAGTTTATCCAGTTTCCATCTCCTTAAATTTCCATCTTCTTGCAGTTTCTTCAGTTTTAATTTACAGTTTATGACCAATACATTGTGGTCAGAGTCCACATCTGCCCCTGGAAATGTCTTGCAATTTAAAACCTGGTTCCTAAATATCTGTATTACCATTATATAATCTATCTGATACCTTTTAGTATCTCCATGGTTCTTCCATGTATACAACCTTCGTTCATGATTCTTAAACCAAGTGTTAACTATGATTAAGTAGTGCTCTGTGCAAAATTCTACCAGGCGGCTTACTCTTTCAGTTCTTACCACCAATCCATACTCACCTACTACGTTTCCTTCTTTTCCTTTTCCTTTTCCTACTATCGAGCTCCAGTCACCCATGACCATTAAATTTTCGTCTCCCTTCGCTATCTGAATAATTTCTTTTATCTCATCATACATTTCTTCAATTTCATCATCATTTGCAGAGCTAGTTGGCATATAAACTTGTACAACTGTAGTAGGCGTGGGCTTTGTGTCTATCTTGGCCACATTAAGGCGTTCACTAAGTTGTTTGTTGTAGCTTACCTGCACTCATATTTTTTTATTCATTATTAAACCTACTCTTATATTACCCCTATTTGATTTTGTATTTATAACCTTGTATTCACCTGACCAAAAGTCTTGTTCCTCCTGCCACCTAACTTCACTAATTCCAACTATATCTAACTTTAACCTATCCATTTCCTTTTTTAAATTTTCTAGCCTACCTGCCCTATTAAAGGATCTGACATTCCACACTCCGATCTGTAGAATGGACATCTGGGATGTTATTAAAAAACAAAACAAAAAATATACAAAAAAACAAAAAAGAAAGGAAACTGGGAGAGGCAAACAAATGCAGAATAACATACTGCCAGGGGAGGGGGATAAGGTTATAAATGATAAATGATGCACAACACTTAGCAAACTGCGTAAACAAACATTTTTCAAGTGTTGCAGAGAAGTTACACCAAAACTGCCCCAAAAGAATACAACACCTGTAAATAATGTTGCACAAGACACAATGATGTTACTTCCAACCACAGATCATGAAGTCAGTAAAACTGTTCCAGAACTAAAAAATTGTCAGTAGGCTTAAATGAAGTACCAGTGTGTGTACTGAAACAATTTATAGAGATTATACAAGCCCCCATTAACAAATATAATAGTCCTTCACATCAGGGACATTTCCAGAGCAGTTAAAACAGGCAAGAGCTGTACATTTGCTTAAGAAAGGTAATGCAAAAGACACAGAAAATAACCAGCCTGTTTCCCTAGTGTCACCATTTCCAAAAATAATAAAAACAATTGTGAAAGACAGATTAATGAATTACCTGAATAAATACAATCTTTTAATGGAATCACAGTTTGGTTTCCCAAATGACAAAAATACGGAGTCAGCCGCAGTACTATTGACAATAATTGTACTTGATGCTCTTGACAAAGATGAGTGTCATAGGCATATTTTTGAATCTTTCTAAGGCCTTTGATACAGTCAACCATAAGATTCTATTAAATACATTAGAAGTATTAGGAATAAAAGGGATAGCTAATGACTAGTTTCGATCATACCTAGCAGATGGAGTACAAAGAGTAGAGATAACACATACTTGAAATAGCTCTAAATGTTTAGTAAAACACTTGTCAGAACCAAAATACATTATCATAGGGGTTTGGCAAAGTAGCATATTAGGACCAATACTGTTCCTGCTATACAGGGTGGTCCATCTGAAGTTACGGATGAGATTATCTCAAAAACTACACATCGGGTAAAAACAGTGGGTAAGACAAGTTTGTAAACTCAAAGGGGGACATCACATGATACTACACGTGACCTCCAGCCCCCACCCCTGTGGGTGGGATGGGGGGCAAATTTTAAATCCTAAGTGGAGACACCATTTTTATTGCAGATTCGAATTCTCCATAAAAAAGTCATCAAGTTTTGTCTGAAACATTTTTTAAACCATTGACAGATGGTGCTGAAATCAAGAAAAATTAAAATTGGGGAAGAACTCAGATTTATTTAAAATGATGTGAGGACACATCATATCATTACAAAATGTGCACCAATTCTTTCATTACGCCAAATTTTATATATATGTATATAGGTGTATGTGCGGATGGATATGTGCGTGTGTGTGCGTGTGTGTGTGTGCGTGTGTGTGTGTGCGTGTGTGTGTGTGCGTGTGTGTGTGTGCGTGTGTGTGTGTGCGTGTGTGTGTGTGCGTGTGTGCGTGTGCGTGTGTGCGTGTGCGTGTGTGCGTGTGCGTGTGTGCGTGTGCGTGTGCACCTGTCCTTTTTTCCCCCTAAGGGAAGTCTTTCCGCTCCCGGGATTGGAATGACTCCTTACCCTCTCCCTTAAAACCCACATCCTTTCGTCTTTCCCTCTCCTTCCTGAAGAAGAAACCATCGGTTGCGAAAGCTAGTAATTCTGTGTGTGTGTTTGTGTGTTTTGTTCTTGTGCCTGTCTGCCGGAGTTTTCCCGTTTGGTAAGTCTTGGAATCTTTGTTTTTAATATATATATCTCTTCACTTTCAGACTGTGAACCATAAAAATCAACTGATGAAAGTAAATTATTCTTTAGTGCTACATGGCTCACTCTCCCCCAACAGAGATAGTTGATTTGTTAATTTTAGGTGAATGCCGTAACAATTATGCTGCAGCTACGCAATTGTATGTGGATTGTTTCCCAAACAGACAACATCCAAGCAAAAACATTATTCGAAATTGCACTCAATGAGCTGGAAATGGATACATGCACCATCCACCTCGCCATCGCGAATACAATAAAAATGACACTCTTACCCTTATGGTTCTTGCTTGTGTTCAACTGGATCACAAAATGAGTAGTCGTGCGATTCAGAGACAAACTGGAATACCAAAAGCAACTGTTTTGAGGATTCTGAGGGCACATAAATATCGTGTGTATCATATCACAATGACACAGGCATGAACGCCGAAAGATATGCAAATACGCATGCTTTTCTGCCAATGGGCCTTGGAAATAAGAGGTGACAATGATCTTCTAGATACCTTATGTTCACCGATGAAGCCACATTCAAAAACAATGGCAAATTAAATCATCATGATTGTCATTATTGGTCCACTGTCAATCCACACTGGCACAGACCCATTGACAATCTACAGAAATAGTCATTAAAGGTCTGGTGTGGAATTTTAAACAGTTACTTGGTGGGACCATATCTTTTGACTAGAATGTTACTGAGGAATCTTATTTACAACTTCTCTGTGAAGATTTTTTGGAGCTAATAGAAGCAACTGGGGATAATTTTGAACAATTTTATCATGGCTAATTTCATTAATTAAGCACCCCAAATTGTGAGAGGCAAGGGGACTCACACTAATGAAGCACCTCATGGAGTATCATTCTACTACATCCGTGTTGTTGTTCCTGAGTAACACTAAAAGTAGGATACAGTACATTTTATACAAAAATAGCTTAATTTGGCATAACAAAAGAATTAAATATAGATGGCACCTCTATAGACTCTGTAAGAAATGCAGAGCTTGTAGGAATGAATATTGATTCTCAGCTGAAGCAGTGTGAACACACACACACACACACACACACACAGGTACTAGCAAACAGAATGTCGTCAGCATGTTATGCCCCTTGAATCCTATCATCATTGTATAACATGCAGTGACTTTTAGTGACATACTATTCATATGTACACTAAATTCTTAGCTATGGTATTAATTTTTTGGGAAACAAATGCACAAAATATGAACACAATTGCCAAACTCCAGAAAAGAGCCATGAGAATGATGACCAAAAGTAGTCAAGCTCATTGTAAAGATCTGTTCGAAACACTGGGGATTTTAACTGCTCCATGTGAATACATTTACCAGTCAGCTGTACACACAAAAAAAGAAACATTGGTAATTACTGCACAAACAGCTCCGTCCATGACCATCCAACAAGAGCTAGACTCAACTTACATTTACCAATCATAAATAAATGTAAAATTCAAAACAGCATTTTCCACCAAGGAATAAAACTTTGCAGTAAATTATCAAGAGAGGTTAAAGAAATTGCAAAAATACACTTATTTAAAAAGGCAACTAAGAAGTACCTGTTATGCAATACATTTAATACACTGAAGGATTACTTGGATAAAACAGAGAATGGGTTCGATAAAGTAAAAATGTTATACAAATAAATAATAATGATCATAAAACAGCGAACATCCCACATAACAACTTCTCACTGTTTCTTTTCCCTTTTCTAGAAAAAATTATCACATTGCCTTGGGTTACATTAATAAAATGGAAGAAAATACATTGCATTTACCTCTCGGATGCATGGGTCTGTCTTTTCATAGAAGTTTGGAGGGGTGAGCAAGAAATCGCATATGTTATAAACCACAGTGATTGAGAAGTCACAGATATCAAAATAGCAACTCTACAGAATCTGGCTGGAATTTCAGTCACAACTAGGAGTCGCAAGTAGCCATTAACTTTCTATGCCATGGGCCATCTGTTGGCCGAATTTCATCATGCTTCCTTTGAACCTTTTGTCTAAGAACCTTGTGCCTCATGTTAGGAATATATTTCATGCTTATGGTCGCAAAAATGAACCAAGAAGCTAATTTGCTTTGAGAAAAATTTTATACTCGGTTGAGAATTGGTGCAGCCGAGAAATGTGAAGAGCGAATAAAGGTTGTGCTAAAAGGCAGACCTATAGCATAGTCTGGAATTTCCATCACAAATTTAAACAAACTCCTTATCACTTAAAGGCAACAGTCTTGCAACAGTGGAGACACCGGTTCCCGTGAGATTACCGAAGTGAAGCGCTGTCGGGCGTGGCTGGCACTTGGATGGGTGACCATCCAGCCGCCATGCGCTGTTGCCATATTTCGGGGTGCCCTCCCCCTCGTGATGCCAATTGAGGAGCTACTCGACCGAATAGTAGCGGCTCCGGTCAAAGAAAACCATCATAACGACCGGGAGAGTGGTGTGCTGACCACATGCCCCTCCTATTGGCATCCTCAACAGAGGACGACACGGCGGTCAGATGGTCCCGATGGGCCACTTGTGGCCTGAAGACGGAGTGCTTTTCATCACTTAAAACTGCAGGGTAATTTCAAAAACAGATAACAGATAAGGGATAAGGCTCTGAGTATTTTGATGCGTATTACATACATATATCGTACATGAACTATTAAAGATGCAATCTGGTGTCTACTATGTAAGTTTTGCCAAATGTTTAACAACTGTTCTCACAAGGCGAATATTTTTTTCTGACAGTACAATAAGCAGTTAAACTTTTGTTTGTATCTTCAAATATTGCATTGGTACTATTCCCAGTGTCAACTTGTAACTGTAAAAGCAGTGCTTTCCACAGTTTTCACTTGCACATCAACCTTCAAACAAGCAACCTTCCAATGTAACCTACACCTCGGGCTATGCTACAGGTCACTCTGCCCATCACAATGCACATTCAAGGCAGAAGAGTTTGACAGATCAGTGTCACGTTCTAGCAAATCTTTATCACTAAAGGCACGGCAGAAAATTTTGGAGTATGGGATGAAAGATCAGAATGCAATTTGCTTAATTCACTCAAGGTGTAGTTCACATTAATTTATCATCTCTTTCCAGTCACATAATGACTTCTCAATGACACTCTGTACCAATACTCATTTTGCAAAATTATGTTATCAATTATCACTCTCATACATTGCAAATTCTTCATGGGTCATCTGGAATTTTCAGTTATCTTTTCTAGACGTGGATGGGTACATAGAGCAGTCTGTAATCTATGTGGGAACTGCACCTGGAAAATCACACGGATTATTAAACTTTTCTACTGCTACAAATTACTATCAATATAATTCGCATTATACAACTGCCAATACATCTGGTAATGAAAGCTGTTGGGGCATAGGGGGAGGGAGAGAGGCATTACGTGCCCCTACGTTTATTCACAAACTTAGAAACTAACCTTACTTCTGCAGAAGACTGTGTAATGATGCTGTGGCAAATTGTCCAGTTCTGTTGTCACTGATATTTTGAATTATTGCTATCTCGAGTGACTGACAATGTGGTTCAGATACTTGTGAACATAACAACGTGGTCTTAATCCGTACTCTAAACATGAACTTCTATTCATTCTGTGTGGTATTTGTGTTATGATTCTCAATGTCACACTACCAATAATATAAAACTAAAGCCAAAGGAAGAACATAGGGCAAGCGTTTCTCTCGTATACCATGTAACAACTGAGGAGGAACTGTTGGAAATATTAATAATACCATTGCAGATAACTGCTTGTCAGTTGGGTTACTGAAACGTTACATTAGGCCCTCATAAATAATCACCTATACAGACGAAAATATATTTCTCGGTTGCACTGACACTGTTCATTTGGTAATTTCCAATAATGATTGCCTATCAAAGTCACGGGATGACAGATCGCAGAAACAGCGGAGGGATACAGTTTACGGATAACTTCTAGTGTCCGACTCCACGCGTCTGCTTTGAGCAATGAAGAAAAGCACATAGTGAAGTTACACTGTTATAAAATAACATTAATTTCATATTTATTATTGACTCTAATGGGAGAAGCTCGGGAAAGTGGGGGTTTTGGGTGGGGATAAACTGAAGTGTATCAGAAAATTAAATGATTGGAAACAATAGTAAACAGTAACACAAAATGTGGAGAATCAGACACACTAAATTCTAAAAGAAAGCCAGTACATGACAAACGAATATCTACCAAAAATAAATAATTTTGGAATCGATAACTAGAAATAACCTATGTAGGTAAATTCCAGTTACAGATTACAACTGCTCCATGATTCATATGTAACTTACTTTTGCATTTGTGTGCACTGAATCTTAACACCGTTTCTACATTTGTATTTGCTCTCTAAAACTACTGCAGTGTATAACAAAAATTGGAATCGGTAACTAGAACTGACCATCTATATAGTTCAATTCTAGTTACCGATTCCAATATTAGTAACTTTTTTGCAGGAGTTCAGAGATATTAGCCTACATTTTAGTGCACACACGTGCAAAGAAAAGCTCATTAATGAATCACCGAATAGTTGGAATCGGTATCTAGAATTGACCTAAATAGGAGGTCAAGTCTAGTTATCGATTCCAACATTTCGATGGTACTTAACTTTGAACGCTTTTGAAGTAAATCTGTGGACTATGTTTTTGTGGGATTCCTCATTGATCTCGTAACTACTACGAGCAACTAATTAATATTGTAGGTACAGCTTCCAAATTTTTCTCTTTTTCATACTAATGAAGACAGTAATACCATACATAGAAATCCTGTAACACTTTAGTGTACACACTTGTATTGGAAACGATCAAAACAACGAACTGTGGAATGGTTGCAATCGGTTAACCAGAACTAACCTATATAGGTCAGCTCCAGTTGGCGATTGCAGCATTTGTTAAACCCTCCTTTTTGTCAATTTTTGTTACTTGTGTAGTTGCCACTTTAGATGCAACAATTAGTACCAAAAAGTTAACGCAGATTCATAATATTTGACTTCATTACGCGCTATACTGTACTGGATTTAAAGGTTCTCTGTGCTTTTCTTACTAGCATAAATTACGATAGTAATTTATTTGGGACATGTACTTCTCGTCTTCTGTTCTTATCTATTTTCGTTACCTTTAATTCTTGTCGGTATAATTTGTGGCTAAATAATTAATCACATGAACAACGTTTGCAATTTTATCAAGTGCTACATTCGTTTGTTAACGAATATGATCAGCTGCTTTCAAAGTTTGCCTCTATGTATTTGTAGCATCTAGCGTCTGTGCCTTAGGCATGACGTAATTGATCAAAGCCGCCGAGTGGAATCGGACACAAAAATTGACCCCTTGTTTGTTCTAAGTCATCGCCAACAATTTATTGTGATTGTAAACTTTCAATGTTGACTGCTGTGGCATGCTACTGCGTGTGATTGTCATATCACATTTTATTTGGTTTTCTCCTTTGACAGTGGCGTGTATTGTCAATGTTTTGTCATAAATCACCATTATCTTTGGCTTCCCGTAAGTCTGTGAGTGAGTATAACATCAAAAAGTTAACTTAAGTGAATCTTTAAATTTTATACCAGCATATTTGTTGTTTATAATGCAAACACCCAGAATTAATATTATGACATCAGTTCGTAATTTCCGTTTTTATGTTAGCAGCTCAGTAATTAAAACTCGTTTTAAGTAAGACTGTAATGGATATGTAGCATATTAAATAGGAGAAACTAAGTAAAGTGGAAGTAAAATCAGGGTGTATACGACCCGGGACAACCGGGAGATCCAGGAAAAACTCGGGAATTTTTCATTGTTTGAGTTTTCAGTTAAATTTTTGTAATTTTGACTGGTAAGAACCGATACTCTAAACAAAGGATATTACTGTATCCCGCTAAGCTGAATAATACTTCAACAATAAAACATAAACAAGAGAAAAAAAACTAAAATAACTTAAATTGCAAAGGAAAGGGGCCATATACAACGACACACAGTGCTCATGCAAGCGTCTGCCAATTGAAAATGTGTGAAAGGCTTTAGGAAGATTATGCAGTGCTTCTTAACAACAAATTGCCTCTGATGAGCGTGAAGTCGCAACTGTTTACATTCGATTTGTTTTAGCAGTTACGCGCGGGTTCATACGCGTGCGCAGTGTAGTCACGTTTGAGTAGTAGATCCTCCCGCTTCTGATTACAGGAATGTGGCTGTTGGCTGTGCAAGCAGTCGCAGCAAGCAGCTAGATGCTACCGGGAAAAGGGGGCGCCAAGTTCATATTGTCGAGGAAAAAAAACTTGTTTCACAAAGCGCCTAGCGTCCAGCACACGTTTGTCTACCGATTATTCATATGATTTTGAAACGCTTCCCTGTTGGTTTTTGAACACATTGTAAGTTGATTTATGAATGAATCATAAGTTGACTTTTGAATGCAAGCATAGTGTACGTGATTCTGTCAGAAGAATCCTCGTCGCATCTAGAAATAAACTTTCGCAGACAAAGGGGGGCGGTGCAGTACGAGCTGTCTGATTATGTGGTTGATTGGATTTGCGAATGATCAGCATTGTTATAATTACTAGTGAAATCCATAGATTCAGACTACCAGAATGGAAATAAACGACTAACAGATGTGAAAGATTACGTTTATCTTCTCGGTGTATCCAAGAAAATGAAATTCTGACAGAAAATTTTTGGCCAAATCGCTACACTAGTAAGGAATAGCTGTACAGTCCCCGGCTATCAGACGCGTAATTGCTATTCTGGAAGTAACGCGAAAAACGTGTTGTTCGAACACGTAATAACGCATAACCGGAAAATAATCGCGGGGTAACTAAACCTTTGATTCTGACAGGCATAGTGAAGTTAATCGGCGAAAAAATTTTGACAATGGCAGCAATAGTTACAGAATTGGTAATGACAAGATTGTTAGAACGAAGAAGGAGTAGAAACGGGAACATCGCACAAATTTTGGAAGCATAAGACGATTCCAAATTTATATAAAAATTTCATAATACTACTTTTCGATCTCCAGCTTTAGAAGCTGGTGCGTATGAATGATACATGAAACTATTTTCTAACATAAAGCTTTTTGCTTGTGTGGTGGGCCTAATAGGCATTTGATATTGGCACTTCGTGAATTATATTCTGTCGTGTTATGAAAATGGCCATTTGTGCCAAAACAGTCTCGTTTATTTGGTGTGTTACAAAACTGCTGCCATATTAGAAAGGCCTATTTTGATTTGTGTAGCAGGCAGTGACCAAATAGACGTAATCAGATCAAGAAATCACTCCAGTCTCGGCTATTATTTGTATTAACAGCTTTTTCAGTATTACGTAACGACATTTTGATTTTTCATGTAGCAAAACGTTTGACGAACTTTGATGAGGTAATAGATTCTTTCGAGGTAATAGATTCTTTCGAGGTAATAGATTCTTTCGAGGTAATAGATTCTTTCGAGGTAATAGATTCTTTCGAGGTAATAGATTCTTTCGAGGTAATAGATTCTTTCGAGGTAATAGATTCTTTCGAGGTAATAGATTCTTTCGAGGTAATAGATTCTTTCGAGGTAATAGATTCTTTCGAGGTAATAGATTCTTTCGAGGTAATAGATTCTTTCGAGGTAATAGATTCTTTCGAGGTAATAGATTCTTTCGAGGTAATAGATTCTTTCGAGGTAATAGATTCTTTCGAGGTAATAGATTCTTTCGCAGAAAGAAAAGCACGCCATGTAAAGCTGTAGCAAGATTAGAGAGAAAAAAAAGTGCTAGGAGCTAAGGTTTGAAGAAATGTGTAATTTCTTGCTTATCTCTTGTTAGTATTGGTTTCATTTATCTTATACTTCATTTTATGTCACACAATCTGCTGTTAATAACTAATAGGCAGTAAAGAGTTCAGATTTTATGAAGAGTTCTTGTTCTCTCGATTGCAAATAATTCCATCCGCTATCGAGGTGGTTTAAAAAAAAAAAAGGAAAAAAAAAGAGAAGAAGTCAGGCTGTCAAACCGGCCGACTGGGAGCAGCAGAGGAACCACAGGACATTTCAATTACCACTCGCCTGAATATGGTTTGGACGTGCAGTAGAAAAATGCTTTATGAAGAAGCGTGGCACTGCACTTCGGCAAGATAAGAGCAAATAATATGTCTTACATTTCCTCGGATACATATGTTTTATGTTTCAGACTTTTCAGAAAGATGTGCGCTACAAGATTAACATATTTTGAAAATCCGACTTTTTTAGTATTGACTCTGTTCGCAAATGTCGCAGATCCGGGGTAATGAGCAGAGCAGTATGAGTTATAGCGGGTAGTCTCCACATGACCCGTGTTTACATTTAGTGATTTTGCTGTTTCCTCTTCGTTTACTCTCACGTCAAATGAAAACAAAACGGATATATGTGGCCGAGAGCTATCAAGTGAATTAAAACACATTCACATAATTGCGGAAGGCTAAAATATGTCATTAGTTTCAGATTTCATTTTATTTCCACCATTCTGACAGTCAAGCATTAATCACCTTGCGGAACAATGAAGTTTCTTTTGTCTGTTTGCTTAAGAAATTTGACTTTTTTAACCTTTTCCGCAGAGGCAGTCAATGAATTTGAAACGAAATCTTTAATTCCACAGTACTGGCTAGTTTCAACTGTTCGCTGCATTTCAAGTGCACGTTTTCATTTTCTAGCACTTATGGCATTATGTCATAATAAAGCTCCAAACATGATATAATACAGTACTGGTGCTCCAAGAAAATGTACACCCTGAAAACCACACTGGAAAGCTTAATATCAAGTTGAGGTCTAGTTCATTGGGAACCCGGACATACAAATGTGCATTTTAAGTACGCACTTTAAATGTGCGCATTTTAATACTGTTCACGAAATTCCGATGCTTTTGTAGTATCCTCTGATGTCTTGTTTCTTTTATGACATAATGTACGGTCTTTTTAATGTTTTTCACGTACGTACATACGGGCTTCCTACATTATGATAGCTACGCAAGCGCGGTGTCGCCTGTTATCTGCGCTATGTGGCAACTGCTGGAACGAACCTATTTCTACTCTGGTCGCGGAAAAAAATTGCGAATAGTAGTTTGAAAAGCGTTACTTTCAAAGTAAATATCCTTTTACGTAAGCTGAACTATGTGCAAGAATGTACTATGAATTTATTAAATCACAGAGCGTTTGACTCTCATTTAAAAATCAACTCTTTGATGACGCGCCATTTAGAAGAATTTTGAACCCTGAAGATCAGACATTTATGTCCTTATTAAAAATTTTACTGGCACATTTGTGTGATATATCTTAAAGTGTAACACGTGCAAAAAAGGTATATGCGAAAGCTTAGCTTCTCTTGCAGCTTGAGAACAATATTATATGCGAAAACTTTGGTTTTCTTGTAGCACCACTATGTATATTAATTTAAACTATTAACTTTCCCTGTTTGTGTGTTCGTGTTACTTAACAGTGATGTTGCTGTTGGCTGACTACATCATGTGTACTATGCTCTGAATATCCGCTGTCATCGGCTGGCGAGATCACGTGACATGAGCTACGAACGGCCTACAAAAGCACATCGAAATTTCGATTTTAATGATTCGGAAAGTAACGTGCCTTGTTTGGTGAAATTCCAGTGTATAATTTCGTAAAAAGAAAATATGCAGCGTACATGTTGCTGCACATCAAAGATGTTTCTAAAACGTGTCTTTTTTCCAAGAGTTTCGTTTTCTAAAGTGTCGGGAAATTGTACGCCAGTGTATAAAACCATAACCATTCAAAGGATTGATAAGGGAAAATATACTGTCACCTGGGAGAAATCGTATTTTTAACCTGGAAATCATGGAAAAATCAGGGAATTTTATTTCCTTGTCCACATATACACCCTGAAAATATAAAAAATTAAATTTCTTAATCAGTATGATGACCATTGGTTAAATTCTATTATTATTTCTTCCTAAATTCTTGCTACCAAGTATGATCACTGGTATTATTGCATTTGGAAAAAAAATCACATATTTCATGAAAACACTTCTGGAAATTGAACATAATATTATTATGCAACCACCATGCATGTGCAAAAACGAATACCATACACACAACAGATTGTTAACACCAAAAGAAATTGCAAAATATACTTTTACTAAAATACATATACTTTTTTGGAAAAATTATGTCTTCTTTTACAAGGAATATTATTAGTTTTGTTTAGACTTTGCTTTTATAAGTTATGAACTTCAGTAATTGTAATAGCTCAAATTCAATATTTTAAGTTATAGTACAAATAGGTTAATTCAGTTTGCTGATTTTTGAATAAAAATATGGAAATATTAAAATGTGATCAATTACAAAACTGACTTGCATCAACAGAACCACACTAATACATGAAATGTGATATTCAAAATTCAAAGTGTTAAAGAACTTATACTTGGTATTTAGAAAATTCCAACTGAACTCTGATAGTCATGATAATGTTAGATTCTTAAAGAGAAATTATAATCTTTGTAATGTAACAGGTCCTTCAAGTAAGAGAAGCTCTGAGGTTACTTTAAAATTATTTAGTTTACTGTTCAGATAAACATTTCATCAGTCAAAGCATGTCTCCACTGTGGATGCTCTTCAGATAAAGGATAAGTTAGTGGATACATCAGCAAGATATGGGAAGGAACATCTTGTGTACGTGGAGCCTTTGAGGGAGGAAGAGGGTGAGGTGGCAGCAGCACTCATTGGGCGTGTTGAACTGAGAGCTCTGACAGTCAATAGGGTACAGCATGCAACCAGTCACAGACTGTGGCACACATTGGAACAAACAACACCCATGTGTGGGCTTCGAGTTCTTGCTTGGATTATTATAGTAACTGACCAGAAAAGGTTGTGATCAGCCTCGCTCGTGCAATTTCTGTGAATCTCAATATGCAGCATTGTTCGCAAAACTGATTGTGGCGCCCTACTTCTGAGTCTAGAGATAGGCCAGCACCAGAAGCTTCGAAGATTCTGTGACAATCTGGACTATGACTACTTTGACATAAGGGTTGGGAACTGTAGGGTTGCCCAAAATGGTTGACAGGTGCTGTCACATCACATCACACCACACAAGTGCTTTTTATATTAGGCAACTCTCCATCCAGTCACTTATTGGTAGCCATAGGAGACCACTAAGATTTAATGTAAAATCTGAAGGTATGCCCTCCTGCAGAATGGTTAAAATCGCTATAACTTCTAGTGGTGCCCTGCCCTGCCTCTAGTTGACATATTGTTAAATAACTAATGTAACAAAAATACAGTGACAGTTCTGTCAGTGATTTGCAGATATGGGTCCAAGAATTAATTCATTAACATTGTGCTTTGTAAAAAGTGAGTAGTTGAAAACAATACTCATTTTTCTGTCTGTTGTTGTAGCTTGTTACTGTTGTGCTCTTTGTCTTGAAAATAAATGGGAAATAATTTCAAATTAGAGAGCTCCTGGGCCTTGGAAGTGTTTAAGAACATTTTAATCTTCCACGTGGTCTCTGTATTGTGGTGTAATTCCTTCATTCAGCAAAGTCGTCAATAGTGTACATCAGTTGTGCCTTTAAAATGATGTATTTCAGTACTAAATATAATAACTTTAAAATGAAACAGCAGTTCATCACTTTCACATATATTCTTCACTTTCAGATAACCACAAATTTTTTTTTCACTCTTCATGAAACAACAATATAACCTGCGAACGCACATCAGAGATGAGTTACATTTTGATTTCCCTCCAGCACAGCTCACATCCAACTCGCTACTACTAAAACTGCTACTGCTACTACTACTATTAGCCAGACAAAAACAGAAATCAGAGGTACATAAGATTTATCAAACCTCAAGCAGGCAGACAGCGAACTAAGTGGAAGTACTAAACAGATTGAGATTCACATCGTTCGCCATTGTTTATTAAAACACATTTATTTTAAAAATAACTAAAATCAAATATAGCCAAGTAAGAGGCTTACAAATAACATTCTGAACTTTTCAGATTTAAGAAGTTACACATCTTAATTTAATGACAGTTTAAATAAGCCAGCAGCTACAGAAAAAAAAACTGTGTCTGACAGTAGTTCCTAGACCTCAGACTGAACATTTCTATCTTTATGAGCCACAACTCAGAAAATGCTTGAACAAATGATTAACACTTGGAAGCAGATGGCTCGTTAAGACAGCATAGAAGCATTACTCATCTCAAAAGATTAAACTATAAGAGCTGTACAGGAAGGCAGTGTAACTTACAGCTGCCTCTAGACAACTAGGAAAAAAAATCTTTTAAAATAAATCTCCAAGAGCATCTAGATAATTTAAGTAAACAGCTGCACAAATTTATAGAGCTGCCTTTAGGCAGACAGAGCTAGTTTCCTTAACCCAAATGAGCAGTTAAGTAATTAATAATAGAACAAGTGTGCACTGATTGATATAACTGTCTTCAGACAGACAGTGAAAAGTCTCTCAAGGTATACTCTAGAAAACACTTCAGTGATTCAGCAAGTGATTGTGTACGTATAGCGGCTCAAGAACGCCACTTAAGAAGGAAGAGAACCAGTAATTAATACTCAGAACCAACTTGCAAAACATAAATAAATAAGAGGTGACAAAAGGTCACCCCATAAAGGCATTTAAATAACAAATAACTGAACAACAATCTAATAAACCCTGGGACAGGGAGTAAATTTATTTTACTCTTCAGCTCACAAATGGCTAGCGAACAAACACTCAAGTAATCTTCAGAGCATACTATTCATATCATAGTTTTATACCCTTTTACCTTTTACATCCATGAACCTCAAATGAGCCAGTTAGTTGTTATCAGAGGGTTATAATTCCACAAGTCCAGACAACATCCCAGTATTATGTGCAGTTCATATACAACTGACCAACATGGGGCCATCCTAACGGGGTTGACACTATGTCCAACAAAAGCACTTGACTCGACAAAGCCCCAAACATCAAAATTTCAAACAGTAATTTCCATAACTTGGGTTAAGGCAGCCCAAGTGTAGCTGGCAGTGCTGCATTCCATGTTACAGATGTACAGGGGCAATGTTAACAGCAGTAATATGATGAGCATGCACTAGGTTCTGGGCCAAGACAGCCAAAGCATGCCACAACAGTAGAAAACTGGAACAGACTGAGGAAGCATATAAATCCACTGTAATTTTCATTTAATACAACCCTGTGACCACAGTCGGATCAGTGGACACCAGCTGATACTCTTGAAAAACCAGGTCCATGGCTAAACATGATCACACTTAAAACAGTGTACAGCATTACCAAATCATCGAATCCATTGCTGAATGTTGTAAATTGAATTGCAATAACAAGTGTCTCAGGTTGCTACACGTCACCCTAACCCTGTCCAAGGCAATGCCACAAGATATTAGGTCACGCAAGATCAGGAAGCTCCTTACATTATGGGGCTTCCACAGAGAAGAACCAATAACAGAATCAAATAGCAAAAACAACACAAACATTCTGTCTTTAGATAACCCCTGTGCCAACAACTATTAGACAAAACGTTTTGCTAAGTTTGGCCAAAAGGCACATACTGCTCACAGGCTCTGGGTGGCCTACCCTCTGGTCCAGCTTCAAAACACGAGCTGCCCATCCGATGCACTGCCGCCCAGTGCGGCTCTATCATGCTGCCTTGTACCACATGCTCTGAGCTGCAAGAAGAGGCATATGCCAGGTACACGGGGTGGGAATTCAAAGAGGGAGCCCACCATGGCTAAGTTTATTTAGACAGATCAGAGTCTTTCTTATCGATTTTTCAACACAGATGACATATACATGGAATAGCTTACATCGAATAATTACTGTATTTAGTTAAGTTTGAATAATCAATTAAATATTGGATAGTCTTTTGTAATAACAGAAGATAAACAAATGACAAAAATGTGTGTCCTCAAACGTAAAAATAAACCAATAATTTTGTATTAAAAAGATATGCATTACCATTGATACAAAATATTATAACAGCAAAAAGGCTTATCATGTTGAACAATTGGGTACAGCTGCATTGAAATCTACTATACTCCAGAATCACACAGATTGAGTACCTGTTAATTTATAACGAAGCTACATAACACCCTGGAGTCTTATTTAAGTCCTATATAGAATTTACAGCTAAACTAGCGCTCATTTAAACCACATTATACTGTAGTTCCATTAAAGAAAAATCTATCTCATTATTTGGAAGAAAGCACAGATCACATCTATCTACTAGAAGAGTAACTGAAATGATCTACAGAACTGCTGTCCCATCTCTTACAACATATTATTATCTCAAATGTAACGAGCTGTTGCAAACAGGATGATGACTTTTATACCCCTCAGCATGGATTCCATAAGCATCGATCATGTGAAATCCAACTAGCATTTTATGCACACGATATCCTTAATGCCATGGATAAAGTCAGCGAGGTGGATTATGGTTTTTTGACTTCCAAAAAGTATTTGACTCAGAACCTCACTAATGCTTATTAATTTATCACATGACATTTACACCAAAATCTCCGTGGTAGGCAGGACTCAGTACATTATCTTCAATGGAGAGCCATTGACAGAGGTAGAAGTAATTTCAGTTATGCTCCAGGGAAGATTGTTGAGACCCTTAATATTCATAATTTGTGTTAATTAGCAGGTAGACAATGTAAGTAACAACTTCAGACATTTTGCAGATTGTGCTGTTATCTAAAATGAAGTTATGTTTGAAGAAAGCTGCAACATATAGGGATATCTTAAGATTTTGAAGTTGGTTTAACCATCTAACACAAGCAATAACCACATAATGTGGCCCCACATAGTATCAAATCGCTCATGTGAAGGAGCTCTGCTGTACGTGGAAGTAGCTTGTGAGTGAGCAGAAGCACAACACAGCATAACACACAACAAAATACAATGAAATATGGTACATTTCCCATTCTTCTTTTGGATTCAGAGCTAGAACTGGCACTGGGCAAATTAGAAATTTATTTTTCTGTTGATAGTTATTTTGAAACTTAATTACTCCATATTACTTTTTTTTACAAGAAATGCAGAAGCAATTTAATATATCGTAGGTGAGAACATGCTATTAAGTTTCTCTTCTGAAAAATAAATTTAAAAAATGTGTGTTTCCATGTTAGATGATGGGTGATTGAGCCATTACTTTTTTGTTACAATATACTGCCCTCTAGCCCTTGAAGAGAAAGCCCTCCTCATGTAGAAGAACACCCAATGATCAGTAATTAAATGAAACCACGTGGTCCCAGAGTTCTTTTCAAGCCTGACACTTGTGATGTATATATGCAGACATATGCAATGAATGAAAATTTGCATCAAGGTCAGCGTTTGAACCGAAGTCTCCTACTCACTAGACACATGTGCTAACTACTATGTCACCATGGCATAGTGGCTTTGCACATCTGCAAGGAGTACCCTAGATTGAGGGTGAAAGCATACTAGGGTAGTCTGTACAGCTGTGCAAAGCCACTGAGCCAAGGTGGTACGCTGGTTAGTACAGCTACCTAGTGAGCAGAACACTCAGGTTCACGTCCCAGCCTTGGTGTAATTTTTCATTCATTGCTCCAGTCTGCGTGTATACATCATAGGTATTTAAGACCTGAAAAGGTCTCTGGAAATACACAGTTTCATTTGATTAAACCACCTATGGCTGGGTCTCAGGCAGGAGCCCCCATTTCCTTTGATGGTGACAAGGGAACCACCCCATCGCACCCCCCTCAGATTTAGTTATAAGTTGGCACAGTGGATAGGCCTTGAAAAACTGAACACAGATCAATCGAGAAAACAGGAAGAAGTTATGTGGGACTATGAAAAAAATAAGCAAAATATACAAATGGAGTAGTCCATGTGCAAGATTAGGCAACATCAAGGATAAGCTGAGCTCAGGAGCGCCGTGGTCCCGCGGTTAGTGTAAGCAGCTGCGGAAGGAGGGGTCCTTGGTTTGAGTCTTCCCTCAAGTGAACAGTTTTCTTTCTTTGTTTTCAAAAAGTTATGATCTGTCCATTCATTCATTGACGTCTCTGTTCACTGTAATAAGTTTAGTGTCTGTGTTTTACGACCGCACCGCAAAACCGTGCGATTAGTAGACGAAAGGACGTGACTCTCCAAAGGGAACCGAAAACATTTGCTCACAAGGTCATAGGTCAACAGATTCCTTCACAGGAAAACACGTCTGATATATTCTATGCGACACTGGTGACGGCATGTGCGTCACATGACAGGAATATGATGTCGACCCACCTAACTTGTACACTTGGCGAATGGGTAAAAGGATTCTTCTACCTTGCCCGATTTAGGTTTTCTTATGGATGTGATAATCACTCCCAAAAAAGCGATGAAAACATAAGAGTTTGTCACATAAACTGCACCAAATGAATGCAACAGTTTCACAGCCGCACAGTTTTCCCTGTGCTCTGTCAAAACACATGTTTTTAACGTCTTCAAATTTTTCTGAGTGTAGACAGTCAAATCCTGCATATGTCCAATCAAATCTGAACATGTACTGGAATTTTGGAGAGAAAAAGTTTATTATGTGTGAGTGCCTGAACTTTGATAATTGTCTGAATATAAAAAATTAAAATTTTCACTTGAGGAAAGACTTGAACCAAGGACCTTTCATTCCGCAGCTGCTCACACTAACCACAGGACCACAGCACACCTGAGCTCACATTCTTCTTTATGTTGCCTATCTTTTGTATGGACTACTCTGTTTGTATATTTTGCCTATTTTTTCATAGTTCCACACAACTTCTTGTTTTTTTATTGATCTATGTTCAGTTTTTCAAGGCCTATCCACTGTGCCAACTTATAACTAAATCTGAGGTGGGTGTGATGGGGAGGTTCCCTTGTGAGGTGTTATTCCTATACAGTTGGAGAGCCTCATCAATTCTGTTTGAGTTTAGGGGAATACCAAGTGGGCTGAGGCATGACTGGAAATTTGGTTTGAAGAGGAAAGCATGCTATGGTAGTTCATGCACTGTGCAAAGACACTGTGTAAGGGTGTCATAGTAGTTAGCATGTCTGCCCAGAAGCAGGAGACCCATGTTCAAATCGTGGCCTTGGTACAAATTTTCATTCATTGCCTCAGTTAGGAAATGTATACCAGTGGTGAGTACAGGAAACATTGCCCATGCTACAGCTCTTGCAAAGCACACAGCTCAGAACTTGTATCCGCTGTGGCGGTGTAATGATAAACTGGATATTTGAAAGTGTTCTGGTCTTTAAGCTTATTTTACATCCAAATGGTACTGAGACGCCCAGCTTAACCTGCAGGACAGAACAGGTAGTTTAAATTGTGGAAAGGGGCCAAAATAAAGGGCAGTCAGTTACACTCGAACTTTATTATTTGATCAAACATTACAAGAGCACAAAAAAATTTTTTTTAAACACACAGCTTTAATCTTTGGGCCCTAATTATCAGCTGAAAGCCACCTTAATTTAAAAATGGCTGAAGGCCAATAACTTAAAACGCAAGCATAATCAGAAATTTAAAAGGGAACAGTTCTTTATTTAGGCTGATGGCCCAAAGAATCGGACACTTCAAGGGCAAACAAGTTAAATTCAAATCAGCTGAAGGCCTAACACTTAAAACTCCATAACATTATTTTTTTAAAATACCAAAGGCCTTATGTTAAACAGTTCTTTAAATCAGGCTGAAGGCCTAAAAAATCTTACACCTTAAGGACAAAACAACATTAATTTAAAAAAATTGGCTAGAAGCCATACAAGTGCAAACAAAAAGAACAAATAAAAAAGGCAGTACACCCAAGGGCACTCAGATGTTTGAGGGTCGGCCTGGAATTCAAACACTAATGCTTGCTTAGGTGAGACAGGCATCGGGCCAACCATTCATGATCCGACAACAACCCAACCAACTGACAGTCAACAGATCCACTGACAGGATAACTTCCAACTCTCCTGACCAGGGCACAACAGGGAGTTTAAGGGAACAACGTAGAAGACATTGGTGCCCACAAACAATTGTACTTGGAGCTGTCGAACTACACTCCATGCTGGACAACAACAACACGATGAGGAAACAACACTGCCTGAAATTTATGTTAACACCCAGAGCAGGTAACCAGAACATTAGCAGCCACAAGACAGAAGATTCCGCTGGTGCACTTCAATTCAAATAACCAAATACAGTGAAACTCCACCAGAGAGTGGCTAGAATTTTCCAACTTGAAAACCACATTGTTGCTCGCAGGAATATTCCAACAGCTGACAACAAACTCCAAATGACACAATGTGAACAGTCTTGACTTGCTGGTAGGTTAAATCAAAACCTCGTCTTTTGTGTCCAGGGTCGGTGGGCCATGGACCTCTTAGCAATGGGAACAGCCCCACACACTCTGACACCGCATAGAAACCACCAGTGGCCCCGGCCAAACTACATCCTGCACAGAATTCCTTGCTGCTACATGCCAACCAACTGACTGGTCGCACACCGCTCAGCCAGAAACTATGAGCACCAGGTCAAAGATAGTCCAAGGTGTGAATATCGATACGCACCACTGCTGCCACCTGTGGAAGGAGAGTATAACAGCATAATCGCGGTAACCATGGGAGACTAAACACAGAATCATAACAAAGATTTAATCCAGTGCATAGCATGAGCCAGCCACAGCTCAATTGGCTGTCGGCACCTCACCGGTGCTCCGTCCCCAACTTCAGTGCTGCTGCGTCCCAACTGCGCTGCTGGTCCGTCTCGAACTCACTCCTCATGCCTCGTCCACACACTTGCCAAACCTTGACAAGCCATCACAAATTCAAACATGTAGATAGGGTGTTTGGCTTGACTTGCGTATGCTCGCTAGTGCTTGTGGCCGATCCAGTTGAGTGTCAGTTTTTTGGCACAAATCAGAGGCGGCTTGTGGCAAGCGCTTGCGATGCGTCCACACGTTTGTTGTGGACTTAGTATCGTTTGTGCACTGCCGTCAAACAGAAGTGCATTCCTATTTGTATAGAAGTAGGCTACAGCAGGGAAAATGAATACCGGTAACTGATCCAGTGAGGAAATATTGCAATTAATCGAATGTTATCAAGCAGAACCCTGCATTTGGGACCCGAGGAATAAAGACCATAAGGGTAAAAAAAAGTGGCTGATGCCTGCAGTCGCCTCAGTGAAGTTTTAAAGCAACCTGTCAAGGAGATTAAAAAGAAAAAGGAAATTCTTATGGTCACATTTTGTAAACATTTAAAGAAGAAATAAGATTTTATTCGTTCTGGCTCAGGTACAAATTTATTTATTTATTAATATTTACAGGATATATGTACAATAAATTTGACAAATAGATGATTGGAACAAAGTGCATATTTTTCAAAGTTATATATTTATTTTTACTAAAATAGTGGTGTTACTAACAAAATAAATATGTATATGATGTAAATAATAAGTAATAATAATTTTCCCTCAGGAGTTGAAGATATTTATGAACCAGTTTGGTTTGCATACCAGCTTATGGAATCATTTCTTTTGCTGATATATACCAACAAGACTGGTTTGAACTCAGATACGGTAAGCAAAAACACTTCAGTATTTTGGAATCTATCAGTTTTGATTTTTACTGTTTCTACAATATGAAGTACATGCTCTAAAATTAAGAAGTCAGAATTCCTCATGAAGCATTCATACTCCTACAAAAGTATGAAGTAAATTCGTCCCTAATCTTGACGGCATTTAGCGGTGATCTTCGAGGTACAAGTGGCAAATTTAGTATTGCATTATATTCTTTTATATTCCGCCATGCACCAGGTGTTATCAGGTTCCCATTACTATCCCATAGATCCAAAGTTCCAGGGGGAATATATCTTTCTATAGAAGATCTACTTTTTACGAGAAAGTTATGTAGTAGCACACAGGTCATAGTAATTTCTTTCACAGTTTTGAGATCTAAATTAATAGGTCTCCAAAAAATTCTGAACACTGATGTTAAAATGCCAAAAGTATTCTCCCACTCCAACCTGGGCTCTAGACAATTGTTTGCTAAATATTCTTTTTGACGATCCAATCTCATGATGTCCAAGGTAAGGCTTCATAACATGCTGAGTGCAAAGGCACCATCTGCTAAAAATACATATGGCATGTTTACGTTATAATTTGATCCAGGAAGTGGGAATGGGGTGGGGAAGTTCATTTCATTTCTGCAGATTCTTTGCCATAATAATGAATTGTTAAGAGCACCACCATTCCTAATCCTCCCTTGACATCCTATGTCAACAAATACAAAATTATAATTGCTATCGACCAATGCCAAAAGCACTATACTGAAAGTTTTCTTGTAGTTGAAATATTCAGTTCCGCCATTAGGTGGACTCTCGATAACTATATGTTTGCCATCCAACAATCCCACAATGCAGGAATTTACTGCTGTATCCCCTTTCTATATTAATCCAATCTTCCACCGTAGAGGGCATCTGAAAACAATGTTAAAATAATAATTAAAATTTGAAAAAAAAATTTCGTACTGTAGAATTATTAATAAAATCTAATTTTTGCAGCAATCAAGATCATCAGAAACAGCTGGCGAAGAAATTATTGATGAAGCCAAGGAGACAGAAAATTATAACAGCGTGGCAGGTTCCTCGACTCCTGCATCTACGGTTTCTTCACCATCTACAAGTAAATCTAAGGAGAAACCTCATCGTCGCACTGCTTCGAATATAGCAGAACAGCAAATGGCCACAGCATTTGGTCAGTTAACGAATATATTTAGTCAATGTCCATAATGTACAAATTCTGAAGATGATGAATGTGATCTGTATGCTAAGCTACTAGCCAAAAAGATATGGGAACTTACTCAAGATGACAGGAAATTAATTATGTATGAAATAGATGGTTTATTTATCAAAAGAATTAAAGAGAGGTCATTCTCGTGTGAAACACCATCCCCTCATAATTCATTTCAATATTCTACACCATCATCAGTATCAAGTGGATTTATAGTAGTACCAAACTGCTCAGCACATGTTCAAATGTCATTTTCTGAACCTTCTGCCCAAAATTATGACCCCTTCACTACCAGTCCCATCTCCAATTTTGAAAGATCCTCCACTCCATTACCACAAATGCATCCTCGAAATAGAGATGACAACATAACTATTTACTCAACCGAATCCAATCTTTCAAAGCCCACCTCTACAATTACAGTAATACTGGTCCCGGTATATGATGAAATAATCATGCCTCGGAGACAACACATTATTAACGAAGCATTCCAGAGCGTTTATGAAGATTTTGAGCACTAGGATACTAGTGCATAAGTAATAACAATTGTACAGAACACTGGTTAATATTTTTGTACACCCAGCTCTTCAAACTAATGAGAAATATTAAAAACAAAATATCAAACATGTTTCACATTACCTTTATTTCAACTTTCAGAACATTATTAAGAGCTTTGCAGACTTCAGGTATAATTTTTAATATTGCCTGGGTGGATATTTAAACAAATAGTGTAGACTTTAATAACTGTCTCCAGATGCTAAATATCTTAGTGTTATTGCCAGACGATATTTAGCTGGTATAGCTTCTCTGAAGTCTGTATTTTTCTTCGAAATCGTAGGTGAAATTTCACTCAGCAAATATTCAAAATCAGCATAGCTCATCCTGCAGAAGTTATCAAACTGTCCAGATGGTTCATGAAGAAGCTCATTACATTTTTCTTCCATAAACTCTCTGCAATCATTAATGGAAAATCAATAATTTTTTCATAGGCCTAATTATATTAAATGAAATACACATAAGAAACTATATAATGATCATAGATACATGAATGAAGCTATAATGTAATAATTTAACAATTACCTGATACAGTTTCTTTGAACTTTTAACATCCACCTTCTCCTTTTCCGCAATTTTTTTTTCGTTTTTTTTTTTTTTTTTTTTTATTATTATTATTATTATTATTATTTAAAAGAGTGCCGCTGCCACTCATGTGCAAGTAAGGCAGGAAGTTAGTGATGCCAGTAAATGGAATAAGAAAACGAGGTGACAATAAATGGCAGGAACATGATCAGGTACATTTCTGGACACAAGTTCCTTATCAGAACTTTGTCTTCTAAGTCTCCTCTGCAAGACATAAAAGTAACAGGAATTCTGAAACACCCAAGAGTAGACATTGACGGCTTGGTTAAATTTTATAACTCTGTTGATAATACCAAATAGTTTGCCAATTTTATTTTATGTGGTTTATTCCAAAGGAGAATATAGTAATTATACTAGATCTTGCAGTCACGGTAATTTTTTTACCCAGTATGGTGCAGGTTGGAGAGAGACAGCAAATTTTGTGAACTGCGTTGCATCGGTTCTCGATTGTGTCCAGGAGGAATAATGTTTGATCACGCGAAGGTGGTTTGAACCTGACATTTAGCCTAGATTGCCTTCAGGCAATCTGATTTTTTGATACAAATTCCTAAGGGCCCTAACTGAGTATTGAAAGGGAAATGGATTAAGGAAAGTAGGCTATGGTAATGGTTATCAAATCTGCGATTGAGTATGTTAGTAGCCTCTCAGAAACAACCAAGATACCGCTGTAAAGAGCTGCCCTGTAACATAGTTTGCATACAGTGGAAAAACACTGTTACTCAAAGAAAAGAATAAAAAAAGGGATTTCATTATTATACATCAGTATATTCTGAAATAATACATACCACTAAGCATGAACAAATAACCATGGAATATAAAACTTAGCCTACATTTTACACTTCTTATGCATATTCCGTGCTATGACAATGTCCTTTCTTGTATGTGCAATATTTTCTCAAATTTAATTCTCCTTGCATGTGCGTGAATGTTTCATAGCATCACACTGTTTAGCGAAGCGGTCGTTCAAAAATTTACATTGCTGGTACGCAAATACTATATAAAACTTGTAGCGATGTTACACTGCACTTCTTAACATGTTGTCATCGAAACAGTAAAAGGTAACCAAAAATCTAGAGCTATTCATATTGAAAGGCAAAATTTTTTATGATTCATATTTTCATATCTTATTAGGATCGAGTGATGCAGCAAGTATTTGCATATGTGCACTCGGCGGGTCATTGTGTTTATTTGAAGCAGTTAATGCTGGACTCGCGGCTTTGTGTAGACGCACATACCAAAAATATTACTTTTCCTAACATTTGTGCGCGTAACAGTTTACTAACTGCAGCTCAATGGCTGTTCTTCTCTTTTATGACAAATATTTTATATACAGAGCATCCGAAACCCAATAATATTACAAATCCCACATCACATAATTTTCTTGTGACTCTAGTATCTTTTCACAAAACAGGTGCACTGTTTTCATGCAGTACTAACCTACATGTGTACTTACTGATTTGACAGTGGAATGATATTGAACTCAAAGTAATAAACAAAAAACCTGGAGAAATGTTGAAGGCTCTAGCAGTCTTGGCTTATCTTAACACAATGGGTGGAGTAGGTAACAGAGTAGCACTTTGCTAATAACCCAATAACTCAAAAAGGTAAAATAAATATTCCAAGAAAGTACAGTTCTATCTCAATAGATTTGTTGTCATGAACACATGTCCTCTCCAAGGAAGTAAAAAAAAATACCCCTAGGGTTATGTATAGCTCATTTTGAGATAATTTCAATACAGCAGAACTCCATCTTGTAGCACAAAACCCAGGCAGCCAATAGCCTAACATTTTCTGTCATTAGCTCCACCAACTGCAAGTAAACTTTATCCAAGCAGAACCTATGTTACATGAAGCTGTGTTCAGGATATGGTTGGGAGAAAGGTAAGAAGGGAGTCAGGATATTGTTGGGAAGATGTTTATGTCACCCTGTATGCTGTTCCCTGCTGTCATATTTATCACACAGTTACAAACACTGAACACTAGGACAGCAGAAGGGATTAAAGTGAACACATCCTACTTCTTTCTTAAATTTCATAACCAATTTTTTTTAAATTTGTTCTTGAAATCATATGGCCTTACCTAATTTATGCTTCTTTTTATGATGATGTATAAGAATTTACAAAATATGAAGATTTTCTTGGACGTCTCATTTGATTCACCTGGAATGGTGGAAGAGGTCAATTTCACAGCACTGTAATTTCTCTTCTGAATATATATAAATAATCCTGCACTGGAGCAGCAACAATCAACAATTGTACAGAGTTGTTGTTGCTCATTGTTGTGTTGGGTCTTGGTACATGCACATTCCAGTCTGCTACAGTTTCTGTTGTGTCATTCAGCAAGCATTCTTTGTCCATGAAAACTGTTTACAAATATGTCTGTTAGTGTGGACTTTCTGATGAAGGGATGTTACGTATCTTAGAGAATGAAGACATTATGAATGAGGAATTAGTGGAGGCTGATTCTGATGCTGACCTATGTCTCTTCTCTCCTCTGCCTCCTGCCATCACAGCAAGCTCAGATGCTCCTGCAAAGATGATTGCTAGGGATGGAGCCAAATAGGAGATTGACACATTGTCATCATCTTGAAGGAAGTCATTTGCAATTGTCCCAAAGGAGATAGAAGGTCCCACTACTTCTGCTTTCCAAAGGGTAGGCTCCTCTTTTCCATTTTATTTTTCATGAAGCAATATTACACCTTAAGAATAAATACACAGTATTGCCAAAAGTACTAAATACAATTATTGGACTCTGCGTCAGGTCTTCTGGCCAAAATCTTACTTGAAACTTCCTGGCAGATTAAAACTGTGTGCCCGACCGAGACTCGAACTCGGAACCTTTGCCTTTCGCGGGCAAGTGCTCTACCATCTGAGCTACCGAAGCACGACTCATGCCCGGTACTCACAGCTTTACTTATGCCAGTATCTGTCTCCTACCTTCCAAACTTGACAGAAGCTCTCCTGCGAACCTTGCAGAACTAGCACTCCTGAAAGAAACGATATTCCGGAGACATGGCTTAGCCACAGCCTAGGGGATGTTCGAGTCTCGGTCGGGCACACAGTTTTAATCTGCCAGGAAGTTTCATATCAGTGCACACTCCGCTGCGGAGTGAAAATCTCATCTGGAAACATCCCCCAGGCTGTGGCAAAGCCATGTCTCCGCAATATCCTTTCTTTCAGGAGAGCTAGTTCTGCAAGTTTCGCAGGAGAGCTTCTGTAAAGTTTGGAAGGTACGAGACTGATACTGGCAGAAGTAAAGCTGTGAGTAACGGGCGTGAGTCGTGCATCGGTAGCTCAGGTGGTAGAGCACTTGCCCGCGAAAGGAAAAGGTCCCGAGTTCAAGTCTCGGTCGGGCACACAGTTTTAATGTGCCAGGAAGTTTCATATCAGCGCACACTCCGCTGCAGAGTGAAAATCTCATTCTGGAAACATCCCCCAGGCTGTGGCTAAGCAATGTCTCCGCAATATCCTTTCTTTCAGGAGTGCTAGTTCTGCAAGGTTCGCAGGAGAGCTTCTGTAAAGTTTGTAAGGTAGGAGACGGATACTGGCAGAAGTAAAGCTGTGAGTACCGGGCGTGAGTCATGCTTCAGTAGCTCAGATGGTAGAGCACTTGCCCGCGAAAGGCAAAGGTCCCGAGTTCGAGTCTCAGTCGGGCACACAGTTTTAAACTGCTAGGAAGTTTCATATCAGCGCACACTCCGCTGCAATGTGAAAATCTCATTCTGACAATCTTACTTGTTTAGCAGTTTCTTTATTGTGCATGTCTGTGACTCCATTCAGAGAAATCATTGTTTTCAGATATTTCTAGTGTACACTGATAACAGATTAGTTCATCCAAAAACCCTGTTTTTAAAACAGTTGGAGATTGACTACAAATACAAACCAAGTAATGGTGAAATTTTCAGTGAGCACATGGCTGGTTTTTTTTTCCTAAATTGGGTTAGTACATTTGAAGGCTCACATTCCCCTCTTCTCAGGAAGCATCTTACTTTTGAAGAAACGTATTTGAAAAATTATTCACACCAAAAAATTTCATGTTCCAGAATGTTTCAGTTTTAACTTGATTATTTCCAAAATTCAGTACCATAGCTTTGTAGCCTTTATTTACTGTGCAGTGTTACGTGCTTTATGCTTAATTACAGACTTACTATTCTATCAGTTGATTTGTTTTCACCACGTAACGCCCGCTGTTTACCTCCTCCTTCGTTGCTCAGCGATGTATCACCTTTTGTTCTGGCACCACAACTCTTCCTTTCCTATCTCTTTACTACTTTTTATCTATATAAATGATGAACTATTGGTTTTGCTGTTTAAAATTTGTTTAATAACTGTGGAAGTATTACAGGCATCGGGTCCCACCTAATGTGTCACCCGCCTATACGTTTTTCATGAACCTTTCAAGACTCGATCGATCTGTTTACAAAGAGAAAGCAGAATATCTCAGGTTGCAGTAGGTACTGGGAGATGAAGGAGTTTGCACAGGATAGATTAGCATGGAGAGCTGCATCAAACCAGTCTCAGGACTGAAGACCACAACAACAACAATGTTAAATTTCTAGCAGTTGTGTCATAAGTATGTAATTGGTAAAATAATGTACATTTTCAAAGTAATGAGGAAATGAATACTAAAATATACACAGTTGTATGTGCAGCTTATTGTTACCTTAATTTGGCTACTAATCTTTGGTTACTGACAATCAGTCATATTTATTGTAATAAGCCTGGTGCTGGTACTATGATTATAAGGATCCTTGGCCCAGTTCACTGTTACAATGTAGCTCAAGGTCCAGGTCAGAGTACTGAAGATTAGCAGCAGATTTAAGGCAACCACAAGCTGCACATACAGTTTTGTACACTATAGTATTTATTTCTTAGTTACCGGTACTGCAAAGTCTACATTATTTTACAGATCATAGTGACATATGATTGCTTCAAATATGAAACCAGCCTCACCATTATAGTGGAACCTCAATTTTACATTCTCCAATTTTATGTGTTTTGCAATTCTACATCATAAATTTGTAGCCCCTATGAAAAACCCATAAGATAAATGCTAAAAATTCACCGACTTTTCATTTATTCCTAGTAAGGTTTACCCGAATTCTAAGTTCTTACTCAGTGTCTCACTTGAGTTCATCCTGTTCTCTTCCTACCGACATCTGATGTGACTGGAAAAGTTGTAAGTGACTCAAAATAAATAGTTCACACCAGGGGTGGTGGCAGAATTAAGGTAGTATTTTAGACCACTGTGAAGAGGGAGATGCGAAAGGAAACGCTGACGTAATCCAAGAGAAGTGTTGCCAACCCCAAATTGCAACATTTAGATTCTCCACACAGTTATGATACAACTACTGCTAGGTTGCAGCAGTAAGACAGTCAAAACGAAGTGTTCCAGACGGAGCCAATATGTGATGATGGGGCCCAGACACGACTTTTTCTTGTGGCACTTACAACTCTGTCTCATCTTTTCGTATGTATTTCTGATGTACTGTATTCAGCTACAATATCAGTTGTCAACCTTTCAAATTCAAAAATTGAGTCTTGGAGAATATGTTCAGTCATAATTGAGGAAACATTGTCCATTTCCACCTAGTGAACTCATATTGGCCACCAATTTCTTAAAGTCATCCAATAGTCAGCGCAGCTACCACATCACATTAACATGTGAAATGAGCTCGCCTACTGAGAGGGGGAGTGGCCCTTCAGTGACAGGAGTGCAGGTAGGTGTGAAAGCATTTTGTGGGGGTGCTGAAAATATACTGATCATGCAGATGATGTACTATGACAGAGATGTCACGTGGAACTTGAGCAAGGATTTTGTGATAGCACATTTTAAAGACTTTTGTGTTACAATCTGACATAGTACACTATTCATGTATATACTTTACAGCACACACTGTAGATTTTAAAGATTGCCAGCAGTGATAGAAGGCAAGCAAAACTGTACCACCTGAGCTTTCTTTCAAATTTAGATTTTACACAGTGAACAGAAATTCAGTGAGTCAACTTCCAATGAGCTTGTGGTGTCACTTGGGGAAGTAAACTCATTTTTCACACGGTTCTCTCATCAAGTCTAAAATAACACTTAAACAGTGGTTAGCATATGTAGTGGAGCTCATAATAAAAGCATTAAACAATTACAGCAATGGTTACAAAGTATGTCATTAAGCATATGTCCGCATTTGTGCTTCTGATTTAACCATTTCGCTACTGTTATATTTTTGGTTTAGTTCAATATGTTCATCAGTTTTTGCTTTTTTCTGGATGAGTACAAAGGATGATCTCTCAAAAATGCACGTTTTGAACATATAATCTGTAGTCATAACATGCTCGATTACCTTGTACCCACATATCAATCTCCATTTTTTGGTGAGTTTTTACTTGCTGTTACACAACTCTGATTTTTTAATAACTGATGAAATTCATTACCACAAATTATTGTATAAATGTAGTACTGTACACTATAATTCCCTTCATTTACAAAGATTTTATACAAAGTATTGGAGAGGATTGCAATTTTTAATAATATGCCAATTAGGTTTCTTTTCACTCATATTTTTGGGGAATTTTATATTTCCCTTACTTTAGCATTTTTTCTCAATTTTGCATTTTTTTAAGTTTGGACCACACAAAAAGTAAAATAGGGGGTCCACTGTAGTACCCTCTCAAAATTTAATGTAGGACGTAGACCCCAAGCTAAAGAGTGTCGCTATGATTTTGGCAAAATTGTCAGCATGCTACAGGAAGGTAATCTCATGGTGTGTGTTAGGCCTAAATATTTAATAAAAGATTCTTGTATTATGACAATAAGAATAATGTAATATTTATAATGCAGGTTTCTGATATAAATATAATTCATAAACCGAATAGTACATCACAGATACAATACGAATACTTAATAAAGTTTTTTGCTGTTCATGCCAACTGATTCAGGATGTGCAAACAGGGTATCACTGCAGTTATATAAGATAGTTAATACATAATGCATCTAATATAACTTGTAAATACATTTGCATTCTCAGAAATGGTGTCTAATGGTAATAATCTAACTACAATTTTACTCGTACAGTGATGATACATTGATGTAAAGATAAAAATTTAAAAAAAATATAAGATAAAATTTATCTTTAATTTCTTATTAGTATATGTTTTTGCTACAAAATGTTTTATAAAAGAATTGCATATTATATTGCTAGCCTTCATTGTGTAGGGTCTTGTTTCACACTTTCCTACCACAAAATTGTTCGTCAGCCTTGGCTTGTGGTGAAACCAATCAATATGTCAAATCACATTCCACAATTCTGTAAATGTTGACAGTGTACCTTTCCGCTACAGCTTCTATTACATACATTGTGTGGTATAACTTTGTAATTTATTTGTCATTATTACATAACAGAATGTTTCCCATTTTTATCTGACAGAGTTCCATGACACTTCACAGCACACTGCATCTCCTTTGTATACAATTTGAGTAAATTTTTCTGTTATGATTGCTTGACATATACTACTTTGATGTTACATTCCTTCTGTTAATTTCTATGTTAACAAGTGTGACCCTGTTAAATTAGTTGAAGTGAAGAAGTGCAGACCACCATCTAGTGGTCCCTCTCAGTAATCACTTCCACTGAACTCCAAATGCAGTTCACAATTACTGTCTCAGTCAACATGGCATTATACCACAAAGAGGCAAGATGTGGTGCATATCTGTCTGGTTCATGCTATTCATACTCCAAGCTGTGCGTGCATTACGATAGCACATGTGGCATGTCATTGTAATACCTCAATGTTCTTATGGTATGTTTTTATTTACATTTTACTTATTAGACATATTCATCATCAACTTTTGACTTTGGATTGTATCCATATAAACATAATTTTCTTAGAGTTATTATATTACAGCATACTGTATAGTCCTACATTGTTCAATGTAACTATCACTATCTAGTTCAACGGGTATGCAATGTTTGTCGTTCAGCTGTTGTGTATGCCCACTTTATTTTTATGACCACAAGCCTGTAACCTTGGCATATTTTCTTTTTATATATCTGAAAGTGCAATATTTATTGCTGAAACTAGGAATCTAATTTCTGTGTTGTTGTTGTTGTCTTCAGTCTAGAGACTGGTTTGATCCAGCTCTCCATGCCAGTCTATCCTGTGCAAGCTGTTTGACCTCTGATTAACTACTACAACCTACATCCTGAATCTGTCTAGTGTATTCATGCCTTGGTCTCCCTCTATGATTTTTACCCTCTGCACTTACTTCAAATACTAAATTGACAATCCCTTGATGCCTCAATGTGTTCTACCAATCAATCCCTTCTTCTAGTCAAGTTGTACCTCAAATTCCTCTTCTCCCCAATTCTATTCAGTACCACCTCATTAGTTACATGATCTACCCATCTAATCTTCAGCATTCTTCTGTATCACCACATTTCGAGAGCTTCTATTCTCTTCTTGTCTGAACTATTTATCATCCATGTTTCACTTCTGTACATGGCTACAAGAGAAAGAGAAAGAAAACTGGCATTCTACGGATCGGAGCGTGGAATGTCAGATCCCTTAATTGGGCAGGTAAGGTAGAAAATTTAAAAAGGAAAATGGATAGGTTAAAGTTAGATACAGTGGGAATTAGTGAAGTTCGGTGGCAGGAGGAACAAGACTTCTGGTCAGGTGACTACAGGGTTATAAACACGAAATCAAATAGGGGTAATACAGGAGTAGGTTTAATAATGAGTAAAAAATATAGGAGTGCGGGTAAGCTACTACCAACAGTATAGTGAACGCATTATTGTGGCCAAGATAGACACGAAGCCCATGCCTACTACAGTAGTACAAGTTTATATCCCAACTAGCTCTATACAGATGAAGAAATTGATGAAATGTATGAGGAAGTAAAAGAAATTATTCAGGTAGTGCAGGGATACGAAAATTTAATAGTCATGGATGACTGGAATTCGAGAGCAAGAAAAGGGAGAGAAGGAAATATAGTAGGTGAATACGGATTGGAGGAGAGAAATGAAAGAGGAAGCCGTCTGGTAGCATTTTGCACAGAACAGAACTTAATCATAGCTAACACTTGGTTCAAGAATCATAAAAGTAGGTTGTATACATGGAAGAATCCTGGAGATAGTAAAAGGTATCAGATAGATTATATAATGGTAAGACAGAGATTTAGGAATCAGGTTTTAAATTGTAGGACATTTCCAGGGGCAGATGTGGACTCTGACCACAATCTATTGGTTATGACCTGTAGTTTAAAACTGAAGAAACTGCAAAAAGGTGGGAATTTAAGGACATGGGATCTGGATAAGCTGAAAGAACCAGAGGTTGTACAGAGTTTCAAGGAGAGCATAAGGGAACAATTGACAGGAATGGGGGGAAAGAAACACAGTAGAAGAAGAATGGGTAGCTCTGAGGGATGAAGTAGTGAAGGCAGCAGAGGATAAAGTAGATAAAAAGACGGGGGCTGCTAGAAATCCTTGGGTAACAGAAGAAATATTAAATTTAATTGATGAAAGGAGAAAATATAAAAATGCAGTAAATGAAATAGGCAAAAAGGAATACAAACATCTCAAAAATGAGATCGACAGGAAGTGCAAAATGACTAAGCAGGGATGGCTAGAGGACAAATGTAAGGATGTAGAGGCTTATCTCACAAGGGGTAATATAGATACAGCCTACAGGAAAATGAAAGAGACCTTTGGAGAAAAGAGAACCACTTGTATGAATATTAAGAGCTCAAATGGAAATCCAGTTCTAAGCAAAGAAGGGAAAGCTGAAAGGTGGAGGGAGTATATAGAGGGTCTGTACAAGGGCAATGTACTTGAGGACAATATTATGGAAATGGAAGAGGATGTAGACGAAGATGAAATGGGAGATACGATACTGCGTGAAGAGTTTGACCCAGCACTGAAAGACCCGAGTCGAAACAAGGCCCTGGGAGTAGACAACATTCCATTGGAACTACTGACGGCCTTGGGAGAGCCACTTTTGACAAAACCCTACCATCTGGTGAGCAAGATGTATGAGATAGGTGAAATACCCTCAGACTTCAAGAAGAATATAATAATTCCAATCCCAAAGAAAGCAGGTGTTGACAGATGTGAAAATTACCGAACTATCAGTTTAATAAGTCACAGCTGCAAAATATTAACGTGAATTCTTTACAGATGAATGGAAAAACTGGTAGAAGCCGACCTCGGAGAAGATCATTTTGGATTCCGCAGAAATGTTGGAACACATGAGGCAATACTGACCCTACGACATATCTTAGAAAATTGATTAAGGAAAGGCAAACCTACATTTCTAACATTAGTAGACTTAGAGAAAGCTTTTGACAATGTTGACTGGCATACTCTTATTCAAATTCTAAAGGTGGCAAGGGAAAAATACAGGGAGCGAAATGCTATTTACAATTCTTACAGAAAACAGATGGCGATTATAAAAGTCGAGGGACATGAAAGGGAAGCAGTGGTTGGGAAGGGAGTGAGACGGGGTTGTAGCCTCTCCCCGATGCTTTTCAATCTGTATATTGAGCAATCAGTAAAGGAAACGAAAGAAAAATTCGGAGTAGGTATTAAAGTCCATGGAGAAGAAATAAAAACGTTGAGGTTCGCAAGATGACATTGTAATTCTGTCAGAGACAGCAAAGGACTTGGAAGAGCAGTTGAACGGAATGGACAGTGTCTTGAAAGGAGGGTATAAGATGAACATCAACAAAAGCACAACAAGGATAATGGAATGTAGTCGAATTAAGTCGGGTGATGCTGAGGGAATTACATTAGGAAATGAGACAAAGTAATAGATGAATTTTGCTATTTGGGGAGCAAAATAACTGATGATGGTCGAAGTAGAAAGGATATAAAATGCAGACATACCTGTCGTTTCCTCAGTTACACCCGAATTCTCCTCCATTTTCCTGTCAACTTTCGTATCTATGATCTTCCCACATCTCAGTTGCATAGAAGAAAAAACTAAAAGTACTGCACAGAACAAACTGACACAGACGGAACGACTTTGACGACAACGTTGGTATCCACAAAGAGAACAATGAAAACATGAAACAGATAGTACACTACAATAAACTACCTGTTCTAAAACTGCTTCACAAAATACGGGCGAGGCTGTGGGAAACGCAACACTTCGCTAGCTATCGCTATGTCCACTTCATACAGCACATTTGCGAGGCATTCAGCGCACACAAACACACCATCTGTGCGCCTGACATCATACTCAGGGTGGTGGTTGTGGTCTTCAGTCCTGAAACTGGTTTGATGCATCTCTCCATGCTACTCTATCCTGTACAAGCTTCATCTCCCAGTACTTACTGCAACCTACATACTTCTGAATCTGCTTAGTTTATTCATCTCTTGGTCTCCCTCTACAATTTTTACCCTCCACACTGCCTTCCAATACTAAATTTGTGATCCCCTGATGCCTAGAACATGTCCTACCAACCGGTCCCTTCTTCTTGTCAAGTTGTGCCACAAACTCCTCTTCTCCCCAATTCTATTCAATACCTCATCATTAGTTATGTGACCTACCCATCTAATCTTCAGCATTATTCTGTAGCACCACATTTCGAAAGCTTCTATTCTCTCCTTGTCCAAACTATTTATCGTCCATGTTTCACTTCCATACACGGCTACACTCCATTCAAATACTTTCAGAAACGACTTCCTGACACTTAAATCTATACTCGATGTTAACAAATTTCGCTTTCCTTGCCATTGCCAGTCTACAATTTATATCTTCTCTACTTCGACCATCATCAGTTATTTTGCTCCTCGAATAGCAAAACTCCTTTACTACTTTAAGTGTTTCATTCCCTAATGTAATTGCCTCAGCATCACCTGACTTAATTCAACTACATTCCATTATCCTTGTTTTGCTTTTGTTGATGTTCATCTTATATCATCCTTTCAAGACGTTGTCCATTCCGTTCAACTGCTCTTCCAAGTCCTTTGCTGTGTGTGACATAATTACAACGTCATCGGCGAACCTCAATGTTTTTATTTCTTCTCCATGGGTTTTAATACCTACTCCCAATTTTTCTTTTGTTTTATATACTGCTTGCTCAATATACATATTTAATAACATCGGGGAGAGGCTACACCCCTGTCTCACTCCCTTCCCAACCACTGCTTCCCTTTCATGCCCCTCGACTCATAACTGCCATCTGTTTTCTGTGCAAATTGTAAATAGCCCTCCGCTCTCTGTAATTGACCCCTGCCAGCTTCAGAATTTGAGAGAGAATATTCCAGTTAACATTGTCAAAAGCTTTCTCTAAGTCTACAAATGCTAGAAACATAGGTTTGCCTTTTATTAATCTAGCTTCTAAGATAAGTCATATGGTCAGTATTGCATCACACGGTGCAACATTTCTAAGAAATCCAAAATGATCTTCCCGAAGATCAGCTTCTGCTAGTTTTTCCATTTGTCTGTAAGGAATTCTGGTTACTGTTTTGCAGCCATGACTTATTACAGTAATTTTCACACCTGTCAACACTGGCTTTCTTTGGGATTGGAATAATTATATTCTTCTTGAAGTCTGAGGGTATTTCACCTGTCTCTTACATCTTGCTCACCAGATAGTAGAGTTTTGTCAGGACTGGCTCTCCCTTTCCACCTTTCTGCCTTCCCTTTTTTTTCTTAGAACTGGTTTTTCATTTGAGCTCTTGATATTCATACAAGTGGTTCTCTTTCCTCCAAAGGTCTCTCCAATTTTCCTGTACGCAGTATCTATCTTACCCCTAGTGATACATGCCTCTACATCTCACGCTTGTCCTTGCTTCATCTACTGCATTTTTATAATTTGTTCTTTCATGAATTAAATTCAATCTCTCTACTGTTACCCAAGTATTTCAACCAGACCTCTCTTTTTACCTACTTGATCCTCTGCTGCCTGAAACACTCTACAAGCTCTGGTTCTTTCAGTTTATCCAGGTCCCAATCTCCTTAAATTCCCACCTTTCTGCAGTTTTAATCTACAGTTCATAACCAACGGATTGTGGTCAGAGTCCACATCTGCCCCTGAAAAACTTAAAACCTGGTTCCTAAATCTCTATCTTACCATTATATAATCCATCTGAAACCTTCCAGTGTCTCCAGGCCTCTTCCACATATACGACTTTCTTTCACGATTCTTAAACTAAGTATTAGCTGTGATTAAGTTAAGCTCTCTGCAGAATTCTACTAGGTGGCTTCCTCTTTGATTCCTTACCCCAATTCTATTTTCACCTACTACTTTTCCTTCTCTTCTTTTTCCTACATCTAATTCCAGTCCCCCATGACTATTAAATTTTTGTTTCCCTTCACGATCTGCATAATTTCTCTTATCTCATTGTACATTTCTTCAACGTCTTTGTCATCTGCGGAGCTAGTTGGCAGATAAAATACTACTGTGGTATGTGTGCGCTTCGTGTCTAGCTTTGCTACAATAATGCATTCACTATGCTGTCCACAGTAGCTTACCCGCACTCCTATTTTTTAATTTTTTATTAAACTTACTCCTGCATTACCCCTATTTGATTTGGTATTTATAACCTTGTATTCATCTGACCAGAAGTCAGGTTCCTCCTGCCGCCAAACCTCACTAATTCCCACCACATCTAGCTTTAAGCTGTCCATTTCCCTTTTTAAATTTTCTGACCTACCTGCCCGATTAAGGAATTGGGCATTCCACACTCCAATCCAGAGGATACCAGTTTTCTTTCTCCTCATAACGAGAATTATGTTTTAATGTAAATAAATTGGTTTTCACAAGAACTCGACAGTACATCCTTTACATTGTATAAGTCATTCAGTCCGTGCTAAGTTATCAGAGTCCACCTATCAGTAAGGCTCAGTACAGTAACTATATCAGTAGAAGACAAAGCTGAATAGAGGTAAAGTGCAGTTACTATACAATGAGCTCAAACCTCACTATTTGTCAGTGAGAATTCCAGGGTAAAGGTGTAGATCTGTCAAAACAATTGTAAGTGAAGTGCTGATCCATGATATACTGTATTAACTGTCTAAATTCATGAATGTAAGTTTAACATTGCAGTTTTATTTGTATCAATAAAAGTGAAAAGACTGCAAATTAATTTATACAGGTCAGTTTAATTTCAGACCCACCAATGAAAGTGTGCAATCACTGCAAAAGGAAATAAAATTTTTAAGCTATTCAGTATTACCAAAGTAGACATATAAAATGTAGTCCATCTAATCAAAGTTACCATTTCTGTCTCATTTCATTTCTTTTTTACTAACATATACATAATTTTATTGGAATGATGAATTCCGATCATATCTGTACTGATTTTTCTTGTGTTTATGGACATAGTGTGGCATCCAGGCACATTTAGCATTTAGAAGTAGACTCAACTATCAGACAAAGTCCATCAAATTTAAAAATGCATACATATGGCCACAGCCAGAGAGAGAGAGAGAGAGAGAGAGAGAGAGAGAGAGAGCGAGGGAGAGTGAGTTTTCCCTAAAAGTGATGAAGGATTTTATGTGACAACTTAGTCTGCTTTTAAATGTTTTTATCTGTTGCTCAATGCCGCCTATACATTGTAAGTAGCAATCAATCTAATTCATATTATTGTTACTACAGCTAATTTTCCATTATTTGAAAGGGCATATTTTATTAAGTGTCTACATCTGTGTACATATTCTGCAAGCCAAGCCATCATACAGTGCATGGCAGAGGTAGTTTTCCATTCTGCTTGCAAATAGTGCAAAGGAAAAGCAACTGCCTTCATACGAGCCCTAATTTCTCTCATTATTTCCATGATCTTTATATGAAATGTAAATTGGCTGTGAATTGTTCTGCCGTCAGTCCCAGATGCTGATTCTCTGAATTTCCTCAACTGTGGCTCACAAAAGTAATGTCTTTCCTCCACGGATTATCATCTGAGTTTACAAAGCACGTCCGTAATACTTTTTGTGCTGACAACCTACTAGTAACAAATCTAACAGCTCAACTCTGAAATGCTTCAATGTCTTCCTTTAATCTGACCTGGTGAGGAATCCAAACACTCTAGCAGTACTCAAGAATGGGTTGATGTGCGTTATATACAATGTCTCCTTTATAGAAGAAGTACAGTTTCCCAAAATTCTACCTACTGTCAGCCTGACATGCTTATTCCATTTCACATCGATTTGCAATGCTAAGCCTACATATTTAATCACTGGTGACTGTCAAGCAGCATACTACTAATGCCATATTCAAACATTACTGGGTTGCTTTTCCAACTCATCCCAAGTGACTTTCATTTTTCTACATTGAGAGCGAGCTGCTATTCCTAACAACAGTTAGAAATTCTGTGAGTATTTTTGTACCCTCCTTCAGTCGACCAATGATGACATCTTCCCATACCCTATAGCGTAACCAGCAAACAGCCATTAACTGCTGCTCACCCTGTCCATCAGATCATTTGTGTATAAAGAGAATAATGGAGGTCTTGCCGCCCCCCCCCCCCCCCCTCCCCGGGGCACTCTTGACATTACCCTCATTTCTGATGAACAGTCACTGTCGAGTACAACATACTGGGTTCTGGTGCTTACGAAGTCTTCGAGTCACTTGGGTAACTGGGAACCTCATCCGTAAGTCTGGATCAAAATTACAATTATATTAATACTGTCAGCTTCACAAGGGCATTGATATAGATCAACCGGGACAGGTGAAAATGTGTGTCTCGACAGGGACTTGAACCCGAGATCTCCTGCTTACATGGCAGATGCTCTATCCATCTGAGCCACCGAGGACACAGATGATAGTGCGACTGCATGATCAATCTCACGCACGCCTCCCACGAGACTCACATTCTCACCTTGTATGTCCACACACTACATTCGTAGTGTCCCACCCCAACACACTCATTACTCGTGGAAGACTGTCTTCCAAGTCCCATAAGAGTTCGGGGAATATGTGTGCATCTGCACAGGAGGAGGTCATGGCTGGTATCACCAGAACTACATACTTATATGGATATGGTGTCTGTTCTTTTGGACATGTCCGAAAGAACAGACGCCATATCCATGGAAGTGTATGTCTGGATCTTCAGCAACACTCTGCGGCAGGGTACTGTGTCAAATGCTTTTGAGAAATCTGCCCTTCATCCATGTTTCACACATACGAGAAAAGGACAAGCCAAGGTTCACACAACTGATTCTCTCTCAATCCGTGTTGATTTATGGACAAACTTTTCAGCCTGAAGTTTGTTACATTCAAACATGGAATGCAATTGGATATTTTGCAACAAATCATTGCAAGGACATTGGTCTGTAATTATGTAGCTCTGTTCTTTTACCTTTTTTATGTACAGGAGTCACCTGCACCATTCTCTAGTCACTTGGGACTCTGCACTGGGTGAGAGATTCATCTTAAATGCAAGCTAAGTAAGAGGGTAATGCTGCAGAGTACTCAGTGTAAAACCAAATTAGTATTCCATCTGGACTTGGTGACTGACCAACAGAGATGCCTATTTCTATGTCCTCCATGCAGGAGTGTGTGTGACAGTATTAGTTGGGCATGCATATTTTACTTTTCAAAACATATCAATCAACAGAAATATGCACATCTAACATACCACACGTGCAAGTCCAAAGCCTGCAACCAAAAGATTGATTGTGTGTTGGTTGGTTGGTTACTTCAGGGGATGTGACCAAACAGCGAAGTCTTCAGTCCCATTGGATTAGGGAAGAATCGGGAAGGAAGTTTGATGTGCCCTTTCAAATTAATCATCCTGGCATTTGCCTGAAGGATTTAGGGAAATCACAGAAAACCTTGATCAGAATGGTTGGACACAGGTTTTAACTGCCATCCTCCCAAATGCGAGTCCAGTGTGCTAACCACTGCACCACCTCACTCAGTAAGAAGGATATACATTATTTTCCTGCATCCAGTCCCATGTTGTACACCCATTTGCCGACACATTATATTCATGTACAACTGAGCTTGTGAATACAGATGATACCCTACCACTTGGGGCCACACTGTGTGGCCATAGACGTCATTACAGGGTTAATGGTCATACACTACGTGGAGGGTTCTGTTTAATAGTCCTGGGTGGGTGGGGGGCAGTTAAGTTAATATGGAGGCAACAATCAAACTAATGAAGCAGCTCAGTTACATGTGTTTTGACATTAGAGACATTCCTCATTGAAGTCGCCTAAAGACAGGTGTGTTGACTTATTTTGAATCTCTTCACTGCTTGCTGTCATGTGGAATTACCTTCTGCGGCAGTGCAACAAATGCAAATAAATGTTTGTCAGAAGCCAACAGTAAAAATAGAGTGCACAGCACATAATCACAAATCTTTTAAGATGCCTCTTTAATAATCATTCCATTCTTCTCAGTACATACTTAATACTTTTTGTTGCTGTCAATAATAACCATTTCACTTGACTCAGTGACGAACAGTCACAGAACAAGACACTAATTTCGATGTGGACTTTGCCTCCTTGTCTGTGATTCAGAGTGGAGTTGCATACTCTGGCATCAACATATCCAACAAGCTCCACCATCTAAGAAAGTCAGACACAAGGAATCCCAACCAGATCAAAATACTGTTAGCAACTGTTTCTATTAATTATCAGAATATCTAGATGAAAGAACTGAGAAGTTATGTGATGTACACAGCAAGCAGCATTGTTTGTTGCAAAGATTTACAACAAAAAGCAATGTGCAACAATAATGGAAATTTCTGGATGGCACAATATATAACATAAGGGTAAGGCAACACCTATAGCAGACCAAAGCATCGAGCACAGAAATGTAACAGAAAACAGCATACACAATAGCTGTTGAGCATTCTTTTTCTAGTAAAATTGCACACATTCACACACAGAAGCACACACGATCCAAAGCCACAGTCCTGTGGCCACTGCAAAAAAACAGGACTATTTACAAAAGTATTTCCTTTGAAAAATACTATTGTAATAATCAAGAAAATATTAAGCTGTCAATAACAGCTAGCCAATATAACTGAAGAGAGAGCAGTAATTCTTTCTCACTTAACCAATTAAATTTAGCCATCATAAGCGTGAACATCTTTAAGCAGTATAGTGATAATTTACTGTTAGTAGAGTACACACATAAGAAGTACACATATTAAGAAAATGATTTTGTCGTCTTGTCAATGCAGACCTTGAGCCGTTCCACATCTTTTTATGTTATCCTTATTGATGGGATCTACAGAACATCTTGAATAAATGAATTAATGGACATCAGCACCCCCTATATTAACAATTGTCCCTATTTTATTTTTATAATTGCATTTTATAATCATAGAATTTTTGAACAGTGTGACCCTGTAAACCATGCTGTATTGTCCTCTTTACTTGCCATATTGTCCATCTCTGTAGCATAGCGGTAGCATTACCGCCTACCACGCAGGGGCACGGGTTCAATTCCCAGCAGGGGACTGGGTGTTGTGTGTCCATCATCATTGGTTTGCAAGTCGCCGAAGTGGCGCCAAATAAAAAGGACTTGCAGTACAGCAGCCAAACTCCCCCGAATGGGGCCTCCCGGCCAACAATGCCATACAATCATTTCATTTCTTCCCATACTCTATTCTAATTTGTATTACACATCTGTTCTTCAATGTCATATTAGAACTGCATTATCCAATTTTGTGTGGAAACAATTATCAAAGATATGGGAGAAACGTTAGAAATGCATTAAATTTAGATATCAGATATGTGTAACATCGCCACTTACATTCAGCATGGTGCTTCTAAATGTATGTGTGTCACGAACATTTCTTTTTCATTTTTGACTATGAATTCATCACGATGAGAATTCATTTAAGGTTATAACATATGTTATGTGTATGTATGGATGGATGGATGGATATGTGTGTGTGTGTGTGTGTGTGTGTGTGTGTGTGTGTGTGTGTGTGTGTGTGTGCGTGCGCGTGTGAGTATATACCTATCCTTTTTTCCCCCTAAGGGGAGTCTTTCCGCTCCCGGGATTGGAATGACTCCTTACCATCTCCCTTAAAATCCACATCCTTTCATCTTTCCTTTTCCTTCCCTCTTTCCTGACGAAGCAGCCACCAGTTGCGAAAGCTCAAATTCTGTGTGTGTGTTTGTGTGTTTTATTCATTGTGCCTATCTACCGGCACTTTCCCGCTTGGTAAGTCTTGGAATCTTTGTTTTTAATATATTTTTCCCATGTAGAAGTTTCTTTCTATTTTATTTATAACATAATGAGTCATTTTAGGCACTGGAAACTCCAGGTTGGAATATCAAGAATGCAAGGAAAAGATAGACTGTAAAGATGACATTAAATTGCAGACAGGCACAACTAAAAGACACTTACACATTAGCTTTCAGCCACAGCCTTCGTCAAAAAAGAGACACACACACACACACACACACACACACACACACACACAACACACAGTCATTCATACAGACATGACTACCCTACCATCTCTGGCAGTACAGATAGAAATGCTTTTAAAAGCATATAGAAACACAGAAGAAAAACATATGAAGCATGTGTTGTTATAAGGGAAGAGAGAGGGAAGGTGGATCAGTTCAGCTGAGGATCCCAAGTTTGGCTGAGGATCCGAAGTTCATGTGGCATGGCTAGGTGGGAAAATAAAATGTGAAAATATGTTAGGATGAGTGAAAAAGTGTGACCAATAGGAATAAATTTAATTATCAGTGGCAAGAATTTGTGGCATCAGATGTTGCATCAACAATCTGCATGGTCATGTAGGCATGTGTTGTGCATAGACCATCACTGATACAGTATGGCTGAAGTGTGTACACTTTGGCAGGCAGTGAGTAAACACAGGAAAGAAGAGGAAGAATGTCACAGACCAGCTGGGAGATGACTGTATTTCATTTTGTGTCAAAGGCTGTGGCTGAAAGCTAATGTGTAAGTGTCTTAGTGGTGCCAGTCTGCAATTTAATGTGTCATCTTTACGGTAAATAGAAATCTATCTTTCCCTTATACTGCTGAGCTATTTTAATAAATGGTTATCAGTGGCATTTTGTTGGACACAAGAAATTTGCATGTAAATATGAAAACATTTTTGAAAAATGTGTTGTCTTCAATACAAGTACACATTTCTCAAATAAAAGCTTTTCATAAATTGTAGAAGAATAATACATCTCCATTTATTTCAATAAATAATATTTACAATATTATTCACATATGACTCATGGGGTCTCTCCACAGTTTTTGTCAAATGATTTAAAGTTTTGTTTCCTACTATTAACACACTAACATTTATCCATGTCTATTTCTTTGGTGTAGACATTATATAGTAGAAGCGGAAACTTTCAAACAGTCCAATAGCACACAAGGCTACTGTGAGTCCAAATAAGGCTCTGTCCATAGGACCACCTTTCAGATGAACTGGAACTCCATCTCGTTTCTGAAAATACAAAAATACGTGGTCTTTTATTAATGATGTGTTGTTAGTAATATAAAGAGAAACAGACTATTACATTGCCCGGAAGATTAATAATAATAGGATTAAAAATAAACATGAAAATTTTATATTTCAAAAAGTAATACTGTTTACAGAGATCAATGAAAGCTCATTTGTAAAGAGTAACACTGCCAAAAAAATTTGAAGTATTCTGACATGTATGACTAAAAAGAATCTTTAGCACAATATATTAAAAACTTAAGTCATGCGTTTTGGACCTTAAGAAGGAAGGTCTAATTTTGAGCTAACCAAACCACACAGGCAATAAAATTACAGAGATTAAACCACAGCTCTGAGGCATGCAAATTCTGGTATAGGGGCAAAACAAACTTTTAACACAACAAAAAGTTACGGCTTTCATATATTTTTACACCAATTACATTAAAATTATTTCAGGTCAATTACCTGACACAAACATTTTAATAACTGAAAAGAATAGCTGGAATGAACCCGAACTCTGAGGATCTACAGGACAGTGTACCTGTAATAAGTGATCAATAATTGCAGAATGAAAAAAATTAAAGTAATTCAGTCAATGGGCAGCATCCAAATGAAGTGGAAACTTTCTTTGAAAGTGGTCATGTATCTCATCAGCGTCAAGGACAACAACATCAGCAAGTCACTCAGTTTCAGTTGCTATCATATCACCACATTTTGGCTGTACTGTTAGGATACAATACATGAGAGAAAACTGGTGTTTAGAAGGGAGTGATAAAAGTGATAAACTGGACAATAAATTGTAAACACAGCCTTGAATCACTGCTATCTGGTTTTCATAACCATAACAAACCATAAGGTTTTCTCCAAAAAGCTGGTTCTACTATCTGTACACTCTGGAGAGCCCCTCAGTCTGGTGGTTGGAGGTAATAATTGAATCTCTATAAATGAAATGACTGACTGGTAATGATTTCTTTCTGATTATTGCTAAAATTAACTAGCAGATAACAATTTTGAAATTAAAAGTGACATGGAGTTAATGATTACAATGTTGTGAGGAATCAATCTGAAAGTGTCCTAAATACTGACATTGTAGGTAGCAGATGATACAAAGTTTCATTCCTCTGAAGTTGGTACATGCTGGAAAGCATTCAAGACAGTTAACATTTTTTCAACTTCTATCTATGTAGCAACATTCGTCGGCCTCTTGCTGAAGGTGGCTTTGGGCTGTACATACTATCTATGGAGCCCTGCAATGGGTATAGATCTGTCTGCACTCATGTTGTGATGCCAAGCTGACTGAATTGGTGGCACACATGCCATGCACTAGAGTCTAGTCAGGCAGCAACAGCACCTAAGGCTGAAAAATGGATGTGAAACTATACCTAGTGTGTGACTGACAAAATTTACTGTATGTGGGCCCAAGTTTCACACTTCTATTCTACAGCAAGGGTGCTGCATTTGTAAGACAGTAGTGTGATACCCATTATATCACAACCTACATTGTTAAGCAATGTAACACAGACATCCTGAATGTGGTGGTTTGGAGTATTAAAAATAAATAATAATCTCTCTTCAACTGCATTGTGCTGTACTGACCAACCTCATGCACAAGTCTCTAAACATAGTGAGGCTCTTCTCTCAAGCTAGAATCTGTGCTCCCCATCAATCTGTGCCTAGAGCAGGTATCATATTCAAGCATGATAACATTTTCTAAATATTTGTTTAGTGTGTACCTGAGGTGAGACATCAGTACCAGTCTTATTTATCTAGCTTGATGTGGCAAATGGCCTAAAACCCACATCCAGGCTGGGTGGCTCACCAGTTCTCATTAATCTATGGGGCAAATTCGGTAAGGGCTGATTCCCTTCCCCACGTTTTGTCAGCATCCACTTTAATGCTCTCAGCTATCCAAGTGGGTAGTTCTTCTGACAGATATCATATGCAAAAAACAAATGAAATACTGGGCATACATATGGAGAATTCAGTATTACCAATGTTTGTCACAACATATGTAAAGATGAAAATAGGTAATACACTTCCATTGCCAGTGGCCCTCCCAATGAAAGATGAAGCTTGTTGCAGAGAGGTGGCTTGCATGCCTCAGATACATGCAACTGTACTGTTGATGCAAGCACATCAGAGAGGCATCTGTGAGAAGCCAGATTAGTATATTCTTCCTAAAAAGAGAAGCGGGCTTTTTGGTAACTGCAGAAGAACAGCCTGGATGACTGACCAATCTGACTTCGTAATGTTGGCCAACCACACCTTGTTATGTTTGTACTGTGAATAGCTGAAAGCAATGAGGAACTGAAACTTTTAATGCAGCAAATGGGAAACAAACTTTTAAAGCAGTGGAATAGGACAGTGCAAAACACAGCACAATTTTATAAATATCAGAGATGGCAATACTATCTGGCAACGTTTATGTGAAGTATTTACATGCAGAAGTTTAAATAGTAACATTGCTAGCTTACTGTGTATATGAAAACTAGTTGACTTTAATGAAATTAAACCAATAATATTAAATTTTGATCAAATTATAGAATGAAAGTACCACAAACTAAAAAAAAAAAAAAAAAATGTAAACACAGGCTGAACTCATCCTTTGTAAAATTAATGTATGAAAGAGTAATAACAATAGAGCCCATTGTAAAGACACTGGACTCACGTTAGGACCAAAGTTATAAGCCAACAGAAAGGAATTAACAGAAATTACCGATTTATTGTTACTAATATATAGCTCACAATATTTCATTATGAAAACTGAAATATTTTGATATATTAATTACGACACAAAAAAGATGTACTCATGATTTGTAAAGCTACCATTTTATGAAAGCATATAAATTTCAACTGTAAATTCAATTTAAACAATATGTAGAATGATCATGTAATTCTTTTTTGTTATAAAAGGACCAGCAGCTGTAGCTGTGTTGCCAACTTTTAATCATTTTTGCAATAACTAAACCCATGTGAGTTTTCTCAATGTTGTGATGCAATAAACATATTTTAAAAGTATATATCAGAATCAGGGCAATGTCATTCATGAACACATCGTGAAGTTCCTGTCAATATGTAAAACTGAATCCAGGTGTAGTTTTAAGCAGACGAACTATGTTAACACTGAGTTACACACTTCAACATCTCTCCAACAATCAGCAAATTGGCCACTAAAGCTGGTTGCATTTCAATATGGTGTTTGGAGCTGAGATATGGTGAGAAAGTCAGGATAGATGTGCTAACCAATTTTTGAGTTTCAGGTTTCTAAGCATCACAAAAAGAAAATTTCAAACAGAATTCTAAATTACAGATATGAATGGCACAGACCAAAATTGGAACACACAGATAGACAAGGAATGTGGCAAACTGAATTAACAGAAAATTGACTAGGTGAGACAGCATCATAAATGCTGAAAAAGATAAGTACTGAAAATTTCATTTTCAACAGAGCTGTGGCGAAAGACAGTGCTTAGGTCGCATGAAAGGCTTCTGTTTTCTCTCTTCTTTTTTTAAGTTGTGAAGTACTTAGAAAGTATATGAAAGATCAGGAAGAAATAGTTAATAAGGAACCAGTTTTAAATAACAATATTGATCTTAGTGATAGTCAATGAAGCAGAAATACTGTTTAACAACAGCGATTAATTTAATCAGAGACATGATGTGTGAGCAGTGTCAGGAGATGTTATTAGTGTCTGCAGTCCAATCTGAGGTTTTGATTACTGATAACTTTTACAAATCAATAGCAATTCTTTTTAATAGCTTGCTAAGGTCTTCTTTTGCAGAAAAACTGAATAGCTAAGTAATTAGCTAATTGGAATAAAAAGCTGGGTGCAGGATGAGGGGTTTATAATCACGGCACAAAAAAAATGAGCTTAACAGTTTAGAGCAAACAAATAGCAGGCTCAAGACATCAAAAAATTTATTATGTAATGGTTTGGGCAGTAAAATTGATGCCACAAATACTAAGTTAAAAGTGCTGAGGAATGAAATTTTAAATACTGCTGCTCATATTGCTAAAATAAAAGAGGATAAATGTAAATTAGTTGTAGAGCCAGAGCACAAACAAATCGATGCATAGGTTGATACAGTGGAAGGCGAATGAATGTAAAACAAATTTTACTGATACAGTAAAGAAATTTACAATATGCTTCGAAATGTGATAACAAAAGAAAGCCACATATTAAGATCAGAAATGGGTCAAAATAATCAAAACCTTCAATGTAAAATCAGCAATTTAGAAAATTGAACAGAAAACCAAAAGACAAAGCTGCTGAGTTGGAGAAAATTACAATTAGCAATGTGGATACCTCTAATAATAATTTATGTAATTTTTGTAAAAGTTAGCATGAAAGATAGTTTTGCCACTAAAAGCACCAGTAGTAAAAAGTTGGATGTGGACCAATGCACCAATTAAAAAGGTTTTCAAGAGATAATAAACTTCTCCCAGCTGATTTTCTACAACATTGTCATGATTGATTGTTCACGGGCCAGATTATTCTACGGATTTTTTTTTGAAATATGTAGATAAATTATTAAACAGGGCTTTAAAGAGAAGTAAGAGAATTTTAATCAGAATTAGAATGGGAGGGAGGGGGATGGAATCAGACTAAATTAATACATGTATTTGTGGAAGGAGAGAGGGAAGAAATTACAGTTCTAAAAAGCATCACTTTTGCAAAACTCGGGTTGCCATTTTCTCACATGATATTCTACAAACTATGGATGGAGGGCAACAGGGAGATTCCATATTTATATATTTCTCGAAATCATTTGATATAGTGCCCAACAGCAGACTGTTAATGAAGGGTAGGAGAATACAGAATATGTTCCCATATATGTGAGTGGCTCAGACTTCTTAAGTAACAGAACCCAGTATGTGGTCCTCGATGGTGAGTAGGAAGTGTGATAGGATCATTATTACTTTCTGTATGCATAAATGATCTGGTGGATAGGGTCGGCAGCAGTCTGTGGTTATTTGTTGATGGTGTGGTGTAGATTAAGGTGGCAAAGTTGAATGACTGTAGATGATGCACAAAATTACTAAGTGGTGTGAAGAATGGCAGCTAGCTCAAAATTCAAGTTAATGCAAATGAGTAGGGAAAACAAACCAATAAATTTGGGATATAGCACCTGTAGTTTCCTGTTTGACTTAAGTCTCATCTTTTAAATATCAGGCCATAACTTTGCAAAGTGATATGAAATGGAGGGAGCACATGAGAATTGCAGTAGGGAAGGAGAATGGTTGACTGGTTTATTGGGAGAATTTTGGGAAGGTTGGTTCATCTGTAAAGGAGACTGCATATAACATGCTAGTGTGACCTATTCTTGAGTACTGCTCAAGTTTTTGGGATCCATACCAGGTCAAATTAAAGGGAGGCATTGAAGCAATTCAGAGGCAGGCAGCTAGCCTTTTTACCAGTAGGTTCAAACAACATGCAAGTGTTATGGAGATCTTTCGGGAACTCTGGGAATTCCTAGAGGGAAGGTGACATTCTTTTTGAGGAACACTATTGGGAAAATTTACAGAACCAGTATTTGAAGCTGACTGCACAACGATTCTACCATTGCTAACATATATTTTGTTTAAGGGCCACAAGGCTTAGATACAAGAAATTATGGCTCATACAGAGGCATATAGGCAGTCTATTTCCCCTTGCTCTATTTGCAAGTGAGACAGGTTACAGGTATCGATGCAGGTAATAACACAGTGGTTTGTGGTGTATGCATGTAGATGTAGGTGTAGAAAGAAAAGCAGAAAGTGCTGAGAAACTCAACCAGAGTGAGGAGGATTTAATGAAATTTTTACAGTAGTACTCTAATGTATCTACCTAAGGCGAAACCAGGAAAAGTGAAGAATTACCAGTTTAAACTTGAGACCACATAAATGATTCTTTATTAAACCTTACTGAATACCTATCTGTAGAAGAGTACCTGTAAAAGGAGAACTGCAAAAGATGGAAAGTTTGAGGACTTACAGTAAGGAGCAGTAGTGAATACAATAACGAAATCGTTGTGGTACATGAATGATGATTGGTTTGTAGGGTGCTCAGCTGCGTAGTCATCAGCACCCATACAAAGTCCCAGCCACCACACAGTCCAATTTAGCCACTTTTACGAATGATGATGATGGAGGAGGAGGAGGAGGAGGAGGAGGAGGAGGAGGAGGAGGAGGAGGAGGAGAGCAACACAAACACCCAGTCCCTGGGCAGAAAAAATCCCAACACAGCCAGGAATTGAACCCAGGACAGTGTGAACCAGAGACAGCGACACTAGCCACTAGACAATTAGCTGCGGACATATGTGAAAGAGATGGCACGATAGACATTTATTGGATTCAAGACACTTAAAAAAAAATATTAGAGAGAGAAACTGAACGTCCGGAAATACAGACCAACTATTTCATAAATTTTTAAGATGTGAATTATATGACAATTCTACACTCCTTTCCTATATAGTGGAAGATTTTATCACCAATACTGTGTTGTACCATTTCGATTAAACATTTCTCATGCAGCGTTTTGTATAAGTCTTAGGTTTTGTTCTAGGGAAAGGATTCCTTGCAGTCTTAATTATTTATGTAGATTATATTTTAATGAAAAGAGAAATTGGAATTGTTAAGAAAAGTACGAAAATTGTAAATCTGTTGTGAAACAGCTGAATTTTTTTGGCCACAATATTAATGAGGAAGGAATTTTGTCTGACAATGATGACAATTTAGCCATAGCACAATAGTCTACTCCTAAGTAAAAAAAAAAAAAAAAAAAAAAAAAAAAAAAAAAAAAAAAAAAAAAAAAAAAAAGTTGAAAATCATTCTTTGGGTTAGCTTATTGTTACAGAAAATATGTGAGGACCAAGGCTTTGAATGCACCTTGTCTGAAGAGTCTTTTAAAGAAGACTGTTGAGTGTATTTAAAAATAATGTATGTCAGCAAGCTTTTGATGAAATAAAGAGGCAGTTACGTGATAGTAATGTCAAATCTGGCCTCTGCCAAATTTTTCTGTTTTGCCTTATGACATACAGTACTAATAGCATAGTGGGAGCTCACTTATTTCAGGAGAAAGTAGTCAATGGCCAAACAGAACATCATTCTACAGCATTTTAATCAGAACATTACAGAGACCTGACAAATTACACCATGACTGGGAAACAATTATTGGCAGTACATAGTACTTTCATCAAGTTTAGAAACTATTTACTGGGTTACAGAACTGTTATATATTCTGATAAGGCTTTAAGGGGTTTTTTTGTGCAGAAATCCACATTGTATGAGAGTTTCAGGGTGGCCACTCCTTGGGACAATTTGACTATTCAATAAAACACGTAAGAGGGAAGGAAAATCTTATTTCAGATACATTATTTAGATTGCCAGTGGGGAGAGGAAGAGAAATGAAGATAGTAGGAATCAAGAAGAAAGTGATTTCAGGATTAGGTACATGAAAGGAATTGAAAATGAAAAAGAAATCAGGAGGATTTACAACAATATAAGGAGAAACCAAAACAACTTTGAAAACTGGAAGCATGTAAAACATTATTTGGGGCAGAAAGGGAAAGAAAAGGAGGAACACTATCATAAAGTTTACAAGGTAGTGTTATTTAGGGGAAACAGTCCAGATAGCAATAAATTGAAGTTGTGTTGGCCAGTATACAGAAAGTCAAAGTACATACATGAAAGTTTTGGACAACATGGAGTTTTGAAGTGTATCCAAAAGCTTAAAAAATATTTTTACAACTTAAAAGAGTCCTAAATTTAATTATGACAGATGTCAATTTGTGAATGTCAGTAACCAGACTAGTAGAGCATACATGCAGAATATTCTGTTATGAGTTAACTTGTTCAGGTAGTTGCCAGAAGCAAAATGTGGTTACAATTACATTTTTGTTATGGTAGATTAATTCATGAAGTCATGACCTGGAAGATACAGGTGTAAATGATAAAAGCTGCCAAAATTATACAGACAGTATATCTCTGTGTTTTACAAAAAACATCTAATGAAATGTCGTATCACTCTTTATTTTTGTATTTCCAAGAGACATATCTGTAGGACTGACGTAGATTTGTTTCTGTTTGCACTGTCTGCTGACAGCATGTGACCTTGCTTGTGTATTACAGACTTTGACACAGAGATCAGGGAGATAATGGACGGACAAGAGCAATGTAAACATTGCATGTTTATAATGACAGTGCAGGCTAGGTACTACTGAAACAAGCAATGTAAACAGTCACTAGGTTGTCAAGAATGTGCAATTTGCTTGTATAAACAATGAATTAAGTACAACCAAATGTTTCTTTTCTTTCACAAAATTACTGTAATTAAGGTTGTAGTACTAAAGAAAAGCTAACTTCAAATGTTTCCCTTAGTACAAAATCAACCAATTATCATGTTATTTGTTTTCTGTTAATTGCAATCAACTGTTTCTTCTTTTTATAACAATGCCATAATGAAAATTAAATTCAAATTATTTTCCTTTTCTATAATGGTATCGTAACAAAAGTGAAACCCACATTACTTTGTTTCCTATCACACCAATACTACAATAAGTGATCGATTCAACACACGCTTCATTATGGCGAACCTAATTTCAACACTCACTCTCATGGTCTCCTCATATAACACTTGCAATGCATTTCAATACTCTATACTACCCCAACAACATGTATGTCCTGCATGAACTCCAATTGGACAGGCAGTACTTGGCAGAGCACTGCATACATCACAGTAAGGAAGAACTATTCTTTTTGCCCCACTACTGTGGAAGGTAGGTGTTCTTACCCCTCACAGCAGTTCTTTCCACATAGCAAGTGCTATGCATAATGAGTTTGGTTGAAATTGATTCAGTAGTTTAGAAAGAGATGTTTAAGATCCAAATATACACATATCAATTTTTACAGTTATTAAGATTAAGATGAACTCCACTGATAATGAGATTGACAGAATGTATGAAGAGACAAAAGAAGAGAGGTTCAGATCACTAAGGGGAATGACAAATTAACTGTGATATAGAGGCAGAATTTGATGGTAAAAAAGGAAGAAACAGAAGAATTGTAGGAGAAAATCAGCTAACAGTTGGTGTGTTTGGGGTGGGGAGGAGGAGAGGAGGGGGGTTAGATGGGACGAGAGAGGGGTGAAAGGATTAGTCACCTGATAAAATTTGGAACGTAAATCTATCTATCACTAACACTTGGTTTAAAAAGTCATGTTGTAGGTGACATGCAGACTATCGTATGACTTGACAATTATGGCATCTTCTCAGGTAAAATATGTATGTAAAGTTGGGTATATGGAAAGGTCCTAGTGATTTTAAACTCAAACCTTTACAGGAGCAGGTGTTTACACTGACCATAATTTATTGGTTATGAATTATAGATCAAAACTGAAGAAACTGCAAAAAGATACGAGACCTGGATGAATTGAATTAACCACTGATTGTTAACCACTGATTGCTGAGAGTTTCAAAGGAAACATTAGGCAACTTAGGCAAACAAGGAAAAGGAAACAAACTGGCTAAATGACCAGCCTTAAGGAATGGGAATGGTAAATGCACCAGAGGATCAAATAAGCAAAAAACAATCTTCAGATAACTTGAAACACTGAATTTAGCAGATGAAAGAAGAAAATATAAAAATACAGCAAATGTAGCAGATGAAAGGGAATACAGATGGAACTTCCTGGCAAATTAAAATTGTGCGCCAGACCGAGACTCAAACTCGGGACCTATGCCTTTCGCAGACAAGTGCTCTTCCAGGCAAGTAAATTCCCTGCCTTTTGCAATATTTATTTTATCTTGTGTCACCCATAGGGACACAAGAAAGACAGTCTACCACAGTTATTTTGAGTATGTTATTCGGTATGGGATAATTTTCTGGTGTACAAGGCTACTACTACTTCAGAAGAAAATCATTAGAAACATGTGCTGCCCACAAAAATGAGTTAGGTCACCCTTTGTTCAAGAAATTAAAAATACTAAGAATTACTTCAAAAGTTCTGATTCAAGCATAGCTATGGTACTAGTCACAAGGAAAACTTCAAATTTCCTTTGCACCACTTAAAGCTTTATGCCCAGACACCACTGTACATGGGGCTAAAAACATAAATTAAAAGGAAGAAATCTCTTAACAATGGACCTTGGTTCTGTGGAAAGTTTACTCCAAAATATATTAGAGAAATGTTACTACACCATTGAAGAATTCATGGAAGACAGTCTGACACTGAACAATAAAAATCTATAGCTAATATTGCAGTGCTGTCTGTGCACAACAAAGGAAATTGGGATAATGTTGATTTATAGTAAATATTGTGGTGTTTTATTTATTGGCATTATTTTTAAAACAGTGTAAAAAGAATTTCTGTATATCATTATACATTTCATTTTTGCTTAACTTCACATGTCTCCTGTACAACAGATCACATGATCTGTACAATATATGTAATGAGACTAATAAATCACATTTCACCATCTGAGCTACCCAAGCTTAACTCTCAACCCATCCTCACAGCGTTAGTTCTGACAGTACCTCATCTCCTACCTCCCAAACTTTACAGAAGCTCTCTTGCAGACCTTGCACTCCTGAAAGAAAGGATATTGCAGAGATATGGCTTAGCCACAGCCTGGGGATATTTCCAGAATGAAAATCTGCCTGGAAGCACACACTGCTGCAGGGTGAAAATTTCATTCTAGGAATACAAATGTCTAAAAAATAGATCCACTTATAGCAAAATTAAACAACTTTTTGATATCTATGGATATTAAGAGCTTCGATGGCGAGCCAGTAGTACGCAAATAAATGAAGGATGAAAGTGGAAGGAATACACAGAAGGGAAATTAACTTAAGACCAGTATTGTAGAGTCGCAATAGGTTGCACATAAAGATGAGATGTGTGGCATGATACTGTAAGAAGAAATTGGGAGAGCACTGAAAGACCTACATTGAAACCAGGCCCACAAAGCCTACTACATTCCCTCACCCTCATTTACTGGGATCCCCAGAAGAGCCAGTCACAACAAAACAATTCTACCTAGTATGCAAGATACAGCGAACAGATGAAATCCCTCGAGACTTCACAATGAATGAAATAAATCCACTTCCAAAGTAGGAAGATGCTGTCAGGCGTGAATACAACTGAACTGCCAGCCTAATAAGTTCTGTTTGCAAAATAATGAAATTAATTATTTACAGAAGAATGGGAAAACAAGATCAATTTGGGTCAAGGAGAAATGTCTTTGAGATACTGTAAAACACACACCAAAAGTAAAATAGATAACTGAATGTAATCAAATCAAGTGAAGGTGAGGGAATCAGGTTAGGAAATGAGACACTAAAAATAATTAAGACTGTCATTTTGACAGAAAAATAACTAGGAATAGTCAAGTAGTGAGGATGTAAAAATGCATGATGGTAATAGAAAAGCATTTCTGAAAAAAGTGACAGTTGTAAACATCTAACAAATTTAAATATTAAAAAGTCCTTTCTCAAAGTATTTATTTGAAGTGCAGCCTTGTACATGAAATGAAAATGGGGTCAATTGTCTGTACCAGAAAATTAGGTAATTTTTGAAAAGATACTGAATCAAACTGGCAAAAAAAGAAATTTGTGACAACCTGACTAACAGAAGACATCAGTTGATAGGATACATCCTCAAGCAAGATAAAGGTGGAGAGTAAAAGCTGTAGAGAGAGACCAAAACTTAACTACAGCAAGCAAGTTCAAATGGATTTAGACTGCAGGAGCTATGCAGAGGGCAGACTAGTGCACAGAGCTTCATCACTCCAACGTTCAGACTGAAAAAACAACTACAGGTAGTGCCTTTACCAACAGGTAATTGACATGAACTTCAGGAAGAATAAAAGATCAAGCCGAATTCACATCCAGTAGAGATTAATCAAATTTAACTAAGCATATTGTATGTCACACCGACTTGAAGTTTCCAACTGTCACAGTTCCATATAGTCACACAGAATTGGTATAATGTGTACTAATAATGTAAGAAATTTCAGTCTATACAGGAGATGTTCCTGGTGTAGTTTTCATGTAATATATTTTAAACATTTTTGTTTAACTTCCAACAAATATTAACTGGTGATATACATACTATAAGAAGATTATCTACTATGTTTATATTCAGGTAACTTATGGGAACGCAGCTGGATAACATCTTCAACATGGGCCAGTATTTTGACAGATGCACATCCTGTCATTTTCAAGGCACAAGTACAGCAAGGGAATTTAGAACTTTGGTATGGACATCATTTCCAGTAAGATAGCTAAACACACACACACACATACACACACACACACACACACACACACACATTTTGTTTTTACAAGGGAGAATGCAGTGTTCTATGCAACATTTAAGCCAAAACCTTAGTCTGTATTTATAACGTCACTTGCTAATTTCATCTGAACTGCTTTCTTAATAACACTATAAAAAAGCTGAAAGTGCATGCCAGAATTTCTGTGTTGTTACACTCCCTACGATAATCAGGGCCAAGGCAATGTTCTGCAAAGCAGATTTGCTCAGTAGTTTTAAGCAGGTGTGATGCTTATGCTCTATATACTACTCTACAGTCTCTATGGTCTCACCAATATACAACATGCCACAAATACAAGGAATATGAAACACTGCCACTTACGAAAGCCAAGAACATCATTTATGGATCCTAAAAGACCCCTATCTTTGAGGGTCGTAAGAAAAACACATTTACCATTACATTCTCACAAAATATAACCAATCATGTTGGAAATGCTTGGGTCTGTGATGGTGTGGGCCTCATGAACCAAGGTACAATGTATCCCTTTATACTGAGCCAGATGGAGACAAGTATTAGCCTGTAGATACAAGTCAGTGCAAACTGGCTTCCTATAAATTACATGTCCCAGCATACCACCAACCTCCCTTATACTATCACTGCTGGAATGGAAGGCAGCCATAATTTTTCACCTCCATCATGAAATAAATATTTGAGGGATTGAATTAAGATATATTCTACAAAGCTATTCAGTTTCATCTGTGAGGCCAAACAAGGAAAGTATCATCTACATATCTGTGGAAATAAATTCAGGTTTCAATGCTGCTAACTCCAAGGCACATTCCTCAATGTCTTTCATAAACAAATGAAATAACAGGTGTCAATGGGCTTCCCATTGCAAATCCATTTTTCTGTTCATAGCACATAGTAAGTGGAAGTCAACACATGTCAAAATATATTCCTGAACATCAAACTTAACTCTGTTACAATTCATACCAAGGAATGCCAGTGAAGAGGGAGATTATGTTAGAATTTATTAAAATATCAGACATTCAAACCCAATCACTCTAGTTAACATAAGAAATACACAAGGTTCTTATTCTTAAGCTGTTTGGAAATATGAAAAAATTCTGAAACAGGTCTTTTTTACCTGAAAATGTTCCATCTTGCGCCGCAGATTCTCAGGTACAGGACCATAGGGGGTACTTGTGCCTGGAATAAGGTTTTGTGATGCATGTCTAACTGGTGGTGCAACCCGTGCCATCTGTTCATTTTTGGAGTGAAATATTATCTTGGGAGGTTCCTTCCTTTCCAGTGGCTGTGCACTCTTCCATGGGAGAAAAAATAAAACATTTAAGCATGTATGTCAAACATTACATTCTATAATATAAATTCTAGGCGTAAGTCTGTTCAAAAGCACAAAACTAAATATAAACAAGTTTTTTTTCAATTTTTTGTAATTGATCCAAATCACAGATCATAAATGTTTGCAAAATGCTAAACATTAGTTTCTTCAATGTCTCACGTTCTGTTTCAGAGCTGTACAGAACAATTTTGATACTGACATGTCACCAATTTCCTTACTAAAAATCACTTTTTGTGCCATTTAAAATGGTTGAAGAATATATAATAGTTCATAAATCAAGTTTTCTACTCTATAAGTAGAACTGCCATTTGTTTTAGTACTTTACAAAGCAAGTTTGCTTCTGGAAGTGCCTCTAAATGCTTGTATTCCACCTTTTGCATTTAAAATAAATTTTATCATTCAATCAAGTGTCAGGTCTTAAGAGTCCACTATAACATTTTGGTGTGTTAGTACCATGAGACATATTGCCTTCTAAATCTATAACTGCTAAAGTAAACTGAATTTTTAGAAGTTTTCTACTGCTAGAAATCATTACCTCGGGGCTATGATTGGAAACAAACATTAAGAGATGAGCTCCCATGAAAAAGAAATCTATAGTGAGAAGGTGGGGTGGGGATGGGGGGGGGGGGGTAGTAGCATGAGGAGAGGAATTTTAGACATGTCAAGAAAAATTTTGCAAATATTACAATGCTTATAAAGCAAATTGCTGTTTAAGGAAGTTATACAAATTTTGGGTTTGGAAATTGGAGTGTGTTAAGCTCTGCTGAACAGGATACTTTTATAAACTTTAAAATAAAAGAAAGAATCAAAGAAAATGAAGGACAGGTTGCCCATCATTAGACTGGAAGTAAGGCCTACGAAGAACACGTTAATTGCCTACTCTGTAAGAAGAAGAAATCAATGATGATGTAAATAAAATAGAAAGAAACTTCCACATGGGAAAAATATATTAAAAACAAAGATTCCAAGACTCACCAAGCGGGAAAGCACTGGCAGACAGGCACAATGAACAAAACACACAAACACACACACAGAATTACTAGCTTTCACAACCGATGGTTGCTTCTTCAAGAAGGAGAGAGAAAGACGAAAGGATGTGGGTTTTAAGGGAGAGGGTAAGGAGTCATTCCAATCCCGGGAGCGGAAAGACTTCCCTTAGGGGGAAAAAAAGGACAGGTGTACACACACACACACACACACACACACACACACACACACGTCCATTCGCACATACACAGACACAAGCGGATGGATGTGTGTGTGTGTGTGTGTGTGTGTGTGTGTGTGTGTGTGTGTGTGTGTGTGTGTGTGTGTGTGCACGCACGCACACACCTGTCCTTTTTTCCCCCTAAGGGAAGTCTTTCCGCTTTTCCGCTCCCGGGATTGGAATGAGTCCTTACCCTCTCCCTTAAAACCCACATCCTTTCGTCTTTCCCTCTCCTTCCTGAAGAAGCAACCATCGGTTGCGAAAGCTAGTAATTCTGTGTGTGTGTTTCGTTCATTGTGCCTGTCTGCCGGCGCTTTCCCACTTGGTAAGTCTTGGAATCTTTGTTTTTAATATATAGAAGAAGAAATCAGTTACACCTAACATGTTTCATCAGTTTGTTTTGATAAGTGATATATATGCACACCGGGAGACTATTTTGATCTTTAACTATACAATTCAAGTACACATTTTTAAAGAATGTATTAATTTTTCTTGGATGCCAAATTTATTCATCCATTTGCAATCAAAATAAAAACCCACTCTGTGGTATATACCAGCAAACTTCTTGAGCAAGTACTTTGATGAAACTGCCATTCACAAACATTTGGGCATGCTGATGAGTTTTTGTTCTGTGCTGCACAAACAGATCATAAAATGGCCACTTTAGGGGATTTAATTAAAGCTTGTGATGGAGACTTACTTCCTTAAACTGTCTTTACCGAGAATAAGAGCTAGTGCTTTGAGTTCACACTTGTGCAGTTTAGGCAAGCCTGTCAATTACTAGCACCAATGTCTGCACCTCACTTCTAAAGACATCTATTAATAATGAAAGTTAACTAAAGTATGTCATTGTCAATTGGTACTGTACAAAACTGGTTTGACATATTTTGATTCTAACATATTTTACGATAGCAGTAATAAAATTATTTATACACAGCTTGCAACTAAAATAATTCAATAACTATTTGTTTCCCACAAGACCAACCCTTCAACCACATTTTGGAGACGGGCAACTGCCTGAAGTAGGGCATTGCGTATAGGATCAAAGCACAGTAGAGAACACTAGGGTAGCTTTGAAGACCCAACAGGAACCTCAAAAAGTGACAGGCAGCAGAGCTCTGGTAAAGCTACAATAGGCCCAGCAATCCTGTAGTGAATAACCCATTTGCTTTCAATAATCAAATGAACCTCAGAACAAAACCAATACCAAAAGTGACAAAACCTTTGAGCAGATCTGCCAGATATGATGGCCAACATGGTCCTGATTAAAGAGGACTTCATGTCTTTGGACATGATTTGTCCAAAGAAATACATAGGACTTAAACATTGTATCCTTAGAAAAGGATGCAAGAATCCAGGAAATAACACACATCATGACAGGAAGGTACATACCAATGATGGGACTAAGTAAGGTAAGAAAGAAAGAAAGCGACTTTTAGTAAGGTGCAGGATAAAGGATATAAGATATGGTGGTCATCAAAAGTAAAAAAGAATAAACAGTGAACAAATTACTTATTGTGGAAAATATAAGAAAATAATTAAACTTAAGATGGAAAGAAATATTCTTGATGCAGTCCATATCTATGCTCCTCAAATAAGATGCAAAACAGATTAGAAGGAAAAATTTTATCACTAACCTGCAATATGATGAAACATCTAACAAGACTGCGACTATGGGAGAGTTTAAGGGAGAGTTGGGAGTGATAGAAGAGGATACGAAACAGCCACAGGAAGCCATGGAAGATGTCACAGAAATGAGGAAGGTGGCGTTTTACTTGACCCATGTCTGAGAAATAAATGGATAACTTATAATGGATGCTATGATTAAAGAGTGTCAAGTTTATCAGCTACAGTTGGAATTTGGGACAGAAATCCATAATAAGCTATATACCTGTAAAGTAATATCTGAAGAAATCAGAAGATGCCTGACGGAAGTGAAAGTGATACCAAGCATTAATCTTTAAGGTGACCACAGGCTATTGGTACGGACACTAAAGAAATTCAGAAAAGGAAAAAGACAGACAAAAATCAAGTGCCAGAATCTGAAAGGTAGAGAAACCCAAGAGATATACAGGGAGACAAATAATATACACCATCCTAAAGATGAGAGGAAGGATGAAGGAGGGTCAAACAGGCTCTAGCCAGGGCAGTGGAAGAAACAAGAAACAAGTGCAAGGACATCAACAAAAGTTATACACAAAAAACTTCTTGGGTGAAATGTGAGAATTACAGACACTGTTAAGAAGAAGAAGAAGAAGAAGATGATGATGATGATGATGATGATGAATGCAATGAGAGAATAGTTCAAAACCGGAATGAAAAAAAAGAAAAAATGGAAATGACTAAGAAGAGCAGCAAGGAAAATGACAGCATTGGCTGAGAAGATGCCTTGGGAAAAATTCACAAAAGAAGTAGAAAATTTTATGAAGAACAAGATGATTTGAGGATAGTATGGGAATATTACAGATGATTGGACAAAGGAAATATACCTACCTTTAAGAGGGCAACAAGGCACTCTATGAGAATTAGAGAGAAACAATGCTAGTGTGCCACTGCATGAAGATTTATGAAGATAGTTTTACAGAAAATAGGGAATAAGATAGAACAACAATTAATAGAAGAACAATGATTTTCACCTGGAAGATCATTTATAGATGCTTTATTTACAGCCAGACAGGTTGTTGAGAAGACCTAGGTATTTAGGAAAGACATAGTTGCATTCATAGATACAAAAAGACCCTATAACACTGTTAGAAGGGAAAGAGATGGCAAGGTCTGCACAGACTGTGACTTTCAAAGGGAATGCCACTGAGAATCAGAAACATGTACAAAAAATGCCTGAATTATTCTATAGTTGATGGCAAAAACTCCATGGTTTACAGCAGATAAAGAGGTTTGGCAAAAAAGTGTGCTCCCACCAGCACTTTTTAATATAGTCATAGACAGCATCATACAGGAAGTTCACCAAGGGTAAATGGCAATTATATGAAAATCATAGCATATGCAGATGGTGTGATGATATGAGAAGAAAATGAGCATAAATTGGAAGAACAACTAAATGCTGGCTGAGAGTAATTAATGAATCAGCCTTGAAAATACGCTTAACAAAAAGTGAAGTAATGAAATCAGCAAAAAAATGAAGGTTGTAACTTGCAATGGAAAAATTATTAGAGAAGTAACTGCCTTCAAGTATCTAGGAAGCAAATTAACCAAGAAAGGAACATCAAGGATGAAATTTCTGAGAGAATAGAAAATTGTTAAATTTTGTTATTGTTTATTGGACATAATTAAGACTTTATAAAATATGTGCCAAAATAAAGATCACAATGTACAAGTCACTATCTGCTGGTTTTGACCAATGAATCACAATGCTGGATTTTGACAAAGCTCTGATCAGAACACAAGCAACAGAGAAATGCCTTCTTTGAGGATTCTCGGATACGACAAGAAGGGACAGGATAAGGAATTAAACAATATGAAACACATTGCAGTTCAAGCCCCTAAAATAAACTATGGAGTCTCAGGCTTCAATGGTCTGGCCACATTAAAAGAATGGGACCAGAAAGACTTTTTGAGAAGAGCCCTAAAATGGACAGAATCTGAACAAAGGCTGACTGGAAAACAATGGACAAGACAGGGAGACCAGGTGAAGAATGATGTGACCTGAAGAGACAGCAATGTGAGCAGATGCTAGATGATACACTGCAGGAGAACATATATGTTTGGAAGAGGCTCTGTCAATGACCTGCATGGGCACAAACATTTCAGGAAGAAGAATAAATCACTAACTGCACAGAAATACTGGTTCTTAAATGAGGTGACACAAATGATCCACTGAAGTACACATGTCCAAATTATCATATGCTCTATTTGGTATGTTTCCATACACCTTCAATGCACTAAAATACACTCAATAGAGAATGTTGCAGTGCTTGTGCATGTCTCACATCAATGATGTGACCTATAAGTTACCCTTGCAAATCCACTTATCTTGTACACACTGCTGTATTCATCCAGTCCCAAACAAAAATATAATGAATTATAGTCCTCACACCAAAGCGTCCATAATTGCAGCATCATTATCGATAGATATGATTTTTTTTAACTAGACTACAAATAAATCTAGAAGAACTTTTACTTATCAATATAGTACATTAGCACTAGCCATACATTATTGTTAGCATACTTTCTGGACATAATCAAGCTGCAGTTGCACAGTGTACTGGCAGATGAATGAATAATACAGAAACTTCAGATTTATCAAATTTATGGGTGGCTGTGAAGGGGCTTCATGCAGAAATTATTGAATATCTTATAGGCCAATGGAGTCTTCTCTATTACTCTAATGTATTTATATCTTAGAATAATGAAAATAACTGTCTCTTAGCATTTTTCCTGAAGTAACAGGAATATTAATATACCACTGGGTATCACATTCCATACTGATACAGATATGAGGTTTCGAATTTTTTCAGGTGTAACATATGGCTTTTTCTGCAACCATTTATGGTTCTTACACATGTTATTAATTCCATTTCAGCAAGAGGGAAAAGATAATTATAATTTGACATATTAGAAAGGACTAATAATATTCTTTAACAGCAGTGGGACCATTACCATCACCAAAGTCAAAATGTTGTGGATTTACACCCTGACAAATTATAACTAAAAATAAATAATCAAATAAAACAAGTATGTAATGATAAAAATTTACAATTATTTATACAGGACATGTTTTGAAACAGGTCAAATGTCTACTGGGCTTTTTTTGTTTCAAATGACAATATCTTTATTATCTGATAATATCTTTAACTTTCTACAAGACATATGCCTTACAATTGTAATACATATTTGTACCAATCTCACAGTTACCTCTATACAGTATAGAAGTAGGCTAATCAGAATTATGATATGAAAAACACTGAATTTTACAATTATGTATAGTTCTCAAATCCATGCTAGTAAAAATTAATTAATGAATATTAAAATCCCTTAATTCTTTGTCTTCCTGTGACCATTGCTATCTAGACATGGGAGACGAATATTCCAAAACCTTTTCCATGAAATACGAGTAACTTCACCTATGACTTCCAGACATTCAAATTACATTAAACACAGAATATAAAGTAAAAATGACAGCTGAAATTCTATTTTTTCTTAATTTTCTATTCTTTTCCAATATAACTGATTTTGTACCTAGTCTCTTATCACCGACTCAAAATCTTATATTCAGTAACACAAAAGAAACAGGGCTCAAAACTTTTAATAATTTCCGTGTATGCATACCCGGAAATTATTAGAAGCTTCAATACGCCGGGAAAATTTCAGAAGTCACAGTTTTCAAAACTTTTGGATACATACAGTACAGTAAACACTCAATCTCCTTCTAGCAGATGTGTTATTCTTAGCTCGTTAAGTTTAGACAATTAGAAACAATATACAAATATAAATTTCATTATTTCCATGATTATTGAATAGATCATAACAGCATGAAGAAATGTCATAAATGTACATGGCAACTTACTAATTAATACCTGAGCTGCATCCAAATTGTTGCAGTAGAGAACACACCAGTATTTGCATGATTACACCGGAGAAAATTGCCTTGACCTTACTTCAAGTTTACTGAAATGCAGTCACAAACTGTTTTGCAAATCACAAATTCACAGTAAACAACATTTCACCTCATCTGCACAAAATATTGTAAATTTGGGGATAAACATGTATTGTGCTTTATTCAATGCTTTGCAGTTGTAGCAAACTTGGAGGCTCCAAAGGCAATCTTCCGTAAGTACATTTACAACATTCCGGCTTACCACTGCTAATACAGAATGGACCAAATACACAAATTAGAAATTGCGATGAAATCTTTTTAAATACCTGTCGCACCTCTGTGGTGCATTTCTCTGTATTGTGGTCAGATTTTGCACGATCCACATAACGGGAGTAAATCCCTAACGTAATCAACTGTGAGCACATCACTACGTTTACTTATATTATTTTAATGAAAAAATACTTATTGAAGAACAATGACTAAGTTTATCAGCATCATTATATTTAACTATAATTAAAACGTGTCGGCTTACGTTTAACAAATATTTGTTTTGAGTAGTGCACAACTATAACTCAAAAACTGAATAATTAAAGCCAACTGGCCTCATAATTAAACAATAATGTTGGCCGCTTACCACAGGGAAATATGGGTGCATGTGTGTGGAGCCGGTGAGTCTCCCTGTGAAATTATTAAACTGGAAGAACATTTTGCTTCCCTTTTCGTGCACACAATATCGTCTGCTTGCAATACCCCTACACCGCTCGACCTCTGGATCTCTGCCACGAGCGTGCTGCTGATGGGAGGTGCTGCTTCTCGCGGCAGGTAACGTTACTACGAACAACGCGCCTCAGTTCGAAGCGCGTCGGCTATCATTGCACGTGGGATCCATCTGAGACCCGTGGTACTCTGATGTAGCGTATTTCTTATACCAATTTTAAGCAAAACATTCTCGCTGCTGCAGATTAAAACTGGAAAGTTTTATCTTGGCGGGAAATTACTGAAACTGCTTGCAATTTTTTTCTTATATCTACGAAAGTTACCCATGCGTCTTCTCTTCCAGCGTGTTTGGTGTCCCAACATTTTTTTGTTGGACAAAACTATAGGACCATCTGAATAAATGCATGTTAGAACATAAATGTAGATGCTAGCCACGCCTGCAAGTTGCACTGTTGCATCTGACTGCGAACAGAACCTGTACAATGCACTCAATATGTTGCAGGTGTCAGACGTGATTAGAAAAGTGTTCCATGCAGTTGTGAGAGCATTATGTTTGAGCTCAGTGCTCCGAACAAAGTGAAATTGTTGGTGCTCGGATGGCGGATGCTTCCATAACCAAGGCACCTGAAGAGTTTGGTGTTTCAAGAGGCACCGTACTGAAGATATACAGGGTGTTACAAAAAGGTATGGCCAAACTTCCAGGAAACATTCCTCACACACAAATAAAGAAAATATGCTATGTGGACATGTGTCCGGAAACGCTTACTTTCCATGTTAGAACTCATTTTGTTCCTTCTCTTCAAATCACATTAATCATGAAATGGAAACACACAGCAACAGAACGTACCAGCGTGACTTCAAACATTTTGTTACAGGAAATGTTCAAAATGTCCTCCGTTAGCGAGGATATATGCATCCACTATCCGTCGCATGGAATCCAAGATGCTCCGATGCAGCCTTGGAGAATGGCGTATTGTATCACAGCAGTCCACAATACGTGCACGAAGAGTCTCTACATTTGGTACCGGGGTTGCGTAAACAAGAGCTTTCAAATGACCCCATAAATGAAAGTCAAGAGGGTTGAGTTCAGGAGAGCGTGGAGGCCATGGAATTGGTTCTCCTCTACCAATCCATCGGTCACTGAATCTGTTGTTGAGAAGCGTACGAACACTTCGACTGAAATGTGCAGGAGCTCCATCGTGCATGAGCCACATGTTGTGTTGTACTTGTAAAGGCACATGTTCTAGCAGCACAGGTAGAATATCCCGTATGAAATCATCATAAAGTGCTCCATTGAGCGTAGGTGGAAGAACATGGGGCCCAATCAAGACATCACCAACAATGCCTGCCCAAACGTTCACAGAAAATCTGTGTTGATGACGTGATTGCACAATTGCGTGCGGATGCTCGTCAGCCCACACATGTTGATTGTGAAAATTTACAATTTGATCACATTGGAATGAAGCCTCATCCGAAAAGAGAATATTTGCACTGAAATGAGGATTGACACATTGTAGGATGAACCATTTGCAGAAGTGTACCCGTGGAGGCCAATCAGCTGCTGATAGTGCCTGCACACGCTGTACATGGTACGGAAACAACTGGTTCTCCCGTAGCACTCTCCATACAGTGACGTAGTCAACGTTACATTGTACAGCAGCAACTTCTCTGACGCTGACATTAGGGTTATCGTCACTGCACGAAGAATTGCCTCGTCCATTGCAGGTGTCCTCATCGTTCTAGGTCTTCCACAGTCGCGAGTCATAGGCTGGAATGTTCCGTGCTCCCTACGACGCCGATCAATTGCTTCGAACGTCTTCCTGCCGGGACACCTTCGTTCTGGAAATCTGTCTCGATACAAACGTACCGCGCCACGGCTATTGCCCCCTGCTAATCCATATATCAAATGGGCATCTGCCAACTCCGCATTTGTAAACATTGCACTGACTGCAAAACCACGTTCGTGATTAACACTAACCTGTCGATGCTACGTACTGATGTGCTTGTTGCTAGTACTGTAGAGCAAAGAGTCGCATGTCAACACAAGCACCGAAGTCAACATTACCTTCCTTCAATTGGGCCAACTGGAGGTGAATCGAGGAAGTACAGTACATACTGACGAAACTAAAATGAGCTGTAACATGGAAACTAAGCGTTTCCGGACACATGTGCACATAACATCTTTTCTTTATTTGTGTGTGAGGAATGTTTCCTGAAAGTTTGGCCGTACCTTTTTGTAACACCCTGTATATCCCAAGGAGGGAAAGCGGACACGCCAAGAAGCATTGTCAGCAAGGGGCGTTGTCCATCTATTTGGGCTACACCTCAATGAAACCATTTGACCATTCAACTGAGAGACAAAAAAGATGCACCTTGTGGTGGTCGCCTCCCATCAACAACACCAGCTGATGACGAATGGCTACTGTACATATCAAAACTAGTAGGTACTCCAGATACAATGCAACAGAGTTGCATGCTACTTTTTTGGATGCTGCCAGGAAGGCTGTGTCGAGCCAGTCAGTACACAACCATCCCTCCTCGACCAGTTTGGCCTCTTGGCAAGACAAAAACACAATCTCGCTCTCCCACCACGACTGAGGTGCCCAGAGAAGGCGACCAAAGATGCATCTAAAATGTAGTTTCGATCAGTGGCTTCAGTTCTCTTCCTTGACAAATGCAAGATATGTCTGGCGCCTGATGATCATATTAAGACTCATTTACACTTGAGCAAATGGAGGCGAGCACAACTGAACGAACGTTTGCATACAATTCGCCACCGTTCGGTACCATTCGCTTGTACCCGTGAGCATGCGTTTATATTGCAGAGAACAGACGGAAACATAAGAACGACGTAGCGTATTAACCCCAAGAACGCTACGTTATTGTTTTGTGGGTGTTGGTAACCATCAAGTAGGTAACACTCGACAGCAATGCTAGTTGTAGCCACAATGCAAGACTTAGATGTTCAGATAAATTATTTTCTATTGCAAGAGTGCTATTTTTGACAAAGTAAGCACAACGGTGCAGAAAAAGAGGAATGTAGGTGTCTGTATTTGTAGTAAGGGTGAAGTATGTGGACACAATGCAACTCCACACTGGAAGCATTATTCTAAAAATCCACATATGTCAGCTGTCGCTTTTCGTTGGCTTCTCATTACAACTGAGGCGGAAATTTAGAAGCTAAGCACTAATTGCCAATGAACAACACAACTCAAAAAAAGCTGAGCATGGGCGCCGACTTATAAAAAAAATATGGGGGGGGGGGGGGCATACTGGTGGTCTTGCCCCGGGAAATTTTCTAAATTTTAGATGAAAAATAGCGAGTTTTAAAGTTTTTTAAGCATTTTAGAGTCATATGATCAACATTAGAACCCCGAAAACTGGACTCTCGATAACTCGACACACCGGGAAACTCGACAAGCCTGACGCATTTTTGGCTTTGAAAAAAGAAACAAAACATAAACATGCACGGTATTTTCGTAAAAAGCTAATTTAAATTACAGTAATAATCAAACTTATAGACTATTACAGAGCAGTGTAAATATAGCTCTGAAGAGACTGAAATTATATTTAAATAAATCCTAAACTATCATTAAAAGGATAAAACAAAAAAATTGCTGTCGCACAGCAATAGCACTTTGAATAACAAGTGGAATAGTTAATTTAAGCTTACTTTGAATAAGGCTTAGGGTTCATTAAATAAAAACAATTTCTGAAAGTTAATGCTTTAATACAGATAATCAAGTTAATACAGTACGCCTAATAGTTTCAGTCAAAAATATTGTAAATAGCGGGTTTTAATTGGTCCTTACACCCTAAACATATTTAAGTATTTGAACACTACTATATTAGTATGGTAATACAGTACTAAACTAGTACTAATAATTCGAAACTAAAAATTTAACATATTGTAAGTAGTTAATTCACAGTTTTATAAAGATTTTTAATATTGCTCTAAATGTCATTATTAGGGCTAGAGTGTCTTTAGAATGGTTTGTGAAAATGTCGACCGTCTGACTGGATTACTGAATATGAAGTCGTTGATGACTAGTCGGATATCCAATTCATCCAAAACATCTCGGTGAGCATGAAGAACAGCCAAGTTGTTCAATCGCTTCTGTCCCATTGTTGACTTCAGACGTCTAAGGGCGCTAAATGACCGTTCTGCTGTTGCTGTCGTGATTGGAACTACTTGGAGAAGCTTAATGGACTTCACTACTTCACATAACATTTCTCCAACTGAAGGCTCTTGTGTAATGTACTTTCTTACATCACGCATGTTTTTTAAGAGCAGTTGTTTTTTATTAGCGATATCGGCTAACATATTCAAGTGTATGCGCAGTCTCTCAATGTCTAGGTCATTTTTGAAAAACTCAGTTGATTTTTCCAAATTTGTTTCACCTCTGTTTACTAAAAGCAAGCACTCGTCTTCAACTGCAATGACCTGTGTGAGTCCAGTTGAAGCAAACCGCTCAGTAATGCAAGATTGCTTTGTTTCACACACTTCAATGTAAATAGCATTATAGTATTCCTTTTGGGGGTTTTAAAGTGTGCGGTGAGCTGGCTTCTTTGTTTTCATACTTCTTTGGTATACTTCGATTCCGTGGAAGCGAAGGATAATCAACTTCTGAAGGTTTTTCTTTTAAACACAATTCCCAAAAGTGTTCAAAACTATCACGCCTTCCATTCAATATACATATCAAGGCCTCATATATTTTTTTCCAGGTCAGCAACATTTACATAAGGGCATTGAATTTTTTCATTGACATCCTCTACTGGGTTCATGGCTTGGTAACATAGACGTAAAAAGAAATAAGTCTTGAATTGTAACATAGACTCAAGGTAGCCTGTACACTTGTAACCTGCCTTTGTTTTGTCCTCTACAGAAAATGTTTCAAAAAACTCTAGAAGTTCTTCAAAGTTTTTCAATATCCTCAAGATACTAGAAGCTCGCATAGTCCGTCGAGTTGGACAAAGGGATCGTAGACCAGTTTGGTCGTTCGTGCTCTCACAGAGTATGCTTCTGAAAAGTCCCATCCTCTTACTGGATTCTCTTACGGTGTTTATTAAGTCCTTGGCTAAAGCCATAATATCCCTCATAGACGTAAGATGGGGGAGACTGTCTACAACTGCCAAGTCTGAACTGTGAGCAGTGCAGTAAAAATAACGTGCTTTCGGTTGTGTATCCAAAACTAACGTTTCTAGTCCTTTGAACTTACCTCTCATATTCGAGGCACCTTCATAGCACTGTCCTCTTTAAGTTATCCATTGACAAATGAAGACGAGCAAAAAGTCTTTTAAAATAGTAAACAGAGTTTGTGATTAAGTATTGGGGGTCTTGTATAAGCCAATAACGTCTTCGCTAATGATTAAGGAACCATTGAAAATACAAATGGGGCACTTGTTCGTGAATCGAAGAATCACTTGTTTTGTCACCCATAATAGAAAAATGTTCAGTCTTCTTGATTGAAGCCAATACCTTTCTCAACACAGACATTCCTAGTAGATCAATGATATCGTTTTGAATATTGTGGGACATCCCCTTATACTCCGAACGCACTAACCAATCTTTAAACTCAGGTATGTCATTCTTTCGGAGTTCCAACAGTTGAAAAAAAAAATTGAGTTTGCATCTTCATGCCCTCTAATCGCTAGTCCTTGTCGGCATAGAAACTGCAAGGTAGTCAAAATTGTCTCAAGAGCTAAACGGCCTTTTTTCACATCGGTATCTAACTGTTCATTCAATTGTGAGGCCACACTTCGGTTAGTGATAGAATTTAGTTTCTTTATGCGTGAACGTATTTTCATGAAGACGGAATTTTTCCAAAGCCTTTTTCCAGTTAGAAAACTCTATGGAAGTAAATGCATCTTTTTTTTTAAAGAAAATTGTAGTAGATTATAAGCATCTGCCTCTTCGAAGGTTTTGCAGAAAACTTTTTCGGTAGATGCTTCATATTCTAGCCATGTATATTTGATCAACCAGGACTTCTGAAATAATCTTCCCTTACCGGATTGTTCAGGTTTCGGCTGGGAATGGTTCTCGCCTGAAGACAACGAAGCAATTAATGACACAATAATTGTTGGAGGTTGACTTGCACTATCATCAACTTTTTGGTAACAAATTTATTCATTTCAAAATTAATTCACAATACACTAAGAGACTAAAGTAAATGAGTAAAATATAGTCATATAAAACAGTCCACTAGACACTAAAGTCAGAACACTAAACACGTCTACAGCATGCACTGAACAAAACTATCCACACTGAATGACTGCGACAGCAGGGTGGGCCTTATATAGCCGCGGCATCGTAATGCCTCGAAGAGTCAAGGCGACGCGACACGGAGGATTCCAGGCGCTTCTGCTCCAGTCCTTTTGATGTCGCCCAAGGTTAACGCACCGGAACAAATTCTAAGTGTGCCCGCAGCACAGTAACACTACCATGATTCACACTATTCGTTTTCAGTTAACCTGCTTACTACCGTAACAAGTATTTGTTTTAACTCATTACTGAATGTATTTTAAAAGGTAACTTATTACCAAACAAGGAAAATAAAAAATTCCAACATAATTTTGTGATCTTACAAAGCATAATATAACTAGTAAGTTTCTTAAATTTTTGAGTGGGCTCGGGCCCCCTAAGGCCCCATGGAGTCGGCGCCTGTGAGCCTGAGTATTAGCAACTGTTGATATTTACGTTAGTAATTGTTTCACATTTCAATAGCTGCTATATCTCAAATGGTTCTTGACGCTTGCAACGACACTGCGAAGCACTTCAATAATTTTATTAAATTACGTTTAAGGAAGATAATAATAGATCAAAACGAAAATTTCTGTTCCGACACTGACAATGTTGAGTGTTTATGGAAAAAATTCAAGGCTATCGTAAAATGCGTTTTAGACAGGTACATGCCGAGTAAAACTCTGAGGGACAGGAAAAACCCACCGTGGCTCAACAATAAAGTTAGGAAACTACTGCGAAAGCAAAGACAGCTTCACTGCAAGTTTAAACGCAGCCAAAACCTCTCAGACAAACATAAGCTAAACGATGTCAAAGTTAGCGTAAGGAGGGCTATGTGTGAAGCGTTCAGTTAATTCGAAAGTGAAATTCTATGTACCGACTTGACAGAAAAATCCTAGGAAGTTCTGGTCTTACGTTAAATCAGTAAGTGGCTCGAAACAGCATATCCAGACACTCCGGGATGATGATGACATTGAAACAGAGGATGACACGCGTAAAGCTGAAATTCTAAACACATTTTTCCAAAGCTGTTTCACAGAGGAAGACCGCACTGCAGTTCCTTCTCTAAATCCTCGCACAAACGAAAAAATGGCTGACATCGAAATAAGTGTTCAAGGAATAGAAAAGCAACTGAAAGCACGCAATAGAGGGAAATCCACTGGACCTGACGGGATACCAATTCGATTCTACACAGAGCACGCGAAAGAACTTGCCACCTTCTAACAGCCGTGTACCGCAAGTCTCTAGAGGAACGGAAGGTCCCAAATGATTGGAAAAGAGCACACGTAATCCCAGTCTTCAAGAAGGGTCGTCGAGCAGATGCTCAAAACTATAGACCTATACCTCTGACGTCGATCTGTTATAGAATTTTAGAACATGTTTTTTGCTCGCGTATCATGTCGTTTCTGCAAACCTAGAATCTGCTCTGTAGGAATCAACATGGATTCCGGAAACAGCGATCGTGTGAGACCCAACTCGCTTTGTTTGTTCATGAGACCCAGAAAATATTAGATACAGGCTCCCAGGTAGATGCTATTTTCCTTGACTTCCGGGAGGCGTTCGATACAGTTCCGCACTGTCGCCTGATAAACAATGTAAGAGCCTTCAGAATATCAGACCAGCTATGTGGCTGGATTGAAGAGTTTTTAGCAAACAGAACACAGCATGTTGTTCTCAATGAAGAGACGACTACAAACGTTAAAGTAAACTCTGGCTTGCCAGAGGGGAGTGTTATGGGACCACTGCATTTCACAATATATATAAATGACCTAGTAGATAGTGTCGGAAGTTCCACGCGACTTTTCGCGGACGATGCTGCAGTATACAGTGAAGTTGCAGCATTAGAAAATTGTAGAGAAATGCAGGAAGATCTGCAGCGGATAGGCACTTGGTGCAGGGAGTGGCAACTGACCCTCAACATAGACAAATGTAATGTATTGCGATTACATAGAAAGAAGGATCCTTTATTGTATGATTATATGATAGCGGAACAAACACTGGTAGCAGTTACTTATGTGAAATATCTGGGAGTATGCGTACGAAACGCTTTTAAGTGGAATATGATCAAATAAAATTAATTGTTGGTAAGGCGGGTACCAGGTTGAGATTCATTGGGAAAGTTATTAGAAAATGTAGTCCATCCACAAAGGAGGTGGCTTACAGAACACTCGTTCGACCTATATATGAGTATTGTTCATTAGTGTGCGATCCCTACCAGATCGGATTGACGGAGGAGATAGAGAAGATCCAAAGAAGAGCGGCGCGTTTCGTCACAGGGTTATTTGGTAAGCGTGGTAGCGTTACGGAGATGTTTAGCAAACTCAAGTGGCAGACTCTGCAAGAGAGGCGCTCTGCATCGCGGTGTAGCTTGCTCGCCAGGTTTCGAGAGGTTGTGTTTCTGGATGAGGTATCGAATATATTTCTTCCCCCTACTTATACCTCCCGAGGAGATCACGAATGTAAAATTAGAGAGGTTCGAGCGCGCACGGAGGCTTTCCGGCAGTCGTTCTTCCCGCGAACCATACGCTACTGGAACCGGAAAGGGAGGTAATGACAGTGGCACGTAAAGTGCCCTCCGCCACACACCGTTGGGTGGCTTGCGGAGTATAAATGTAGATGAAACGGTGTTGCCGCTGTGGCAAGGCCTTTGGCAGAGAGGCCACAGGTGGGCCACAGATGCTAAAAGATGATTTTCTAGAGGGAACGTGGGTTCCAGACCGAGTCAGTTTGCCGTCCACAAGTCGTGATGAGAATTCCACAATCACATCCGAAGAGAGAGAATCTGATGGACATGATGCGGTTGCTCGTCGGTTAGAGACGCTCGTAGAAGTGCTTTTAAGATTTAGAGGGCCATACGCCGTTAATGAGTACACTCCCATGACACTTCAAGCCGTCTATGCGAGTACGGAATATTCGCCCCGCAAGGAATATAATAATACAGAGAAAGAGACGGCAGTTAGATGCCGCGACGACAAGTGCGTGGAGACAATGACAAAGGTTGAATGTGAAGGCCCCAGAGCAACTGAAAAGCTCGTGTGGAGCGGACACATTGCAGTGTGGCTGAGGAGCAGTGCGAGTTGCGCTACGAAAGTACGAGTACAGTATGCGTCCACTCTCCCGCAGTAACACGTAACGTTATTCCGTCCACAGTCGAGAAATGTGCAAGTCAGGATCGCAGATGTTCCCATTCGTCGAAGTGGCGAGATAAATTGATCATATCTCACTCGGAAACACAGAACATAGCAGACGTCATCCTACGGACAGGTGATCGGCCAGAAGTGGGTATAGGGAATGCAGAGGCTCAGCCGCCCGAATTCTTACAAGCGAACCTCCCCATCGCACCCCCCTCAGATTTAGTTACAAGTTGACACAGTGGATAGGCCTTGAAAAACGGAACACAGATCAATCGAGAAAACAGGAAGAAGTGTGGAACTATGAAAAAAATAAGCAAAATATACAAACAGAGTAGTCTGTGCGCACGATAGGCAACATCAAGAAAATGTCGGATTAGCAGCGCCGTGGCCCCGTGGTTAGCGTGAGCAGATGTGGAACGAGTGGTTCTTGGTTCGAATCTTCCCTCGAGTAAAAAGTTTATTTTTTTATTTTCAGACAATTATTATCTGTCCGTCCGACGCGACGTAACTGCGCCGTAGTATGGGGACGTTACACCTCAACAAACATTGAAACACACGTCAGTTGACTACGGAAGAGTGAGTTTTCCTGTGGAGGAATCGGTTGATCCATGACCTTGCGATCAAATGTTTTCAGCTCCCATTGGAGAGCCACGTCCTTTCGTCCACTAATCGCACGGTTTTGCGGAGCGGTCGCAAATCACAGACACTAAACTTATTACAGTGAACAGAGACGTTAATGAACGAACGGACACATCATAACTTGGCGAAAATAAAGAAAGTAGACTTTTACTCGAGGGAAGACTTGAACCCAGAACCTCTCGTTCCGCTGCTGCTCACGCTAACCACGGCATCACGGCGCTCCTCCTTGATGTTGCCTGTCTTAGGCATGGACTACTCAGTTTGTATATTTTGCTTATTTTTTTCATAGTTCCACACAACTTCTTCCTGTTTTCTCGATGGATCTGTGTTCCGTTTTTCAAGGCCTACCCACTGTGCCAACTTATAACTAAATCTGTGAGGGAGGTTCCCTTGTTAGTGGCGCAGTGTGTGTGCATATTGAGAGGCAGTTGAGTCACTGACGCACAGCCATTCCTTGTTGATTCAGTGCGCATTTTTTCCATGTGAGGGTATGGGTGAACTCATGAATTTTAGTTCAGAGTCGGATTCTGATGAGGAAATGAACTTGCCGTTGTTCTTATATAACACTTCGAAATGGAACAAATCAGAATCGAAAAGCTGATACATGAACAAGAGAAATACTCATGGTGAATTCGCTTTAATCAGAGTTTTGCTGATACATACTTCACCAACTAATTCCGCTTAGACTAAAATCATATCTGCGAGGTTCACAGGCTTTAGCGGAAATCTTCAGCTGATTCAGGAGGAATGTCACATAATTTGTGAAGTGCTTCTACATAAGAAAACAAATCGAAAAAGTCCTATGAACATGTGTCCGATTTTCGATCGTTATGGGACTGGAGCGGCCTGTAGACTACATTCATTCGTGAATGGATATGAAGACAAGTGTGAATATTACTTACCGAAATGCTGTGTAAGCGCTGTGGTGGACGGAATAATGGTGGGACACGTGACTGATCCATTCTACAGGAGGAGTGTGGGTTTTCCAACAGATGTTGACACTGTGACTTCACACCGAGGCAAGAGCTGCAAGTATACCCAATGTGTAATTGGGGCTGGATCGGTGAGTATTCATGACGCCACGTGCGTGTCATGCATGCTTGAGTGTTATTTAAGTGAGCGATTCCATTGTGTCTGAGAATACTAACATGCCGCATATGTTCATCCATGCAGAATATGCAGACATGTTGTTTGTGTACGGGTACTGTAATGGCAGCACCCGTGCGGCTGTGACAGAATACCAGATAGGTTTCCCTGATCGATGGACCCACTGTGCAAGGATGTTTCCCAGAGTTTTCAAACATTACGAAAACAGTATCCAGTGTACACGTAACATCAAAACAGGATGCTGTCCAGTCAGTTGAAGAAAGGGACAATACTACTGCAGAGGTTTCAACAGAGCCCCATCGCCAATACATGGTGCATTAGCCAGCAGCTGTATATTCCACAAGTACGAGTGTGACATACATTTTATTCCAAGGGCTTGTACCCATTCCATGTGCAGCCTGTGCAAGATGAGCATCCAAGGGACTCAGCTAGCAGACAACAATTTTGTGAATGGTCAGCTGTACACAGAGACGTCATGCAATACACCTTTTTACGGATGAGGTTACATTTACATGCAATAAAACGATGAACAGCCACAGTTATCATACATGGGCGATGGAGAACTCACATAGCACTAGGGAAACAAGATTCCAAGTTAGGACCTCAGTGAACGTCTGGTGTGATGTAGTTGATGCCCTGGTGATGGGGCCTTTGTTCCAGCCAAATTGCATGACTGCCACAGCATATGCACATTTCCTGATAGAAGACTTACCTGCACTTTTGGAGGGCGTGATATTAGAGCAATGACGGCAAATACAGTATATCTCTGACATGAAGGATCACTGATTCACGGTACCAGACAAGTATCCTAGTATCTGAATAACACATTTCCTGAATGATGGATTGGCTATGGTGGGCCTGCCAGATCACCTGACCCGTTAGACTTCTGTTTATGGAACTGGTTAATGGAATATGTGCACATTATGAAGATGTAATGCCCGAAAACCAACTGCAAGTGAAGAAAAACTTGCTGTGTTCTTGGAAGTTTTACTGAAATTTATTACAAATTAAAAACGTAAGCAAGAGTTGAATAGGTTACTTTGGAAATTAATTAAAGAAATTGTTGTCACTATTCATGAGTTGAGTGTAAGTTCCAGTTGAGTTCTGACGAAGTGTCAAGGATACACTGCTGACCTCTGACGAGCATAATGGAAATGAAACACTTGCTGCCCCGTAATTACGAGTTGGTTCGAGTTCTTGTTGTGGAGACCGTCAACTCCTAGGGGAGATGTCTCAGCTTTCGAAATAACTTTAAATATTTTACTGCAGATGAAATGTTGACTTGTTATATTTTAGTTGCTTGTGTTATGGCTTAAAGTCGAGCGCTGGCACGCCAGTCGGGAACAACAGTGAATAGAAGGCTGTGAGAAGAAGTCAGCCAATCGTACACTGACCGGACCTCCAGGACGACAACACAACAGCAGCAGCCCCTATGCTGAGAGGCGCCACGACGGCTGGTGGCGGCCCCAGTTCAATAGCAGCTTCAAGATGAGCCACTTGGATAGCAGCGTCAATGGTAGGCACATCAATAGCAGTTCAGGAAAGACTTTTGTCACTCATAGATCACCAGTAACTGCAAAGACAATATTTCGTATCTCATCCTTTGCTGTGTAGTTGCCAAAGTTAAGTATTTTATTTGATTAATTGAAATAAAACTCATTAGATGGATTATTTTTTCGTTCCATGGATCCGTGCTGAGGAGATCCTTGTGGATGTGGAACATGTCATTTTTTTTTAAAGCTGAAATAACAATACTAATAATATGAGTATATACAATACATCATTTGTTTCTATCAAAAAATTAGTCAATGGAGTGGAAGGAGTTGGCCACTAGTAAGTCTTTCAGGCTCCTTTTAAACTGATCTTTGTTTGTAACTAAATTTTTTATGTTTGCTGGCAAATTATTGAAGATGAGTGTTCCTGAGTAGTGGACCCCTTTTTGAACTAAAGTAAGTGCTTTTAAGTCCTTGTGCAGATCATTTTTGTTCGTGGTATTGTATGTATGAACTGAGCTGTTTGTTGAAAAAAGAGATATATTATTTAGAACAAATTTCAATAAGGAGTAAATATACTGAGAGGCAGTAGTTAGTATACCCAGTTCTTTGAAGAGGTTTCTACAGGACGTCTGTGAATTTACTCCACAAATAATACGTATTACAAGCTTTCGGACATCAAAATATTACACCATATGACATTATGGAATGAAAGTAGGCAAAGTATGCAAGCTTTTTCATTTTTATGTCGCCTATGTCTGCTAACACTCGAATTGCAAATACAGATTTGTTAAGGCATTTCTGCAGTTCTGTGGTGTGCTCCTCCCAACTGAATTTATTATCAACTTGTAATCCCAGGAATTTAAGACTGCCAACCTCTTCTATCTGCTCTTCTTCATACTTTATGCATATTCTGGGTGGAAACCTCTTACAGGTTCTGAATTGCATATCGTGAGTCTTTTCGAAGTTTAACATCAGTGAGTTGACTTTAAACTATTTGTTAATATTCACGAAAATATGGTTAGCACATTTTTGTAGAACTACACTCGACATACTATTTATTGCAATACTTGTGTCATCTACAAACAAAACGAACTCAGCTTCTGTCTGATTGTTTGTCTAGCGAACTGAGTATGCAGGCTTTATGGACATAACAGCTTGGCACATTGACATGAAGAAATGGTACAGTGGGTCACTGACAGATGTGAGTCTTCAGTCTTTTTACATTCAGTAGCTTTTTCTTTTGACCTTTGTTCACACTGCACAATGGAATCTTGTATAAGCTTGGAAACATCAACTTTCTTCATTTTCTTTGGTTGATCTTTATTACATCGGTGCTAGATTAATCAGGAACTGTCCAGTTCTGATGGCTGTGAATTTATTACTAAAATTCTTATAATTCTGTACGGTGTACTCATCCAACTACTTTTTTATCTGCCACTGCCACAAGCACTGTGTTCCTTCATGTAACTTGTTTTTTACACCAAGAATGACCAATACTAAAATTATGTTTCAGAACATTTATTCTATATCACGTTACAATTATTATGTTACAGTGACAAAACTCAAAAATACCGACATGCTTACAACACTGAAATACATCTTACTTAAGCAATTACATGTTTCGAATGTAAAATCTCATAAGACACTGATATAAAATGCCAATGTGGCTGCCCCTTCATATATAATTCCTAACAATTCTCGGTATTGTTGTAAAGGGTTTTTTAATAAAATTACACTTAAAACTGTTGCTTCAAAATTAATGACATATTTCAACAGTTGCACTGGCTCTTATAGAGCAAATTCATACATGGACTTTTCAAGAATTTAACATTTTAAGAGTGTGCAAATAGTCTAAATATGGAATATTAAAAATTCCTTTACTATTTTTATAAAATGCAAAATATACTTGGTTCAGAAAATGTTCCTACCAATTACAGGACCTATACACTTCAATACAATTATAATTTAGTAACCATTGCAATAATTCTACAAGCACAGATCCACCTTTTGTTTTCGTGAGTGGTTCCTGTTTATTTCAAATTGGATCGAAAAACACGTGTTTTAAATGGCTCTCAATGGACTGTTACGTCTCAACAACCCCCAAAAGGATTTTTACAACTAAAAGCTGAACAAAGCATTTTCTGGCATATCTACGTAATAGTACTCATAAGTGGATGGATTAGCAATTTACATATGATATGAGATCAGATTTCTGCTTAATCTCCATAATGAAATGTACACATACATCACAATGAACTTTAAACTATGCTTTCAGTTAAATATGTAAGATTATCATAAATTATTTTGTATCAGTTTCAATTGGATCTAACAAAATATTGATTAATAGTGCAAAGAAAGAACACGTTAATTCTGAGGACTGTCTGTAAGTTGTATTTCAGCATGAATATGGGGTAAATCTATTTCAATCAGAAAATTATCTATTGGAAGTTAGATGAATTGGTTTTGTTTCTGAATAATTATGTCAATCATTTGAACCTCCACGTTGTCCTGAGTGCAACTGAGAGACTGGTGTGTATAACTCTTTCTCAACACTGTCGATGCATTGTGGAACAAGTGTTAGTATTGGATACTACAGTACTCAAACTCCATATTAGATTGTACTTGGCAACCTCATATTGTAGGTAGGTGCACCAAGTTCTTCTTAGTAATGCACAGCATTAGACCACAATATACCAAAGTCTTCAGTCTCCTCCATGTGCAATGAGGAGCATTGAGCTGAAGCTCAATGTGGTTCTCTGCTCGTTGGAAGTTCTTCGTTGCAAAACCTGGAATGTGGTTCATATTTCACTCTTTATGGCCATCATATTTCATGTAATTGATTGTTTTGAACAGAATTGTTCAATTTAGCAAAATTCCAACTGATCATATTAAACATTTCCTGTCTTAAATCTCATTTTGCAATTTTAACTTGTTCTTTGATAACATATCACTAAAAATATATTCTTATTAGCTACATGAAGCAAAATTGTAGCTTTGGGTTTCGAATTATATAACTAGTACAAAATTCTCAAGTGCTGTTACACTAGTCTATGCACTTTTCACTAATATTCATATATATTACTGAATAATCACACTTTCTCACATTGCCATCTGGGGCTCACTAAAAGACAATTCTCCACAGTGTCCACTGGGACTACATGTACAAATAATGATTGAGTCACAGCACACAGACGGTTTCAAGTTTGTTTTTTTGGGTACATCAACTACATTATTATAATATGGTGCTTCACTCTACAATATAAGAAGAGGAGGAGATAAGTGTTTAATGTCCCATCAACAACGAGGTCATTAGAGATGGAACGCAAGCTCGGTTGAGGGAAGGATGGGGAAGGAAGTCGGCTGTGCCCTTTCGAAGGAACCATCCCGGCTTTTGCCTGAAATGATCTAGGGAAATCACGGAAAACCTAAATCTGGATGGCTGGACGCGGGATTGAACCATCGTCCTCCCGAATGCGAGTCCAGTGTGCTAACCACTGCGCCACCTCGCTTGATATAATAAAAGAAATTTCTTGAAATTTGCTTAACATTATTTACCCAATATGAACAGAATTAAATGTCTGACCAGTGACCAATTTCTTTATATTTCATTTGTCAAGACAATTTCAACACTTCTTTCCTACCTTCACAATTGTTCAAACATTAATTAATGGATTACTGAAGTAACATTAACGCAATGCAGTTGTTGCTTTTTCCTTCAGAGTGAATGCTAACACACAACAGAATAAAACGTAAATGAGTAATCTATCATGAGAGAATATTTTTATACATAAGTACGTGCTCACCACTTTGGGTTCCAACACACAGCCAAATGAAACATAAGTGACTAATATATCATGACAGAATATTGTTATATGTCTATACATAATACATGTTTAAATCATCCTTATCGAAAACCACCAGTACATCAGATTGAAAACTGTATACTTGCTCTCAAATTAGCTAAAGTGTATCATCAATTATATCAAAGATTATCTATACATGTGACGTCTTTGAAACTCAGAATATTTAATAATGCAGAAATGCTGGCTTGTTCCCCGGATCCTCCTATACAACAGGCCTTAGTCGCAAAGACAAGAACTGACACGGCAAATGAGAAGGGGTTCAGCAATAGAGACATATGCACCTGGACACAGTGATGGATAGCTTAGTACTCTGGTGAGAAGTAAGGAATGAAATTGAAGATTCGGAGTGTTGGAGCTGAAGAAGAAAAGATGACAGACCCCTAAGACAGGAAACCCCCCTACCCAGGACCCCCATTGTTCAAGTACTTCACTGTGGCACTGGAGGGAGAACTGTGATCAGCATTCCCTACAGAATGGACTTGCCACAGCTTCACCTTCCCAGTCCCTGAAGATTAACCCCCTACACTTCGTATTAACTGATCGACAAAGGGTAAACAATAGCATTCTGATAGACAGAGTAATTGAAATGTCTAACTTTGTATTGGTTAATATAGTCTGTCTGTAAACTCAAGAGCGAGCAGCGCTTTTGGTGGGGGAAGTAGCCATTCCGGGAAGATCGCTGTCACAGGCCTACAGGGGCACCCTAAATCTGTTGCCTGTTATCGGTCTAGTGGTGTAGATCGGCGTGCAGTGATATACGTCTTTTCTGTTCGTGGGATGTTAGTTGCCAGTGTCAGTGAGTTAGCTTTGTATACTTACTGATGTACTTCGATATCCGGAAGTGATGGATAACCGTCTAGCATTGCAAGAAAATATGCAGAATACGAAGAAGTGAAGATATTTGCGGAGTAACGAGCGTTCGATTGTCTCTAATGTTATTACAGCATGTATCAAAGAGGTGGCCCAAAAAGAATTGTTGGCTAATATTACCAGTTCCAATTAAAGGGCTGCAATCTATGCAAACGTCAGCCTCACCCAATAGGACACATAAGTAAGGAACGGAAAAATAAGCCGCATGTTTTGCTGGAATCGCCACGAAGGAAAACTAATAATTTTCGGAGGAAACCCATCGTTATAGACAGTTTTAAAATCACGTAAAAACTTTGATGCTTATCGAACACTAAATCTGTATCTTTGTCACTATTCACCTGATTCCAAGACATAGGCCTATTGCTTAAAACATGTGCGCAATAGCTATTCTAAACACTGCTGTAATTTCCTTCGAAACATGCACAGCGATTCTGGACTTCTAAGCAAAAAATTGACATTCGAGCTGCATTCACATATTCATTTTTATTTTTTGGTAATAACTTTTTTTGTTAATCTACAGCAATATTATCGTCTTCAAAATATTCCCCAATACATACTATACACTTATGCCAGTGCTTATTACAATTCCCAGAACACTTTAGGAGCTGTTTCTTTGGGACAGTTTATACTTCTCTTAACTGAGCATTTTTAATCTCATCCATGCTTATAAAACCACTGTTCTTGAAGGCCTGCTTTGAAATGTTTATACCACTTGTCTGCCCTTGGTTTACTCATAACAGGCTCAGCAAAAGCAATATTTACCATTTCCAAAAAACTCATACACTTTATTCCATTCTTATAACAAAATTTAATACAAATTATCTAATTTATTTTTATATAAAATAAATAATCGTTGATGCTACCAAAACACATGTAACTTTTCTGATAGCTGACAACACAATAAATACCGAATATGCTTAACATTGTACACATACTTTTGAGGCATGTTTAAAAAGACAGTGACAAAAAAGTAGTGCAAATCGGACTAATACTACACACAAAACTATAAATTTCTGCTTACTTTTTAAACACTCTTCATGTTGCAAGAATTGTTAAGTTTCAATGCAGTCCTCCAAAGAAAACATCTACGTTTTAGTAGAAACAAAATAAGAATAAGCCTTGAATTCTACAGACTGATTGCATTTTATGGGGTTCGTTTTACGAATAGCAATAGAGGAACATACATTCACATGAACAGGCTTTCCGTTCTATGTTTGTAGTAGAATTCTGACTTCCGTTCTTATGTTAATAATATTTACTCTATAATGTTGTGTTTCAGAAGAAACTATCGTTTTTTTGTATTCCTTATGGTCTTAATGCATTTGTTTAAAACTGAATGCAGCAGAGACGTATCTGTACACAGCGTCGCCACAGATTTAAAGCGCGTGCCATGGCAGGGCCGGTACTACGTTGTGAAACAGCCTGTAGTAGCGCTCTGTGACGTGGCTGGGTTGGCAGAGTGGGGACTCGCTCGCTCGCTCTTCAGTTTACTGACAGACTATACAAGTATCAAATGCTAGATATGACCAGCTAAATTACAAGCAATTCCTCTGATATCTGGTTCAGATCAGACATATTAGTACGAAAACATGAAAATATATAGAAATGAGGTACACAAATATCATATCAAATCACTAAGTTTTAGATCAATAAATAATCAAAGTGGAATGCCTCTTTGGACTGATCATCGAAGTGCAAAAAATGCACGCATTTTGAGAAAAAGTTTCTCGTGTATAATTAGGTAATATAAACTTATTTAATAACAACATCTGATGAATATCACTTTGTCAGAATTAGCAATATGTGTCAGTGAGTATTCATAAACTTTCATATAATTGCTAGACACCTTAAAATCAGGTGTGAAAAGCGACAAAGAAATATTATATAACTTTTTTTTAAAAATTGCGACGAGTAAAACCATAATCTATAATATTCAGCATAACATGGGCATGAGTTATCACCACATCTCACCTTATCGAGTCTGTTATGTTTTTGTTTCATTTATGAATATGTATCATTTCTGGCCAGTTTTTATTTTAGGAGGCAGAGATACAAAATCAAGTTACAGAATTCTGTTCAACACATCACACATGTTCTCCTTCCAATAGACAAGGCACATGTTACTACATAATTCATGTAAGAAAATCAACTTCAAGTAATAGTTTTATTAACAAATGATGTCAACACCAAAAAGTTACATCTCCTGTGTGATGAATTTAACCTGACCCCACTCATTCGGGAACCCACTAGAGAAAGTGGCAATAATAAAACATGTCTAGATAACATAATAGCAAACATGACCCACCTATCCCACAGTGCATCTGTTTTAAAACTAGCCATCTCAGATCAGCATCCAGTATAGATTAAATTGGAGCTCCATGAGGCCCACTGTCACAACAAAGCAACAATTCGTAAGTAAAAGAATAATGTATAATGATAATATAAATAGACTGAACTTTATGCTAGCACATATAAAATGGTTTGAAAATAATAGCTTTTCATGTGATAGCTTTGCTGCGGACTTCTATTACTGCTTTGATACAACATGCCCAGTTTTAATCACAAAAATGAAACAAACAAAAAATATAAACAAAAATATTTGGGTAAATAGTAATGTCATTGAAGCTAGGGAAAAATTAAAACTACTCTACAGCGCAATGCTGAATAACAGAGAGATTCCTGAGCTAAAGGAAGCCTTCAAAATCTATCAAGCACACTATAAGGACTTATTCACACAGACCAGGAGCAACTTTGTTGCAAATAACCTCCAAAACTCACACAACATAACTGCTGGCATCTGGGCAGTCAAAAACAGTTTTAGAACCTGCAGTGACAAATCCTGTATGGACTTTACTCTTAACCACAATGGCATGCTCATAAAAGACAAACTGGAAATTGTAAATATTTTTAATGAGTATTTTTCTTCCACAGGGGAAGCCATAAATGACTAATATAAAAACATGCACTACAGCTTTAAAGGTAATGCATGTGACCATAGTATAAACTGTGCAGAAGTAAAGGACATCATTAGCTCTGTAAAACCCTCTTATTCAGCTGGGTATGATGGCCTAAATATTAATGTTTTAAAATCCTGAAGCCAAAATGTCCCTGTACCTCTGTCTGCAGCAGTCAACAATATAATAGAATCATGCACCTCTCCAGACAGACTAAAAATAGCACAGGTAACACCCTTTTTTTTAAAAAAAAAAGGTGACAATAACAAAATAGAAAACTACAGACCAGTCTCGATACTTCCTGTATTTTCCAAAATAGTTGAGAAAGTTATATACAACAGGATTATAAACTTTCTTAATGAACACAACCTGATGATTGAAAATCAAAATGGATTCCTAAAAATTAAAACAAGTAGCACTGCAGCTGCTCAACTAATTGAAGAGGTGTTGGGGGGGGGGGGGGGGGTTGAACACACGCGAAAATTATGTAACCTTTATTTATCAGTTTATTTCTTTAGTATGGAAAGTTCACTAATCTCTCCTGGGCCCATAACCTATTAGATATTGACTCTAATTAGTCCTCTGTGAGATTATAAAGTTGGCCTGTTAATCAAATACACAATACACCATATTGCCAGGAACACACATTTTTAGAGACTATTTATTCAGCGATGTTAAGCAATGAAGATCAAAGAGAAAACATAAACTACCATACATATAACACATCAAAGAGTAAAATATGATTGTTACCAATAGAAAGCAATGAACATGTGGTGGGTGTATACCTAGACCTGGAAAAAGCCTTGGGTGTGAATGTTGACATCCAATTAGACAAGCTATGGAACATGCACATTAGAGGCGCTGCTTATGACCTAATAAAGTGTTATATGAGCAACAGAAAACAGTTTGTTCTGCTTAAAACGGAAACTAATGTCTACAAATCAGAAATCACTTACATAAAGTATGGCGTGCCCCAGGGCTCAGTATTGGGCCCTCTTCTGTTCTTGCTGTATGTAAATGATATTAAATACAGTAATATAAATTTCAAAATTGTTCTGTATGCCAATGACACATCCATTGTGTGTAAAAAGGAATCATGTAATAAATTAGAGGCCGAGTGCAATAATGTTACAAAAGAAATTGTTCGGTTTTTTAATGAAAGCCACTTAGATCCAAGCACCAGTAAAAGATGTCTGATGAAGTTTAACAAAAGTAGTTTGAATAATGAAGTTAAATTATACATTGGCGACGAATTGCCAGAGTGTAACATTCCTTGACCTAACAATCCAAAGCAACCATAAATGGGACACACATATTAACTCCCTAACAACTAAGTTGTCATAATATATTTGCAATCAGTACTAATAGTAAGTTCTGTAAAGACACTGTAGTCCTAAAGACTACATGCCATGCTGTTTTCTCCTCTCACTTGAACTATGGTATTGAAGTTTTTTTTGGGGGGGGGGGGCAACAAGCAAAGCTAATGTTGATAAGCTACTCATTCTTTAAAAAAAAAAAGGGGTGTGAGAACCATCTGTGGAGCAAAATATAGGAAATCTTGTCCCAACTTGTTTCCAAAAATGGGAGTGTTATAAACACATACATTCTAAAAGCCATATTGCTTGTGAAAAGACTGCACCCAAACACTTATTCGGATTTCCACCAGTACAATACTAGAAATAAAGAAAGATTTTACAGTGGCAGCCACAGAACAGCACATTACGGAAAGGGGCCTCAGTACGCAGGTATAAAATTAGCTAATGCACTGCTTAGTGCAGGCTCTTCCTACAATTCAACTGAAACAACAGCTTAAGAAATTTTTAGTGAAATTGCTTTCTACACATTAGAAGAGTACCACACATATATGAAGAACAGCATATGCTTTTGTGAAATTATGTAAATAGAAATCAGTAAACACATTATTGTAATTTGTTGTAAATTAATGACATATTCAGAAGAATGTGTCTTGTGTATTGCACAAATAACTGTAATAATTGCTGTTTCTTTGTATGTGTGCAGTGTACCATTATTATTATTATTATTATTATTATTATTATTATTATTATTATTATTATTAGTGTATACAGTAGAGGTAAAAGGTACTTCAAGCAGAAGAGCATGTAAATAAACAGCTGTAAGTTTGAGAATGTGTAGACAATAAATGAGTATTGGAAATTATGTTACTTGTAGCAGTACATCAACAGTTGCCGAAGTTAAAATGGACCAAGCTAAACAGATGATTACAGTGCGCATCATATCACACAAAGGTAGCTGCCAAGCAACCCGTATGAGGTATTCCTTAGTCAAAGAAATTAAACTTCAGCAGAAAATAGAGCGTCCCGATATCATGTCCTAACCTACACAAACATCCTTTACATTTGTATACCCATCACCATCATCATCACCATCAAACCAAAACTGCAAATATCAATGTATAATACACTTCATTGCAAATCTACTCCTACAACACCATCATTCTCATAGACTTACGGGATTTCAATAATTTCTACAGTAACATACATCGTTATAATGCACTTATCTCCATAAGAAAAACATCTCAAGTCGTAATCCAACATCAGTTCATTTCAAAAATAAGTTCTTCTGTCTTACATTTCATAGGCATGACTTACAAAATCAGCATAAAATCTTACCACCTCTTACCACAAAAAACTTTCTTATTCTGTTATATTTAACTGGAACACAGTGGCAAACTACTACATGTTGAATCTTAATAAGAAAAATGGATATAATTTTTGAAAATACTGGTTACTAAAAAATGAAATTGGTGTTGTTTTCTTTTCCTACAGTGTAAGTTAAATGACTGGTCAAGATATAGTCTTGTGTCTTACATGTTACACACTGTATACCCTAGGATAGTAGAAGAAACCTAACTGCTCTTACTATCTAGATGGGATAGTAGAAGAGGAGTGTTTCCAGAAAATAAATATGAAGTCACTTGCTGGGGCAAGGCACCATATGCCACATGGTGTATATGTGAAAGTATCACAGATCCCCTGCCTGTTAAATTTCACCACAAAATTAGTGAAAAAATGTTTTTGAGAGGATTTTCTCCCCCAGATTTTGCCTTGACTATACAGTGCACAGAATGTAGCTTCAACTATTTCAGCTCCTCAAATCACTTTTTAATTCATAATTCATGATGGATATAAGAATTCCAAAAAAAATAGTCAAATATTTAGTGATAAAAGAGATGAAGATAAATTTCTTTCTATTAGTTATTTCACTTTCACTGGGTTAAACTACTCACTGTAGGGTTTGATAAAGTATAAGTATGATCTTGACTGTGTAATGTAAGATACATTTCTAATGAATTTCTGATGGTGTGTCAAATATCAAAGAACACATATCATGGTGCTAAATGGGTAATTAAGGTTGTCTGTACAATTTTGGCTGTGTAACCTTTTGGACTTTGGATATACAAGTCTGTATGCATTTGGATGTGGGTTTTCAACAATTTCAAATGGTCCTACATAAATATCAAATAAGTCTTTTAATTTCATTACTTAGAGCTTTAGATTTGGTGTAACTGTTTGTCAAAACTATATCTCGAACTTTGAATTCTGTGTTTTTATGTGTTTGTCATGCCATTTCTTTCTTTTTTCATAATAGTCATTCATGGTTCTTATAACTACTTCCTCTCTTTCAGCTGCTGTTATGCTTTTACATGCTGGCAACTTTGCAATTTTTTTTTACTTAAGTAAGGTGGCTTTTTATCAAACATGATCTTATAAGGAGTGTATCTTTTGGTAGTATGTTGTAGGTTATTCATAATATCTTCAAAATCATTGATATAATTTAACCAGTTAGTTTGATCTTTATGACAGTAAGTTCTACATAATCTTCCAACTTCCCTCATATAACGCTCAGTCCGGTTAAGTTTTGGTGGATAAGATGAAATTAGGATATGTCTGATATTATATTCTTCTAGAAATTCCTTCCAAAACTTTGAAGTAAACTGACACCCATTGTCTGATAAAATTGCTTTTGGTATACCCAATTTAATAAATTAGTCTTTCGTAAATTTGGTTGCTATTTTCTTGCTAGTTGCTTTCTTTAAAGGATAAAATTTTACATATTTTGAAAATAAATCTACAATAACAAAAATATACTGAAACCCTCCTTTAGCTCTTGGAAGTTGGCCATACAATCTATTCCCACTAAATGCAACTGTTTATCAGGTATCACATTTGGTAAAAGACCCTTGTTGGTTTTGTTAGTAACTTTTGTTCTTTGACATTGATCACAACTGGTAACTAAAGTTTTAACCTTCCCAGACATGGTATGAAAATATATACATTCTTGGATTTTTTGAATACATTTCAGTGCACCACAGTATCCAAAACTTTCATGTGTATATTTATCAAAGTTCTGATGTGAGAATCTGGCCAGCAAACTTTCCATATATCACAGTCTGGGTTCTGCCTGTAAAACAGAATACCTTTGAAGGCTTGGTAGTACATTTGTACCTTCTCATGACCTTTTTCCCTAAATAACTTTTAACAAGCTTCCAGTGGTCATCATCATTTTGGTATCTTCTCAATTAATTACAGATTTTCCTAATTTCATTTTCTTCTTTTACATCTTTAAAGAACATAAGTTTGAAAGTCTTTCCTTGACTATCATTTTCACTATAATTTACATTTCCCACTTATATTCTTGAAAGGGCGTCATAAATTATATTTTCCTTTCATTTTATGAAATGAACTGTATATCTGAACTGGTGTAAGAAGATTGCCATCCTAGTAATTCTCCCATTTACATTTATGTATGTAAGTTAATGCTTTATTATCTGTATAATCTTTGACTTCATGCCCAAACAAATAATTTTTAAATCTTTTGAATCCCCACACTATTGCCATAAGTTCCTTTTCTGTAATCATATGATTTCTCTCATGTTTTTGTAAGGTTCTTCTTGCAAATGCTATAGAATGATGTTCTATTTGCCCATCGATTTCCTTTTCTTGGAATAAGTGTACCCCCAAACCATAATCACAAAGTTCAGTCATCAAGCAAAATGGTAAGATAAATCAGGCCTAGAAAGAATTTCAGTTTCTATCAATTCCTTCTTAATTTCCTCAAAAGCTAATTGACATTCATCATACCAATCCCACTCTACATTTTTTTTCTTAACAGGTAATTTAGCATGATGCATTACGTGCCTGTGTTTTCACGTTTTTTCAATTAAAGTTCACTAATCCAAAATATGACTTCAGATCTTTTTTATTCCTAGGTATTGGGTATTTTGCAATGGCCTCAATCTTTTCTCCGTCAGGCAAAATCCCTTTTTCACTTATGCAATAGCCAAGAAATTTTAATTGTTTCATAGCAAATTTACATTTATCTAATATTAATCTCATACCCCCCGTCTCATTTTCTCTCCAATTTCCTTTAAAATTTGTATATGCTCTTCCCAGGTTATGCTTGATACTAAAATGTCATCCACATATATGATTTATTTTTCCAAGCGTTCTTTACCCAAAACAAAGTCTAATCCCCTAATGAATTCTGCTACAGATACATTTAAACCAAATGGTACAACACAGTACTGAAAGCTTTTTCCATTAAACAAAAATGCAGTGTACTTTATAGAACCTCTCTCCAATTCAATCTGATAAAACCCAGAAGTTAAGTCAAGGCTAGTCATATACGTTACATTTTCAAATTTGTGAAGTAGTTCATCTATACTTTCAGGATGGTCAGTTTCTCTCTCTAAGTATCTATTTAGATGTCTTGAATCAAGAAGTAATCCGATACCCCCATCTCATTTTAAAACCACCACTAATGGTTTATTATATGAACTACAACTTCTTTCTATTATTTTCCTCCTTTACGTTTTCTGAAGCTCTCTTTCCACTTGTTTCCTTTTGCAGATGGGAATAGCATATTGTTTAACGAAGAATGGATCATGCACGTTTAATTTCAGTTTACATCGATACCCTATTACTCTCCCAGGTTTTATATCAAATATGTCATTATAATCCCACAAAAATCCTCAAGTTCTCTTCTGTTATCTACATTAAGGCTTTCAGTTTCAGACACTTTTTTAGCTACCACTTCACTGTAGGAGTCAACACTGTTATCATTAATACAAAATTCTTCCCCTTCCTGACAGTAACCATCACCGTCAGTCTCTTGCACCACCTTATGAAACGTCCCCTTAGAAGAATTATACACGACTGGTCTATATGAAACGTCCCCTTTGAACAATTATACAAGACTGTGCTTAAACTGACACACAATATTTTTAGCGCAACGCAATCTGACTTTCAGTAATCCCTACAAGAGAATGGCCCTGACTAACATTAACCTATACGTTTCACAAATCACTTACCTCACAAAAATCTTCGTTACTCAAGCTACTGCAATACAGCGAGCGCCACTACTGCCAGCTAACTAAAAGATTCAAACTACGGTAGTCACTAACTACTGATAGGCATAGTTAGCAAATGAAAGATTTTAATAGAGAACAAACTATGTATTTACCTCACTAGTCATAATATATATAGCAGTTCATGACATCAATTCTTACAAATTTCAAAACTCCGCCATCTCTCTCCCCACGTCCACCACTGCTGGCGGCTCACCTCCAACTGCGCAACGCTACGCGCTGTTTGCATCCAGCTGCCGCTGCCCAACACTACAATGGCAGACAACAATGCAAACTAAACACAGACTGCGCACAGCACAGCCAGTGATTTTTCATATCTAGCGCTAAGCGGCGTTACCAATAAGAAAACCTAAACAACCTACTTACATAGCCCCCATGCTCCCCACAAAAAATTTTTACAAATTGTTTTGGGCAGTGGCCAATAATGATTTGATAAAATTTTTCATAATTACTATAACAAAGATATCAAATGCGCACACTTATTGATACAATGTTGGTCAGAAGCTAAAATTCTCTCACAGTCCATAAAGACAGTCCTGATCGTTCATCACAGTAAAATTGCAGTGTTTTTTTCAAAGTCTGAGCAATAAAAGAAATTGCACTTGGAAGTAGTGGATTTCTAAGCAGTCTTGAAGAAGTAGTGTTGTCCTTCCAACGAAAGACAGTGCTGACTCTTGACAAGCAGACAGGTAATGGGCCACAACAGAGTCAGTCGACGTTGAAGACTATCGGTAGGTAGGTCATTACAGAGCAGACCCACTGTAGTCCTGGTAGAGATTACGGTATTGGTGGGCCACCAGAGGTGCAGACCCATTGCAGTCCTTGTAGAAATAATGGTATTGGTGGGTCGTCAAAGGTGTAGACCCATTGTAGTCCTTGTAGAGATGGCCAGCAGCCATCTGTTTGACTGTGCAGGTGCACAATCACCATTGAAGAGTCTTGCGGATAATATAGCAAGTCCATAACCATCACTTGTGCACTCACAAAAATTGTTTTTGAAATGTCCTTACAACCAGCAATGCTGTTATCCAGTCCCTTACTGAATTATTAACACATGTGCAAACACTATCAGTCCCTACTTCTCACATATTGTCCATATACTATGACCAACAGAAGCGTGTGCACTGAAACGTAATTTACGAGTTACTTAATTTGATGAACTGGTGTCAATTAAAATTTTATAACATAAGAATACAATAACAAAGGTACAAAATACATCATTAAAGAACATAACAATACAGATAATATTAGCAGTAGTACAGGCTTTACAAAAGAATCGAAATAGCAAATACATCAGTGTTACAAAAATTACGACATAAGTACATACATAAAATTCAGAATAACTTTTGAAACATCAACTTCACACATGAGCATTAAAACAAAACACAATAAATAATGTCTGAACATATTTACAAAGAAAATAACATAGTATTTGAAAAATTCTACAACATAAATCTTATTAGCTAAACACATAAAGGCAGGAAAAAGACAAATACACAAGGGTACATAAACACATAGAGGGATAACACAAAAGGAAAGGACAGGGTTTGTTTTACTGCAGTATTTTGCATAGAAATCTCCCTTAGATCATCACTATTCCCAAAAAGGCCTATCTAAACCTGCTTTCTGTATTCTGTTCACATCCTCTTTCAAAAATAGTTTTTCTCCTATGAAACGTCCCCTTAGAAGAATTATACACGACTGGTCTATATGAAACATCCCCTTTGAACAATTATACAAGACTGTGCTTAAACTGACACACAATATTTTTAGCGCAACGCAGTCTGACTTTCAGTAATTCCTACAAGAGAATGGCCCTGACTAACATTAACCTAAACGTTTCACAAATCACTTACCTCACAAAAATCTTCGTTACTCAAGCTACTGCAATACAGCGAGCGCCACTACTGCCAGCTAACAAAAAGATTCAAACTACAGAAGTCACTAACTACTGATAGGCATAGTTACCAAATGAAAGATTTTAATAGAGAACAAACTATGTATTTACCTCACTAGTCATAATATATATAGCACTTCATGACACCAATTCTTACAAATTTCAAAACTCCGCCATCTCTCTCCCCACGTCCACCACTGCTGGCGGCTCACCTCCAACTGCGCAACGCTACGCGCTGTTAGCATCCAGCTGCCGCTGCCCAACACTACAATGGCAGACAACAATGCAAACTAAACACAGATTGCGCACAGCACAGCCAGTGATTTCTCATACCGAGCGCTAAGCGGCGTTACCAATAAGAAAACCTAAACAGCTTACTTACAACCTTAATCACATTACTTTGGCCATGATCTTCCATTACAATACTACCTTCTCCATGATTTCCACTCTTTGGTTCAACAAATATTATTTTCATGTCAGCCCAGATAACATTTACTTTTGCCTTAACTATCCAGTCCATAGCCAATATCAAGTTTTTATTCAAATCATCAATCACTAAACATCCTTGTACAAACTGCACATCATTCATTTTAAGTTCTAGTAAGACTTGTCTGGTAATCCACTTTTTCCTGTTGAAGCTTTTACCCTTACCACTATTGCTGGAAACTCAGTGAAATTCTCATTATTTTTAATTCTATCTCTTAGCTTCTTTAATAATCCTGTAATAGGGCTACCTGTGTCCAGAAGACAGTTTCCTATCCAATCAGAAATCTGTACTACAATATATAGACTTCAAAGTTCTTTTCCAGTTTCATTGACTTCATTTTCAAATAACAGATCCTCCTCACCCCTTTGTCACAATCATGTCTTTCTTCTACTGTTTCTACACAACCACTGATTTTTTTCTATTAGATGATTTTCAGAGCAACTTTGCTTCTCTAAATACACATTTTGACAAATTTCATTTATGATTTTAAGTCTTTGGTCACTATGGTTATATTTGTTATGATAGTCACTAACTACTTTCACTATTTTATCACTGATCACATTTTCATTAATGCATTCAGACACAACATCACTAACATCTACTTGCAAAATTAAATTATCGTATACTTTTCTACTTGTTTCAAAATCATCACTCGACTTACATCAGAGTTTCCAGTATCATTCAGCATACAATAATCAACCTTAACTTCTGCATATACCATTCCATCCAATTCTGTGAGCAATACAGTATCATCAACCTCATCATCATCGTCATCAAAAACATTATCATCACATTTAATATCTTTCTCAACACTAAATTCATTTCCATCTTCACACATTTCTTCAAATACACAAACAACTTCAAGACTGTGATCACTCTGTTCTTCAACAACATCTCCTTTTTCCTTTTTATTGCTTACTGAAATTTTATCTGGAATAACACTGTCATCTTCACTTTCATTTTAAGAACATGATCATTAGCTTCCATACATACAACACCAGTATCAGTTCTTTCGTTCATTTCACAATCACTCAACATTTTCAGTAAACCATAATCATCAGATCTGTTCTCATCACTATTAGTAACTACTATTACATTACTATTATCAAAGAAATGTTTTCCTCTACTTTAAATTCAGATTTTCTTTTCCTTCTCTGTTCATCTTTTTTTTTTCAGATAAAAAATTCTCCCAAAATTCACTATCAAAATTCTTTCTGTTCACTTCAGGTTGTCTTCTGGACACATAGTTTTGGTATGCTGTATTTCTCTACCCCTTCCCTTTCTGGAATCACCTCAATGTGCTGATTATAAACAACATTTCTATTTGCATCACTTCGCCAGGCCCCAAAACAGGGGGACCTTCATTTCCCCGGACTATTCTTTCTGTTATCAAAATTGTTACCATTATTTCCTTGACCTGGTACCCACTGTGTATTTCTTGGTTCAAAATTTCTGTTTTATGGGCTCTGCCTATCATTTCTTTCCCCATTTATTCTGTCATCATTTCTGAATTTACTGTTCCCTTGGTACTCTCCTGTATAATTTTCATTTCTAAAATGTCCCGTCCTATTCCTATGTCAAAAATGCTCCTATTCCTATATCCAAAATGATCATTGAAAGCTCTGTTGTTTCTGTTTCTACTGTCATCTTGACTGTCATTATACCTTTCATTTCTTTCCCAGGCTAAGTCTAATTTGTCAACATATCTCAAAAATTCCTCAATAGTGTCGTCAGACCCATATACCAGACTCCACTGTACTCTTTGTGGCAAACGTCTTTTCAAAGCATCAATTTCAATCATCTCATCTAGTGGCTTATCTAAATTCACTAAGGTTTTTAACTGCTAAGCACAAAATGTTTTCATTCAACCACTACCTTGCTTGAAATTTGGACGATTTAAGAACCTGGACTTGATTCTGACTTGTCTAGTTTCCGACCAACGTTTATTCATGAAGTCATGTCAGGTTTGATTCTCTGATTAGCCCAAGAGATCCTCACCATCCAAGAATTTTTTAATGAATTTAATTTTTAAATTGTCAGTCATGCTACTCTCAAAATAGCCTTTAATTTGAAACATAAAGTTGATAGTATGTATATTCCCTTCCCCTGAAAAGGTTTTGATATTAATATTATTCCAAAATTGACTGTAGTTGCGAAAAGATTTTATAGTAACAGTGTCCTCAATTTCTTGAATTTTTGAATTGAAATTTGAAATTCCCCCTAAACATGTAGCTACATCTTCCTTTAGTTCTGTAAAATTATCATTCACAATTCTGGTAGTTTTGTATACTTTTATCTGTCTCGGTAATTTTTTTCACTACATATTTGTTAAACTTGTTTCAATGTTGAAATTCTGAGGCTGCAAATTTTTCAAAACTGTCATCTTTTCTTTCTACAGAATCTAACCTTCCTTCAAAATTCTGCTGTTCTTGTTTTAAAGTAGAAATTTCCCCTCCCATAGGCGTAACTGACACATTTTTGGTATTTTTGTCTACTTGTACGCAGCATTTATCTAATATATCTTTTGATTCACTTAATTGGTTCCCATGTTCATCTATTTTCTTTTCTATAGAGTCAAGTTTTTGATTGATAGAAATTTTATGTTTATCAATCGACTTTTTCTGTTCCTCCATTAGTTGAACAAATCTATTCAAAACAGACGCACTTGACTCGAACCCACGAAAATGTGATAATACAATGACATTATTGTGGTCACTGTTCTTTCCAATTCCATTGCTTCGATGAACTACATTATCCTCATCATGGATTGATGAGCAAATACTTATGACATTATCATTTATTTGCTCCCAACTAACATTTGCACCATTCTGATTATTTACATCAACCTTACTGTTGTGTTCCATATTAACAAAGCTAGCGAAAAATTTTCAAACAAGTAACAAAAAAAAAACTCAAATAAAATATGCACTTACAGTACTTTTCTACTTCTATGCTTTTTGATTATTTCAGTTTAGCTCGTTTTTGGCGATTATCATTACGTTCGTATTGTAGTGCTGCTGATTACTATCTCATTGTTTTCTACATGTATGTTTCAAATAAAATATAGAATTACAAACTTTTTCAGAAACAAAATGTAAGATTAATTTACAGAGTCATGACATATCCCAGCTCCTCCACCACATGTGACATTATTATTAAAATTATTTTAATTTTGTAGGGTGTACTCATCCGACTGCTTTTTTCTCTGCCACTGCCACAAGCACTGTGTTCCTTCATGTCCACTGTAACTTCGTTTTTACACCTAGAATGACCAATACTAACATTATGTTTCAGAACATTTATTCTATACCACATGATAATTATTATGTTACATTGACAAAACTCAGAAATACTGACATGCTTACAACACTAACGTACATCTTACTTAAGCAATTACATGTTTCTTGCACAAAATCTCATAAGACACTGATGTAAAATGCCACCATGACTGCCCCTTCATATATAATTCCTAACAATTCTCGGTATTGTTATAAAGGATTTTTTAATAAAATTACACTTGAAACTGTTGCTTCAAAATTAATGACATATTTCAACAGTTGCACTGGCTCTTATAGAGCAAATACATATATGGATTTCCAAGCATTTAACATTTTAGGTGTGTGCAAATACTCAAAATATGAAATAGCAACAATACTTTTACAATTTTTATAAAATGCAAAAGGTACTTGGTTCGCAAAATGTTGCTACCATTTACAGGACCTATACACTTCAATACAATTATAATTTAGTAACCAGTTTCATTGCAATGATTCTACAAGCACAGATCCACCTTTAGTTAACATGAGTGATTCCTGTTTATTTCAAAAAAAATTAAGTGGGTTTCAATGGACTGTTACGTCTCATGGCCCTCTGTTTGAGATGGTAACTTCCTCAAAACTGTCAATATTTAAATACCCTAATCTGCGCTGTCGTCATTCTGAGACACTACCCTGCAGCAGCACAGGTGGCGCTCTCGCAATACACTGTGTCTGTGACACTACGTGGCGAAAATGGAAGCAGGCACTTTGCTACCCTGCCCTTCCTGCGCCTCAACTTACGCTGCTCTATTTATGCATGTGAGTCACAAAAAACTGTGCTGCTGCGCCTGGCTGCCCTGCCCTTTGTCATCTGAGTCCCAATATGTGCCTGCCTGAAGTCGTCTGTGTCCTGTAGCATTGTCGCGCTGAAACAACAAAATAGCGCGCAGTTGCAAGGGAAGTCTCCCAGAGGTTCAGGCAATGTATTCCACAGAAAGGTCAAATACCGTCCCCGATTTAAACTATCTAGTTACGTTTGGTCCAATAGGGTGTTATCCAAGAAGTCCAGCCCAAATGTTTACTGAGAATGTCATCTGATAACTTCTCTTAGGGGTTTATGTGCATTTTTAACAGCCCACTGGCGGCTGTTGGTGGAATTAAAAAATAGCCTCCCATGTAAAAGCTGAGTTATCAGTAAAGAGCACGAGATCTACACAACTGGGGTCAGCACCACGCCGACGAAGGAAACATTGTGAGAATTGTTGCTGTGGTTCAAAATCAGAACAGATTGCACATGGAGTGGATGTAATTGCCCACTCGACACTCGCGTGATATATGTGCATTGCAAGTGTAATTTTTCTAGGACCGGCGATTACATGTTCCATACACATCTTCAGATTCAGGAGTTCGTGTCCTTTTCCTTGCACTTGTACTTGACGTGTATCGGTCAGCTAGGTTCCTTTGGCTGGCTCTGAGCACTATGAGACTTAACATTTGACGTCATTATTCCCTTAGAACTTTGAAATACTTAAACCTAACCTAAGGACATCACACACATCCATGCCCGATGCAGGATTCTAACCTGCGACCCTAGCGGTCATGCGGCTCCGGACTGAAGCGCCTAGAACCGCTCGGCTACAGCGGCCGGCTTGGTTCCTTTCTCTGTCAGTCGACGATCAACAACGGTGAATAATGAGATGCTATTCTTACTCGTCTGTTCCGGTACCTTGCTGTATACAACCGAGTAGCTGCACTGGTATCCCCGTGAGCTTCATCACAAAGCAAGTACATATCAGCAAATTTTCCAAAGTACGCACATCACGATAAGCGGACGATTGTACTCTCACGGCCGGCCGGAGTTGCCGAGCGGTTCTAGGCGCTACAGTCTGGAACCGCACGACTGCTACGGTCGCACGTTCGAATCCTTCCACGGACATGGATGTGTGTGATGTCCTTAGGTTAATTAGGATTAAGTAGTTCTAAGTTGTAGGGGACTGATGGCCATAGATGTTAAGTCCCATAGTGCTCAGAGCCATTTGAACCTATTTCCCTTTCCGGACATTTGACAGCTTCGACAATTTTCAGCAAATCATATTTCTTTTACTTCAGCATTTGTGCTGTGGATATCTTCAACCCACAAGCACCTATGATATTTTTATTAGTAAGATTATATATTCTTAAGACTAACCCAACGCTCACTCAGTTCATGCGACAAAAAAATTGTTTGAACGCAAAATAGCGGACATATCTTCTCTGCCCTGCTAAAACGCGAGAAAAAATGGAGATAATGGGAATACCTTTTGATGGTTCATTAAAACAACGACAACCAGCAGAACACGAGCGAGCACCAACTAAAGTGACCCGTACACGACCCGATGCTCTTCGTTTGTCATCACTTACAGTTTACATCAGAGAGAAATATAGTTCGCTGTTGCTCTTTCTCTTTTCCACTAAACCAGACTTTAGAATAGTGTGGAGGCAACGCACGTCTCAGTGAATTACGTAGATAATAGGGTTGGCCGATTTTGAGTAAGCGTCAAATTCATCTTTCCGGTTATTTAAATGAATCATATCGGTTAACGGTATCGAAGCAATCGATTATTCGATTAAGCTATATGTGATCCCTTTATTTTTAGGCCTACAAAGCATTTTCCTATAACTATTTTATGATGAAAATGTTTTTTTTTTTTTTTTTTTTTTTTACCAAGAAGGAAGCGATGTTATCGCACTTTTATTATTTTTAAATTAACGAAAGGTGCTCAGTTTCATGATACACATATTATAATTTTTTATCCTGAGCAGAAATGCTGCCTATTTTATATATATTAGTAAAGCCAAATAATATCGTAATTTTCGACATAGATATTGTAGTGAAAACTGTCACAAGCAGCACAATTTTTCAGGAAGTAAGCTGAGAAACACTGATCCATGTAATGTTTTAAGAATGTTACCAACGTCTCATGAGTGTCCCAAAAATCATCTTGTGCAGTGGCCGGTAACTGCACTTGTAATACTATGGCTACTTTCTGTATCTGTTTCTTTTGAACAGTGTCACTTAACAGAAGTACGAGGGTAGTTTGGAAAGTTCTCAGACTGGAATAGAAAGAAACGACTTGCGGCGATCACGAGCGCGGTGGCGCAGTTTTTAGCACACTGGACTCGCATTGGGGAGGACGACGTTTCAAATCCGCCTCCGGCCATCCTGATTTAGGTTTTCCGTGATTTCCCTAAATCGCTTCAGGAAAATATCTGGATGCTTCCTTTGAAGGCCGAATTCTTTCTCCATCTTTCTCTCATCCGATGGCTTCGACGACCTTGCTGTTTGGTCCCCGAGCCGTGCTCTCTCCCAACTATGGGTTTTCGTAAACTTCGCTGTCTATCTGTGTTTGGTTTCCCGCCCTTGTCGCGGTTAAGTTGTGGTTCTTCTCCTTTCTACGTGTGAGCAGTGATGTGTATCGATATTTGCGCCGTGTGCCATCTTTGGTGTGGGGCACATAGTTTCCGGCAAGGGGGTCTGGAGTGGGTCGGTTGATTGTTGAGGAAGAGGGAAGTTATCTCCGCGCGGTGCAGTCGGCTGGGGCCGCTGGCAGCCCCTGCGCAGTGTCGGAGTGTGTGTGGAGCTCTCCGATCACTACGAGCTTCGTGGTTTGCCGACTCAGGACGTCAAAGTTGAGTAGTGGTTTCAACTACCCAAGCCACATCTATTCATGTTGTGGTGGTTCGCTTCGGTGGTTTGCTGTTGGGGAGGTTTTCCGGTGAGCAACACCGAGTGGATCTACTGCTGAGGTTTCGCCGCCATGCGGTGCAATTAACTACACTCCTGGAAATTGAAATAAGAACACCGTGAATTCATTGTCCCAGGAAGGGGAAACTTTATTGACACATTCCTGGGGTCAGATACATCACATGATCACACTGACAGAACCACAGGCACATAGACACAGGCAACAGAGCATGCACAATGTCGGCACTAGTACAGTGTATATCCACCTTTCGCAGCAATGCAGGCTGCTACTCTCCCATGGAGACGATCGTAGAGATGCTGGATGTAGTCCTGTGAAACGGCTTGCCATGCCATTTCCACCTGGCGCCTCAGTTGGACCAGCGTTCGTGCTGGACGTGCAGACCGCGTGAGACGACGCTTCATCCAGTCCCAAACATGCTCAATGGGGGAGATCTTGCTGGCCAGGGTAGTTGACTTACACCTTCTAGAGCACGTTGGGTGGCACGGGATACATGCGGACGTGCATTGTCCTGTTGGAACAGCAAGTTCCCTTGCCGGTCTAGGAATGGTAGAACGATGGGTTCGATGACGGTTTGGATGTACCGTGCACTATTCAGTGTCCCCTCGACGATCACCAGAGGTGTACGGCCAGTGTAGGAGATCGCTCCCTACACCATGATGCCGGGTGTTGGCCCTGTGTGCCTCGGTCGTATGCAGTCCTGATTGTGGCGCTCACCTGCACGGCGCCAAACACGCATATGACCATCATTTGCACCAAGGCAGAAGCGACTCTCATCGCTGAAGACGACACGTCTCCATTCGTCCCTCCATTCACGCCTGTAGCGACACCACTGGAGGCGGGCTGCACGATGTTGGGGCGTGAGCGGAAGACGGCCTAACGGTGTGCGGGACCGTATCCCAGCTTCATGGAAACGGTTGCGAATGGTCCTCGCCGATACCCCAGGAGCAACATTGTCCCTAATTTGCTGGGAAGTGGCGGTGCGGTCCCCTACGGCACTGCGTAGGATCCTACGGTCTTGGCGTGCATCCGTGCGTCGCTGCGGTCCGGTCCCAGGTCGACGGGCACGTGCACCTTCCGCCGACCACTGGCGACAACATCGATGTACTGTGGAGACCTCACGCCCCACGTGTTGAGCAATTCGGCGGTACGTCCACCCGGCCTCGCGCATGCCCACTATACGCCCTCGCTCAAAGTCCGTCAACTGCACATACGGTTCACGTCCACGCTGTCGCGGCATGCTACCAGTGTTAAAGACTGCGATGGAGCTCCGTATGCCACGGCAAACTGGCTGACACTGACGGCGGCGGTGCACAAATGCTGCGCAGCTAGCGCCATTCGACGGCCAACACCGCGGTTCCTGGTGTGTCCGCTGTGCCGTGCGTGTGATCATTGCTTGTACAGCCCTCTCGCAGTGTCCGGAGCAAGTACGGTGGGTCTGACACACCGGTGTCAATGTGTTCTTTTTTCCATTTCGAGGAGTGTATTTTGGTCGACTACGATTTGAGTGTACCACTGAAATTTTCTGTCTTGCAGCCATTAGTATTCTGGTTATCTGCCCTGGGCACTGACGTAAATTCAGGCAGTGTCCTTTCTTCACCTGTTGTCACTGTCCAACATGGTGTGTAATTTTGACAGTTAATACATACTCCATTGCGGATTTTCACCTTTGTAACATCGCGCTTTGAGTTCTCATGTACTCATTGACGGGAAGCAAGTCGTTTTGTCGGTCTGTCCGTGGCTGTCCCCTGGTCGGGTTCCGATGGATCAAGTATAGTTGGACTCACCACCTGTCTCACCTCAGTGAACGAGGGCAGACCGGCCTCCCTGGAGGCTTTCTGAGTGCCACCGGTGTTTAATTATCTGTTGTCAGCTATTTTAAATTTTAGGCTTATGGTTATTTGTTTTGTTTTCTTAAAGTTTTGCAAAATTAATTTTTAAATTTATCTTTCAAACTTATACACTGCGGCCTTCTGCCTTTAAAGATTGTGGTAATATATTGTAAAAAAAAATTTGAAGTTTAATTGCGGCCCTCAGCCATTGGTATTGCATCTTGCTTATGTTGCTTCTTTAAATTATTTTATTGCTATCTTATTTGGATTTTAAGATTTCTTGTTGCTAAACATGCTGGCCTTCTGCCTTTAAGGGTCTATGGCAGGGGTCTCCAAGCTACGGCCCGCGAGGTCCGGCAAACCGACTCGCATTAGCTGGCCGAATATCCGGCCCGCCAAATATTTGAGGTGGTACCTATACTGGCAACCATTGAGTTTCGAGGCCTATCGCGACCAATACACCACGACATTGTCGGCGCTCTATCTTTACAAAGCGGGCTATCCAAATAATACACTTTGGTTTGTTGCTTCACTCCACCACGAAATATTGACATCCTCACTGCTCTTTAAAAATTCTACATTCATTGTCAACCTTTCGTTTCTTTTCCATATTTGTACAGAACTTCACAAAAGATTGTAACCTCAAAATAAAATTGTGCTATTTAATACTAATAAAACTAGGGAGTAGTTTGCCTAAACAAACTACAATGCATTTACTTTTAAGGTACTTTAATTACTAAATTAAATACAATTACACTGTAGTTTCACTAAAAAAATACAGTAAAAAATACTCAAGTCGTGCTATACGTATTTCGATTTTCAGATTTTCCTTGTCTCTTCGAATTCAAACTTTGAATTGTCCCACACTTCGTCGTCTCACCTACTAGTACAGCGCATAAAACACTAAAAAACTAGTGAGACACTCGCAACATAGACACCATCACGCAACAGAACTATCAAATATATGCTCTGGCTCTACTATTTGCTACAAGATCACATAACTAAACTTATTGTTGCGCCGTTTGTTACGTCTTGCAGTAATAGTGTTGCTAACAATGATTTTGTGATGTCGTTAACTTTGCAGGGCGCTTTCGTGAAGAATGTGCAGTTACATACTTTTTTGTCGGTGAACTTCGCCAGAATAAAATACGCAAGAATTTTGGTCAGGTACGTCCACCAATCAAAATTATGTAATTAAATAAAAATCGTAGTTGGTTTCAGTGCTAGATATTCCCATAACCTTAGATTTCATCTTTCCTTTGGCCTTACATTACGGTGATCATGGAGTGCTAGGGTGCTTTAATCGCACTAGGTAGATCTTGGCCCTTATGACTTCGTGGAGGAGTCAATGTGGCCCGGGGACTAAAAAGTTTGGAGACCCCTCGTTTATGGTAATATATTCTGAAGTTTTGAAATTCTATTGTGGTCCTCAACCATTTGTGTTGCACCTTGCATATGTTGCTTTTGGGGTTTTAAATTATTTTATTGCTATCTTAATTTAATTTTTTTTTATTTCTTGATGGCCTTCTGGCTTTAAAGGTCTATGGTAATATATTCTAAAATTGGGATATCATTGTGGCTCTCAGCCATTTGTATTGCACCGTACGTATGTTGTTTTCGAATTATTTTATTGCTTTCTGAATTGGACTTTTATCTTGTTAAGATCTCTTGTTGAAAGCCTTCAGACGTGAAAGAGTAGCATTCGGTAAAGATTCGGCTATCTGCCGCTCTGGTTGTAAAGTTCATTAAATTGCAATAAACGACAGAAGCAGATACTGCCCTCAACCCTTGGCCCTTTCCACAATCATATTATCTGTTCTGCCCAGCGGGTTTAGCGGACGTTTCAGTCCCATCCCCCGAGTCAACCAACCGACCGCGGAGATCCTATCAGGGCTCGCCGCAAAGCCGCGATTGCTGATGAGCGCAGCCGATTCGTGCCGCACAGCTCCGAGGCGATGCGCCATAACGACGCAGCGCCTGTTGCCGACAGCAGTTCACGACGGTTGATAACGAATAATGGCGAGACGATTAGAGCCACCCTCCCACCCCTTAATAACCGAGTCGTGTCCACGCCCAGTCAAACCGGCCCTGAGATTTGTAATTTTATGTGCAAAAAGCACAGTAATAAAAGCTACTATTTCATGTTTTAATCATCTAAACAATATCTTCCTCTCGCTTATCAATCCAAGTTTATAAAATTTTGTTGTCGCAGTTCACGTAATTGTTGACCTCACGTAATTATGGACACCCGAGGTGGGCTGATCTCATAAGTTAATTGCGTGGCGTGTCACATCACAGAGTTTGCAGTATTCTCCACATTCTTGACGCACAGCGTGGAGCTAAGTAATTAATAATCTCCGTATCATTTTATGCAAGAGACCAAAGAGCTATCAGTTCATTACAGTTTTGGCGCTCAGTATGGGGCTTCGACTGGACTGAATTCTCACGTTTTCGCCAGTTTGCGAAATTCTAAATTTTCAGACACAACTTAGGAAGAATTCCCATTCCCTTATTACAATATACTAACTTCTCTGAGATAATAGTAGGCATCAAATACACTATATAATGGTAAGACAGAGATTTAGGAACCAGGTTTTAAATTGTAAGACATTTCCAGGGGCAGATGTGGACTCTTACCACAATATATTGGTTATGAACTGTAGATTAAAGCTGAAGAAACTGCAAAAAGGTGGGAATTTAAGGAGATGGGACCTGGATAAACCGACGAAACCAGAGGTTCTACAGAGTTTCAGGGAGAGCATAAGGGAACAATTGGCAGGAATGGGGGAAAGAAATACAGTAGAAGAAGAATGGGTAGCTCTGAGAGATGAAGTAGTGAAGGTAGCACAGGATCAAGTAGGTAAAAAGACGAGGGCTGCTAGAAATCCTTGGGTAACAGAAGAAATATTGAATTTAATTGATGAAAGGAGAAAATATAAAAATGCAGTAAATAAAACAGGCAAAAAGGAATACAAACATCTCAAAAATGAGCTCGACAGGAAGTGAAAAATAGCTAAGAAGGGATGGCTAGAGGACAAATGTAAGGATGTAGAGACTTATCTCACTAGGGGCAAGATAGATACTGCCTACAGGAAAATTAAAGAGACCTTTGGAAAAAAGAGAGCCACTTGTATGAATATCAATAGCTCAGATGGAAACCCAGTTCTAAGCAAAGAAGGGAAAGCAGAAAGGTGGAAGGAGTATATAGAGTGTCTATACAGGGGCGATGTTCTTGAGGACAATATTATAGAAATGGAAGAGGATGTAGATGAAGATGAAATGGGAGATACGATACTGCGTGAAGAGTTTGACAGAGCACTGAAAGACCTAAGTCAAAACAATTCCATTAGAACTACTGACGGCCTTTGGAGAACCAGTCCTGACAAAACTCTACCATCTGGTGAGCAAGATGTATGAGACAGGCGAAATACCCTCAGACTTCACGAAGAATATAATAATTCCAATCCCAAAGAAAGCAGGTGTTGACAGATGTGAAAATTCAGTTTAATAAGTCACAGCTGCAAAATACTAACACGAATTCTTTAAAGACGAATGGAACAACTGGTAGAAGCCGACCTCGGGGAAGATCAGTTTGTATTCCGTAGAAATGTTGGAACACTGACCTTAAGCAAAGGCAGACCTACATTTCTAGCATTTGTAGACTTAGAGAAAGCTTTTGACGATGTTTATTGGAAAACTCTCTTTAAAATTCTAAAGGTGGCAGGGGTAAAATACAGGGAGCGAAAGGCTATTTACAATTTGTACGGAAACCAGATCGCAGTTATAAGAGTCGAGGGGCATGAAAGGGAAGCAGTGGTTGGGAAGGGAGTGAGACAGGGTTGTAGCTTATCCCCGATGTTATTCAATCTGTATATTGAGCAAGCAGTAAAGGAAACAAAAGAAAAATTCGTAGTAGGTATTAAAATCCATGGAGAAGAAATAAAAACATTGAGGTTCACGATGAATTTGTAATTCTGTCAGAGACAGCAAAGGACTTGGAAGAGCAGTTGAACGTAATGGACAGTGTCTTGAAGGGAGGATACAAGATGAACATCAACAAATTCAAAACGAGGATAATGGAATGTAGTCGAATGAAGTCGGGTGATGCTGAGAGAATTAGATTAGGAAATGAGACACTTAAAGTAGTAAAGGAGTTTTGCTATTTGGTGAGCAAAATAGCTGATGATGGTCGAAGTTCAAAAATGGCTCTGAGCACTATGGGACTCAACTGCTGTGGTCACCAGTCCCCTAGAACTTAGAACAACTTACACCTAACTAACCTAAGGACATCACACACATCCATGCCCGAGGCAGGATTCGAACCTGCGACCGTAGCAGTCGCACGGTTCCGGACTGCGCGCCTAGAACCGCGAGACCACCGCGGCCGGCCGATGGTCGAAGTACAGAGGATATAATATGTAGACTGGCAATGGCAAGGAAAACGTTTATGAAGAAGAGAAATTTGTTAAAATCGAGCATAGATTTAAGTGTCAGAAAGTCGTTTCTGAAAGTGTTTGTATGGAGTGTAGCCATGTATGGAAGTGGAACATGGACGATAAATAGTTTGGACATGTGGTGCTACAGAAGAATGCTGAAGATTAGATGGGTAGATCACATAACTACTGAGGAGGTATTGAATAGGATTGGGGAAAAGAGGAGTTTGTGGCACAACTTGACAAGAAGAAGGGACCGGTTGGTAGGACATGTTCTGGGCATCAGGGGATCACAAATTAACATTGGAGGGCAGTGTGGAGGGTAAAAATCGTAGAGGGAGACCAAGAGATGAATACACTAAGCAGATTCAGAAGGATGTAGGTTACAGTAAGTACTGGGAGATGAAGAAGCTTGCACAGGATAGAGTAGCATGGAGAATTGCATCGAACCAGTCTCAGGATTGAAGACCAGAACAACAACAACTCTGAGTATGATGTCAGGCGCACAGATGGTGTGTTTGTGTGTTCTGAATGCGTCGCAAATGTGCTGTATGAAGTGGACATAGCGGTAGCTAGTGGATTGTTGCGTTTCCCACAGCCTCGCCCGTATTTTGTGAAGCAGTTTTAGAACAGGTAGTTTATTGTTGTGAACTATCTGTTCCATGTTTTTATTGTTCTCTTTGTGGATACCAACGTTGTCGTCAACGTCGTTGCGTGTGTGTCAGTTTGTTTGTTCTGTGCAGTACTTTTGGTTTGTTTCTTCTATGCAACTGAGGTGTGGGGAGTTGATAGATATGAAAGTAGACAAGAAACTGGAGGAGAATTCGGGTGTAACTGAGGAAACGCCAGGTACGTCTGTGGGTAGTATACAAATTCAAAGCACACTAGAAGTCAACAGGCCAATTTAGGTAAGTTCGAGAGTGAGCGAGGAAACACAAGGCACGTCTGTGGGGAACACGCAAAGTCAGACCCCACTGGATCGAATACACGTGGTTTTAGAAAACAGCACATGGCAGTTAACCACTAAGAGGGAGGAGAATAAAACACGATTTGGAAGACTTGACACCGAGCAGAAATTTTGCAGTCGAGAGGTTGATGAACAGATAGATGAAGTTAGGCGTCAACAGGCGATCGAAACCAAAAAGATACGGACAGAGGTCGCCAACAGTCTGGACGAGGTGAGAGAAACGTGCCAAATGAAGGATGACAACCTAGAAACGCGGGTAAATACGAAGATTACTGACATCTCTTCGGGCCTAGACGAGGAAAATAAATGTACCAAGGAAACACAAACCAGAGTGTCAGTCCTCGAGCATGAAGTGTCTGCAGTACGACAATGCAATGTCCCTGTAACACAAGTGACGATAACGAATTTTCAGCGTGCATTCTCGACGCACGGGGTAGACATATCACTGTATTAATTTCGGTCGAACGCGCAGTACCCACTCGAAGACGTACCTAAAGAATTTAGATGCGTAGTTACTTGCGAAAGGAGTGGCACAATGTAATGTTTTATTCGTTGCACGGCAGATGTTCGACTAGGAGGAGGCTGCCTGATTAGATGTAACAGTTTGTGAGAACAGTAATTACAAGGATTTCTGCACTATGTTTCAAGTAACATACTGGAACCTGGGCGCACAGGCAAGTGCGAATATGAGCATATATCGGGGACAGTATGCCCCCAGTAATGCTAATCCATGGCTACACATGCTGTTCAGTTTGCCCTTCTGGCGGGGTACTTGGACGAGAGAGTGACAGATGAGGAATGGTGCAGGGCGAAGCGCTCGCATTTTCCTGCTCATGTACAACGTGCACTCATCGGAGCACTGTCGAGAGAACAATTCCTCGATGCTTTAAGGTCTTTAGACGACACTGAATAACAGGAGAAACAAAGGACGGCACTCGCTAGTACAATGAGGACATGGAACAGGACGCAAAAAGGGTTTGTTCAGCGGGATGACATGCAGAATTGTCACAATAACGGACGAAAGAGCGAAGAAGGGAAGAGGCGAAAGCGACGCCATGGTTCACAACAGGCAGAGCAGGGCAGGAATGAAATGCCAGACGCCAAAGAAATGATACAGGATTTGGACTGGAAAGACGTTTTTCGTTGCGACGGAATCTTCTCACGAAATTCCATTCACCAACTTTCTCCTCTAAATGCGAAAATATTTTGTTGACTCCGACCTACATAGGGAGGAACGATCACCACGATAAAATAAGGGAAATCAGAGCTCGTACGGAAAGATATAGGTGTTCATTCTTTCCTCGCGCTATACGAGATTGGAATAATAGAGAATCGCACAAATGAATGAGCAGAGACAATGAAAGATCGCAGGGAACGCCTCATTACAGAAGGGATATCACACAATAATGTGAGCTACTAGCAATGCGACAATGACCAGTACTGTGACAGCCCAGATGTCGGATGTCGGATGTTGTCTTTCAGTATCCCTAAAGATGTCGGTCGATCACGATACAGCTGCGACTTCAGGTAACCCCAAAGCCAATTATCGCACGGACTGAGGCCTGGGGACCTGGGAGGCCAAGCGTGACGGAAGTGGCGGCTGAGCACACGATCATCACCAAACGACGCGCGCAAGAGATCTTTCACGCGGCTAGCAATATGGGGTGGTTCTAATAAAACCCCAAGTCATTCTAAGCATGTGTGTCAATTTTCATCTCTTTATCTACATTATTCCGTGGTTTATTAAGTTTTCAAATTTATACTGACTTTTTGATCACCCAGTATATAAATGACCTAGTAGATAGTGTCAGAAGCTCCATGCGGCTTTTCGCGGATGATGCTGTAGTATACAGAGAAGTTGCAGCATTAGAAAATTGCAGCGAAATGCAGAAAGATCTGCAGCGGATAGGCACTTGGTGCAGGGAGTGGCAACAGACCCTTAACATAGACAAATGTAATGTATTGCGAATACATAGAAAGAAGGATCCTTTATTGTATGATTATATGATAGCGGAACAAACACTGGTAGCAGTTACTTCTGTAAAATATTTCGGAGTATGCGTACGGAACGTTTTGAAGTGGAGTGATCTTATAAAATTAATTGTTGGCAAGGCGGGTACCAGGTGAGATTCTAGGAGAGTCCTTAGAAAATATAGTCCATCAACAAAGGAGGCGACTTACAAAACACTCGTTCGACCTATATTTGAGTAGTGCTCATCACTGTGGGATCCGTACCAGGTCGGGTTGACAGAGGAGAGAGCGAAGATCCAAAGAAGAGCGGCGCGTTTCGTCACAGGGTTATTTGGTAAGCGTGGTAGCGTTACGGAGATGTTTAGCAAACTCAAGTGGCAGACTCTGCAAGAGAGGCGCTCTGCATCGCGGTGTAGCTTGCTGTCCAGGTTTCGAGAGGTTGCGTTTCTGGATTTGGTATCGAATATATTTCTTCCCCCTACTTATACCTCCCGAGGAGATCACTAATGTAAAATTAGAGAGGTTCGAGCGCGCACGGAGGCTTTCCGGCAGTCGTTCTTCCCGCGAACCATACGCGACTGGAACAGGAAAGGGAGGTAATGACAGTGGCACGTATTGTGCCCTCCGCCACACACCGTTGGGTGGCTTGCGGAGTATAAATGTAGATGAAACGGTGTTGCCGCTGTGGCAAGGCCATTGGCAGAGAGGCCACAGGTGGACCACAGGCGCTAAAAGATGATTTTCTAGGGAGAACATGGGTTCCACACCGAGTCAGTTTGCCGTCCACAAGTCGTGATGAGAATTCCACAATCACATCCAAAGAAAGAGAATCTGATGGACATGATGCGGTTAATCGTCGATTAGAGACTGTCGTAGATGTGCTTTTGAGATTTAGAGGGCCAAACGCCGTTAATGAGTACGCTCCCATGACACCTCAAGCCACCCATGCGATTACGGTAGATACACTCCGAAAGGAATATAATAATACGCAGAGAGAGAGACTGCAGTCGTGATGCCGCGACGACAAGTGCTCGGAGACAATAGCGAAGGTTGAATGTGAATGAGAAGCTCGTGTGGAGTGGACAATGCGAAGGACATTGCAGTGTGGCTGAGGAGCATTGTGAGTAGCGCTACGAAAGTACGAGTACAGTATGCGCCCACTCTCCGGCAGTAGCACGTAACATTATCCCGGCCACGGTCGAGAAATGTGCAAGTCAGGATCGCAGATGTTCCCATTCGTCGAAGTGGCGAGATAAATTGATCATATCTCACTCGGAAACACAGAACATATCAGACGTCATCCTACGGACAGCTGATCGGCCAGAAGTGGGTATAGGGTACGCAGAGGCTCAGCCGACCGGAATACTTACAAGGGAACCTCCCCATCGCACCCCCCTCAGATTTAGTTATAAGTAGGCACAGTGGATAGGCCTTGAAAAACTGAACACAGATCAATCGAGAAAACAGTAAGAAGCTATGTGGAACTATGAAGAAAATAGGCAAAATACACAAACAGAGTAGTCCATGAGCGTTAGCGTGAGCAGCTGCGGAACGAGAACTCCTTGGTTCAAGTCTTCCCTTGACTGAAAAGTTCATCTTCTTTATTTTCGCAAAGTTATGTACTGTCCGTTTGTTCATTGACGTCTCTGTTCACTGTAATAAGTTTAGTGTCTGTCTTTTGCGACCGCACCACAAAACCGTACGATTAGTAGACGAAAGGACGTGCCTCTCCAATGGGAACCGAAAACATTTGAGGCAAGTTCATAGGTCAACCGATTCCTCCACAGGGAAACACGTCTGATATATTCTATACGACACTGGTGACGCCATGTGCATCACGTGAAAGGAATATGTTGTCGACCCACCTAACTTTTATACTTGGCGAATTGGTAAAAAGATTCTTCTACCTTGCCCCATTTAGCTTTTCTTGTGGATGTCATAATCACTCCCAAAAAAGTGATGAAAACAAAAGAGTTTGTCACATAAACTGCAACAAATGAATGCAACAGTTTCACAGACGCACAGTTTTCCCTGTACTCTGTCAAAATATATGTTTTGTTACGACGTTTGTTTAGGTGTAGCGTCCCCATGCTACGGCGCAGTTACCTCGCACCGGACGGACGGACGGACTGATAATAATTGTCTGAAAATAAAAAATTAAACTTCTTACTCGAGGGAAGACTTGAACCAAGGACTCTCGTTCCGGAGCTGCTCACGCTAACCACGGGACCACGGCGCTCCTGAAGTCACATTATCCTTGATGTGCCTATCTTGGCCACGGACTAGTCAGTTTGTATATTTTGCTTGTTTTTTTCATACTTCCACACAACTTCCTCCTGTTTTCTCGATTGATCTGTGTTCAGTTTTTCAAGGCCTTTCCGCTGTGACAACTTATAACTAAATATGAGGGGGGTGCGTTGGGGAGGTTCCCTTGTTAGAAAGAGTGTTCAGTATAACCCACGGTTAAGCTGAGAGCAGAGACAGGAGGTGGAGAAAACGATCAAGGAATTCTGGGATACGTTTTCGTTCCTACTGAGAAGATTTCGGGGAGCGGTTCACAAGTTTACAGTAACGTGTGTTCGGCCGCCATCAAGCAAAGCGTACTCGGTGGCCTGGAAGGAACGAGAAGCTGTCAGAGAAGCAATACAGGCGATGGCAGCAGACGGAGTCATATCGCGCGTTCGTCGACATACGTGAATCTTCCCGCGACTGTGCCTGAGGGAGGGGATAGGTCCGTCCTCGCCTCGATGCGAGAGTGCTAAATGATCACATTGTGACAGACGGAACACGGTCGGAGCCGACCCAGGACATACAGCGCCGCCGGCCGCGGTGGTCTAGCGGTTCTAGGCGCTCAGTCCGGCACCGCGCGACTGCTACGGTCGAAGGTTCGAATCCTGCCTCGGGTATGGACGTGTGTGATGTCCTTAGGATAGTTAGGTTTACGTAGTTGTAAGTTCTAGGGGACTGATGACCACAGATGTTAGGTCCCATAGTGCTCAGAGCCATTTTTTGAACATACAGCGCCACTTCTCGGGAAAAAATTGGCTGTCAACTTTTGACAATGCAGCCGATTTCAATCAAGTTGAAGCTCGATCCATCCTGCCGAAAGTACACTACTGGCCATTAAAATTGCTACACCACGAAGATGACGTGCTACAGACGCGAAATTTGACCGACAGGAAGAAGATGCTGTGATATGCAAATGATTAGCTTTTCAGAGCATTCACATAAGGCTGGCGCCGGTGGCGACACCTACAACGTGCTGACATGAGGAACGTTTTCCAACCGATTTCTCATACACAAACAGCAGTTGACCGCCGTTACTGGTGAAACGTTGTTGTAATGCCTCGTATAAGGAAGAGAAATGCCTACCATCACGTTTCCGTCTCTGATAAAGGTAAGATTGTAGCCTATAGTGATTGCGGTTTCCGGCCGCGGTGGTCGTGCGATTCTAGCGCTGCAGTCTGGAACCGCGGGACTGCTACAGTCGCAGGTTCGAATCCTGCCTCGGGCATGGATGTGTGTGATGTCCTTAGGTTAGTTAGGTTTAAGTAGTTCTAAGTTCTAGGGGACTGATGACCTAAGGTGTTAAGTCCCATAGTGCTCAGAGCCATTTTTTGATTGCGGCTTATCGTATCGCGACATTACAGCTCGCGTTCGTCGAGATCCAATGACTGTTAGCAGAATATGGAATCAGTGAGTTCAGGAGGGTAATAGGGCACGCCGTGCTGGATCCCAACGGCCTCGTATCACTAGCAGTCGGGATGACAGGCATCTTATCCGCATGGCTGTAACGGATCGTGCAGCCACGTGTCGATCCCTGAGTCAACAGATGGGGACGTCTGCAAGACAACAACCATCTGCACGAACAGTTCAACGATTTTTGCAGCAGCAAGGACTATCAGCTCGGAGACCATGGCTGCGGTTACCCTTGACGCTGCATCACAGACAGGAGCGCCTGCGATGGTGCACTCAACGACGAACCAGGGTGCACGAATGGTAAAACTTCATTTTTTCGGATGAATCCAGGTTCTGTTTACAGCATAATGATGGTCGCGTCCGTGTTTGGCGGCATCGCGGTGAAAGCACATTGGAAGCGTGTATTCGTCATCGCCATACTGGCGTATCATCCGGCGTGATGGTATGGGGTGTCATTGATTACACGTCTCGGTCACCTCTTGTTCGCATTGACGGCACTTTGAACAGTGGATGTCACATTTCAGATGTGTTACGACCCGTGACTTTACCCTTCATTCGATCCCTGCGAAACACTACATTTCAGCCGGATAATGCACGACCGCATGTTGCAGGTCCTGTACGGGCCTTTCTGGATACAGAAAATGTTCGACTGCTGCCCTGGCTAGCACGTTCTCCAGATCTCTCACCAATTGAAAACGTCTGGTCAATGGTGGCCGAGCAACTGGCTCGTCACAATACACCAGTTACTACTCTTGATGAACTGTGTTATCGTGTTGAAGCTGCATGAGTAGCTGTACCTGTACACGCCATCCAAGCTCTGTTTGACTCAATGCCCAGGCGTATCAGGGCCGTTATTAGGGCCAGATATGTTTGTTCTGGGTATTGATTTCTCAAGATTTATGCACCCAAATTGCGTGAAAATGTAATCACATGTCAGTTCTTGTATAATATATTTGTCCAATGAATACCCGTTTATCATCTGCATTGCTTCTTGGTGTACCAATTTTAATGACCAGTAGTGTAGATGAGCTTCCTGTACGAATCCTGCCTCGGGCATGGATGTGTGTGATGTCCTTAGGTTAGTTAGGTTTAAGTAGTTCTAAGTTCTAGGAGACTGATGACCACCGATGTTAAGTCCCATAGTGCTCAGAGTCATTTTCCTGTTCGAAGCGGAACAGTATACGTACAACCGAGAACCATTCGGGCCCAAGGACGCAAGTTCGACATTTGTGAGAGCTCTGACTGGTATAATCACACCAGAGATGAGGGAATATTGTGTTGCCTACATCGACGACATAATTGTACCGTTTGCAGCATTTGAAGAACACATGTGCTGGCGTAACTCAGAGAAACGGCATGTCACTGAAGCTTTACAAAGCGAAACTGTGCCCAAACGGTATGGTATATCTCGGGTTAGAGATCTCACCGAAAGGTCTCCGTCCGTAAAAGTACAAATTGATGGAAATCACAAAAATGAAATGTCCATCCTGCGAATGAGAATTAAGACAGTTCTTGGAGCTGATTTCATTAAATGGGGGGCGCATTGCGAACTTCGTGAAGATGTTGAGTCCTCTATACAGGCTGTTGAAAGAGGCCAAGAAGTGGAGCCGGGGAAACGAAGAGGAAAATGCGTTAGAGAAGGTAAAGATAGCGTTCCGTGACAGTATTCGTTTGGCTCATCCTGACTTCTCAGTACCTTTCCAACTATTCACAGACACAAGTGCGCAAGTATTGGGGGATGTCTGCAACAGGGAGGCAAGGATGAGAATGTGCACATTGTGACTACATGTAGCTGAAATCTACTGGACACAGAGAGATTGTACTTCACTGCCAAACCAGAAGTGCTGGACATTGCCAATGCAACAAAACAATTTAGGAGTTACATGCTCGGCCGCACCACCACACTCTTACTTCCCAAGACATGCCAGATACACGAGGAACAGAGTGATGTGGTGGGCCCTCGCAATTCAAGAATACGATTTGGAAATCGATTATTGCTGAGGTAAACGCAAGGAATTTGCCGACTAGTTGCAGGAGGACGGCGATCAACAGCGCTGGTGGAGAGACGAGTGAATGAGAAATACTGCATTATTGTGCATGTTTGAGTCGAGAGTGTGTTTTCGGTGGCATGTGAAAGAACAAAGGCGTGAAATTTGTTCCCTGTCGCACTTTTGTAGGATTCAACCGAGCGCTGTCATCAACACCTTGGTCGCTACTAGGACGACGAAGTTGCACATGACAATGGCCAAAAAGTGGGAACATGCTGTACTCAGACGGAATACTGCATAGACACAAATTGTGACATGTGACAGCTGTAAAACCTAATGCTATTGCACGCCATCACACTAGAAGCACCAATTGACATGGTCCGTGTTGATCAGGAAGCAGTCCGTTTGCTTTGCCGTGGTCATATTAACTGAGCATGTCAGGCTTTACACCACAAACTGCACGACGAAAGCCCGAACTAAAATTTTTGACGGAAGATTATGTGCTCACTCGTGATAAACCCAGGAGTGGCCTTTCAGACCATACTACGATTTTCATATCTCCGAGAAGGGAGGCAGGATTAGAAAAGGAAGGGACATTTTCCTCAATTCGTAACCCTCTATTCAGTCCTATAGAAGGATACATGCGCCAACATGTTCTTTAGGATGTTGGTTCCTGACAGATACAATGTCTCGTCGCAGTATCTACCGAAGATAGAGAGGTAGTTCAGTGAGGTCGTGCATTGCAGTAAGGGATATAGAACAATAAACGTACAGTTCCAGAATTGTAAAACCCCTGTCAGGGGAGAGGCAGAGACACTCCAGCAACGCGTGAACTGGGCTCGCGAGTTCATGATGGAGAAGGAAACGAAAAGAATCGAAAGGGAGCAGGAAAAAAGGACGAAGACTTAGTAGATCAGGGACGGAGTCCTCATGAGAATTCGTAGGCCTTCAGATGCCAAAAATAAGACGATAGCGAAGTTCTTTCAGCTATTCGAGGGCCCATGCTCAGTGCGACAGGTAGTAGTGCCAAAAATTCCAACGCAGTTTGTGAAGATGAGCGCGAGTTTGGGATATATCATGCCCACAACGTGAGAGCGTATGTGGCTCAATAGAGTAGTATATAGAAGCAGTGGTATAGACAGTTGCAGCTGACTGTTAACAACACATTGTACTGAAGAGCCAAAGAAACTTTTTTTTTTTGTCATCAGTCTGCTGACTGGTTTGATGCGGCCCGCCACGAATTCCTTTCCTGTGCTAACCTCTTCATCTCAGAGTAGCACTTGCAACCTACGTCCTCAATTATTTGCTAGACGTATTCCAATCTCTGTCTTCCTCTACAGTTTTTACCCTCTACAGCTCCCTCTAGTACCATGGAAGTCATTCCCTCATGTCTTAGCGGATGTCCTGTCATCCTGTCCCTTCTCCTTATCAGTGTTTTCCACATATTCCTTTCCTCTCCGATTTTGCGTATAACCTCCTCATTCCTTCCTTAAGGTAAGGTAAGAAACTGGTACACCTGCCTAATATAGGGTAGAGCCCCCGAGATCACGCAAAAGTGCCGCAACACGACGTTCATGGACTCGACTAATATCCGAAATAGTGCTGGAGAGAACTGATTCCATGAATCCTGCAGGGATGTCCATGAATTCGTAAGAGTACGAGGGGGTGAAGATCTCTTCTGAACAGCACGTTACAAGGCATTTCAAATATCTTCTATGATGTTCATGTCTGAGTCGTTTGGTGGCCAGGGGCAGTGCTTAAACTCAGAGGAGTGTTCCTGGAGCCATTCTGTAGCAATTCTGGACGTGTGGGATACCGCATTGTCCTGCTCGAATTGCCCAAGTCCGTTGGAACGCACAATGGACATAATGGATGCATGTGATCAGACAGGATGCTTACATATATGTTACCTCTCAGAGTCATATCTAGACACATCGAGGGTTCCATATCACTCCAACTGCACGCGCCCCACATCATTACAGAGCCTCCCCTGCTGTCCATGGATTCATGAGGCTGTCTCCATACCCATACACGCCCTTTGGCTCGATACAGTTTGAAACGGTCCGATCAGGCAAAATGTTTCCAGTCATCAACATTGCAATGTCGGTGTTGACCGGCCTAGGTGAGGCGTAAAGCCTCTTGTCATGCAGTCATCAAGGCTACACGATTGGGCCTTCGGCTGTTGAGGCCCCGGCATTGAAATCTGCAGAAATTTGCGGAATGGTTTCACTTCCGTCACGTTCAACGATTATCTTCATTCGTCGTTTTTGTAGGATCTTTTTCCGGCTGCAGCGATGTCGGAGATCTGAGACTTTACCGGATTCCTAACATTCACGTCACACTCGTGAAATGGTCGTACGGGAAAATCCCCACTTCATCGTTACCTCGGAGATGCTGCATCCCATCGCTCGTGCACCGACTGTAACACCACGTTGAAACTCACTTAAATCTTGAAACCTGCCGTGGTAGCAGCAGTAACCGACTTATTCATCTTTGTGTGTGCCTGGACTGTGGGACACTTGCTGTGAATGTGGAATCGTGATATGACTGTGTATGAGCATGGGTTCCGTGCGCTGTCACACTGCGCAGCGTGAGGTTGAGAGCAGCAACCCACATTTGATAACATGAGACTTCCTGTGGGATTGCAATGCACCTCATGCAAACCCACTACCATTTCAATGTACATTTTGTTGTTGTTGTTGTTGTTGTGCATACTTGTGGCCGAGCGGTTCTCGGCGCTACAGTCTGGAACCGCACGACCGCTACGGTGGTAGCTTCGAATCCTGCGTCGGGCGTGGATGACCTCAGAAGTTAAGTCCCATAGTGCGCAGAGCCATTGGAACCATTGTGCATACTTGTCATACAGTAGGTTGTGTGCTTGTTTTTTGATATTACTATACGAAGTGTTGAACTGAAAGACACTAGTATGAATGGTGAGAACCAAACGCGCACCAGTAGCTGATGAGATTTCTATTGCATTTGACAGAGGACCCAGAAGTACCTTACGGTCGGCGGAGAAGATATTTTATCTTTACAAAGTAGTGCATGAAGCGTTGACAGGCTTGTGAGGGTTATTTTGAATGTTGGAATTTAAGGGTAGGGTAAAATCACTCGAGCGTACAAAGTCAGGTACATACACAATTTTTTTAAATTTGTTGTTGACAATTGAATTCATTTCGAGTGTTGCACAGCTGACACTATTATAATTATTGAATAAAATTGTTTTGCATGCTGCAAGTTAAAGCACTCCGTCTTCAGGCCACAAGTGGCTCATCGGGACCATCCGACCGCCGTGTCGTCATCAGCAGAGGATGCGAATAGGAGGGGCATATGGTCAGCACACCCCTCTCCCGGTCGTCATGATGGTTTTCTGTCACCTGACCCTGTTCGGTCGAGTAGCTCCTCAATTAGCATCACGAGGCTGAGTGTACCCCGGAAAATGGCAGCAGCGCATGGCGGCTCAGATGATCACCCATAGAAGTGCCGGCCACGCCCGACAGCGCTTAATTTCGGTGATCGGCCGGTAACCAGTGTATTCACTGCAGCAATGCCATTGCCATATGCTATAAGTTAAGGGTAGGCTAAAATCACTTGAGTGTACAGAGTCAGGTAATCGTATGATTTGTTTTTATATTGTTGACACTCGACTTCGTTCGCATGGTTCACACAGCTGACACTATTGAATTTAGAGAATAAGATTATTGTCCATGTTATAAGCTAAGAGTAAACAAAGCTAGGTACATCGACGATTATTTTACTTCGGAGTCCATTCACATGGCCCACGGCAGTTCAATGTATGTCATCGAAAAATTTATCGATTTGCGTCACCAAATGTTAGAACTGACACCCATTTTGAGTCCATTTTATAGAGCTCGTTGATGGACATTACTACATTGTAAGGTCAACTTTTGTGTCACATGCCTTAATTTTAAATGTGTCGTGTGATTTCATGGGGGCATTTCTGACGTACAACTCGTTCATAAATAATTATTGTGATGTAAAATAAACTTTTGTGTCACATGCCCTAATTCTAAGTGCCTTGTGTGTTTCTCAAGCTGACACTTGTGACATATAATTCTTCGGTAAAGACACTTGTGTTGCAGAGTTCGTCTTTGTTTCATATGTTTTAAATCTGTGTCTTGTACGTGTGTAGTAGTTTTATTTTTGACATATACCTCCATGACTGAGTATCGCTTATTTTTTACTTTCCCCTCGTCTTAATTGTTTATGTTGAGATCAGTTTCGATTTCAGGGAAATGTAAGAACACTCGAGGAAATACTGGCCCTGCGACTTTTCTTAGAAGATAAGTTAAGGAAAGGCAAACCTGCGTTTACAGCATTTGTACTCTTAAAATAATTTAGCTCAGTCACATTTGCACTTAGAATCATTGCAAATCTTGGGGAAAGACAGATAAGTTAAGTTGACATATTTTGCCTATTTTCATTGAACAATGTCATGGAATAATATTCTGGGATAACTTGTCTTTAATGAAGAAAGTCTCATTGCTGAAAAGCTTACTTTAAGTATAATAAGTGGTGCTCAGCCACGTTCATCTTGCACACATCTAGGCATTCTGTCTATCACTTAAAGGTACGAGGGTCACTCCAAAAAAATGAACACTATTTTTTTTTAAATCCATCTTTTATTCTATATGTTTGAAAGTTTTATAGTGTGTAGATACACCCTGTAGGAACAATATTTTCATTTCTCCACATAATTTCCATCCCTCTCAACTGCCTCCGCCATCTTGGAACCAGCGCCTGTACTCCCGCACGCTAAAATTCTGGACCAACCTGTTGGAGCCACTGTTTGGCTGCGTGCACTAGGGAGTCATCATCTTGAAACCTTTTTCCACGAAGAGAGTCTTTCAGTTTCTAAATATGGTTCAAATGGCTCTGAGCACTATGGGACTTAACATCTGAGGTCATCAGTCCCCTTGAACTTAGAACTACTTAAACCTAACTAACCTAAGGATATCACACACATTCATGCCCGAGGCAGGATTCAAACCTAGAACTGCTCGGCTACCGCGGCAGACCTTTCAGTTTCACAAGGAGATGATAGTCACACGGAGCCAGGTCAGGACTGTAAGACGGGTTTTTCAGTGTTGTCACTCCGAGTTTTGTGATCGCTCCCATGATTTTTTGACTGACATGTGGCCGTGCATTGTCGTGCAACAGCAAAACATCCTGCTTTTGCCGATATGGCCGAACACGACTCAGTCGAGCTTGAAGTTTCTTCAGTGTCCTCACATATGCATCAAGAATTTATGGTGGTTCCACTTGGCATGATGTCCACAAGCAAGAGTCCTTCGGAATCGAAAAACACTGTAGCCATAAGTTTTCCAGCAGAAGGTGTGGTTTTGAATTTTTTTTCCGTGGGTGAATTTGCATGATGCCACTCCATTGACTGCCTTTTCATCTCTGGTGAAAAATGATGGAGCCATGTTTCATCACCTGTCACAATTCTTCCAAGAAATTCATCTCCACCATTTTCGTACTGTTCCAAAAGTTCGCTGCATAACGTTTTTCTTGTTTCTTTGTGAGTCACTGTCAACATCCTGGGAACCAACTAGCACAAACCTTTTTAGCGCCAACACTTCCTTAGTATTATGCAAACACTTTCTTTCCCTATCCCAACGTAGCGTGACAATTCGTTCACTATGATGCACCTGTCAGCAGTCACCAATTCGTTAACTCTCTGCACATTGTCTGAAGTGTGTGCAGTACGAGGCCTGCTGCTGTGAGGACAATCCTCAATATTGCCATGCCCGCTTTCATCTCCATACACCTTTTTTCAACCTCTTGTGGGTGTTTCCCACTGTCTAGTTTTCACAGCACAGGAATTCTATGACAGCACGTTGCTTCTGACGAACGTCAAGTGTAGCAGCCATCTTGAAGACATGCTGTGTCGGCGCCACTCACGCGAACAGGTTGAACTAAGTTTGAAAACAAGCGGGAAGGATGTATCTACACACTGTAAAACTTTCACACATGCAGAATGAAAACTGTATTTTTACAAAAATAGTGTGCAATTTTTCTGGAGTGACCCTCATATGTTTATTTCCTCTTGAGGTTTATTGTAAGTAATCCACTGTAGTTCAAAAGGAACAATGGTTTACATTATTACAAATCATAAAAATTACACTCATCATTCCACATTAAGTTTGTCTTTACACAAAAAGGTGTGCACAACGCTGCAACCGCAATTTTTGATCACTTACCCAATGACATAAAATGTCTGACAGAGAGCAAAGCTAAATTTGAAAATATACTGAAGAAGTTTTTCCTTGACAGCTCCTGCTATTACGTAGAAAAATTTCTGTTATCATAGTATATAAATGGTACTCGGTAGGAATTATTACTATGTTCCTGACATGTAACCCAATCATTTTAATGATATTCTAAGCTAGGGTAAAGTAACCTGCCTTAAGTAGTGATTGGAAATACACTCCTGGAAATTGAAATAAGAACACCGTGAATTCATTGTCCCAGGAAGGGGAAACTTTATTGACACATTCCTGGGGTCAGATACATCACATGATCACACTGACAGAACCACAGGCACATAGACACAGGCCACAGAGCATGCACAATGTCGGCACTAGTACAGTGTATATCCACCTTTCGCAGCAATGCAGGCTGCTATTCTCCCATGGAGACGATCGTAGAGATGCTGGATGTAGTCCTGTGGAACGGCTTGCCATGCCATTTCCACCTGGCGCCTCAGTTGGACCAGCGTTCGTGCTGGACGTGCAGGCCGCGTGAGACGACGCTTCATCCAGTCCCAAACATGCTCAATGGGGGACAGCTCCGGAGATTTTGCTGGCCAGGGTAGTTGACTTACACCTTCTAGAGCACGTTGGGTGGCACGGGATACATGCGGACGTGCATTGTCCTGTTGGAGCAGCAAGTTCCCTTGTCGGTCTAGGAATGGTAGAACGATGGGTTCGATGACGGTTTGGATGTACCGTGCACTATTCAGTGTCCCCTCGACGATCACCAGAGGTGTACGGCCAGTGTAGGAGATCGCTCCCCACACCATGATGCCGGGTGTTGGCCCTGTGTGCCTCGGTCGTATGCAGTCCTGATTGTGGCGCTCACCTGCACCGCGCCAAACACGCATACGACCATCATTGGCACCAAGGCAGAAGCGACTCTCATCGCTGAAGACGACACGTCTCCATTCGTCCCTCCATTCACGCCTGTCGCAACTCCACTGGAGGCGGGCTGCACGATGTTGGGGCGTGAGCGGAAGACGGCCTAACGGTGTGCGGGACCGTAGCCCAGCTTCATGGAGACGGTTGCGAATGGTCCTCGCCGATACCCCAGGAGCAACAGTGTCCCTAATTTGGTGGGAAGTAGCGGTGCGGTCCTCTACGGCACTGCGTAGGATCCTACGGTCTTGGCGTGCATCCGTGCGTCGCTGCGGTCCGGTCCCAGGTCGACGGGCACGTGCACCTTCCGCCGACCACTGGCGACAACATCGATGTACTGTGGAGACCTCACGCCCCACGTGTTGAGCAATTTGGCGGTGCTTCCACCCGGCCTCCCGCATGCCCACTATACGCCCTCGCTCAAAGTCCGTCAACTGCACATACGGTTCACGTCCACGCTGTCGCGGCATGCTACCAGTGTTAAAGACTGCGATGGAGCTCCGTATGCCACGGCAAACTGTCTGTCACTGACGGCGGCGGTGCAGAAATGCTGCGCAGCTAGCGCCATTCGACGGCCAACACCGCGGTTCCTGGTGTGTCCGCTGTGCCGTGCGTGTGATCATTGCTTGTACAGCCCTCTCGCAGTGTCCGGAGCAAGTATGGTGGGTCTGACACACCGGTGTCAATGTGTTCTTTTTTCCATTTCCAGGAGTGTAGTTTGATCATTCTCTGCAGCTATGACTTATCGACGATCTAAAGTCATTCGGGTTCTTAGTATATGCATATATTTTACATTTGGGTAATTTACAAGAATGATTGCCTATCGAAGTCTCGGGGTCCAAACGACACATGTCGAACGGGCGATTGTAAATCGATCATGCGAGTCTCATGGGGGGCGTTATGATCAATTATTTGTGATCGTCATTTTTATCTGTTTTCCGTCATTCCTTTAGTTGCTCTAAATTACATTCCTCCGTGCTTGGAAAACCCAGACGATTTCTGTCAATAGTGAGTGTGATGTCTGGTGTTCCTGACGTTTCTTCGGCGGAGTCTCTCACATGGAAAAATCTAATTCCATGCTTATCCAGTGTAGAAAATTGTTTGACATTTTGACGCAAATATGTCCAGACCAGCGTAATTCTTCTATCTTGTTGGATTCGAGACTACATGTTGCAAACAACAGCATCTTACACTGAGTTATCTGCTAATACCGTGTATGACTATTTCGGTTTTTGCAGAGAAGTCTGTTATGTGGTAGTGACAAACGACAGTGTACCAATTGGTGGAGGGAGTAAAGTTGTGAAGTGGGCGAATCTCATATAGCTAGAAGGAACAACCAGAGAGGATATAACGCCTCTTCTTGATGATATGGTTTGATTTGTACTTGGTCTCGGCTAAAACTCGGCGACAGTCGGTAGTGTGTTGAGAACGTTATCAAGTTACGAAGACGACGTTACACAAAATAACAGTGATGAACCGAATTGTCGACGTGCGTGAGATATTTACTTCACCAAGAATCGTAATTAATCGTTCGTAATCGATGTTTAACTGATTAATGATGAAATATTAATGATAAAACCAATACAGTCACATCCACAACAAATTCCCTACAACCTGGTCGTAATTTCAAGTATCTAAGAAATCCTAACAGTGGGCTTGTTATTGGAGTCAAAGATTCTACACAAGCGCCGAGCGCTACAGTCAAATATTATCGCTGCGCGTAATTATTACTCGGGAGTTTCATGTCAATAATTTTATAGAATTTTAAATCACAAATGCACGCGTTGGCTCGAGAGGGTGTTTTATTGCACAAAATGAGTGACTTCCTAACGGAGCCTCGAGAAGAAAACTTACCCAGGTGTTGGGGGGATTTAAATTATATGCTTCGGACCTATCACTGTAATTCCATAAACAACTGGCTATTATAAATAAAAATTGTCTATCAGTGTTCGTTGCCTAAATCACTGTCTAAGTAATGTTTAGTTCAATTATCTAGTTAAAAGTTCACTTTATTCTAGTAGGTAAAAGTCCTCCTTTCGAATTCCAATGCCGTGATATTTGAAGTCAGAAGATCGTATTACTACATCATAATAGATCGCAATTGTTCAATCTCAAAAACAATCTAAGCGCGCCTACATGTACGAGCATTCAAATATATGACCTGCTTCTGCTAACTCTCGTAACGTAGTGACAATGCATTGAATTGTACTTAGTCATTACTCACGATTTCCAAAGAGTACTCACACGGAGTATTCTTTGGAATCGTTGGTTGTACTTTGCGAATGTTAAGTTTTGCTAATTTTACGATTTATTATGATTTTGATTTTAATTTTACTGAAATTTAATCTTACTTTCGTAGATTGCTAAATTGTCAAGTCTTAGATTCCTGATTTAATTACTTGTTATTGTCCTAATAATAGTGGTAAATGGAACTTCGTTTGCTTATTCATTTTACTGGAATTTGGGACTTGGGGGGAAATCTTTGGGGTATTGGGAGCTAATTTTTGATTTTTATTTCTCGTCCGAAGAAGAGGCATTACAAGGACGACCCTCAAAGATTGAAATCGATCATATTTGGGTTTTCAGTGGTATAGTACAAGAGTCTCGGAAGTGCTTTGTGGTAAGAGTATTCCACAGAGACAAGGTAACTTTAGCCGGTTTGATAAAGCACTTTATACTGCCCAGCAGCAAAGTGATTGCGGACGGCTTTCAGTCCTACAAGACACCTAAAGCATAAGGATTCGACCACGAGTTCGTCAGCCACTCTGTAGAGTTCGTGTCGTCCAGGACAAAGAGACGAACTGCACGTGTTTCAGTATCTCTGTTTCCACAACTTGCGTTTGCAGGGAAAAGTTAACGCATTTGACACTCTGCCGATATTCTTGCGAGACATTGGAAGAGTTTACCCAGGCTATGGCAGAAAGAGAACTGTCCTTGTAGCGTACACATCACATTGACTTTCACATGACGACAACACCGACGACGAATAAGGTAAGTCGTCTCGTTTGTAATTACAAGTATTTTTTAATGCTCTTCTTTTGTTGTTGCTGTGTTGACCACAGTAAACATACTCATAACGCCTTCGACGAGAGTCGCAGGATCGATTTACAATCGCACGTTCGATATATGCCGTTTGGACCCCTCGACTTCGATAGGCAATCATTCTTGGAAATTACCTACATTTGTATAAAAGTTACATGTATATTTTGTCATCCATATTGTACGATTGTATTATTGTAATTTTTTAACAGTGACGCGTCTGTGCAAAAGTAATGCTATTATACGTGCATATTTATCGAGTGGCCACACAGGATGACTGATGACATACTACCTTATCACTGTTGTTGATTTTACCCCTCTTTGTGACTAAAACTTAATTTGGTCCTAAATCTGGTACTCTCTTGATACAAAAATGTGACTTGCATTACTACAAGGTGACTGCATGTCTTGTAATCCATGCTTCATGTCTGTATCTTCCTTGTAAGCAGTAACTCGGCCATTTAAACAAAGACCAATTATATCTGGGTAAACGTAACGACATAAGAAGCAGCTAATTTACGTAAAATAGGCATTACATAAGTATGTTACACTAGTTGCGAATGATTAAATACATCCCATAGAGAATGATGGTACTTATCGATTACACACAGTTTCTATGGTTACTATTTGGCGCCCATCTTGCCAATCTGAATCCGTCATATCTTTGATTAATGACGGAACGTACGAGGGTGAGTCAAATGAAAACTTTAAATTTGTAATAACAAATCGAAATTTCGCGCCGTTATCCTATAAGTTGGTAAGCATGCTACAAACAGCGTGCAGAATGGGCGGTAGGTGGCAGCATAGTGCAGATGCGCACATACCATCGCAGTATCAGTATAAACATGGCCGCCCCACTTGCGACTTGCACCAGGGAACAACAGTGTTCAATTATTCGGTTTTTGCGTAGTGAAGGTGTGAAACCTTCTGAAACTCATCGACGAATGAAGTTGAGTACGGTGATGCATGTTTGTCACAGCAGCAAGTCTACGAATGGAGTAGGAAGTTCGCAAATGGTGTGATTTCAGTGGAAGATGCTCCTCGTCCAGGTCAGGCACAACAAGTTGTGACTCCACAAAACATTGCAGCAGTGCCATCGAGAAGGAAAACCGCCGAGTGACACTGAATGACACTCCAGCATGTTTACAGATTAGTCATGGGTCAGCACACCACATTTTGCATGATGTGCTCCAGTTTCACAGAGTGTCTGCAAGATGGGTGCCACGGCAGCTGACTCCTGAAATGAGAGAACGACGTGTTGATGCTTGTGAAGAACTTCTTCGGCGCTTTGAATGAGAAGGTGATGGCTTTCTTACAAGAATCGTTACTGGGAACGAAACCTGGGTTCACTTCCACCAACCGGAAACGTAGAGAACGGACAAGAAACGGTGCCATTCCTCATCACCAAAACCAAAGAAGTTTCGAACAGAACCATAAGCTGGGAAGGTTATACTGACTCTATTTTGGGACGAAAAAGGCGTCATTTTGGAGCATTACATGCCTAGAGGGACCACTGTCACCAGCGCATCATTCACATATCTCCTAAAAGTCATCTGCGGCCTGCAAACAAATAAAAGCGACGTGGATTGCTGTCAGCAGGTGTCCTTTTGCAACATGACAATGCAAGGCCCCACACTGCCCGTACAACAGTTGCAACAATCGCAAACCTGCATTTTGAGTGTCTTCCTCATCCACCATACTCACCAGACCTTGCCCCAAGTGATTTCCATATGTTTGGACCACTCAGAGACGCAATGGGAGGAAAGAAGTTCCGTTC